>NC_088249.1:28022500-29222500 GCF_036013445.1 Caloenas nicobarica
TGTTTTGAAAGAGATTAGCTTTTTGGTCCCATATCCCCATCGTCTTTACCACAGATGCATGTTCAATGGTAAGAGCCCAATACATAGTCCTGATTTCTCATTGTGACTGAAAAATCTGAGGTTTGGCAACATCTGCGTTTAGAAGATGTTACAAACCAGACTACTCCTCTTCTTCCTTTTACATATACATTGCATATCACCATGACATTAAACAACTAGCCACGCATAAACAATTTTTGTAGCAGCATTACTCCTCTTCAAAAGGATGATTGTCCCCTTTCTCTCAAGAAAGGCCAATCAAACATCCAGGCTGATTTTTTTTTTTTTCTTCATTGTGTTGGTTGCCTTTCCCTTGCCCCTGACCCAATGTATTGCTGTCAGTAGCCTCTAGCAAGGCAAGTCAGAGATGAGCTCGAGAGGCTGCTTTCTTCTTCCTCTTCAAAGAGCATGGAGATAATCTGAGGTGGTTATTCATCTACTTTGAATTTTCTCTCTTGTAAGAGAGAAAAAGCATAGCATTTTGCCACTTTTCATATTTGGGTAGGCCAGAAGGACAGCTATGGAGCAAATGACACTCAGCATTATATGCATGCTGTTGGTCCAAGACAAAGCTGGGTATCTGGCTCCCTGTTGTCCCAGCAACATGGACAACAGAGGAAGCCATCAAGTGTTATAACTGCAGACTTCATGGACAGGAGTTAGTCAATCGTTCTTACTAAAGGTGGCAATCTGAAAGTTCTGCTGGATTCTTGAGCATTCTTGGGGAGACTTGGTAGGCTGTAGCAAATAACTTCATATTCCTACCTCATTTTGGGTGCATAACTGTGGTAATGTTCTAATCTGGTGCTTACAGTTAAATCTGGTCATTTAGTTTCCAGACTGATATTATATTTTTCCCATGAAATATTTGAAAATAAGTCAAAAATTGTGCAAGATCTACCCTTCTATTCTTTAACTTTACTCCTTTCTTCTAAAAATTCCCAGATAATTCTTGGAAGAGCTCAAGGTGCTATGTTTAACCCTGTGATTCTTGCACACCACTGATTTCTTCTTCTTTTCCACACCTGCACAGATCAACATTTTTTCAAGCTTCTAGTAGTAACACAGGCTTGGCATTGGAAGAATTTTCTGTATAGGAAAACTCTTACATTCAGGGATTCACCTCCTAATCAGTAAAAGTAGCATGAACTAGAGCTTCCTCCCTCAGAACTGAGAAATTGTTCTGAACAGCTTATCTCTGCTGTTCTTACCCTGCAAATATCAGCACAGTACCATTGCTTCCAGAGGACAAGGGTTTGGGTTTTTTTTCATTGAGAACTTAGGGACAAAGAGTGTGATGGCCCAGATTCAGACAGCCCCAGGCATCAGTTTTCAGAGACGGTCACTGGGAAACTTAAGACTTGGGCATCAAACAAGTTATGTGAATCTCTGGGTAAAGGTCTCTAATTACTGTGGGGTTTTTTTGTTTTTATGAACATGAACTCATTTTGTTAACCTTTTCTATTTTGTAAGTATATAAACTTAAAAATTTTAAAGAAAACCAAAATTTCCACCTCATAGTCAAAACTTAAATGACACCAGCCATGGAAATAGAAGAGATTACAGAAACTCAGATGTACTTAAAATTTCCAAAATAAAACTTGTGTGTGTCTTCTTTGCTTTGACCTCTGGCCAGTTTTTCCCCCTATATTACTGCAGCTTGCTATGTATCCCTATACCCTTTCTCCTCCCCTTCTTATTTCTCTCCTTCTTGCCTGTAGACAACTTCAGAGTGAGGTCTTACCACTTCTTTTTTAAGCTACACACAGGAGTAATTTTAAAGTAGTAGCATATTCATAGTTTGTTTTTTTTTTTTTTAATAAGTATTTAAAATCTAAAACATAAGGTCTGGTACCAGATTCCTTCCCATCATGTGACAGAAGCTTGAACTACAACAAGCTAAAGAGAAATGTACACAATTCTTCTGTTGATTTGACCAATGTTGACAGACAAGGGGAGGATAATCTACCTGGGCCTTCTGCCTGGCACTTAGGGTATCTCTAACATCCCTTGAAGAAAGGAAGAGGCCAAACCAGTCAGACAACCACTAGAATCACCACTCATTTTTATCTGTAGTTGGTATACCAGTCAGGAGAAAAAAAATACTTGAATGTGTCTTCTGTACCATCAGATTTCCAAGCAGGATGCAGAAGTGCTACAACATCCTCTAAAACAGCATTAGGTCAAGCTTTGAAGAACACCAGTGTAGGCCGAAAAGAACAGGCAACAGCTCAGACCCTTGTTTCCAGAAATAAGTGTCCTTTATGGTCCATGAATGTGTTTAGCTGCAGCTTAAACCAGAGAGTCCTACACGCGTATCCCAAATACTTACTGCAGTGTACAATGGGATACCTGAACAGAAAACTAATAAGAGTGTGGCTGATTTGCATGTTCGAGTCCCCTCTCATCATAAAATAGGGAGTTGATTTGGGGTTGGCCTCTGCCGAGGAAACTCCTTCCAGCAAACTCGATAGTAATCTCATGGAGCTAGGAGGACTTCAAGCCATTTCCAGGGCACCAGACTATTATATAAAGTAACCTATATATCCAGTCTGTCTGGTTTGTTGTTTGTTTTGCTTCCACCACTGCACTGATATTATAAAAGCAGCACAGACTACAAAAATTATCCATATTGATTATACTACTTGAGTCTGATGTTTTGCTGCATTTCATACGCACAAAGTATGAACAGCTTTGAAAAAATACCTGTCCTGAGGTTAAGATTATTACAGAAGTCCATCCAGCTAGTAGTTGGCTCATATCTACCTTAACTTACATAGTTCTATCACAAAAACAAACAAATCCCCCCCACACACACCCCCTCTGACACTTTTCTGAAATTTGGTATTGCTTACATGGAGACCATCAGGGATCTCTGTCTAGGACACAATATACACAAAACTCTTGGACAGTTAATTCTTACATAGGAATCTAACTTCATATTGATTAAATGGGAAGCTTAGCACTTGCTTAATAGTTAAGCAGTTAAATAGTTTTATAAGTCTTGTCCTGGGTCCTTTAGAACTAAAAACTTCTGCAGCTGAGAAAGACTGTGAGGCGAAGCCCAAGTTCACAGAGCAGGTCAGTATCAGACAGAAGTGAAGTGAGATCTTGAATTCCCAAACCTTGGTCCATCCCCTGCTGAAACAGTGAATGTCCTCAATACTTCAAGTGTCAAATCCTTTCTGAATCTCTCTACATTTTTTACATGAAGGATGTAGAGGGCAATGAAATTCAATAATTAATCACACAGCGTGGGGAGGGAGGCTGAGTATATTTTTGTATTCTTAGATGGTCAACTTTTAATTTTACATTATATCCACCTACATCTCTCATTACGAGTATAGTAAATTGGAGCATTTGGTGCATAACTGTTAGTATTTTGCATGACATTCAACTCTGATCTTATTTCTCTTGATACTCACCCAATTTCTTCAGCCTCATCACATTAAACACAAATATTTTTCGTTGTTTCAGACTGGCTCTATTCTTGCTATGTCTTTCTCACAGTGATCAGAACTGAACACATTATTCAAGTGATGTCACACCAATCAATCTATATACCATAACACATTTGCTGTACTGCTTACACTATAGTATCATTACATGCATTTTCAATACCATCTTCTACCCCATACCTCAATATAGCTAAACATTTTCTTTGCTTTTATGTTTAGTGTTGCACACTAAAGCAGAGATTTTCACTGAGCTGCCCACAATGACATCCAGGAGTATTTCCTCTAGGTTATAGTTAATTTAAAACAGAACAATGTGTATGAGTAGTTCAAGTTGTTTTATTCCAATGTGTGCTACATTTTATCTGTCAGCAATGAATCAGTTGCCATTATGCTGCCTTTTAGCTCAGTGAGACGCCTCAGAAGTCCCTCACAGTTTCTTCTAATCTCTACAAACCTAAGCAGAAGTGAGCTTCTTCCATATCTTATTCCCTTTTAAAAAGGCTCATAAAAGTATTAAATTTTCCTCAAAAAAATTCTAGCAGGGGACATTTCCAGAAATTTTTGACAGTCAGAAATATCACACCATCTTTTCCTAATTCTGATTAATATGTCATAACAAATTTCTAATAGATTAGAAAGGCACCATTTTCAAGCATGAGTCATCCTTCTTTTATACATTTAAGTTCTAAGAATTTTTTTAAAATTTTCAAATAAAACGTGAACATTTTATTGTAAAGTGGACAAAAGAATGCTTTTAAGTTAGGTATATCGTTACTGGGATAAGCAAAGTATTTTTTAAATGTTCGGACCCTCAATTTTGCCATTGTTTTGGCAGAGAATAGAACCAGTAGCAGAACCAGACCCGTAGGGCTAGATGCAATCTTCAGTCCATAATCTAAGAGGTCTGAATTGGACTGTAGGGTTTCATTCCCTCATATGAGAGGAAAAAAACCCACGGCTGCTGATGCTATAAAACCTGCCCCCACAGGCTGAAAGTCCATGTTCTCAGTGCCCCAGTACATACGCTATTTTTTGCTGGTGGATTCATGTAGTTACTGCTCATCCATTTCCACTGACAGGATCTCCTAGGACAGCACTATGCAGGAAACTCTTACACAGAGCTCTGCAGAACACAAGGACAGACTACATGTCAGTGCTGAAGTTTTTCAAACCCCTCAGATGAGGGGATCGGATTTGTCCGGTTTAACAGGTTTATGTCTCAAATTTTTTTTGTTTAAAGAAAATAATTTGCCTCTGAAACTTATGTGAGCTTCATGCTGTCACTTTGATGTTTCTGTTTCAGGAACAAAAAGTAAACAGGTAGAATTCATAAATAGTATCTTGACACATGTATTCTATTCATTATAACAATTAAATTTACAGAGGTAGGGAATTTGCTCCTGAGAATTAGCTTCCTGAAGTTTGACTTGGGCTGAAGCCAAAACATTTCAGGTTTAGTACTCAGGAGTATTATTTAGAAGATAAATTGCTTTATATCAGATTTTGGGAAAGGTAGAATTAGCATTAAGTCCTGTTGCACGGCAATTCATTGGAGGGAACATACACTATATTACTTGCTCATATTCACAGTAATAATGAAACAACCTCTGGCTAAGGGAATTGAACTTTAATAAAATATTTGGAAAATGCTGTTTGGGAGTATTCTATGAAAGGAAAAAAGTGAGAAATACTCTCCACTTTATTTTTAGGTTAGCATACTATTGTCTGCTTCAAAACTATTTTGATCACTATATAGTCTTATAAATCTCTCACCATTAAAACTGATTATTCCTATGAATGGGAGACCCTTATTATTTATCTTGAACTTCTGAGTGACAAGAAGAGTTCTTGAACCATTGTGTGGCAATTTTTCACAAAATACACTCCCACAGAAAGATTATATTCAAACTAGGACTGTGTTTACAGAGAAACAACAGCAGCAGCCACATGGAAATATGAGCTACTTATTTTCCCTTTGCTTACTTGGAGCTTAAGTTTCTGCAGATGCCGAACCTGTGCCTGTAGCACTACATGTGCAGAACCGTGCGTGCACACCAGTCACACACACAACTCCAAACGGGAACTGATTCCTAAGCCACAAAAATCCTGCCTCCTGTTTTGCAAGTGCAATTTCCATTATGTGTATGTAAATACAATTTTTATGAAACACTGTATCAACTTGTGTTTGTTTACAGATAAGTCAATGTGGATATTATTCCTTGAAAATACAGTATTGCACACATACCTTCCTTTAATATTGGCCTGAGCTGAAAATATTGCATTATGTACTTCATCCATGCTTAGAGTACAACATGTTTTAAATTACTTTTAAAAATAAACAACTAGCAGAGATCAGTCTAAAATTACACAAAATAAGCCTGAAGTCGTGCAGGAAAACATAGATCTAGCAGTCAAAAAGAATGATGTTGATGTTAAAGAATAAATGGTCTCAGTAACTAGTGCTCAAACTTCTCATTGCCTGTTGCTGACTTGGACCTATTTTGAAAGGCTGCTGCTTTTTTTTTTTTTATGTACACCTCTTCATGAGCAATGAGTGAAAAACATAAGGCAATCTAAATGTATTAATGGAGAGAAAACAGCTGGTGGCACAGAAAGCCTCAAAGAACAATGCAGTAAAACTTTATTTTGTAAGAAAACTTTATTTTTTTAAGCAGCATTAACTTGCTTAGAAGGGTTCACAGCAACACCACCTGTCTATTTGATTTTTGATTCCTGGTTATCTGATTCTTATGAGCCCATTTAGGCTTTTTAAGAGAATTCTTAAAACAGCCTGTTGTTTCTTTTTATTTTAATATTGCTACTGGACAGTGATACTGCATTAGTAACTATGTCTTGAGCACCTACATTACAATGATATTATTATATTTTGGAAACGCAGCAAGTTTTGCACACCTTAAGTTCTCCAAATCAAGGTGACAGTAATGTTAAAACTCTAACACTATAAAGATGACTGGAAAACATTCCAAACAGATATAATTTAACAAACGGATATTATTTCTATTACATATTATTTAGTCTGACACCAGTAATTCACAACCACTCTTATGGTTCTTTGAATCATACAGACACCATTATTATACATCTCTCTCTTCCCTGATTCTGATGATATAAGAAATCTAAGCTGATAACAGCCAGAATGAATATATGAAGAAGCAATAAAAGAATTAGAATGTTTCATAAATAAGTGAAATCCAGACAGTAAATTTACCATTACAAGGTTTAGCATTGCTTAGTAAACTACATTATGTTGAAAGCTGATTTTTACTTCAATCATGATGCCAAAATTGCTACAGTCACATTTTTGTCTCGGGGACAAGAATGGCAGAGACATTCATTTCATAAGAGAAGCCCGTGGATATCCTATTTCCTACCACAAAATTTTGGAAAAAATGAATGCTTATCCTGCAGTTCATGCAGCTTCTTGATTTCAAAGCCAGTAAAGGCTATTAAAGTAATCTAGCTAACAGCACAATAGACTTCTTGGTGCAAGCATAAATGCCCATTATATCTTCAATTCACCTTTGCTTCCACAGTAATCTTCTGGTAAATCATGCTAAAAAAAAAAAAAAACAACACACAAAAACCACAAAACACAAACAAAAAAACCCACAAAACACACCACACCTTCAAAAACGCTGATATTTCCTGAATCACTATTAGTTAGTAATCAGGAATGAAGGATGTGTTTTCCTCTCTGATTTGATTTTTTCTTTTTAACCAAAGGATTTCGTTTTGCTTACTTTTGTGACAGCTTTAAAACATCTTAGTCCAAGAAACAGTCCCCTTCTTTGGAATGTATGTATCGTCCAATGTTTTTTCTTCGAAAATTCAAATGTTAGCAAAAAAAAAAGAGTACATATTAGCCAGTGATAAAGTCAAAGAAAAATGTGTTTCCACTTAAAAATAACATGAATAGTCTTCTGAAGTATTTGCTACATTTCTCTTCTTCCATAACAACATAAACTTTATCAGATACATTTAAGAACAGAACTCCTGTGTCTTCTCAGTAAGAAATTATTCTGGCTGCATACATACCGTACATGCTATTGAAAATGTTTAATAATAGAAGACCATGCACTTTCATGTAATTCATAATTAGGAGATGACTACAGCTGCATTATTTAAAAATCAAGCTTTTGTTATCAGCACTGGTTTTAGACGGAGGCTGAGAATCATTTGTGAGCTGTGGCAGACCCAGACTGTTCAAAGCAATTGCTGTTCAGCATGAAAGCTGCAATGGAGGTCACAGAACAGGTCAGGAGGAAAGATAGTGTATCGATTTCACACCAGGAATAGAGGCGAAGCAAGGGCCCACTGTTGCTGCATGTGATGTATTTCACTTCAGTTTAAGGCACATTTCATTCCAATTCAAGAGGGGTGGGGAGCAAAGGGCGAGCGGATTTCACACTGAATCATGATGAATTCTGGACTCGTGTATTCCAGTAAATATCTCCTTCCTGACATTAAGTATTTCTATAGCAGAGTGAATACAATGGAAATTAGACTGCAACCAGATAGCAGAAGAGTACTCAAAAAAACAAACCACCACACCACACACACCCCAAAACCTGTCTAAGATTATGTCTATTGACTCTCAGCTTAGTATGTACAAATGCTACTTCAAACCCAGAAAACTGTTATAGATGAAGTCTGATGAAACTGTACTTTGTTCCAATATTCATGCTGAGATAACTGTATACAATATTGTAATCTTTTAAGAAAACATTGTTAAGCCACATAAATTTAAGCCAAAAGTCTTCAAAAACTAAAGGACAGAAAGTCTGTTCACACGAACCTTCCAGCTCCTCACAAAGACAAGCTCAGTGCAAAGAAAATGCAACTCCTGACAAAAATATTTTAAATACAGTCTAGTAAACATACAAAAAGGTAGTGCACAACTATACATTGTTTCATTTTATTTTCGAACTGATATTCCAAATAACCAAAGGATATTAGCGTCTATCCCTGTTTTGTAGAACAGCATTGATGATTATTTGTATTTTTCCACCTAGTAGTCATGGCCTGCTTTTTTTTCAAATTTAAAAAAAAAAAGAAAAAGACATCAGTTCTGATGAGTAAAGCATTAAACATAACTAGAGGAATATTTTTCAAGTTACTTGGATAACAGGCTATCCTTGTTCACTTCTCCCCTCCACCCCCCCAACACCAGGAAACTGAATTTCCAGTACTTTTGCCCAATATGTTGTAAAAGTGTCAACTCCCAAAACTGCTAAGATTGCATACAGGGTAATGGTAAAATGGTAAGACCTGTAAGAATAAAATGCTCCTTTCCCCCTCCTGATGTTATTTTGCATAATTTGTTCTCTGAAAAACTGCTGTTCTTTTGAAATGCTCTGTCTCCGCTATTCTGCTGGTGACAATATTTTACAACTTTTCTAGATCTTTATGCTCGCTCCATAACACCAGAAAAATAGCCAGACACTAACATATTTCAGAACAAAAGAGGACTGTATTTGAGACTGCACAGAGATTTCCTATTAAATTATTTATATTAGTTCACTTCCACGTCATTATTTCTTTTCAACTGTTCTAAGGCATCAATGTCAACTTCTTGAACCCTCTCATGAAAGCTTTGCTGTCATCAGGGTCTATTTCAGCATCCTTAATTCTGCATACGGAATCAGTTACCCAGCAAGTTTCCAATCACAAAGGGCCAGATGCTCCTCTCTGCTACATGCTGGAGCTGGGCAGACGGGCCTCTCACTAAGACAGAGGAGGGCAAAAGGTGGCCGTGCAGTGTGTGTGTGTCTACTGCTGGCCTGCCACAAACAGCTGAGACTGCTGTGCATGAAGAGAAAAAAATATTCAAATAGTGGCTACAGTTAACAAACTGAAGTGATGGCAGAGATCAGCTTCTCCGTGCAGAGTGAACCACAAGATAACGTCATTAACTTGCACTACAAAATTCCATCATAGTTACCACTTCGCAATTTTTTGACTTCCATAATGCTGTGCTGTAAATGTATAGAAATCTTACATAGCCTGGATTAGCACCTGCTGGCTACGGACAAAGTCAAAACCCACTAATGCTATTTGATCTACAGACTCCTGCTGACACCATGCATCTTATGATTCATATCTCCTCTGATATGCAGAGTATAGCTAAACTGCCCATGATGCCTTCTCAGAAACATCCCAAAGCATGGTGGTGCTTGCGTTTGTATCCTAAAGACCGTGAACTGTAGAGTAGCTGCAAACTCAACTCCATGAGCAAAGCCCAAGAGGACAGACATTTCTCTAGCCTCACAGTGCTGGTATCCATAGCTACCTCTTCCCATTAAACAAGGATAACATGAGCATCTGTTACTGGATTCCCATATAATACTGGTAGCCAAAATAAAGTTATTTTTCCATTTGCAGTTGGACAGACCATTGCTATTTTTAACGGACAAGGACCTTAGCAAGAGAATAAATCATTAAGACATCAGTAGACTAAGCTATTTTAACATGCAGTTTTGAAAACAGAGTCTGCAAGCCACCCATATGGAACAGACTGTAAATCCCAAATAGTTAAACAAAACCAAAACACAATAATTCAACATAGCCCACAGTGATTGCCTATCATATATGCCAGGCCTAAATTCAATTCCAAGTTTAATCAGGAGTCCAGCAACCTCAGCAGCATGGGTCCCCACTGTTTTATACACTCCCACCAAACACCAGCAGCTATGCTTATCTGGGACATACCAGCCGACGTACAGGGAAAGAGTACAGCTGCAGGACTTGCTTTCAGAGCCTGAGCTGAGCCCAAGGCTTACACACATCTCAGAAAAGTTCCTGCCATCCACCATTGAGGCAACAAGTGGCAGGAGCACCAGTGACACCATAAGCTGGAATGGCCACTGTGGCGATGGGCCAGAGAAGCAGGAACCTGTTGCATTCCCCAAAATTTCTAGATCTGGGATTTCTCAGTGCTAGGACAAAGTTCTACCAGTCCCTCAAAGTCCTCTATCACCCTATTAACTTACATTACCTGTGCTGCCAAAAAAAAGTTGATTAAAGATTTAAAGACATTTGAAATCCAAGTATAGTTTTCTCTTTCAGAGTATGAGGGATGGGAATGAGAAAGAAAAAGGATAGACAAAGGGGTTTGGGCTAAGTTCAATTAGCAGTAAAGCATGCTCTGGAAAGGAGCGTGCATAAAATTCAGGCCTCAGGGAATAATGGTGGTAAATAGACAAATTAAACTTCAAGAGTCTTTCTAACCTCTCATATATATAATTTTTTTCTATATATTTAGCAGTGTTAAAGGATCAGCTGTAGACCCTTGCAATGAAAGTGATAAATGGTCATATTGCTCGTGTGTTAATTAATACTAACCCCTCTCTGGATAACAGAAAAAAAAAAAAACCACACAAAAAAACCCAACAACAAAAACACAAAAAAACCAACACCACACACACATGCTGAAAAATAACGCAAGAAAAAAACAAACAAAAACACACCACAAAATCAAAACCAAACACACACGCACTGAAAACCAAACAAGAAAAGCTCAAGCCTTTGCAGACACCATGCACGTGCTTCTAAGCAAAGCAAGCCTGGCAGGTGAGCATGTTCCAAGTAAACGGCAGTGCCGTTTACTTTCTATACGGAAACAACCACCTGAAAAAAATGAAACTCAATCAAGTGCAAAGCATTAAATTGCATCTTCTACTTGTAATATGCTTTTATCAAAACATTCAGCCACTTCAGCAACAATCTCGTCCAAACTACAATATTTGGAGTAAATGGTGTGAATAGAAACTTTCAGTTCTACACTAGACATTTTCACAGATTGACCTAAAACACAGTAAGCATCTGCACAGTCAACGTAATCCCTAGAGGAGAAGTAAACTTGCTAGAAGCATTCCTTTATGACACCACTTGCAACTTGCTTGGGCTTTGTGTGGTGGGTATTTTCTGGCTTGTTGTTTGTTTTTTTTAAAAAAAAAAAACAAACAAGGATACCAAAACCCAACAGATCTCAATTATACAGAAGTATAACATTCACACAGTTCTTTTTTGAAAATGAAAGAATTCCCTCCCTGCTGTGATTAATACAAAAGGAACAAATATGCTCCCCTAAAAACATAAACAAATATATTTGGGAAATGTCCACAAATGTTTCTTTCATATGAACCACTTGCCCAAGTGAGAAAACCTCCAAAGATAACACTTCTAAACCTCACAAACGTTACTCTAAAGAAGGACAAAAAACAGTTCTTGTTATTTTTCATTACCTTTTCCAGCTTTATTGGGGTCTGGTTTTTTCCACTACCCTGCCAACCAGCATTCCATATTAAATCATAAAAAGACTGTTAATAAGTCAGTGCTGAACTGATTATAAAAAAAAAAAACCAAAACACCCACCATACAACACACATACACACAACAAATAAACCACCACATCCACCAAAAAACCCCCCCACATTCACACGTAGGGAACTCAAGTCCTGAAGAGAACTGTGTGGCCTGACAGTTTGTACTTTTTGTGGAGGATTACTATGGATTATATGTAATTAGCCATAATTGCAAATTATTTTTCTCATCTTAAAAAAGGAAGACAACCGATATGGATTCTTTCTGGTTTCTAATAACATTTTGTCCCCTTAATCTTGACAGTCATTTCTAATTTTGCACTACGAAAAACAATTACGAACAAATTTCTGGGATTTCCACTGAGTACAAGTAGCAAGACTCAGTTCAGAACCAGTATCAGAACAACCAATTGCAAAAGACAATGCTGCGCTTGCTATCTGCTTAATGACTCAAAATGAACTGGTTTTCTGTTAGAGCAAAACACTCATGGGTTTGATGTTTCAGAAAAAGACTAAGATAATGAATATTTTCAGTATTGTCATTTATTGAAAGGATAGAGGATACTATTAGTCCTTCCAGTTCTGAGGGAATGAACACTTTAGTACTGTGTGATGCAAGGATGAGAAGGTTGAGAACAATGGGTTTGAAAATATATTTTAGGTTTCCTACTTTTAGAAGAGACATTTAAAAACAAAATGCCTTTTTGGATGCTGTGGCACAAGTTAAAAACTGAAATGCAAGCAACACACTTTTTACGTGATATTAAAGGAAACAATGCTGGTTTAAAGAAAAAAGCAGCATATCTTTCACATTTTATGTCCTAAGTAGGCTTAAGTACTGCCTATTACTTGTCAAGAATTCAATAGCAAATAGAAACTTTCCAGGTTGACGTGCTGGGGCAGAGGAAGGTCATTCTTTAAAGCATTTGCTCCCTTGAGAGGAAAACCTGGAAGGATGCTGTTTGAGCAATTTACACCAGGCACAGCAAGTCATTAGATGCCTGTGCTGCAAGTCTGCCATGATCCTGATTCCACAGCCAGATGTGGTTACCACGGTGGGAACCAGTTCTAAAAGCCTGTAAGTCAAAGGAGCGTGGAAGTGTGCATTTTCTTCTCAATGTGTTGAGCGGTTACAGGCACTGCAAATCTTTCATGGAACAGCAAGAGAGCAGGAGAGAAAAGAAGCATTAGGCAGAAAAACATCATGCACTGTTTGAAGAAGTAGATTTTCACTTTTGGAGGGGGAAACATGATTGGGGAGAAAAAAAAAAAAATCAGTTTGCAGGTAGGGAAACATTCTTTCTGGTTAGTGTTTTGAAGAGAATTTTCTTCCTGATTCAGTTTGACTTCAAAACAAAAATCAAACAATGAGTAATCCCACAGCATGTGAGTAAATACCACACTGCTCATTTTATCTTTAAAAATTTTGCTAGATCGAAGAGATTCCTATTTTAAATAGCCAAAACAATTCCTGAACTGTACTTTGTAAAGACTTAGAAACAGCATTTTCTGAAAATCCAGCCACCCAGGAGGAATATATGAGCTTGAAAATAACTCCATTTTCCAGGAGAAGGATGCAACATATCTAGCTTACAGATTTGCTTATGCAGAACATTACCTTATTCCACTTATATAGGCTCAATTTCAGGTCTAATACAGATCTACATGCCTAAAGAGGAACAGAAATGAGTTGATTAAGTGCATATTCCTTATAAGCATATGACATGTAGCACTATCTAGTGCTTACTTTTATTTCCACTATAGATTAGAAATGGCACAAAAACCAGAAGTGCTTTAGCCAACAAGAACTGCACAGGGGCCGGTCCCACTCCTCCTTGTCTCAGTGCTTCAAGGATCTAAGGTGACATGTATTCATTCCTCTACTTGCTGTCCCCAAGGACAGCCCTGTCTCAGATGTCTCAGCCTAGGCAGAAAACTTCTCATTTTAGCATGGACTGACTGCTTCACTGGTCTGTCCAGAGTCCTTCCTATGTCTCTAAGCCATACAAAAGGAAGGCTAATGCTCAAGTTTTCGGCGAGTTTTATCCTCCCCACAGTTGCTAAATGCAGTTTGGTGTGTGAAGGTTTGCTGCGTGTCTGAAACCAAGAAAGCTCAGTAATATAATTAAATGTGTGTGTATACATATAAAATTATTTAACTTTCAAAATTTGGTACAGAATCTTTACATGTATATATTATGCTTGTATAAGTGACTTACTATTTTATGGCCTTCTCAAAATACTCTCTAGTAACATCTGAATTAATCCCTTTAGCTTAGGAAGCTATGTTAACATATTTAATATACACAGAGGATGTCCTGCATTTCTTGTAAATTTGCATATCCCAATTCTCACATATTTTTAACACTGAGAAATATATCCAACTAAAACTCTATGGAAAAAGAATCCCTTTAAAAGACAAAATTAAGCCACCAGACTCATTAATGCAAGCAAGAGTAGAAAAATCAAGCAAGGACATCACCATCACCTGTCCACTACCCAATTAGCTATGGCAATTGCCTGTATTATGCAAGAGATGTACTATATTTTAAAAGGGGGTACAAGGCATTCCACAATGTCACTGCTTCTTGACTTTCTTAACCATTATTTAGCCAAACAGTAAAACATTTCTGTATGCTAAATTTACTTATCTCCATCCTAAAATTCAAAATAGGAATGAAAACATCCCATGGCTATAAGTCATAGCTTTCATTTATATCAAACATCAGCTATATGTATAACTATATATGCTCTTCACAATAGGAAAGCATGAATGCTTTTGTCCACATCAAGATTACTCAATTACCTCTCTGACATGAAAGGATCTTAAAATAAACCATATATGTAACCAGTTTCAACCCTAGAACACACAAAAACGAGAGCAAAGCACCCTGACAAGAAAATGAAATTCTAACATATGAGCATTAAGATACTGCTATTCAATTTTCTGACAGAAAAAAAAAAGCCACTGCACTTCTATGGCCATATTCTTGATCTATAAGCATGGTCAAAGTCCCACTGAAACCACACGCACAACATGTGAATTAAATGAGGACTCACAACGAAGTCAACATTTTGTTAAAAGATAAAATTTCTACGACAGTCCTAGCAACATATCATTCAGAGCTTCTTACTTCAAGAAACCTGGGAGCCCACCAGCACATAATGAACTTCTCACAACTTCCTCACAGGTCAGAATGGATGTTTCACTTTTCTCTTTTTCCTAAGTACACCCATGGCCAGAAAATTATGTCTCTAGCATGTTTGTTAAAAGGCATCTACACATGTAGAGGCAGTAAGTATGCATATACATGCATGCACCTTCAAAGCATTATTATAAGGCTTCCTTTCCAGTATTATTAGCAGCTGCTTGCATATGTGTAACTTCTTGTCCAGAGTGACAGCTGTATTTTCGCCTGTTTTGACATTGAGTCTGATCTGGGTGAATAGCTCATATCCATTAAAGTGCTATTACAACACTGAATGACTGCCAGAATACTTCCTGATCAATTTTAAAAGCCAGCTAGCTGTCATCATCTAATCGCAACAGCAGAAAACAAATCTTTGGGGAATAAAACAAGATTTTAAAACATTTTTTAAAAGCAGGGTATTAAGTCTAAAACCTCCAAACTATTGAAATAAAAATCACAAGCTGCAGCGGTTTCTAGGTAAAAAAATCTCTGCACTTTGAAAACCCATATACTTGTTACTGACAAGCATTCTAACATAGTCTCTAAATCTAGCATTTCAACAATCTCTGGAGTTTGAACTCTTGCCATTACATAACTTAATAAAGCAGCGCTAAAAACAATCGCCACAGAGTGTGGTGGTGCTCGCCATTAAATTTACTTCTATAAAATTTAAGACTGAATTCAGTCAGCTTTTTGTCTTCGGTTGAATAACTGAAACCCAATGTGTAGGTTCAACTCCTTACTTCTGAATAGCTTTACAATATGCATATTTTTAAGCTGCAGTACAAACACCATTTCAGACTTTCATTTATCAAGCACACTTGAAAGGCTATATAACTCACACAGACAGTTAAGACCACTTGTAGAGAACGTACAGTTGGCACAAGGTTGGCACAGCTTTAAGAGGGCCTACAGCAACGCTGTATTTGTAAAACAGCACATTACAACCACCAGAAAATGGGTTGTAAGAAATGACATGTTCTATATGAAAGATGTCTAGCAAGTCAACCATGCAATGCCCACATGCATGCACAGTGACTAGTCAACATATAGATAACGTTTTCATTTCTCCCCACTGCACTGTTTTCTCACCAACACTGTGCAGCTCACTGCTTTGCTCTGTGGTCTGTCTGTTCTGATCAGTGGAACAGAAAACACCAACCACCTGAATGAAATATTGCTGCATCAAAATATATTCATGAAACCAGCTCAAAGAAGTAGACCCACCACCTTCTCCACAAATGCCCATGATTTGGCTCCAAAAATGACACTGTGCACTTGTCATTGGAAATATACCATGAATTAAAAGTTCTTGGAAGTGCTTCTCCTATATCTTTGATCTGGAGCTGAAACAATATTGAACGAGCAAAAAAACACAAAACCAAAACCAACTCACAAAACACCACCACAAGAACCAAAAACCAACCAAGCTCGACACAATATATTCTTACATCAGGTAAGACTGTCAACAACAAGACTTGCATCAAAATAACTGAGTAACAAAGTCCACTCTTGCAGCTCTAGTTCCTGTAGAAATGAACTCTATGCTTATGAAAGCATACAACTTAATTAGAAAGACAGTTGCATCACTGCCTGCCAAAAATAATGCCATTTGACAGTTTACAATACCATAATCATTAAGAAATCTTGAAAGCGTTATCCTAGTCAGTGTTTATGACATGAAACCTCTCTGCCTGTAAAGTGAGAAACTAGAGGATTAAAGGGGTTCTGCAAACACAGGTGCAGTATTTTATAGAACAGTGATAATTCAGATCTGAAAATAAATGCTGAAGACATTTGTGTAGAACGCATGTCATAAGACCTTACTGGATTTGCAGCATGTCAAAAAACGCAAACTACAAATGAAGGAACTTCAACAGTCACTGCTGGATTTACAGAGCAACAAGTGCACTTTCAGAGAAGCCACAGCGATGACATACTTACAATTTAATAAAAGGAATTCCCCCACCTCAGGCTTTAGTTGATCCCAAACCAAGTAGACAGAATCTAAGTAAAGAACTTCAAATTCATTAAAAATATAAATACAGTAAAAATTGTTCAGATGTACATTTCTTAAAAAAACCCAACAACTTTGTTTTGTATGTCGTAAACATTGAGTTGTAAAACTGATTTCTGTCTATGCCTTAGGTCTAGAAGGAGGCATTCTGATTAAATACTAACTAGCATGTCAGCTCCGTTAGAATATAGGACTATATTTTCCTGTTACGGTTTATACCTTTTGTAGAGAAGATTCTCATTTTCAAGCAGGCCCTGTGACTTTTATGAGAACAATAATAACCTAAAGGTGGAAAAAAAACTTTTTCCTATGACAAGTGGCTAGGAACATTTCTGTTAATGGTAAAAAAAATAAATTACATATTAATGTATTATATATTATTAATAGATCTAACTAGCTTATATATTTTATACTGCTTAGAGTTCTATTTTTATTAATAAAAAATACATTGTTAAAGTTTAGCTTAGGAGGATAACATGTTTATTAACTGTTGATAATTCTGGATAATAGCACCAGTGATAAGTAGTGGCTGCATTAATAACTACAGCAGGAAAAGACTACTGGGAGTCTGCACGTTTGCAAAAGGATTCAGAACAGCTAGTATACACAGATTGCAACAAAATACTGTGCATGGAAATATACATTGTTTTGTAACTTGATAGCAACAACACTGCCTATTAAAAAAGCATTATAACAGTTCCATAATTTAAGGGTACCCAAGATCTTATTCTATTAACTGCAAAAATTTCTGCAGCTACCTTCTTACAGAGCCAAAAATATAAGGGGTTTTCTGTTGATGTGATCGTACACTAGAAAAAGAGAAATCACAAAAACTGACTAAGAGGCTGAAAAAAAACCTGTTCCCCTTGCCTCACAGCAAGCCAGGCCACTACCAACCAGGATGGTACAACTATTTATTACTATACAATAGAAATAAGATCTGGAACTCAGCTAGTTAGGAGTTATCTATTTACTATTTAGGAAGGAAGGGCATGGACCACATCACAACGCACATCCCACTCTCAAATTGGCAGGTTCTCCAAAATGGATTGGCATGTTGCCACTATGTTTAATCTCAGCAGGAATACACAATAGGAGGAATAACACTACAGAAGAGCAGAACAGGAAGGAGAGACAACAGGAGTCTACAAGCCTGTTCTTCTCTGATACTTGCAGAGGAAGTAGGTCACCAATTAAGAGACATCTAAGTCACACATAACTTAAAAAAAAAAAAAAAGACTACGAACATCCCCTCTCCACATGTCATCCAGCATATAGGAACTGAGGGTGACATTTGACTCAGGATGCTAAAACCTATCACGATACTACTTGATACAAGTATCAAGTTACTAATAAACTAATTTTTGAGGTATTAAAAGAGCATAAGAGTCATTTACTACCATTTGCCAGAAGTGATTACAGTACTAAAGGTACGAAACAGTTATTGAAAAACCCATCTAAATGACTGGTTTAGCAATTCCATTGTTAGGAAAGCTTCACAATGTAATGCCCACCTTGCTTTCACAGGTATTGATTATGCACATATATTATGTAATACAGCTACTATACTACTAATGATGACAACAGAGAAGGCTTTGCTTTATTTACTTGGCATTACAGGAGAAGTTGCTCATTACATCAAAACCTCAAGCCAAGAGAAAGAAGCAGAGCAATATATGCAATTCTGCAATAGTTTGGCTAACGGTCATTGGAAACATTATGCCAGGCTCCATACCAATTCTATTTTTTTTTTCTTAAAAAAAATGAGCTTGTCACACTGTTCATGAGGGAGACAGCTGAGCCTTGGACCAGGAGTAAATCCACCAACACTAAAACCTCTCCCAGATGTGCAGCTGCTTTCTGCAGCGCAGAGATATTTCTTAGCCTTTAAGCAATATGAAAATGAACTACCAACTGAAAATAATAGTTGTCATATGATAATTCACTGAGCTGGAGGAAAAAAAAAAGTCAGTGGAGATTCAGGGGACCACAGATCCTAGCAGGGATCTTTCACCCTTTGACTTTCCAGCTGACAGTCTGGTTGTTCTCAAACAGTGACCTACACATCACCTATACAGAATCTGCACCTGGGGATCTGCATTATGCAGGTGTGCAGCACAAAGACACAGCCCCTGTTTCCTTCCCAACATCGCTGTCTCTCGCTCTTAAATATATAGGATCTATGTCCTCAGTGGTATCTACTTCCAAGACAGCTCTATCCTCCTGGTTTGGAATAAAACTGCACTCCCTGCAGTGTCCTTCCCTTACTCATTTCCCCCCAAACCCACGCCACCCACAGGGCATTGCTTTGGCCAAGGGCAAGATTGGGAAGACAGAGACACAGAACAGCTGATGGAGCCAGGCCCAACAGAGCGCCCAATTGCTATCACAATTATTACAGGAATCACAGTAGCAACACACAGTTTTAGTACTGTTTGGTATCGTGTATTTAGAATTAGACATTTACAGTGACAGTAGTGACTACAGTAACTCATCCCCATCATTACACAGGAAAAGTCTCCACCCATCACTGTTTCACTATTGAGGACAATGTAAAAGCCCGACATACAACTGCTGTTCACGTTTATGAGCGTCATTCACGAGAGACTTCTCTTTTCCTGGGATTTTTATCCATAGTGTGCAAGAGGAACAGAGATAAGTTGGATAGCAAGCATAAAATTAAGACTGACTTTAAGTCTGGTTTTGTCCTTCCGTACAGAACTTGAAGCTTTTTTTTCCCTATTCTTCCAGTTCTTTTTCCAGAAAGAACTGGAGATTTGCCATTGTACCAAAATGGAATATCCTCATTCTCTCTGTAAATCCTCTCATAAAAAAATGCCTTAATTCACCTGTCACTCCAAATGCATATAAACTGATCAGGTCTCCGAACATTGTTCTAATACATTAGGAAAGAGGATACGATTGTAAACAGCTGGGAACAGTACCATCCGCAGCAGCAGAGGCAGAGACACATTTTCACTAGCAATCTGAAAAAGTGAAGCTAACTTAAAAACCAGTCTAAAATAGAATACATAAGGGAAGGTGGGGGTAGGTAAGGGTGGAGATCAGCTAGCACTTTGTACTAAAAGATGTTCCACAACTGATGTCAGAGGCCATCTTTGAATTCAAGAGTAAGCCTAACATTGTGTCTCAGCTCCTCAAAAATGGTTTTGACCTCATAAGGTTTACAAATGAAATTACTACCATGGGCAAACCTTTTTCTGAAGCCTCCAGAGTGCTTCCTGTCAATTGTGGTACATAGCTTTGATAGAGACCAGACCACAGCAGGTCTGGGGGCCACGCTAGTGGCCAGCAGCCCCAGCATTGAGAGCTCTCTGGCACTCTTACGGACTTCTGGTCAACGCTGATAGAAAACAGATCGAAAGATACATGGAAGAAGAAAAATAAGAGTTTTGGTTAGGATGTGCATACTTCTACACATGAGCTGATGTCTATAGCTGTAAAGCTGATATCTTTTGAATGATCTGCTTTTGTTAGAACTGACTACTGAGGCTCAGATTTGTACCCCAAATTTTCTATGTTGGACAGCTCTAAGGCATTGTTATGTGAACTACCAATCACTCAATGTGCTGCTATGTGACTTACCTCATGAATAATGTTAGACAGCGTAATATTTCAACAGTACTGTAATTATGGGAGGACCCTACTTGTGGAGTTGACATTTACTACGATAATTCTGTTGTTGGAAATACAAACCTATGAGGAAGAGGGATTATGGCTCAGTTAGCAACTTTTAGCAGTGGTACCTCATTTATTCCATATGTTTTTCCCAATAAGCTATATATTACAAATGCATTTAAAATATTATTCAAGTTTCAAAGACAAGCAAGTTAAAAAAAAAAATCTCAGATTTGTTAAAGTTTTTTGTTCCCTCAAAAATCCTACTACATAGAATAAAGCACAAACCATGGCATATTATTTATTTACACATGAATTAAAGTTGCATGCTACCATGGAAGAAAAGAGGGAGGCAGTCGAAACTCTCTCCATACTGAAGGGAAAGACTTCCAGTTACTAAGAGAAAAAGGGTCTGTAAACGAAAGCCAACATTTCTAAATCTATATAGGTGGAGTTAACAACCCTGCTTTCTGTCTCCAGTCTAACTAGAACTTATGTGCCTGATCTGTCTCCATTACTTTTCATGCCTCTCATGCTGGCCATCCAGTCTTTACATCAAATATTTAGTTTCCTCTCTGCTCTGAGCATTTAGGATATTTTGCATGGGCACTTCAAAAAGCCTATAAAGCAACATGTGTTAGTAATTCAGGCCTCACAATCCCACTAACAATCACCTTAGGAAACAAAAACAAACAAACAAAAAAAATCAATAGCAGTTAGCTCCTACTTCAGCACCAAAAAGGTCTAAATATCTCTGTGGACTTGATCTGTTAGGGGAGGTAGGGGTGGTGAAGGAAGGATGGACAAAAAAAAAAAAAAAAAATGCAGAAAAAAAAAAATCTGTGCACGAAAGCTTTCCCTTACATGGTTCACATAATGCTTCTGGTACCTTCAAGCGCATAACATGCAAAATGGTTTAACATCACTTCTAAAAATCTAGGGGCAAATTACCACTGCATCTATTTCAGAGTTCCTTTCATTAAGTCAGGTGTGGGCGAGCTTGTTGTTTCAACATGCCAAAGTTGCCGGCAGAGAGGATTACTAAGAGTGTATCAAGAGAGCATGGAGTGGGTGTTGACTTTTAAAAACAAGAACTGTAGCGCTTCAAAAGTGCGTCGAGAAGCAATGGGTCCATGAAAAGTCCCTGCGCTCACAGCTCTCTGAACCTTAATACCTGAGCATCACAACTTCGCAAAGCAAGCATCGATGATCGCCACTGCACTCAAAACTCCTTGTTCCAAGTAATCAAAACTAGGTGTATAAATCCTTTGCAAAGTACACAAAATGGTCTATTCGACAGTGTCCCTTTAGCTACCATGTCTTAATTTCTCAGAAATAGTTGGGGTTATTACAAGTTAGAGTGGTTTTGTTCAAAAGAAAAAAAAAAAAAAAAAACCACACACACACAACACACACACCCCCCACAAACAAAGAAACAGAAAATCCTCATATCAAGTCTTCCCAAGCAAAGGTGCATCCTTGCTGGAAATAAATAAAATTTTGTATTTACAGCACTATAGTTTTGCAATAACCTGTTTACTCTGAGAAATCTCTCTTGGGTACACAGAAGGCAAGATTTTCTTAATTGTCTCCAAACTGTTACATGTTTTAGTAACTGACATTCACTGCTAGTATAGATAAAAGCATAGTGCAGCTTAGTGACACACAATTCCCATCTATGCAATATGCAGATGAAGAATATTTGTAGCAGTAAATAAACAAAATTATGAATAAAGTGTCAGTCCTTTCACAACAGAAAGAATGTTAACTCTGTGCACTCATAGCTTCAGACCACATTGTTTTCTTTATCTTGTTTGTATCCTCTTAACTAATTCTTTAACCACACCAAAACACGTATCAGTTGCTTCTGAACAATCTTATATGAAACTGAACTAAAAATGGAGCCAGACCAATGCTTACACAAGAAATGCAGCTTATTACATTTGTTGCACTCCAAATAAATATTGATTTCAATCTCAGAATGCTATGAAAGGGCTTGCATCAATTACACAGTACATCACAGTCATGATGCAAGGTACCTAATTCCAGTGATGCACACAGCAAATCAATCATTCACGTCCACACACCTTGGTGAGCCAGAGCCACCACTGCTTACCTTTATCTGAACTTTTAAACGCTGCATTCATTTTGGAGTGGCATTATAAAGGAAAAGGTTTACAATGAAAAAAAATGTCAGCTAATCTGCCAGAAAACCTGTAGTAATTATAATTACCTCTATTCATGTCATGTGTGTTTTAATACATACACAAATGAGTAAAAGAGCCCTTAATGACAACAACATTATGAGGGGAGGTTTCCCTTTTGCATTATCTATTTATTCAACACAAAATTATTAGGCTATTGTGATAAAGCAGCTAGAGTACAATGACTTTCCTTTAATCACTAATTAAAATGCTGATTGCCTGTTGAGTGAGACGTGCAGTTATGGTCAAACACCAAGTCCTATTGTGTGATAACAGCTTGGGCTGGCCTTACAACTGGGTGGGGTTGAGTCGCTGCTAAGTAAACAAACCCTCTATGGCTGGAAAATACAATCGCTTCAGCTCAATAAAATCCTTAAGTAACTTTTAATTTTACAGCCTTAGACAAGCTAATATTGCAAAGCACAAAAGTTCAGAGATAAAGAGACCTACCAGGTGCTGGAATAAACAAGCAATTACACAGATTATAGAAGAGCAGGACTGGTTCTGTATGAATTAATTTATTCTGTGTACAAACTGAGGTGGAAATTAATTTCATGGGGCCAAATTCAAAGGACCACTGGGACATTATTGGCTTCATCTATTCAACTTCTTAAATATACTCAAATTACACCTCTGCAATCCTACTGATAGCAACTCAGCACTGGCAGTGGGGTTTCATAGACATAGTCAGGAGAACCCATGCACTCATATTTCCCTTACATCCTTGATTTGTTGCAAAATAAATTAAATAAAATAAGACTTATTTGTCTACAATCTTATATTCTGTGTAATCATTTAAACTGATATTACAAAAAAATATATATAAAATGTCACTGTTCACATTGGACACTATTTAATACATGATGTTTTGCTCCAGGCTTCAATGTGCATGCATACACAAGGTGTAGGACATGAGAAAACCAGCACCGCAGTATTTGTCCTTTACAAAAAGGATAGAATTATTTTTCAAAAAGAGGGTAAATTATTTCTAATTTAAAAAAGTGTTAACAACCAATTCTAGTATTATGATTTTAGTTACATGAACTACCACTGTAGATCCCCAAGTAGCACTGGAGCATTTGGCACTTTACAAAATAGGGGGAAAAGTGTTCCTTCTAACCATGGCTTTCTGCTATTCTAAGAAATCAATTTAACCCATTAAGTTAACATGGCATAGACGAAACAGACACACATCATTTTTCATCAGTAAATTAATTCCTTTAGAAGGCCAAGTCTTGTTGGTTACTAACTCAAGACATCTCCATCAGATAAAGTAAGAACAAATTTGCCTTCTTGCAGTTCGATAGAAAAAATAATTATGTGCTGTTTAATAGACCAACCTTTATCACATTCCAAATAATCACAAAGTTGGATGCGTTTTAGTCTTTTTTTTTTTTTAAATACACAGTATAAGAAATGATCTGGGCATATAGTTGTTACAGCAATATATGTATACTTGTGTATTGCTCATAACTTGTAGTTACAATTACAGAAACTTAAAATTAATTTTTTTAATTACTCTTACTGTCCATAATGCCACATGAGGGCAGAAAGAATGACTGGTAGCCTACAACTGCAAACATTGTCTTCCACATCTTTTTCCTAAGTCTTTCTCCCAGTAGCTTTTTAAATATATACATATGCATTCAGTCAAATCAGCTTCCTCATAAGAATTATAACATTTAAACAAAAAAAAAAAAACAAACCTTGACCACTCCACAACAACTCTTCACTTGCTGCCTCATTTATCCACCTAACCTGTAAGAACATTTCACCTCTCTCTGAGTCATCATCTTCTACAAGTAAAAACAATTTCTCTCACCCTTTAAACATTTTCATTGCTTTTCTAGAATTTGTCTGTAGAAGACAGGAACTGAAAATAATTCCTTTACATTTCTGTTTCAATTGTAAAAACATGCTTGGCCTTTCCCCTCCCCCCCTTTTGCTTGAATGCAACTGAAACCGAAATGGTTGTTTTATTTATATGCAGCTGCTATTTATGTAATAATTCATCTCTCAAGAAGAGGAAGCAGAAGTCCGTGTTCTGTTCAGTGTTTGGGAGCCTCGTACAAGGGGCACGGGTGCAGGGAGTTCTCTTCCCCTACTGATGCTGTGCAGAGAGGCCAGTGAACAAGCTGCATCTTGCAGACTGTCAGCACTAAATATCCAGAAGTGAATGTGCCAGACTATCTCCCACACCATGACTAGTATTACCAACTGCAACTGTCGCTGACAGCACTCTGCATCAGTTCATTCTTTCCTCTCCAACTAAATACAACTACGGCTTATATTTTACACTATCGTGTCACGAGACCAGTGTCAGGAAACTGCAGCTGATGTATCAGCCAGGAGCCAGCCCACAGCGAATAAAATCCATCAGTTACCCAAGTCAGCGTCTGACCTAGTGCTCTGCTCTCACTGCCTCTGCCAAGCCACACCTCCTGTATCAGTTGGTATTCTATGGAATTAAAAACATAAAAGGACAGCGTCAGAGTCAGCTGTAGTGCAAATCATCAAAATATTGCTGTTTCTACCAAAGTTCAAATAAAGTTTTGTTTCTAGGTTTCTGCAGACCAAAAGGCACCACTGAAGTAAAAGCAGCATGATAATTTTGAAAGACAAGGCAAATTCTGATAATACCTATTGGTAGACATACTTCAGAATAACAGACAAACCAGCTCAAGCCCTAATCTTCGATTAAGACATCCATCATTCTCTGAATCCCTGACTATGTTTCTCAGGCTTTGCAGAAGTAGGGGGAGTTGCGAAGGGTATCCAAGTGCAGGACTAGAATCTAGAGACACAGCTCTAAGGTTTTTTACTTCATAAGCATCCAACAGAATTACAAAACTTGGTTCTATTCTACAAACTTCCCTTAAGCTTCTAGCTCAAATTCTTTTGACCCTTCCACTTCACACATTCAAATAACTTCCAGAGTTATCAGTTTCATAACCACTGAACAAATACAGATTGGATGCAGTGACCCATGGTTCTCAACAGCACTGCTTCAGCTTTCTTTTGATCACTATTACCCAACTGTCATCGAAAACACTGTCTCTTACTGCCTATAATATGCAAGTTGCTTGTCAAATAGAAAAATTTGATTTTTAGAGGCATATTGATTATTGAGCACTTTACTTGCCAAAAAAACACGCCTTTCTTCCATAGAGGAGGAACAGACTTTGCTTTATACACCAACAGCTATGCCCTGATCAGCCCTCTTAGTGGTCCAAAACTGAACTTTCAAGGAAACCTGCCCATATTTTTATAAACTTGCTACATTTGCAGTCTATAAGTTCCGTAGAGCTTTGGGACATGCAGGCATCAGATTTTTAACCACAAAATTTCTGGTATCCTATCCAGTACTATACCCAGATGTCCTAAAAAGAGGCAAATAGAGACAGCAAGAGAAAACTGCTGCTGAAGTATGACGTTCACCTAGCCAGTCTGTTCCAGGCACCCTGCCGTGATGCAAAGCTGAAGACTGATTTGCACTCTCATAGTGATCAGCTTAAGAGATACAAAGAATATCAAGAGTCTAGGCAAATACCTATGGATTCTCTGTTGATACACAGGAACATCATGCCATAGTTGCAAAGGTCCACTTAGGATGGTCTAATTACAGCTGGAAAACCCATATCCACATAACTGGAAACATGAAGGAACAGTGACAAACACTACAATGAGGTTAAAGAATGACCATATATGAAAGTCTTCCTAGAAGTGTATTAGGCCATAGAACACTCTCACTGCTTAGATGGCAGAATCCCACTACATTTTTATTTTTATAACAAAACAAAACAGAAGACTAGAAAATAAACTGTGGAAATCCACTGTATATGAGTAGAAAGACTGGATGATCTAACTGGTCTTTTCACGTTTGAATTCCATGATTCAGTAGCCCTGAGCTTTATTTAATCTTTTTCCAAAGCCTCACACAGTAGTAAACCAGACAACCAATTTATATCTAACAGCAAACATTTGTAATTCAGTACCAAAGATCTTTATAAATATTCACCTTCTCCCAAATCAAAACAGTTCTGTTTGTATCTACTCTAAATAATCTGACTGAGCACAACATTTCGTAAAACAAATACAATATAATCCAAATAGAAAGCATATAAGACAAATGTTATAGTGAAATAAAAAGGAGCAGCAGATGCTCAAATGCAAGACCAGCCTTTAGGACTTCATCATCTATCACCATCACAGAGAAAAAAGGAAAAAGACAGAAGGATCCTTTTGCATCATCTCCCAAGTCACGTTGTGCCATATTTTGAAGAGAAGTCTCACAGACTTTTGCTTTGTGCAAAATAAACTAAAATAAAAATAAAATAAAAGTCCAAACCCATGCCAAAACACACCCTTCTAATACACAGTTCACACTTACATAGAATCATAGAATGTCCCAAATTGGATGAGACCCACAAGAATCATCAAGTCTAACTGCTGTCCCTGCATATGACAACCCCAAAATTCACACCATGTGTCTGAGGGCATTGTCCAGTCTCTTCTTGAACACTGTCAGACTTGGGGCCATGACTGCCTCCCTGGGGAGCCTGTTCCAGTGCTCCACCACCCTCTGGGTGAAGAACCGTCTCCTAATGTCCAACCTAAACCTCCCCGGCACATCTTTCTGCCATTCCCTAGAGTTCTGTCATTGGTTGCCAAAGAGCAGAGATCAGTGCCTGCCCCTCCTCCTCCCCTTGTGAGGAAGCTGTAGCTGCAGTTAGGTCTCCCCTTAGTCTCCCCTTCTCCAGGCTGAACAAACCCAGTGACTTTAGCTGCTCCTCATACAGCTTCCACTCTAAACCCTTTACCAAATTCATGGCCCTCTCCTGGACACTCTCCAGTAGCTTTATATCATTTTTATCCTGCGGCACCCAGAACTGCACACAGTGCTCCAGGTGAGGCCACACCAGTGCAGAGCAGAGCGGGACAATCACCTCCCTGCCCGGCTGGCGATGCTGTGCTTGATGCACCCAAGGACATGGTTGGCCCTCTTGGCTGCCAGGGACACTGTTGGCTCACGTTCAACTTGCCATCAACCAGAACCCCCAGATCTCTCTCCATAGAGCTGCTTTCCAGCATCTCGTCCCCCAGTCTGTGTGTACAGCCAGGGTTGCCGTGTCCCAGACATGCTACACTGCTGCCAGTATATACATAAAAAGAACATGATTACTGTATCAGCATTATAATACTAATATGAAGATTGCATACTTGTGAAGCATCATGAACAGAGTTAGTGTTTATAAGCAGGTTACATGTCAGTACATAACACTAGCTTTATTAGCTGTTGAACAAAGTGCAGATATGCACACCAGTATATCTTCTTTTTATGAAAAGAATGTTTCTAATCAATAAAATAAGTACTGCCTTTAATCATGGGATACATTACATCTTCTGAAAGCAGTACAAACACCTATCAGACAGCCAGAAATACAACAGGAAAATTAATAAAAAAACCTGAGAACTAGTCCAAGGGTAGCCATGGAAATGCTAAATAGGCAAGTAAGGCCAAGCAACTGGAGGAGTGACTTAGAGGCTATACATTGCATACAGTCCCAAGACTTCGGTCCTGGATTGCAGTAGTAGATTTTTGGACTTGTCAGTTACACAGCTTTATGCAGGTTAAGTTAATTTGACCCTAAGACAGGCCCTATTTCCTCAGCAGTAAGCATAAGAAATTACCATTAGTGTCAGTGGAACTTACATGCACACATTGAGGGGGCAGTAAGCAGTTACTAAGTGTATACTTGGCAGCAAGGAAGACGGAAGAGGGGCAAATATGCAAAAGTCCTTAGAAAGGTAACATTTACCAAAGTGCTCAGAATAGATTATCCTTATCCACAGCATACTCCTTTACACGCAGTCTTTTTCATATGTTTCTGTACCCAAGATGAAGAAACTTGAAAGCGTTCACTTTTGTAGTTTATCAGCTTCACTCCTACCATACTGATGTGTTTGTTTTCTACCAGTGCTCTGTCAAGCTGGTTTCCTGACAATTGTATAAGGAAACAAAGTATCGCTTTGCCTACTGCAGAGCTTGTAATCACTAGCATTTGGGATATCAACTTTTAAAAGTCGTATCAATTCAATCAGGGAATTAAAATAATCATGAACCCAACTGAAACAGCTTAAATTTCACATCCCTACTAGTCTCCCAAAGAGCACCTTGCAAATCAGTAAGAATTTAATTTACTGAAATTGTGATTGAAACTTTTGAATATCTAATGTTTTTGAAAATGCTTAGAGATAATTCATTATGAGAAAATCTGTTATGAATTAGTATTTGTTAGTTATTGCGCATTAGCTGCAAATAAATTAGCTGGTTCATAATAATACATTGTGTCATATGTCAGTTGCACGCTAGATTAGATGGCACACATTGCTGTGCAAACTTTTGAAACGTCTAAAATAAAAGTTTGGCAAAAGTTTCCATTTCCTAATATTCTAAGTGCTAACAAATTGTAAGACCAATCGATTTTAACAGAATAGTATTGATAATGAGATAGGCAGAGAAAATATAGCAAAACCTGGTAGGATACATTGCAAATAATAACTGAAACAAAATGCCTCCCGCAGCTGTGGTTGTACCATGAGTCCAGGATGCAACAGATTTTTGCATCATCTTTATCAGTGGGAAGCTGGCCAGATCTGCTTATGAGTAGATGGAAGGCAGAGCCATGCCCTTCCAGTTTCCAGGCCCCTCCATCCCTGGGTTTTCATTTAATTTCAACTTACAGCAAGCTCTGCAGCTGGCACATCTCTTCACTGTGCCAGAGGACTCCAGCAAAACCCCACAACTAGGAAAGGTCTAAAATAAGTTTAGACCCCCACATGCTATTGCTGCTTGTACTGTATTTAAATAAGAATAATTTTAAGATTTGAGCATAAGAAATTAAATCTATATTTTGCTTATCTTTTCACGATATTTCAGTTGTAACTAAATATTAATATATTGTGATGTTACAGAATTGCTTTTGTTACTAGAAATAAACTTCAAAGCTTAAAAGCATTAATACATCCCAATTTACTGAAATCTTAGTTTTTTTCCAATAACTTTGGCTAGTTTCTTCTATGCAAAACCCACTACGTAAGGAAAGAACACTGTCAAGCCTTTTCAGCAAAATGGAAAATTCTTTCTTTAAAGCCAGGAGACCGTTAAGGTGTCTAAGACTAGTCAGGTTACTTGTTCATATTAAAAATTAAGTATTTGAAGACACATACTTCTTTCAGGGAAGGAAAACTAAGTTGGAAACAACACTAATGTGCCAGAACAAAGTAAATCTTTAAAATGTTTGTTACGTTGCAAATGCCACTCTGGACTATACAGACAGAAGACATAGATCTCTGGTAATCAGATTAAAGGCCAAGGCCACAGCTTTATTGAAATACAGTAACTCACACTACAGTACTATCTGACAGCCAATAGTCCTTGCAGTAGTAAATAATGAAAGCCCAAGGCAAAATACCATATATACAGGACCTCAAAGAAATGCAGTCCAGCCCTAATGTCAGACTCGTAAGACTACCAACACTGATAAGACTTGAACTCTTTTGTTTTGAGATAAAGATGGGGTAATACCTACATATGGCAATAAAATTTTCCTTTGCAGTATCTCTGTCTTCTTACTGCACACACCCAAGAAAAAAAAAAAAATGGTGAAAGAAGGCTTCATACACACAAAAAAGGAAAAAACCCTACCAGCACACGACACACCACCCATAAACAACCACCACCACACAGTAACAAGCAAAAAGAAAAAAAGTGTATTTGATAGCTCTAACTCAAATCTAGCTGGACAGCCAACTAGAGTACTGAATTCCTAGCATCTTTTCAAAAGTATTCAAGTAAATCTGTAACATCAGATAAGGTGTAAATTACTTATTACTCAATTCAATTACTGTATAGTGTGTGTGCATAATCTGTCATTGGAACCACCTATAAGTTTATATGTGTGCTAACATATCTCGCTGAAGAAAATAACTTTGCTACTTGCTAATTTCTGCCCTAATCCATCTGTATATCTTGGGCCAACTTCACAAAGTTACTTCAGTATTACTATACAAGGTCAATATTACGCTCCTGTACTTAAAGGGTTTTAGATCCCTTTTAATGTCAATCAAAATAAAGACTCATTCCCTTCCCAGCTCAATACTTAAAATCAAGTCCATCAATGCTTTTTCCCACCTCCCAAGAGTATCACTCTGGAAGGAGAGGGAGCATTTTTAGCCTTTCTGCAAAAACATACTTCTTATTCTAAAATTTTTATTAGTTTTGTAACTGAATAAGCAGCAAAACAAAAGAAAATTACAAAAAATTTGAAATGTCCTCAGGCAACAATACTGGGAAGAGCTGATCTTTCCTGTAATTCATATTAGCTTGAACAAGATATTAACAAAATTTTGCTATATATCATGGGTTTTATTTGTCCATAGACGGGTGAACTGAGCAATGCTTCAGTCCAAATACATAAAAAGGGACAGACAAGCTCGAAATCCACAGACAGGAGGAACAGTCACTAAACTCTGTTCAAAATCTGCAAGTATAGGGTTCAGTGCAACTGAGACATCCTCCGATTTAACTCGGACCTTCACACAGCCTCATGACTCATAGACTCCTACTACATACCATTGTCTACTAAAATATGTAAGCAGATAAAACACTAGTCATTCTCAGTCACACATTGGTAATAGACAAGTAGCTTTTTTCTCCACCTGAAAAATAATGGCTTACATCAATATCCACGTATCCCCAGTTTAACAGAAAACTTGTATCACTCCTGCTCTTCTTCAGGAAGATCTACAACCTACTGCAATGTTACTAGCATCTGAGAAACAAATTACCCTCAGTTCTCTGAAAATGGTCAGCTATAATCAGCTGATATAACAAGGTCATAGGGCTCAGAAGAAAAGCACAGAAAAAAAAAAAGTTTCGCTATTTTGAGTTAAAGTCTCCTTCCCATTAACCCTTGCACCAAGTCCAGAAGGCTACATGAAAAGCACAAGTTGCACTAGGTTTCAATTGTTTCTCTCTGCTGTTACGTGTAAATCCATTAGGTCTTTTGAGTCTGAAACTCCTAACTGAATGCTCAGTCAAAAAGGGTGATAGAACAAAGTGCTTACTAATAAACTCAAATCATCCAGGAAGTGAGGCTTTGCTAATTAATTATGGTAATTAACTGCAGGGATTGGTCACTGTGCTGGCAGACTACTGCTTGCTCTGATGAATAGGAGACGGATTAAACGTACTTGTTCATATGCCTAACTCCCTGTTCCTACAGGTTTCGGAGCAGCATCACATCTCCCTGGAACCAGAAACTGAGGTAACATCAATGGGTAGAGAGGCCTCTGGCAGTCAAGTTCAACACTTGACCAACAGTCTGCCTAGCATAGCATGACAAATGAACTCATCAGTTCCTGACATCTAACTAAAAAAAGTAGTGATTCAATGTAAACATATATCAGCAGGAGAGGTTAGCATCATTCTTGTATCCCACAATATTTATTTGAGGCTAGCTGACTGTTGGAGGTCCTGGATTAACAAATGAGAAAAGGGCATAGACTCATCCTACAGCTGAGACCACCACCAATACTGGCAATGTAAAGAGATAAAGAAATATTATGATCTAAATACAGAGTTGGTAAATATGCAGTGATACTTCAGCCCCATATCACCTTTAAATATTCCAAGTAGCATATACTTGCTTAATTTTCCCTACCCAATTTTTACCAGGCAATAAGGCAAACTGCCATCTGGCATTTAAATGAACAACAAAATAACAAAACCAAACCTGAGAAAAAGTTTTAAAAAACCCCCTAAATATCCAAAGAGTCAGAGAACAGTAAAACAATTGTTCAAGTCCAAATCTCAGCATACTTCAGGAAAAAGTAAAAAGCACTCCCCAGCCAGTGAATGCTTGCCTCAGACTGTGAAAGGAGCACGGTGTTCTCTGTACCTTACATGCAGGCTACCTTGTAAATAGCAACCATGCTATTTATACTGCAGTGACCCAAGAAGCTAGATCCTTCATGGCAGAAGAGTGATGCAAGAAGCCCTAACATCACTTAACAGTTGCGTGTGTATTCACACTACAGAAGAAATGGTGCTGGAGATCCCAATGAGAAGTGAGGATGAACAGCACACAGTGAAGTCTAGATTACTAGCCTCTTTTCAAAGAGAGAGGAGGTGATTTTTAACTCTGAAGCCCCTCTTCACTTTGCCACTACTGTGGACTATGACTAAGGCAGCTCAAATCCTGCCCCTCTACTCATGGCCCAGCTTTTCCAGCAGCTCCAGCTTTACTCTGAGAACTTGAGCTACATTCCAGGTCCAGGGCAAGGCTTCCCTTATAGCTGTACCACCTACAGCTGAAGCTGGGCTGCCAAGAGTTGATCAAAAACTCCACCTTTCCAGGACATTAGCCCACCTCTGCTCAAAAAGAGTATTCCAAAAATGCTCAAACTTGTTCACCTGGATTTGTGCATGGCACTTGATTACCCATGCTTTTCCCTTCTCTCCTGGTCCCTCTCCAGCTCTTAGCATGTACATAGCAAGTGGCTTCTTCACCACTGTAAGCTGAAGGCACCGCTGTCACTGGCAGATCTCATTTAAACTCTGCAGTGTGTGTACAGGCTCTTCCATAAGCTGCTGCCACCTTCTTCAGGCTAGCTGCTATAGGGTCATAAAGGTCACTAAAGCCAGACTGGTCACCAGGATCAATTTTCCCTTCACAGAGATGCAAAAAGAAAGGAGGTGGTGAGAAACCCAGGGTAGCTGTGCAGTCCCTCCAGTTTTAGCATCAGTAGCACCTACGAGGTCATAGCAGTCAGTTCCCATGCAGATGGGGATCCTTGATTTTGGCTAAGATGCTATGCCTTTAAAACAGACAGCACGGTATAAGGGAAAAATTCTGTTCCAGCATTTTGCTGTTCCTGGTAAAAGGAATAACCCTTCAATATTTTTGCAACTGCTATGAGGCTTACACAGACAAAATCCTACTTGGATTTCTTTTAAACCAGAATAACCTGCCAAAATATTCAAGGGAAAGAGCTCATGATAGTGTTATATTCTTTTCTGAAAGCTTAATTTAGACAACTACCAGCAGATCCCTTCATGGACACAGCAAAATCTTAAACTCTCTCTATTTGACTGTGCTTGCCTAAGGCATTAAGTTCAATCCACCATGTTCCACCTCAGTAACTCGACACAGACTAGGAAATTCTTACAGTCAGCTTCCCCAAGGGATTTGTTAAGTTTCACATACATTTAGTTGTGCAGTTGGCCTGTTCAAATTGATAAACTTGTTGCTCAGTGCTTTCTGCTGCCGAATTTGTAAGTAGGAAAAATAAATATTGGAGCGGAGGAAGGTAAGCTACTATCTTTCACTAATAACCTTTTTAAAAAAAAAAAATAGTAATTACACATGCATTACCATTCCTATCTCTTCTTGAGAGGCATTTATTTTGCAGAAGAGACAGGCAGATACTCTAGTGATGGGCACATTAAAAACGCCACATAGACAAGATGAATGCCATTGACATGTGAAAAATGAATAGAGCAGACAGATAGAAAAATACTATTCAATCCTATCAAACATAAAGGAATAATTCACCACACAAATATCCTGTGTATCTGAACAATACACATATATAATATGCAGGTTACTAATAAAGACTTCAGTCTGGAAAAGCACTTAAACATTCTTATTTTTAGTAGGTGAGCAGTGCATTGGAGTCAATGGAATTATTCACTGGATTAGAGTTAAAGCATATGTCTAACTATTTTGTTGGTTGAAGGCTAATATGACCCATATGTAGCTATTGTATTACTTTTATAATGCTATACTATAACCATCAATATGACAGGCTATTGCAGAGTAAGAGCAACTTGCCCCCTCCCACAACTGGATGCTTATGGGTATAACAATTACTAACGTATGGTATACAGCACAAAACCAGCATCTGCAACAGCTTTTGTCCGCATTGGCAGCAGATAGACAGAACAGAAAGGCAGCAGGAAAGGGAGCCTAAAGAAACAAGCAGCAAGAGCAACCTCCTTTCCAGAAGTTCTGGAAGGGTAACTTGATGGACCTAAGGCAAGCAGAAAGCCTATGGTGCTGGGCAAACAAAGCCAGGCATGGTCACAGCATCAGAGAGAACCAAGATATGATGCATCTTTCCATCAACCTTTAGCACACACAAATTAAAACTTTCTCTGTATCCTGCAGAGCTCCTCAATTACTTGCCATTACTATTGTGTGAGACAGAAAGCATTTAGTCCTCAGTGTGCACCACAGATAGCATGTTAGCACATCAGATTCCTCTTTCAGCTATAGAGTCATGTATTTTGATGACAACCCAAAAAGCAGCAATTACTTTCTCCATCTTTCCTCAGATGCCTTTGTTATAAAATACAAAAAGCCTTATTATCAATCCCTGCATCTAAACTGCACAAGGATTTCCAGTGATGAGATGAATTTACAAAGATGATGCATTGCAATGCCAAGGACAGAACCATGTAAACAAGTATCTTCAGAGTCTGCAGCAATCAGTGGTCTGCAGTTTGTGGGATACTCTAGCAGCTATAAGCTTATAAACACAATGTGACTGTACTTGTGGCCTTTCAGAAGGCTGAAAATTTACAGCTTCAGAACTGGAAATCACTGTTGTCTCTAAAGACATTCAGAACATCCTCATAGGCTTTTTTTAAAAAATATAACATGTTTAAAATATCAAGTTCATTTAGCAGGACGCATACTGAATTTCCTTAACAGCTAAAACAATGCCAAAAGAAATATATACTTATATTTTCAAAAAGAGGATAAAGAGCACCAAAGTCATAAAGACTTAGAATAGCTACGAGAAAAATAAGGTAATTCAGGACACAGACCCTAAAAGATCAAGTGTTTAAAAAAAGGATAAATAAGATCTAGAGATCACGTATGTGCAGTTTCATGGCAACATCTGAATAATAGATTAAGGACAAGGACACACACATTGATATTTAGGCACAGTAGCATATGACTTAATCTTATTTTCAGATGCAGTCATAATACCTGTGCCAATAAACAAAATCACTTAAGTACAGACTAGAATCAGGTCAATCCAAGACCAAAACAGCACAAAAAACCCACACAGAGCCCACCACAAAAACCACACAACAAAACCCACCAGAAAAAGCCCACCCAACCCCAAAACACCCCGGTGCCAGTTTTGGGCCAGTGTTCCCTGCTTTTCCAACTCACGAGGAAAGTATTTTAAGTAAGCAGACCAGGTCACATCAGCTTTCATTCTGATTACCACCACTGCACCTGACCTGTGAAGAAACAGGACTGCACCTTCAGCTGACTCAGTCGTTAGAACTTCACAAGCAATGAGTAGCTAAGTCAGGGCAGCTACACTTTCTTCACACTTGAATATGACAATTATCAGCCTGCAAAAGAGAAACTATACTAAAGGGAAAGGGAAGTGCAGAAGAGCCAAACAACAGCACATCTGCAGTAACCTGTCTTTAGTAACTACACTACTGTGTGTTCTGCAAAGGTTTTATACCTACTCAATGACATATTTATTTTTCATTGGGGAAAAATCATTAAAAAAAACCCCCACAACAACAAAAACCAACACAACACCTTCCCCCCCCCAGTTTGCTGTATTTCAAGATGAAAAGCTGTTTTACTGTTATAAATGACTGATAAAAGGAACAAACTTCTAAACATCTTGTTGGAATTACTTACATGTCCTAATTTTACATTAGAGAAGAATCTCCTTTATTCTGCCTGAAAGAATAAGTGTATGGATAATAGTTTTGCCATCTAATATGAAACTTCTCTTCAAAAATGTGTAAAAATGTTATTTGCAAGGATTTTTTTTAATGTTTTCTTCCTGTGGACACAAAGTTCAGCTTCTCTTTCAAAGATTCAGATTGACTATCAAGTCATCTAACTAACAGTGATAGCTTAGTTAAATGTATAGTACACTTGGGAGAAAAAGGATAACTTCCTTAAAAAAATTAGGTTTTATTTATGCAATCCATTTAAAAAACAGTTCTCTTAAGGTGAATACAAGCCACCTTTTGCAGGCAGAATGGGCTCTTCCACCAATATGTACGCAATGATTCAACCACTATGTAAAATGTACTTCACATGCTCAGAAGATAAACTGTGGGAGCTCTCATATAAAGAATAATACGGCCCCTAGTTAAACTGCTCAATCAAGCTATCTATAATTCTCATTTCAAGCCAAATGTAGTTTATTGCTAAACTTAAGGCTTCTATGCTGCCCTAATAAGACATAGTTGATTCTCTTGTCTGAGAATGTCACAGTGCTTAGGTAACAGTCTGTTCACTGTCTTTAGTTATGGTCAGTTCTCCAGCAATTCTTCATTTCTTTCAGAACGAGACAAGCATGAAACAGAAAAATAGCATCTAAACTGCTTCTAAAGAGCTATGATCAAGTACAAGCCTCGATAACCAGGATTTTGAATAAAGATAAATTTCATTTTATTATAGTGAAATTCTGAATCACTGGTGGCCAAAGAAAAACATGTAATCAGTCAATACAGAAATGAAATAATTCCTACTTTACATAACCCAATGTATCACAGTACTTACTTTTATCAAGTCTTTGTTTGCTAGTAATTGGACTTCTCACACTGTAATTATAGACTGTATCTTGGACCACTTATTTGCAGAACAGGGCCCTTACGCTGCAAAATCCCTCTTATTAAGGAACATAATTTTTATCGAGTAGCACAAACTGCTTAACTTTCAAATAGGTTTTATTGGCATCTTGAATATTATCTAACTTCTGGAGGCAGAAATACACTTTTTTCAAAAATCGATCACCAGGAGACAAACTAGACAGTGAATTCTCATCCCCTCCTAAACTTATTCAATAGTCCTTACTCCATACATCTTAGTTGTAATGTCAAGTAAAAACTCCTGCATGTGCTCTACTCTGTAGCAGAGGACTTCTAAGGAAGAAATTACAGTGTAATAAGACAAACAGTGCCATTGTATTTTACAACAATTTATATGGCCAAAGCAAAATGCTATTATTACCCAAGTAATGTTTGTAGCATTTACATTAGACAAAAGCACAAAATTCTACCAAGGAGGAAGCTGAGAGAAATAAAGTGACTTACCTAAAGTCATTTGGAACAAGTCACAGCAGGCTGAAGAGTAGAAGCCAGGAACACCAGACACTTTAATCCTGATCACATTTTTTTAAACCATCTCTCTAGAAACACTCCCTAATACCTCACAGTCAGCTCTAGGAGCCAGTAACTCAGAGCCACATCTACTGGAAGAACCCAGCAGCTTTGCAGCATATGCTCCATCTACAATGGCCCTAATAATGACTTAATTGGGTAATCTTGCCCTGACTAGTTAACAGCTGATCCTACTGCACCACATATCCCACCTAGAGCTTGTATGCTGTTGTCTTCTCTACTGCTTGTTGCACAAGAAAAATAGGGCCAGGCTTAGCTACTTCCTTTGCCATGCTGATATTTGATGCACTTCTTGACCCCTGCAGCTGTTTCCAATCTGACTGAAATTAGACCAGACAGCAAATTCTTCAGTACAGGGTTACTGAACCAGTTGGGAAGCAAGAGAGGAAAAGGAAGCTAAAGCCTTTTTTATGCACTGGCTCCATCCTCTACACAATTGAGCTATAACCCATAAATTATGTTTACAGTTAAGCAATTAATTGATGCTGACCTCTTTCTGGTTTTGTCCACCTGTAAAATAGGAATAATAGTAGTGGACTATCATCTCCATTAAGAAAATAAAAAAGGGGTTTCATTTATTACCGCCACACTACAGTTCAGGTGGCATGGTGATACATATAAGAATATATGTATACACATAAATCTACACAGCATAAAGTGGTCTGAAATGTCCAGATCTCCCTCCTACATATTTTAAGATGAACTAACAAAATACAGAAATGAAATACCAGAATAAAAGTAGGTGTCATGCAGGAGTTTCCAAATTTTTTTTTTTTTTTTTTTTTTTTAAAGTGTGCAGAGCAGGTGCAGCAAGTATCATTTCCCTCCTGCTGCTTGGCCCACCTGCTGTCTGCCTGATGGTGCTATCCTCACTGCTTTAGTATTTATTTCCAAAATGCAAAGTTAAAACAATACATTTTTTTCTTTCTTTTTTCACCACAAATATATTCTCAATATCACCCCAAATAACTCTATGACTGTATCAAATGCAACTTCATTATTCATACAGGTTATAGTGAAAAGAAAACAGACAGCAAAACTCTTCTATCTGAAATATTCTGTTGTGCAGATGTGACTTGCTGCAGAAAGTCCATACAGAGGACAGTTATGTCCCCTTTCTCTGTTTTGCTTCTCATGCATTGTAATGCTTCTCATGCTGCAAGCTGCAAAAATGGGTCGTGTCTCATTTGGTGTGAGACATTATATAGATTCATTTAACAGGTACTCAGTGTAGAAGGGCTGAGAACTGTAGCGATAAAAATCTCATGAGATACATAATAAAAATAGTAAAATAATAATAGCAATAAATTCCAAGGTATGAGTATTTTTGATTCCAAGCCTATAAGGTTTTCAGAGTCTCTTTAAAGAAAGTCTATAAGAAATACACAAGCACATGATGTTGGAGGTTTTCAAGGAAAACATCAAATCTCATTAACTCATAATTAGATGAGAGTTGGCAACATTGTAGCAACCCTTTTCATGCAATTCTATCTCTCCTGTTCCTCCCTTCTTCTTCCACAAGCTTTACAAAAACAAACATGCTCTTCCCACAAATATTTACGCTGTAGAACTGGGCAAGCCTAAATGGAAACTTGCATTTCTGAAAAAAAATCTATCATTCCCTGGTTCCCTTCAGTGCTGCAGCTCTGCTGTGACCCATGTTGCTGGACACCTGGGTTCGGCTCACCTGGGCTCCAACCCCCCGGGTGCTGGGTGCAAAAGGCCCCGAGCAGGCAGTGTGCTCCTGCAAGGGGATGCAAGCGCCTCCCTGCAGCCTCCTGCTCTGACAGCCTTGCTTGTTTCTTTGAGCTAATGCTGCCACTTTGGGGATGTGTTCTTATTTTTCTGCTTAGATTACGGACTCTAAAGTGGTTTTAGTTTATTAAGTAGAAATCTAAATTAAAGGGGAGTCATTTCACCAACACTAAAACCTAGATGATACCTACAGCATATGGCCAGTACCCATGTAACACAGCTGCACTGGATGAAAGTCTCACTGAGGATGGGGACTGGCAGCTCTCCCAGCTTCCAGCCCTCCATGCCTCCAGTGCAGGATATGGCTGACATCTGCACTGTAAAATTCCTGCCACCACACACTCTCCAGGCCAGGGTTTGTGCCTCTGTTCTGCCCTAAAAAATCCATGTAAATTTTCACAGCACTGCACCAATGGTTTGATACGAAAGCATTTACTATCTGATCATGTAAACTTAAGTTTTCCCTCTCACCTATGAACAGAAGCGTACCTTAAGCCTCCTTTCCTCCCCAACAAGGAAAGAGATCCTTTGATCTGTAATGAGTAATTATTTGCTAACGCTATAAGCAGTAGTTCAATTAACATTTTCATGATTCTGGGCAATGAGGTCCCTACATTTATAGGTGATACAATCCTTAATTCAAAACAATTAACTAGTATCACTACTGTTTATTATGTGTACTTTGTTTCTTTAGAAGATATTTGCTTAAGCTTTACCTTTTTCTTTTGCTATTTTTAACACTTGCAATTCTTTCTTTGACTATCCCAAGTGCCAATGAAAATTATATTATGCCAAACAATAATGTAAAGGCTAGTGTTCAAGCAACAATGTATTTGTTATTGTGCAAGAAAAAGAAACATTTTTATAAATGCATGAGTTGTGAAAATAATTAGCTTTTGTTATTAAAACTAGATGAAAAATAAATTGAAATCACACAAAATAAAAAGTAACAACTGACAACAAAAAAGATGAGACTTTTTACAAAATGCAAACGTATTTCCTACAGCTTTTTCCTACCTACAGTAATGTCTTAACTTTTTTATACATATGTATTTTTATGTTCTGATTCCAAATGTTTCAGTCTTTACCTGTGGCTACATGCATTTTATCACATGATAAAACAGCAGTTCTCTTTATTTTCCTGTGATGTTACTCACAGCATAATTTTACTATTTTAAAGAAAACATTTATAGAAAGTCCAATAAATCTATGTTTCTTAAAGATAAAAGTTTGCAAAAACATGATCTGCTCTGTTTTCTCCCTTAACTGGCCTTCTGTTCAGCATTCACTTAAAATGTAATGTTATTTCAGTCAACCAATACTTTTAAGCATGCTGAATAGTGTGGAACATTCCTTTATTCTGATGTCATGCAGAAAGCATTTTTCTCAGAAGACATCTTTTGTAGTTGTAACCAAAAGGCAAAAGAAACTGGAGATCTCAAGGGGAGGGAGGAAGGGGGGGACAGGGGGAATGGCTTAAACTCTTCAATCCTATCACTTCCAGAACTGTGTCAAAACCACACATATTTCTAGTAGTGACCTCTGAAAATCGTTCCTTGTAAGCAAGTACTTCTTTGCCACTTCCAAAATATTATACTTGTTTTTACAGGTTTTGACTAAAAATTCCTTGCATTATTGTACTGTATCGCAGGGAAGTTCACTATAGTCTCATGAAAGACGTTTTCATTTCTGACTGGCATCTTCTCAATAGCAGGGGGCCCAGGCACACCGCTCTCTTCCAGGCAAACCTTTCTGCTCTTAAACAGTACAGCATTCATAACTTACTTTCAGCACTGCAGGGCAGCTACACAGAAAAGCTTCTCCAGCTTAACAGGTTACATCATGGAGAAGTCCGCTATTTGGCCAAGGTGTAAAACATAAATGGACCTCTCATTCACTTCTGCACCTCACAAAAATGAAACCTTACCTAACCCAAAGACCTGCATTTCCACATTACACCCTGGTCAAGTCTAGAATACTACACTATTACCAAGTGGTTTATATTTTAATGTGGTTATTATGTATCATCACTCCCAATTAAACACAGGAAAGGGAAAAGTCAACTACAGAAGAACGAAAATATGAAAAGCTCTCAACAGAATAAATACATGTGCTGGCAATAACTTTCATTTTTCTGCAAATACTTTGAACTCCCACTGTGTGAAACTGTACTTTACACAGAACGTGAATCTATCTTTACTACCTCAGCTATCTCACAGGTATGGATATAAAAGGAAGGGATAATAAGGTAAGATTGCTTAAAAGTATCATCAGCAAGATTCAGGAACAAGAACTCCTCTTATGAGAAGCAAAGCCTATGAGTTATCCCAAGATAACTGATGAAATTACAATTAAAACTTTTATAAGATGCTAGACTGCTAGAGCATTCCACAAAGCTCCTATATTTTTCTATATGAAATTAAATTATGATACACAAAAAAATTTTTGAAAATAATGGAAAGTTTAAAAATATTTGAAATACATTTCAGATCATTCCACCCCTTAAAAAACAAATAAACAAACAAACAAAACCCAAAAAAACCAAACTACTCTAAATTTACCAACTTCTTTTTCAATGGTCTTAAATATTTTGAGTCTAGCCCCGAAGAGCTTCAAGACGTTAAACTTTAGAACTGTGCCATCTTTCTGTACGGAAAAGCTATAATTAGTCAAAGGCTTGTTCTTGCCATTTTGGGTGTCAGAAAATTTTAACTCTGAGAGAGACAAAAAAAGAGGATTGCTATCTTTGAAGGAGGAAAAGAAAGCACTTCACAAGGACTTTTAAAAAATGCTGTTTGTTGTTTTAAAGATGGTTATGTACTCAGAATGCAAAACCCAGCCCTAACAAAGACATCATTGGACCAGAGAAAGTGTCAAATATTATCAGTGTAGAAATAGATCCTACATATGCACAGATATATGTACATAGATTGTCTGAACTGTGAAGTTCCAACTGTTGTCACAATCGCAAGTACAACACATAATGTTTATAAACATCTGTGTTCTGTAAATATAGAAACAGAGACACTTTCAGATTGGACATGTTATTGGATATTATTATTGGACTGAGATGTTGGTCATTCGTGTATACATATTAAAAAAATAATACACAGAACAGAAGGCTGTCACCTTACCACCCATAATAAACACATGCACATTTTTTTCCTGCATACTCAGTAATTAGCACACTGGCTGCAACATATTTTGCTAAAAACATACCGTGTTTCAAGTAGACAAATGCCATACACTTCTCAAAAAAATGCCGTGTTTGCTTGGGAGGGGATTTTGGTGGTGGTGGTGGTTTGGTTTTTCCTTGTTTGTTTTGTTTTGGGGTTTTTTTAATCATTTGAACAGCTAGACTGCACATACTACAGAAAATATTAAAAATCCTGCAGGTTAAACAGAAATTTTTACTCCAAAGAAACTACAAGCAACAACAATGGATAGAAACACTTAAGAGTGATGAGAACTGGGAGACTGAACGTGCACCGTGAACCTGTATTTTTTCCACAGAAATTAAAACAGGAGAAGCCTGGTTTCTATGATCTGTTCTGTAGAAACACCTCTGGAGCACGTTCTGCCAGAAGGTAGGACTTGGGACACCCTTGGCTTTTCATGTGTAAATTTGAAACTGCGATCCAAGCGTTGTGCTGTGCAAAGAAGGGAAACCTGCTCCCAACAGAACTTTAACAGTATATCAAGGTGTATCTATTACTTTAATCCACTTTTCCAAATGCCCTAATGACAGGAAGAGATGTAACTGTTACCAGCACTTAAAAGGAAGAACATTAACACATTTCTGTACACATGGTACCATCTTACTATGTTATCTGAGAGTAATGACAATTGCTTTAATGGGAAAAAATGTTTTTCTATTTTTTATTTTTATTTTACAGAGTCAGCACAGCTACAGGAGAGTACACGGGATGCTGCTCTGGCTCATGCATCAGCAGAATTGGTAGCTAAATTCCAGCTGTGGAGTCTTCATTGTTGGCGACCTATGAACCAGAAAGAACATAGCTAGACTTTCAAATTCCAGGTTGAGCTTGTGGCACTGGCAGTCAAGGAAAGCACCTTTTCACTTACTCCTTCTCCCTTTTCACTCTACAAAATAAACTAAATTATCTCATAAAAGACAATCAGCTTGTTTATAATAATAGATTTTTGAAGTTTTTGCTTTAAGAAAGCAACAACAGCATGCACTGAACGCACAATATTAGCCTGTTGTCCACCACAAGTACTGTGCCATATGCTTATTAAAGAGCATTAAAGTACGAAAAGGAAAGATGTGGGACTGCTTTTGAAGGAAATAAAGTTAAAATGCTTCAGAGAAGTCCAAAACCAAGGGTTTTAAATGGGAAAATAATGTAAGATCATCAGCTGCAGGCAGGATTGCTGAACAGATGAAGGCTAAACAGGGCAGTGTTTCTGTATGCTTCTTAACCATTGTTTTTGAGTTGCTGTGGAGGAAAAAAAGAGGATAAAAAATAGACAGCTCTGTGTTCTAGTTAGTCAGCCTTATTTTCTCTCAAAATTTAAATGCGTTTTGTAATCCAGGCATTTTATACTAGAAGGGAGTATACAGTACCATGAAAGTTAAGCACTAATATTGTGAACTTATATGTTTTGGTAAAGATATACTATATATAATTTGAAGTGTTACAACTCACTAGAATGCACTAGCACTATACACAGAAGATGGCAAGTGTGTAAAGGAAAGAAAGACTGTGAGACAAACAGAGACATGTAACTATGAAACTTTAATGCTCAGTGGAAAGACAATGTTGAAAAGGAAGTTAACCTCCCACATCCTTCAAAAAAAAGAATGCATAAATTGTGAACTATGTATTTTTGTTGCATGAAGTCTCTGGCATAAGCTCAATAACAGCAGTTGTCCCCAGATTTAATGCTATGTAGGCACCGAAATGACAGTAGTAAGGCTTGAAAGTGCAAGTTTTCCTTTATATTCTTCTACGACTAGTCACCCCTACAGTTTATCATTCTTCATATTTATAACATATCCACCACAAGCAAAAATTCAATGTCGCTCATAATATTTTGAGAGAGATGTAGCTTCACAAATGATAGTAACCTTGGGGCATTTCAAATTGAATGCATTTTTTTAAATCATTTTAAATTTCAACTATGGACTGTAGCTAGGCCTGCTAGCCTAAAGGTAATGCTCTATATTACCATGCCACAGATCTGGGTAAAATTCCCAGCCTCTCTACGGCTTCCCAAGCTGGCACAACCTGAGGTGAGAGTAGTACCTCTTGTTATCGTGCAGACACCACTTCAGCCGATTAAGGAGCAGCGCTGATAGGCAGTGAAGAGAATCTCATCCTCCTCACCAAGAAGGCTGTGTCTTTGAGCATAGCGAGAGGTTAAAAACAGGGTTGAAATGGAGTATATCCTCAGGGCTCCATCAGGGACATGAAAGACAACCCAAGAAAGTATGTTATATGACAACAAAGACATCAAATAATTTTAGCGGAATAGCTACCTTCTACCTCTATGAGTTTCCTGGGCACTTCTAGATTAATACCATAACTTTTTCTCCTTCTATCACAAGATTTTTCTGTATTGCTTCAACGTGCTATGAAACAGCTGCTACGTTTCAATCTAGATGGCTGAATTATGGTGTTGGTTTAAGTTATTCCCACGTAATGGATTAATTATCAAGACCTTCCATACTCAGTAAAAAACAGAAGCTACTCGTAAGAGGGCATGAGCAGAAAGAAAGCATCTGGGTTCAAGTGTTGCTACTTAGTCCTCACACCTCCAGTCCTTCACACAATCTTCTGCACTCAGCCATGGAAGGAGACTGACATTTAATTTACATTTAGGAATAAAGAGTTGTTTCACTGTTCCCAAATACTATGTAAATATACAAATTATCTTTGTTACAGTGATAAATAATCTCTGTGGGTAAATACATGGTATTTATATAGAGATTCAAAGCCAGTCTAGGTGCAGGAAAGAATTTCATATAGTTCTTGCCTGTTTTCTGAAGTGAAGAAAAGAAATCCTAAATTTGACCTGCTTGTTGTAAAGCATTTGGGGATCCTTTAGAAAGAAAGGTTCACACTATATGCTACTGCAAAGGCAATATTGTTACACATGGTACAAGCTTTGTATCTGATGACTTTAAAGCTTCATAGTGTGACCACTTGGCTTGAAATCTGATTTTCTCCATTAATGCAGTTATATACAAAAGAAAAATGACTTTCAGATTAAGGTAAGTGGCTGCATAGTGATAGTGGGAGTAAAACCAGTATCTGTGGTCTTGTGCAAATCAGTATTAGTTCAAGACTGGATATTGATAAATAAATGACTGAAAAGCTGCATACTTGCTGGAATACAGGAAAAGCCAAAAAGGCCAGTGCTAAAGTGCCTAAAAATGTGAAAGATATATACTGCTAAAAATTAAATTGAAATACATTTTCTAAGTACCTTCTGCAACATAAGTGGCCTGTATCTTCTTTCAAGACAGAGTATCAGTTTATTTCAAATTTAGAGATATTGGCCTTGATTCAAATTCATGGCAGTTATAGAAACCAATGTTCCATGGCTTGATTCAGGTGGCAAGCATTAAATCTTTTTCCTGCTGTCATGCAACAACAACTTTAATACAAATTAGCACTGCCAAACTCAGTTTCCTGAGCTCAGAAGTCCTTGATGCTACTCCCTGAATTTTATTCATACTTTCACACGGATTGTGCTCTGCTGAAATTGTTGTAGCTGACAAGAAACAAAAAACTACAATTTAATGACACTGGATTCGGTATTATAATTCATGACATTGTGGAAAATTTAACATGCAGCTCTTCATTATTTTTTTAACTGAGATAAAGCTCAATCAAATCCACACAATGTTTGCTGAGGTTTTTTTTAACCTGGAAATTTGGTTTCTGTGAGTCAGATCTTCCCTTCAGACCAATTGTTTATGCTGAACCCAATCCTGCCAGTCAATAATAACTCACATTTTTCAAGCTACTGATTCAACTTTTACAACAGCCTTTTTGGAGTTCAAGACAAAACCATCCAAGCCTCATAAAATACAAAACAACAAACCAAAAGCAAGAGTTTTTTTCCAGTTTTCCTACTCACGAGGAATATACAATTAACTAAACTTGACACTCCAGACAACTCAGAATGAGATCCAGAGGGTAGATCTGAGTCAGAGAAAGTGTATTTCCTTTTAAGAAAGAACCCTCTGTTTCACCCATCAGCCACTCCAGACTGATGGGCCCTTAATTACATAGTTCCATAAAAAAGGGTGGGAAATGCCAATGAGTACCTAAGCCTTCTGGGTTTCCATGACCATTCTCAAAAACCCCTGGCAAAAATTTGCATTTCAAGGAACGCCCAGTTCCAATTCCTAGCGACTCCCATAGCAGTCAACCAAAATCCAAAACCACTTCCCAGCAAAATTCCTGCCAAACTAGTCAACTCTCTGTAACTCTAAAATGAAAAACTCATTCTATTTGAATTTAGGCCTCAATTTAGAACATGTCATTCATAAGTTTTCTTTTTTATTATTATTATTTTAGCAATCATTTATAATCCAGAGTACCCAAAGGCTAATCAATCTCTAGGCTTCAGTGTGCTGGCAATAAAAAGGCATATAATGGTCAGTCCTGGTCAGGGGCTTACAATATGTGAAGACAAAGGAAGCAAAACAAACTAAAGTAACATTCCTTTTCCTCCCCAAAATCCAACAGCGATGAGAACAACCTTGTTAGTTCTATGACTAACAGGATTTTCACTTATCTAAATTTAACCTTTGTTATTTTTAAATAACTGCAGCCTTGCTATTTTCTAAGTGATCATCTTTTAGTGCTTTGTTGGGGGTTGTTTTTGTTGTTTGATTGGTTTTTTTGTTGTTGGTTTGTTTGTTTGTTTTGTGGTTTTTTTGTTTGGGTTTTTTGGTTGGTTGGTTTTGGTTTTTGTTTAACTTTGTCACAAAAAAGGAAACAAACAGCTTCTCAGTTACATCTTTTTCTGCCTACCTGTAGCTACCCTTGGCCAACTGCCTCACAAGTGTGGATAAAGAAAGAAACTCCAAAGTCAGCATATGGGGACATCATTGAGGCTCTGAAGGCACGACATATACGCCTCCATGGTATTCTGGCTGCCCCTTCCCACTCCTCGTTCTCCTAGGGAATTCTGGTGCTTTTATTAAGAGAAGGGGAAACTGTACTTATGATCCTCCTCAGCCAACACAAACAGGACCAGAGTCTTTCTGAAAGTTTTAACAAATCTGTCTTACTCTCTAAAAGTAAATTGATCGAGAACAGTGATTAACATGTTCCAGGTAATATGAGTGAAGCTCACCTTAGGAAAACACTTGAATTAAAGTATTTCCTTTATTGTTCAAATATATATGTGTATGTGTGTGGAATATTGTTTACATATCAAGAGAAATGAAGGATTAAATGGATTTTCTCTAACACAGTTTTGGTAAATAGCAATCCAAAGAGTTGAAAGAAAAACCTCAACACTGCAGTGTCTTTTGCAACTACCAAGTTTTACGCTACTCTCAAATTATCATTTTTAATAACTAATGTTAACAATGAAATATACTTACTCAGGATTTGTAGCTATTTAGCCAACACTGCTAAAGTGAAGAGAATTTTGCCAAAACTCTGCTCTTAGCTAAAGGTCATACAGGTAGAAAACAGGTATCATAGGTGTTTACAAAATTAACAAAGAAAAGGAAAGCAATAGGTATAAGTTCAAGGCATACTGTGCATTGATAGAATGCTCTCTGTATCTTACTACACACCAAACATTTATCAAATGTCAGGAATAGAAATCTCATGTTTTTTAAGGCTCACGCAGTTACATGTGAATGCATATAACAGACTGCCAGTAGCTACCTACAATTTGGAAATACAGAAATGGCAGCGTTACCTAGTTTTCACCGAAACCAAAGAACAATCTCTTACTGATTTCATCTGTGATGGGTCCCATGTGATGAAAAAAAATCAGATATTCTACATATAAGTGACCAACTTCTAAGAGGACCTGAGCATCTTATTGGCACTGACTTATTTTGGTGACTAAATATCAAGACATTACATAAAAATTTGGCTCTAGTACTTACACTAAGTGAAGGTTTTTGCATCTAAGGCATAAAACCAACACGTGGACAGAATATAATAGAATAAGCAGAAGAGGAAAGTTGGAATGCTTTTTGATAGGATTTTCTAGCTGCACTGCACATACTCAGTGGGATATTCAGCTTGTGTAAACTGACAACACTCCACTGGAGACAATGGAGCCAGAGTACTTGCCAGAGTACTTAACACTAACTAATAATCTGGCTCTGTCTACTGATGTCAAGATAAAAATAAGCACAAGCTTTCCCACCAAGGAGATTAAAATATAAAAGTGACCCTAATTAATGTGATGGTGTTTGGGGAACTCCTGCATCTTTTGTGCTAATCAGAAGAAATTATGAAAGGGACAGAGAGGGCAATGGCAGAGCAATAATCATAGAATTGTAGAATGGTTTGGGTTGAAAGGGACCTTAAAGATCATCTAGTTCCAACTCCACTATCCCTGAAGGGAGGACACCTTGCGCTAGACCAGGTTGCTCAAAGCTGTGTCCAGCTTGGCCTTGAACACTTGCAGGGATGAGGCATCCACAACTTCTCTGGGCAGCCTGTTCCAGTGCCTCACCACCCTCATGGTGAAGAATTCCTTTCTTACACCTAATCTAAATTAACACTCTTTTGTAATAAAAATGCCTCATGTAACCTCACTGTTAAGAGATTCATAATCACAGAATCACAGAATGTTAGGGATCGGAAGGGACCTCGAAAGAATGATCTTCAGCTGTGTGTATAGTTCCCATGGTCATGTATGCCTTTGTGCTCCACAAAAATAGAGAAAAACTTACTGACGGGATGGTGAGCCCAATATACAACACTGAGGTACTTAAACCTGTGCAGTATGCTGGACACTCCTTGAGAAATTCACATAAATTAGTGGTGGTATTGCAGGACAGGTCAAACATGGATAACTAGGAATCAGCTGGACACTTAAGGATCAGAACAATTTAATTTTCTTTCCTCATGAAAAATAAAAACTTTTTTTTGTAAAAGAAACCTAAAACTCTTTTAGTCAATGTGAGTTAATAATTTTTCAAAATCTATCCAAAGTCATGTGACACCTGAAGATGATATACAACATGCAACCTGGACATACTATTTTAGGAATTCCTACAAAAACACTTGCTAGCCTATCCGATAGTCCACTTTTTTACAGTTTTTCTTAAGCATATGATGTGAAAAGTATCTTGCTGTTCTAAACTTCAGAAATTACTCTTGATTTACATGAAGTAATGGGGCACATTTCACAGGTGCTATCTAGTAAGTGGAGTGACTACCCTGATAATTTATCAGAAAAAAATCAAAGTAAAATATATTGATTGTATTATTCTTCAAGCCTCATTAATAATATTGACCACATCAAAGCTACCATTGACAGGAAAGTTAGACTAAGAGTATGATCCAAAATCTCTTGAAATCACTGAGAGTCTTTCCACTGAGCGACTTCTGTGAGCTTTGAAGCAGGCCTGAAATGGTCAGCAATCATGCTCCAAGATACATTACAAAATAAAATTCAATTAGTAGTGTACAAATATGCAATTATTGTACCTCTATCATGCCAGAAGAAAAGCCACCTCTTCGGTAATCTTTAGTATAGCTTCACAAAGCTCTGTTAATACTACGCTGCTTGTCAGTGATTCTTTCTCCCTTTTTTGGTACCCATTAATCTGAAGTATTTAAAACGATCATGGCATGGCCTGAACACAATAGGAGAATGTCCTCCACGATGAATACCAGGTGCTCCCGCCAGCAGAGCGATTCCCTGACCCTGGGAGCTGGCAGAAAAGAACGTCTCAATTGGCTCAGAGAACAGCCAGCTTTCTGGGGAGGCGTTCAGTGACTTCCCTAGCCGCAAGCAAAAATAAACTTGTGCCGTGGACCTGAAGTAAGAAAGAAAAGACTAGATGGTGATGTAAAAATTCTAAAATAAAGCCTCTGCCTGCTTGCTTTTGAATGGTAACAATAAAACGGATCACCACTACATGACAAACAGTTACACAAATTCCTTAAACCAAGGAAAATATTTAACACAGAGTTATACCCCAGGCCTGTTTTTTCTATATTTCATAGCACTGCATTTGTTTCATATTTTTCCTAAGTGAATAATTTCTTATTTAAATTTTATATAGATATTAAATGGATGCTCTGTTCTTTGGATCTGGCATACCAGATGTTGCCACTAAGCACTCATTTATTAAATATATGAGTGATCCCGAAAATCTTTAAAGGGTAGGATCCCTGTCCTTAGGTTTTAAATGGGAAGTAGAAATGTAATGATTTGAAAGGCTGAGCCACACATTCTACAATAGAAACAGGACATGTATGATCATTTTTGCAGCATCAGCATACACTTAGAGCATTAGTGCATGTTGAACATTATTTTGTTTAAAAACACATGACAATACAGAATTTGGTTTAAAATTCAACCTGCAATACCTGCATATTGCATATATTGTTATTAGGCCTGAAATGTTTACATGTGAAATCTTGGCACCCTTTGCTATCTGCTACTTGGGATCAGGTTTTCACATCTTCATATAACTTACCTGTTTCTTTCAAAAGTATCCCTTTTTGGCAAAAATGAAGAACCTAGTCCAACTTCTGAAAACTGGATGAGGTTCTGTGTTGCTAACATTTTCTTCTATGAAAATCACAACCGAAATGACATTTTTATTGCTAATGGGCAACAATTTAAAAAATAGCGATTGGGAACACAAAGTCCTATTTTTCAAAACTGGCCCTTAAGCCTTTGTGCTTTTCAATGAGATTTAAGCTTGTGTAGATAAATCATATCTGAAAATTAAACTTAAGGTCCTGAACCACTTTGGCTGTTTTAAAAATATTACCCTGCAATTTCAAATAATTTTCCAAGAGAGAACATTGTTTATTTGTTTGCTTTAAAGTAGCATGTCTCTTAGTAATTTTAACATAATTTACTAGGACTTACCGAAGATTTTCACTTAAACAAATCTGCAAACCGAAGTTTCAATTTCTTGGGCAACTTTAGCATTTGCTTTGTTTATACTAGCAAGTGAAATTGAAAGCAATACATTATCCAGCCTTAAGGGCTTGCTACTCTTTCTCCTTTCAATTAATCTTGTCTCCAAGGAGTCCAGCATTAAAATAAAATAAAATATCAATACTATTCTTTTTTAGTTTCTATGTGTTTAATTATAAGCAGCAATTAATCAATTTTTTTCAATTTCACTTCTTCTTGAGGGCATCTCACTGATAAACTGAAAATCAACACCAGTGCACTAATCAAATAATCACAAAACTTTGAGGCAAAAAAGTGTCTACCCCATCAAGACTGTAACCTAAAGCTAAGCAAATCCCATCTTTTCCTTGAATTATTGGTAAAACTAATTTAGTTTTCCTACAAAACATTTGCACAATGTATATTAAAGTAGTTCAATAGCAGAGGGCTGATTTCTGTTTTCAATTATACTCTGCAACTCCATTAACACCAGTGGAATGGCTGGGATATAACTAATGGCAAAAAATTGCTCACAGTTTACACCTTTTTTCCCGAGCACTTTCTATCAGACAAAAGAGAGCTCACGACTAATCCACACTGATATTCCCAGTATGATCCTAAAGCCTGTAAAATGCAAATTTCAATCATTTTGACATTGTTGTTACTATTGAATCCACTTTAAATGGAAGAACACTAGATCCCCCTGCTCTCTTTAACATTTTAATATCAGCAGATCAAATCACTCTGGATAGGCTTGGATTTTGATCTATGCACAAGATTAGTTAAGTCACACAGATTTTCCCTCAAACCCTTTGCTTTGTAAGAATACTCAGGCTGTCTGACAAGCTGGCCTTCCTACTCCAATTATTTTTGTGAATATATATAAACTCCTTCCCTGACACTGTATTTGAACTCAGTTACATTAGAACTGCCATTAGATTTTTTTAGGTGCTATTACAGTTAAGAAATTAAAATATTCCAGGAGTTAATTTCTATTTCTAGGATAATTGTTATAATACTAACCTTTTTTTTGGTTTAATCTATTTCCTTATTTGCACCCTTTTAATCAGTTCAGATAAATTAACTGACTTAACTGCAGCAATCTATTTGTTTCTGCACAAGCAAGATGCTGCCCATCAACAGACATCCTGAAGTTTCTTATTTTGATCTTTAAACTAGTATTTTCCACTGAAATTTTTAAAAAGCTTTAGTATACTTCTACTGCACAGCTAAGTTCTCAAAAACCATGTAGGGCTGATTTATACTAATTTACTTATATAAAACACATCTGCCAAAATATTTTACATCGTACAGTAGTAAATTCATCACTACAGCAGTGATGAACACCCTTCTGATAAGAAACATGTAAATACTGGCAACTCCATTACAGCACATTCTGCCACACGCCTCTTCCTCACTCATGGAGTCCCGCCCTGGAAGAGAAGCTTCGTGCTTCCTGGGAAGGGAATTATTTGTGAGGGACTTAGTACTACTTTTCTTTACCATTGTTAATAGCTGGATTTCTTACACAAGTACTGCCTTTATTTAGATATGTATCTTCAGTATGTATAATATATATATTTATTTATCCACCCTAACTTATCTAGTGCTAAGCAGAAAACCTGAATACGTGAAAACATGTCTCTGAGTTGCAAGTTTTTTAAGAAATTAAAAACTTCACACTAAACACAAAACAATTGACAGGATTTGTTTACATATGTTATAGCCATGTTGTCCTAAATGTAGAACTTCAGTTTGTTTCATAAATTTCATCACCTTTACTTTGTAAAGAGGCAGCCAGTGGACTATTTTTTATAGATTTTCCTTGATCAAGAGTGATAATTTTATCTTTTTATTATTACTTTTCTAGCTCAGTTCTACACAAGTGGTATTACTTCACCAAAAGTTAACTCTATGTTATTTCAGCACTATTAATACATTTGCTTGATTAATTGGTTTGCTCTCTCTATAGACAAATAATGATCCATAGTTCAATAAGAACTCAAATAAATAAAGTCAATTAACACCTTACCATGTCAGCAAAGCAGCTTATGACACTATGTTAAAAAATCTGATGTGGAGAAATGTACAGTGACAATTATTTTTTTTTTAACAAATCACATCATAGAGGTAAAAACTCAATTCTAAGCATTCAAAATTCTGTGGTTTTAAAACTGCTCACCCCATGCAAAACTGATATTTTCTCATGACTAAATACTCAAATTTCATCTCTCTGAATCCATTACTTTATCCCAATAAGGAGTTTGCTAGGAAAAAAAGTTTTTAAGAGCTCTCCAGAGGAATAAATTTCAAATTTGCATAATTTCAAACACTGTTAAAAACTTATCTGCCAATATTTGGTCTTAAAACAATCTTATTAAGAGAGGTATATCTCAGGTACTATTAGAAGGCATACTTTTTAATATCTTATTAGCACTTTATTAAGTGGTTTGCATAGTACCACTTTAATGATGAATCTATTGTTTCTTGCAGAAAGTTTCCAACAGCTTGACAGCTTCCACATATTTTATATACTACACAGCAGTTTCAGTGTTCTCTAAATCTGTACCAAGATTTTCTAAAACACCTCTTCTATTGTTAAAGAAGGCCTCAGTTTAATGAGCCCTGTGCCATTGCCTGCAGCTACCGCCATAGTTTCCAATAAGTGCAAAGATCAACAACTCCTAGCATGTCCAATTATTGTTATTGTTACTATTATTAAATTAACCCTACCTCCCCTGTCCAACATTCCCAAAACAGTGAAAGAAGGATAAAATCTGATCCTATTGAGGTCAATGAGAATATTGCCACTGACTTCACCATCACTAAGGAAATTGACTAAGGAAATAAATTAAAAATAAATATTCAGACTAGGTATCTATGTAGGTGAAACTGCATTATCATTTTAATTCACTCTGTTGTCAAATAATTTTACAAGTTAAATAAAACTAGTACTATATTGTCTGCTGCCCTGCCCAATACACTTCCATATACAAACAGTGAGCTGGGCCTGTAACGCCCGCCTGGAAGAGAGTTCAGGTTTCTCCCTCCAATTTAAAAGTCATGAAAAGCATGCCATTATAAAAACCATGAAAGCATACCAATTTTCTTTTCTTTGTAAAAGTGCTTATTACAGCTCTCAATTATAGTATATTTTACCTTCCAACGTGAAATGTATCGCCTATAAACCATCAACTGCTGGACATCAAAGAGAGTTCAAGGCCTGGTCTCCTGTTTGCCCTCTGTCCTGCTTCTGCTCCCCAGAGTAACTCCTGGTCAGCCACTCCCACCTTCTTCTAGCCAACTGTTTTGATGGAGAAACAGGCAGTACTTTAAAAATCCTGGTTTCCACTTTTTTACGAATGAATACTTTTGTGCTAAAATGTAGCAAGTCTGATGTTGCCTCCTGCCTTCACCGTCATTAATAAGAGAGCTTAGAGTAACCAATATTTGGACAGCAATCAAATTCACCTCACCAAATCATTCAACTGACCTACAACCTTATCCTTGCCCATGTCTGGGGCTCCTTAAGAATAGGGAGAGCAATAAATAGACGCCCACACTGGTCACTTAATGTGCCCCATCTTGTCACATAAAGAGATAGTCGCACAGTCTCTGTGCTTTGACCTGAAGCGCATATGCACTCTCACTACATGGCCAGATATGCCTTTGTCATGATATATTGGATATACATTGTCCAGACCATATCCACTCCCAAATAATTCTACATGGGGACTAAAAAGCTTTCCAAACAAAATGCCACCCCCACTGACTAACATTCCTCTCTTCCCTTATGCAGATCAAAAGACCTTTTCTTTCTATCCTCAATCCAGCCACAGGTTACAGGAATAAATTTTCAGTACCTCTGATCTGGTCCTTCTAGAAAAAGCTGTGCAGCTCTGTACAACTCTGTAATACTCTGTAATACTTCTACTTAGAAGAAGGTAACTCTTCACCTCAGGGATTCCCTTTGGGATTCTCTGCTCCACAAATGAAGATGTCCAGCCCTTTAGTAAACACCACCTCTTCTTACGACATTTCCTTATTCACCCAGGTCAGCTTTTGCTGAGAATTTCTTTCTTTCTTTTCAGCCCTCTGCCCCCCCACACACAAGCACTGTGCTTCAACTGTAAGGACAGAAACATGCACCAGACATGCAAGGGTTATAACATGTTTTATGCTGAACGATGAAATCATATGACTGCAGAGGAAAACACTGCCTAATTATACGAGTAGTGGTCTTCCATGTTCTGCAGCCACTGTAATTTTTTATGATCCACTTCAACGATAAAATGCTCCCATAGAGTTTGAGACTCTGAGCTGCCCACTTGAGCAGTAAGCATTTCTTCAGCAGCTTGCTGCTCCCACAGAACGAGGATTTCTTTTCCTGTAATAATACTGTTTCCAGGTAGGCATCAACATGAGCTGCAACACTGGCTGAAAAATCAGGCTTTGAAGTGCTGGATGTTCACAGGAGCTCTTTTTAAATGTCTGGAAGCAGTTGTTGAAAATCATTAATCCACTCCACTTTATTTTGTGCATTTCTATACTGCCAACGTGATGTAAAACATTCCTGTATCATGAAGGGAAATTTCAATATTTAATCCTATTTTTTCCATTCTTGAAGCATCAAATATCTCTTAGAGACACATCAGGCACAGCTAACCTAAATGTCACTAGATGCAACTTTGATGATTTTTAAAAGTTATTTGCAGTTTTCTCATGTACCTATTTCCTACAGAAGAAAAACGTTCTTCCTACTTCCTAATTGTCCTACTTCCTAATTGTCCTTCTCCAGCATCTCCTTTATCAAGATCCAATGTCAATGCACCTCTGAGAAATTTTCATGTCAAATTACCAATAGCCTGTAATATAGAACTAATTTCCTTGGTTTCTTGCAGAATACCTAGGTATATACATGTAGTAGCTATAAAAAAATCTCAAGTAGCAGGAGACCTATTGATGCTTAAGGCACAGGTTACAAGCAATTAAAAAACAAAAAAGGCAGACACTTATTGCAGACTGAACCATTGATGGTAATAGATGTCTATAGTATGCTTTCATTTCTGATTAATCCTATACACAATGTTATGTATTACAATGAACAAACAGAATTCCACAGCTACCAGAACAGTTTTGCTTCATTTCAGATACAAAACAAGATTCCTGATTAGTAATTTCCTGGGATTTTTCTCTCTAGAAAATAACCGATGCTCATTACCCATGGATTGTGCTACTGCCATAATCCTAGTATCTATTATGATCCCAAACATTTCAAAATAATCTGATTCAGTCTTTCTGTCCCAGATGTTGACTCCCACTGTTTCATTACAGGTGAATTTCTAACCCTTAAACTTAATATACAATTTCTGAATCACAATATTCAGTATCACTGACAACAAACTTTATCACAGCTGAAGATTGACTATGTGCTGTGGTATATCCTTTAATCAGAGTTTGTTCAGCCACCCAAAATCAATGCTGTTACTGACCCACCCTTAACATTTTTGTCACAAATTTTGCATTCAAATTTACCATATTCCATTAACATCCATAAAATTAGTGTTTCCTACTGGAAGGCTCTACAGTTTTAGGGTGGTCTACTCTACAAAAAAGCTCCGATCTCAGGACTATGGTGGACCTTATCAGTGTGCAGCCTTGCAGCAAAGAAGGCCAACTGCATACTGAGTTATATTAACTAGACTATATGCAGTGGGTGCTCCCTCTTTCCAACACTTGTGAGACTGCATTAGGAGTACTGAGTCCAGTTTGAGGCTCTCCAGGACAAGAAATACAGAGACATACTGGAGCAAACTAGAAATTGAACTAGATCCTCTCCAGAGGTCCCTGCTAACCTCAACTATTCTGTGATTTGAAGCAACTCACAGCCCAAGGCTCTCATGACATCATACAGTAAAATGAGGCCTTGTTCAAGACTGTGATACACATTCAAACCTGAAAATAAATCAAGCTGTTTTCTCCTCTTCCAAATATGTGGAACAAATCAAGTTCCTTTTCACTCTCCTTCCAAAACATTCCGTTAGGCTTCTGAGCTATATTTAGCTCATTCAGAAGTCTATTCTACACAGTGATATTAGCACGACGTTTTTCTAGAGTACCAACACCATTTTCCCTCTCAAGGTCCTAGGAAATGTGGCTGAGATTCAATCTTCTCTTCTGGAACTCACTAAATCTCTCCCCCCGATTCAAGACCTGGCTATCGGATCTCCATTATACAATCAGGTATGGACACCAACCTTCTGATACACAGCATTCCACAAGCAATTTCTTTTTCCCCTCCCCTTCCTTAAACAAATCAACACCAGAGGAATTATTTCAAGCTAGAGGAACTTATGAAGAGCTAAGTGTATACTTGCTGCTACCTCAATAAATCTGAAGCCTTTCTAATAGTGCCAAGTCTACATTGATAAAACAGCAAAACGTGACTTCAAATACTTGTGTATATTACTAATTAGATTTACACACAAGATAACCTATCTCTACTAGTACGCAAACTTAAATATTCATGAAAACAGTTATTATGATTCGGTTCTTTCTCCAAAAATGACATAAATACAGGAATTATATGGGGACTGACACTACATACCTTTGAAAAAAGTTATCAATATGTAATTCAACTATATGCCCTTTAAACCAGTGTCCATATCACTACTAGTTGGTTTTCTTTACTGTTAACATGCATTAAGTAGATTACATCCTGGTTTAAAAGTATAATACACATTGACGTTCACACGTGTTCATTGCAATGTTCAAGTCATCGCCGCAATTAATTTTATGCCACTGGGGTTTCAACAAGCAAAATAATATCCAAGCATTTGATTTTGCTGAATACAGCCTGTTTAATATGCACTTTGCTTAATGGTAAAAAAAAAAAAATCAAACTTCAAATATGAGTGTAAAATTAACTACTAACCCTTTCCAACAAATGAAAAATAAACAGCAATTAAAATTATGAACTCTTCAAAGCATAGACTCTTCTTTTTTGTTTCCAAGGTGTGATATGACGCTTTGTCCACACAGTCCCAATAAGGTCTTTCTTAGTCATATCAACATGAGACAAAAATACATTATGGAACAGTGTAATTAAACCGTGACACATCTCATATCCATTCTTGAAATGTGCTGAAAATAACACTAACCAAAACTACTTAGCTGAGGCCGTTTTCTCCAACAGTTTTCTAAGAGACAGAACCCCCAAAAAGACTTGCTACAGCTTCCAGAAACATGGCAATGTAGGTGTACTGGGTCAGACCAGTGTTTCGTGTATCCCATCTCCAACAACTCCCAAAAGCAGTTGCAAGGAGCAATGTAACAGTGAGAGCATATATGATACACACCTGCAGTCTCCAATAATTGTCAGTGCAGGCACTTCCTCAGATATAATAGATAGGTATTTGGTAACATTCAGTGGATTTCTCAGCCATTAATTTGTCCCGTCTCCTTCAAATTTCATAAAAGCTTTTCATACCCCAAAACACTTAAGAGACATCACTTCCTCTTACAAGCACTCAGCACCCCAGATCAACCAAGCACAAAGACTTGTAATACATGATTTTTAACTTTTTTTCATAGACAAAAATATTCAGATTAGTAGCAATAACCGTAGTACTAACATATCCACTAGGTAACAAAGTGTCCCCAGCCCCCCAAATTTTACAGTGCAGTATCAGATAAGACACAGGAAACTATTTAGAAGCAATAAGGCAACATCAGCTAGCACCACAAGAAATGGTATCTTGTTAGAGGTAGCTTGATGGTGTCATGCTTTTGTAGGCATTTCAAGTAAGGAACATCTTGTGAAGAGAGATGAGCTCAGAAGGTGAGGTTATGAAGGAGTACTAGCCCAAGCATAACGTATCAAATAAATGCGCGTTTGTAAATACAGTAAATTGGCAACAGGGCTGGTGTTATAACTTGAAGGAAAACCTTGACAAAGAGAAATGGTAAGATACAGCTGGATGAAGAAGGGCTTGAAACTTAGGGTCCGTTTCTAATATTTCATGTACCACAGAAGGCAAGCCAGTGGAGATATGAAAAGACACGGTCAGAGTGACCATCTGTTACTCTGAAAATGAACTCTGTAAGAGGATTCCAGACAGAAATGACTGGAGAAAGAACAATCCTCAACGGTAGCAAGGTTGAGCATTAACTGAAGAGTAGGCAGGAAAACACATAGAGCAGGCATGTTAGGCAGAAAAAGGCTACAAGTCTGAATGCAAAGAACTTAAGAACAAAACAAAACAGTTACATTAGGTCAGTAAAAAAAAAATATATATATATAGCACAGAAAGAGTGTTCCTTTCCATGATAAACCATGTCAGCATCCAGCAGTCAGCTGTGTAAGAACTTCCTGAAGTTGAGTTGCATCATCACCATCACATTTAATAGCTCCTCAGAGACATAACAGTGTAATGCCTGATCCATTTTTGAACATATCCATATTTTTACCACTAAAACAACCTTTGGCAAGGAATTCCCCTATTCAATTGCATGTTGTGTTGGGCAGGAGAGGGGGAGCACACAAAAAAGCCCTGAAAACAACAAAAACAAAAAAGCAACTTCTGCTAAATGTTTTAAAACTGTTTCCTGAGAATTACACAGGATGTTTCCTTGTTCTCATAATACTAGAGTTAATGAATAATTGTTCCCTGATTGCCTTCTTGAGGTCTTGAATGACGTTACAGCCGATTCCCCTCAGTCATCTCTTTTCCAAGACGAAGTATTTTGCCTCATTTAACTTTTCCTCTGACAGAACTCCTTCCGTATATCTCATCAGCCTTCATGCCCTCATCTCAAACTACAATACTTTTTTGAAATTATGATAACAAAAGTACACACAATACATAGATTGCACACACTGTGGACTTATGATTGGCATAATTATATCAATGTTCATGTTTTCTGTTTTTCTATTTCTCTCCTACTAATACGAAATATTCTATTTGCCTTTTAATTGCTAAGATATGAGCGAGAGGTCTGTATCAGTGAGACTGACAAATTACAGACCTGACCTAACAGGCAATACGGCAGCATTATCCCAAAAAGTAGACAAAGGGCTTGGAAAGAACTCTAGATCTGTTTTGACTAAGGGAGTCTAAGCTAGGCAATAAAGGAGGAGATGACAGACAAGCAAGACCACATTTTCACTGAGACAGAAATACCATGAGACTATGAATCATCTGCAAAGAGATGATACTGGAATTGTGTTTCCACATAAGATTATGCAAAGATGAAGAGCAAAATAAGGCAAGAAAAGGGGGTGGCTGAGAGACAACATGTTGCAGAACTCCCACACAAAGCTCAATAGTGAATGAGAAAGATCCTCCAAAGGATTCACTGAAGAAGTGATCAAAGTATCCAAAGACAGCAGAAAGAGGACATTTACCCAGAAGTCACAGGACAAAATGAAAAGGGACATGGTCAGTTGTTTCCACAGCTGATCGGCAGGTTGAGAAGATCAAAGCTTCAGATTTAAAGTGCAATTCATGTAATTACTTCAAAGTCCATATCTTGCATGGAGAGATAGACCCAAAAGAAACTTGATGGGATCACCCCACTTAGCCGCATATGCCTCTGCTTTGCCTTTTAACACACCCTGAGCACTACAGCCATCACCACCACACGCTCTGTATTTGTGCTTGCTTCTGCTTCGGTAGCACAGGGCTACAGCATGACATTAAGAAGCTGTTTTACTCATGTGATTGCAATGCCCAGGGCTTTTGGTATAGCAAGTGAACTTGCCTAATACAGCCTTCTGAGCAAAAGTTAATACTGATTGAGGTAGCGCGAATTCCAGCTGGAACTGAGTACTACATAACTTTATGAGACACAGGTCCTGACTCTATCTGGGCTACAAGTGGAAGGGTGGCCCCACTGCTATGGATCTCCAACTCCTTTTCCTCACGCATTCCCAGATCAGTTAACCAGGTTAGCCACCTTCTGCTAAGCTTTCTCTCACCATGGAAGAAAATTACAGAAAAATTTAATTAATAAAGTTTCACACCCTGAATTATCTTCAAAGAATCTATCCATGAAGTGGGACAGTCTAGATCAAAATTACCGCTTAAAAATGATTTTAGATCCTCCCATTCCTCTCTATTTTGCATTCACATCTCCCATTAAAACTGTTTTAGTAGATGTGTTATAGATTGCACAACGGCCAGAATGAGTAAGAAACTCTATAAATGGATTTGTTTTCCAATGATTACACATGCACATACACATACTGACACACACTCCTATATATCAATGACTTCCTAAAATACAAATGGAAATGACACAGTAATCTTCTAAGCATTCTGCTTTTTTTTTTTTTCCACATGGACCTGGGGGGTGGGAAGCATTCTTAACTAATATACTTTAGTTATTAAAATTTTCTGCCCCTTAGAAAATAGATAAATTAATTATAATTAGCTCCCTCTTGGACAATATTTTGTATAGCGTTCATATCAGCAATCTGTTAAAAAAAAGGCAAAAATCAACACATACGTTTTCTTAAATAAAGGACTTGCATAAAACAAAGTCAGGCACTCGATTCCTCTTTCGTTCCATATGATACACAGCTGCGTCAATCCCATCAGGAAACAGGCAACAGGAAATTCTTAACATTCTGAAGAGAAATCTAAAGATGTGTCTCATCACCCTTCCTCTTAAAAGTGCTTTTCAATTGTCTAAAACACATTTACACCAGTTCTAAAATATATAATTACTTTACTTAGTTTTTAACTAGCTATAGGCCTCATTAAGTAACTAAAAGGAGTCAAAAATATAATTTTTGTAAGTTGCCTTCACTTTTTCATTTCCCCCATCCCAAAATATAAATCGATAAGGAAAGCTTGACACCTATGGACAAAATCAAAGCCAAGTACCCTAGCTATTGGAAAATGTTCCTTCATAATGTGCTGCTCCTGTGTTATTTGTGTTTCTAACTATAGCTCTTGCATATATAATTCCATTATACTTTTATAAATCACTGTTTTGAAAAATGCTTTTGAACCATTAATATATTTTCCTGGTTAAAATTCTTTGAGATGTTCTTAACAAGAGTCTTAGATAATGAATTTGGGCAAACTCTGGAACAGTCTTTACAGTATTATCATTCTCATTAATTTTCAGAACTACCCACTGTGTTGAGATGATTGTCATGGGCCTAAGACTTCAATTTGGCTAAATATTTTTGCATATATTTCAACATATAAGTAACTAACAGATGTTTAAAACGTTAAGTTCACATTCTAGAAATAGTTAAATGTTTACTGTAATATCATCATTTGTTTTTGCACTCATTTTTATTTTGCTGCTTCTAGCTTTAAACATTCCGTTAGAGTCCCGGTTGGATGTAGACAAAATGGTTTAAAACGACTTCACAAGAAAACAAAACATACTCGATTTAGTAAATACAGCTGTGCTTTTTAAGAAAGAAAAAAAAACCCACACAGTTAACGGTACCACAAATGAAAAAGAAAACACTTAATGCTAAAAATGTTACTTTGCCTAAGGTCCAGATTCCATGTAAGCCATTTTAAATTGTTTGCATAGTAAAAGCTTTTAAATTCATATTTTATATTCGCTTTAGAAACCTAATACATTCTGCAGTCTTACATCATTACTAGAAGGCTACATTAGATGCAAAAAAAAAAACTTTAAAAATGTTAATACACAGCATATACAGTATCTTACTTTAGTCCAGATTATTCTTTTTTCTTTGCTTTTTTTTTTTGTTATCTTTGAAGACGGCTTCTGTTTCCATTGTTTCATCCTTAACCATTCACACATCAGAGCAATAAGTATTTCATTACTGGTTTATCTGTCCAGAGGCTTGAGAAGCAGTAACAATTAACCCTCCCTTCACAGTGATTGATACAGGCTTTGCTTTCAATTTGTTCCACTACACAGATCATGAAATTCTGAATGCGATCATCCTTATTGACCTACACTTTCAAACACACAGCTACAATGAGATGAAAGTAATTATTAAAAGGAACACAAGACTACTCAATGCTGAAACAAAGTCTTGAAAAATCTTTTAGACGACCTTCTCATAAAACTAGTATTATTTGATGTGAAACAAAATGATGGATTTTTTTTCATAATCTGGAAATATTAAATTTAAATCTGATCAAGGTACAATATCATTATATCATATAAGCCCAGCTCTAACGTCATATCAGTTCATATCTGACCCAATAAGCAGTGACTTCAACCAGAGTGATCATAGTAGGATCAGGCCCTATGTATTTTAAAAGTTCCTCCATCAGCTTTATTTTACACCAGCTCTGTTTGAAATGTGTTAAAAATAACAAGACTCTAATTACTATTCTACTATAGTCTGTTTCAAAAAGACACAGTGTTTCTTTTGAAGATCCTGGGCTTCTGAAGGCACCTAAAGTAAATAAGCACACAGGAAATTCAGACTGCTAAGGAAAAATGAGAAACTCAAGTCAGATTTCCATCATCAGCTGAGATGAACCAAGACCTATATACACCACTGCTGGAGACTTACTGCAGTGGAAAACAAATATTTTTCATAAACCCTTGAAAAATAACTGCACCAAAATATTAATTTGTTGTAACCAATACATGTTTTTAAATGCAAAGGGATTGATAGGTGAACAGTAATGACAGATCTGTTTAAAATATGGGTTGTAGTCAGAGAAATTCGGGATAGAAAACTGTGCAGAAGGATGTTCTTACAGGCCTGAGGCTCTAATCATGAAACAGAGTGATGGAGATGAACCAATACTGCATGGATTAGCAATGAATTATTTTGAACTATAATCATGTGCCAGCACAAAGGGGAGGTAAAAACTAGCCATTACTCACAAGCTGATCTGCAGATAAGAAGAAAAAAAAAAAAAGTAAAAAGGGGAAAAAATTGTATGCTAAACTGAGTCAGGAGAATAATGAAAATCTAAAATGTTGTTACAGTTCAAGAAACATTCTATTCAATGTCTTTCATGTACTGTATAATATCGAGTATTTACACAATACAATCTGTAAGATGCTGAGGCTAAAGCAGGGTTAAATCAGACAACTCTTCTGTAAATTAGTACAGGAATCTGTATTTTCTGAAATTTTACAGTGGGAAAAAATAGTGGCCCTGTGTGTTATTTCAGAAAATACATATATATACGTGCATAGGCAGAGATATGTAGAGATATATGCAAATGCATACATGCACACTTACGTACACATATGCATTTATAATGAGGGATTTAATTTCCATTAGTCCATCTGAAAGCAAAGCAGCACCATCTTAAGATTCAATGTTAGTTTTCCCACTCAGGGGAGTGTGGGGCGGGGGGGGAAAGTTAAAACTAATTTTGTGAGAAAAGAAAAATCAAAACTGCTATCCACAAAGATTCCTGAGATTCTTATGAACAGACTGTTTAAATGAAGAGCACTTTAATCAGTAGAGGAATCCTCACGTTTCTAATGTCTTGCTGTGCATTCTGCAGGTTATAGTAGCAGCTGGTAGAGGTCATATATCTTTTGTGAGCATCCCAAAAAGGCTCACTGCCAGACTGTTAAATTATGAATAAGCAATGAACAAAAGAATGCAGATACGGTGGTGACAAGATAATCCAAGCAAATTTATCTATGACAAATTTCACAGGATTAACAAATTACATTTACACAGAACAATAAAAATGTGCAAAAAAAATGATGAGCCTACTTTTCCCTCACAGCATTAGAGGAAAAAAATCGCCATTCCAATGCATGTATTTACATTTAACTTAATCTAAAGTAAGACATTTATAGCTTGCTGAAGACAATCAACTAGCATTATTTCCTTCCCAGCAAGTACATATACTGGGTCTATCTAACATACGATATACACCTACACCTTATAGCATACATGTATACAAGTCAGTGGAAAATCTTTTAAAGTCTTCCTCACAATTAGTACCAAGCAGAATAAATGTAGCTAATTTTGCTTTTCAGGTGGAATATTGTGCCATTCTCTGTCAATTAAAAGACACTTTTTCCCTTAATCATTTTGAGTTTTGTTCCTATTTGAACTGAACAAATCTTGTAATATATGATAATTGCCACAAGAAAAAAATGACTCATGAGTAGAACTTAAATGCTTTTTTTGCAATAGTATCACAAAACCATTAAGAAACAATTAAAAAAATCATCACTCTAAAAGGAATCCTAAACCCAGAATCTAAATACTAGATGTTCCTAAAGATACACATTCAGTATGTCAAATGATTTTTGGGGAGAAGAACAGGGGATTTACAATGTTTGCTACATCCTGCAGTCTCCTATTCTGGTCTTGAGAAGTGATAGAAAAACAAAATCTGAAAAACTGCCCTCGAAAGCATGGAATAACAGTTTCCAAATCACAATTCTGTAGAGAAGCATTTTTCTTCCTGTTAACAAATGAATAAAAGGAAAGATGGCATCTCTTAGTTTCAAAATTTGAGTGTAAGTGGAGTGACTGCTAAAAGCAAAAGCATATTTGTTTGAAAGATCTAGAAACTGCTCATCTTTTCTATCACATCTCTCATTTGAAGTCTGTATTTTCTGTCACCCCCTTTTATATCTTGTTTGTTAATCCAAAACAGTTGTTTAGTAAAAATAGATCTTGAATAAAAATGGGCCTTCTGAAATCATATACATAATTTACGTATCAAATATAAGTTCTTGTTACAGAGCACTGCCGACAAACAGGAAACCTCACTATTAAAGTGAACATCCAATTAATTAAGATACTTAGTAAACTACTTGGATCCTTCAAACACTGCTACTTGAGTACCATTTATCTCTCTCATTCAGCCATTGAAAAAAAATTACTGTACTTTTGATTTTCCACAAGAAATGCAAGTTTTGTTGTAAAACTGAACAGCAACTCAGAAAGAATTAATAAATAAATTAGCCCAAAGCATTTTTTTTCCTAGTTTTATGTTAATCTTCTATTTCTAACTTACCAAGAGAAAACAGGTTGTTTTTTTTTTTTACAATGCAGGGGTTTTTTGAGAACCTCCTGTCCATACTGTTTGTAATTTATGCAAAGGTGAACCACACATGCCCATCCTACATCTAACTATAGTCACACAAATAAAATCAGCTACTTTTTTTGCAGCTGGGAAGGTTGAAGGATAAGTACCACTGGCAGCTATTCTCTTTTTTTAAGACTTTTTTTCCTTTTTTCAATCCCACTGCTAGCACTGTACAGATTCAGTCACTCAGTTCTTTCTATTGACCTCAACCTTGACCTGTGAAGACTGCCCACTTACATTTTTTTCTCACAAAGTAAAAAATTCTGCCTCCCACCATCTCTAAGAAAAAACAGCTTTCTAACAAGATTTCTTCTAAAATTTGGTATTTTATACTACTGCTAAATGAATTACAGCTTTGGAAGGACAATTCTGAACCACCTAACTTTCATAAGCCTGGGCTGTGAGTAAACTGATCGTAAATGTGAATTTGCACATGATTTTCGAACATGATACATAAGGAAGAGAAAAAAAGAAATCCCTCCCTCAATAGAAATGTATCAATCCTGTGCCTAAATTTAAGCAAAACTCTAACCCTTTAGGATTTAATCCAAAAGGACTGTTCAAAGACTATTCATTACTCAGTAAAATTCAGCTTAAAACAATGTAATGTGTAATGAACCCTGTTCTGAATTCCTGTTGGAGACAGAATTCCCAGGCAAGTATTTTAAAGGGGGCTTATAGGATTTAGGTGCCCATATTTCACTGAAATGCAGTATGTGTTGGATGCCTAAATCCAATAGGCTCTTCAGAAAATCCAAGCCCCAGGGACATCATTGTAGATTACATATATACATATTATTCAGACTATATCCCGTAAGTTCACTATATACATATGTAAACCTAAGATGCCTGCAGGTAATGGAACAGTACTTTTCCACTTAAATTATTTAACATAAGTGTTGAACTTCTATTATATATCAGGCTAACAGCTAATTTTAAGTTGCAATCAAGCCATTCTCTGAAAGCACTTTATTTCAGTGGAGGTTTTGCCTGTAAAAGAAATGTAAATCCCTCTAACGAAGGCAGTGTAATCTTTGAATATGCAGCCAAAATGGGGCTGGAATTTTATTCCTCGTACTAACATTGATATCTTCTGCCACTTCTGCTAGTTCTCAAAAAATGTTTTGTACATAACTCTTTCACCAGTGTAGAACAGTGTTTACAGACCTTTTGAAACACACTAATACATACACTAATCTATACAAAGAAATATCTACAGAAATACTCAGTATTAAAGTCTTCTTCAGACATTGTATGGCATCAGTGAGAAGCTCCCTAGAACAGACAAATGACAACATATGACTGAAGCGTGAAAGTCCAAAATGCAACATATAAGAAACCCTGGGAAAACAGCCTGTAACAAATCTTCAAAACTCTGCTTTCAGTAATCCATTTCAAATTCTTGCTTACATATCACTTGTTCTTTTACGTGTCTGACTCTTGCCTGCACGCAGAGTGCAGGGTAAGGGCTGGCATAACTCTCAGTATCTTGCTGCAGCAAACTGAGCTCAGAACCTCCTTGAGGACCGCTCCGTTTTTACTTGAGAATCTCAAGACTTTCTCATTTCATAATAATACACAGATGCAAAGTTCACTCCTCCTCCCACTGAGTACGTTAAAGTCTGTCATTGCGATCTCAGTGAGAACAAAGTCACATCTATTGAATTATATGGTAAAAATACTTTTATCCTTGCTTGTGATTCTCTGCAGTATACTTTAATTATATGCATAATTTCATTTGGGACTTTTTTAAAGATTAAGGTACAACTTGAACTCAATAGTCTCCCAAAGACAGGGTCCAGTTCTGCCAAGTTACAAACACAAATACTACCCTGCCCTTACCGTACCTTCTTTGTCCTCTGTAATATACTACTATAGCATACAAAATTAATGAATATTTTTATTACTCAAAGTCCCGTTCAAATAAGTGGCACAATGATCCTATTCATTTGACTAGGACTTTGTGTATTGCAAAACTACTGCTCGAGCTAGCCACAGAACAATGCTCTAGTCATATAAGACATGGCAGCAACCATTTTATTCCTACTATGGCACATCTTCTTATGCAGCAAAATGTAATATTATTACAAATTATCCTTATTATGCAAAGTCCTATTAAACAAAAAGTCATGCACCTCATTCACACTAATGGGACTTTGTATGTTAAAGATAACATGCAATAGCCTTATAAATATTATACAGAAAGAAATTGCCTCTTCTGAAAAAAATGCAATTATTATGAAATGAATTTTCAAAACATTTCCTCTCACAGCCATAAATCTTTGGTAGTGTCTTAAAAAAAAAAAAAAAAAAAAAAGCCAAACATTAAGCATAAACAAACCAACCAAACAACCAAACAAATGATTGGGGTGAAAATGCAAACTCTTGGCTATATAACTGAAAAAACATCATATCTTTAAAATGTAAAAACAAATTTCCAGGCTGAGATCCTGCAGAACAAGTTCACTTGATTCATTTTGAAACAATGTGACTAATGCTGAAATCTCATCTCACATGAGGCATTTTTACACCTGCAAGAGATACTACTGACAATAATATAAAATCCATCTGATGGACTGTCTGAATGTAAGTTTTACTCACATGAGATGAGATTTCAGGAAATGGTTTCATAACATTAAACTCTAAAAACACAATTACTTAATTAATATAAAATGAAATTCTGCCACTTTCATAAAACAGCTTCATCTTACTGACCTCAATGAGAATAGAATCAATCCTAAAATGTTAATAAAATGGTAATAGTTTTTATGGTCAGTACCAGTTATTCAAAATTCTTATCTTAGAATACATTTTCCAATGAAGAGGGAATTGTTATAAAGACAGTTTTATGAAACAAATATTTATTTAAACTAATTGTACTTTTCAGGAAGGACGCTGATGAAACTAATGCCTAGCATGTCAATTTTCAACAACTGTTTTACATCACTCTCACAGTAAAATTCCCATCTGGGCTGGCAACTTGTGTGCCAAGTTTCACACAAATGTGATTTGAAACTGCCACTATATTAGACTTCGAAATGCAAGGGAGACACTAATAAAAGGAGACGGATGTTAACAATATATCCTGATATTCTCTTTAAAATACCTATGGTTCTTGGTGCTGTGTTAATCTGTTAACATAACTTTCTAATTATTTATAACTTATTTATAACATAGCATTAGAATTTACTGCCGTTACATTGCTACAAAGCAAGAAAACTGGATATTACTCGTAAGAAAAAACAGTTGTGCTTTAAAGAATTTAGAAACAGTGCTGCGGACAAAACCTTGTTATTCAGAATCCCATTAGTTACTGAAAATATGTAATATAACTTTTGTTGATCAATACTCTCATGTAAGCCCTAAATAATGTACGATTCCAGTAGAGAAAAATTCAGCAAATCAAATATGGTGGGAAAATGTTTCAAATTATGAAGAGCCGTGTGACTGCTAATCCATAAATCAGAAATTGGAAAGATTGTTGTAATGTGGGAGGGCTCTATTTAATAAAGGTCATTATAACTCCTGGCTCTAGAGCTATAAGATCTAATATCCTCTCTGGTAGCTCTATGATATGCCCATGCATTACTGTTCTTGTTGACAGTCTGTTGCCTTGGAAATATTTCATTATTTCAGTTTTTCCATTTGTAGACCCTTGGCCTTGTGATATGAAGGCCACCCTATTTCATATTTTCGATTATCATTTAAGCAATCTTCTGGAGCTATTTATATAAAAGCAAGTGTTAGACAATGCATATCATCATTTATCACTGCTATGTTTAAGCTCATGCTCTAGAAAGAAATGCCAAAATAAAGGGGTTTTTTTCTCTTTCACTTTAAACCAATAGCACTCTGATATTATGATATGCTTTACAAACCAATGCTGTCATATCATATGCGTGACACTTCTGTCTATTTAATTTTCTTGGTTATATATCCACACAACTGGAAACCCTAAACTGCTCCTATAACTGTAAAATTTGCTAACACTCATAGTTTAAAAGAAAAACAAACAAATATTAAGTGTGTAACTTTTCAAACATTCTTTAAAAAACCTAAACAGGTGAAAAAAAGTTTCAAAACAATTCAAGTGCTTGGTGGCATCAGAGACTGCTACTTTTTGCATTTGTTTTGTAATCACTAAGCTGTGGCTTGAAAGAATGTAACACAAATATTGCAGAAGTGAAGATTAATCAAAGCATGAACACGAAATTCACTTAACAGGATTCCCTGAGAACTAGTTTACTGAAGTAGTAGCTAAGAGAACAAACTGCAAAACCCCTTAAGTAACTGATCTGCGCCTGTATTTCAAGCTGCTTGGCACACACAGCTAAAAGGATGTGTACAAAGACAGCTTAAATAAACAGTTACATGCAAGAATTCAGGAGCACATTACAGAACTTTTAATAAAATGTACATGAATGCCTGTTTATCGAAGCATTACTTGATCTTCTCCAAAACTTATTTTAAAAGAACAAACAGGTTGCCATTATTTCTGCTACAAAAAATGTCATCAACTTCTACATGCAATATTTATACTTAAAATATTCAGAGCATTGTAAAGAGTGATAACAAAGTGAACCCTAAGGGCAAAAAACAACTGCTTGGACGCTAGGCCAAGTTTGTGGATATTAGTGTTCTAGGAATTTAGACTACTTTTTTTCCTCTGAAATGATTACTCCTCCCACTCCCTACAGGGAAAAACTACTCCGATCCAACCTTTAAAATGACAGCATCAGAGCTGAACAAGAAGATGCTATTAAAGGGCATTAAATTAAATACAGTATATCCTCCTACAACTTCAATCAGAATTTCAGACCAAGTGTTATTTAGTTCAGCTCTCAAGTGGAGCAGAATAACAAATCGCGCACTTTGATTTACCTTCTCCGAATGCCAAATGGAGACAGGTGATAAAGAAAGCACTCATGCACAGGCTATGAAGTTTCCCCTAGAAATTAATTCTATCTTCAAGATTCCTATCTCAGAGAAATTCCCAAAATGGCACACAAATATGCTTCTGCTGGAGAGATTACTGAAGCTATCCTGGCAAACACACTTAGTACTAATATAGTACCATTCTCAGAAAGACAGCAGAATTGTGCGTTGAGGGGGGGAAGCAGGCTTATTGATACAAATTGTTTTTCCAACAAAGAACTCTGCAGGAGAAAAGCCTGCTGCTGTAAGTGTTATTAAGACAGTAGAAACGCCTTTGCAGCTACTAAAATGGAGATTTAAAAGAAAAAATTATAGATGAAGATGAAAATCTGTAAGTTAAGTCACTGACTTCTGAGGATGCACTGTTTTCCTATTACAGGTATCTCCAAATTCTGCTACGTATCAATATAGCCTTGTCAAAGTGCAACAGTTAATACTAATGCATCTAAAACAGCCACACCAACACTTGAGTGGTGAATATGAAATGCATGGTTTTCTGATACCGGTCAGTCTGCTTCCTTAGGAAAAATGACATAGCTATTTAGATAAAACCTGTGGGTTTTAGAAGTTGTACTAGAAATGCTGATCCTACTAGAAAAATGTAAGTTTGAAATTAAGATTAAAATGAGCCTGATTCCCTAGACTTTATTCTTGTTTCAATATTTTTCAGACTTACTTGTGCTGTGAAATACAAACCAAATGATACACGACCCAGCTACTTTTAAAAGCTGTCTAAATGTTAATTTCCATTTTTACAACTAACCAGGAACCTTCCTCACCCCTTACCCTCAAGTTCACTTGTGACACTGAAAGGGTGGTGGAGCAAAAAAGCCCACCCGAAACTCTCTGGCTGTTCTTCTTCTGGGCATACATCTCATCGCAGCGTAGCAATGGAGCTTTGAATACTTTTGTAAGAATCACAAAGTACCATCAAATGAACTTGTACTCTTGTTTCCTACCAGTCACTTCTAGAAAGATTCACTTTACTAGAACAAATCCGCTACGGGCAATTCGTGTCACCAGCAGAGCAGATTAATAGCAAGTGCTCTCCCCCAACAAAAGTATATGGGGCAGACGACGGGCCGGGAAGCAAACGTGGGGCAGAGCGAAACCCCCCCCGCCTCCCGGCCCCCGCCTCCCTCCCCGGGCCCCGCGCACCGCCGCACCGCCTCCCCGCGCACCGGCTCCGCTCTGCCCACCCCGGGGGCCGCCGGCACCCGCGGCCCGCCCGGCGGCGGGGCGGGGGGGGCCGGGCCGGGCAGCCCCGCGGGCGCAGCTGGCGGCGCGGCCCCCCCGCTCCGGCCTAGCCACACTTGAACCGCACCGGCGGGGCCGGCCCCTCCGCCCGGCAAGCCGGGCCTGGCGCGGCGCCCCGCCGCCCACGGGGCCGCCGAGCGGTGGGGGCCGCCCGGGGGGGGCCTCTCGCCTCCGCGCACACACGCACGCCCGCTCGCCAACGCGCCCCGCCAAGCACCGGCTCCGGCAAGCGGCGGTGCGGCTGCCGGAGCGGGGCTGCTGCTGCGCGGCTCGCCCTGTGTGTGTGTGTGCGTGTGTGTGCGTGTGTCTGTGTGTGTGCGTGCGGCTGGCGGTACGCACTAGGAAGAACTCCCGGTGCCCGGCTGTGCGAGCAGCGGGTGCCGGCGGCAGGTCCCCCCACCCCGGCATGGCAGCCAGCCCCGGCCCCCGGCGGCGGCGGCACGGCCCGGTCCGGCGCTGCTGCGGCTGCTGCTGCTGCTGCAGGTTCAATAAAGAGAAAGTGTTACCGTTCTCGCCTGGAAGGATCCTGCTGAAAGCTTGGCTTGGTGGGCGCCATCTTCCTGGGATTTTTTTTTTTTCTCTCCCTTACTTTTCCCCTCCTGATGTTGGTGTGTGTTGTGTGTCTAGCAGCAGCAGCGGCGGCAGCAGCAATGGCCCTGGTTAGCCAGACAGGCTAAGGAAAAGTACTGAGGCCAAAGCATCGCGGGCTCCCACTCCTCCGCGCAGTCCTGGTGCAGGTTGCTTGCTTGCTCGCTTGCTTGCTAGCGCTGCTGCTGCCGCTGCCGCCGTCCATAAGCCGAGGAGCGGAGGGAGCCGGGGCCCCGCCGGCCCCAGAGACATGCCCAGCGCAGGCAGCGGCGGCGGCCGGCGACGGCGGCGGGGAGAGCGAGCCGCGGCGCAGCCCCGGCGGGCAGCCCGGCCGCTGGCATCGCCCGGCAGGTGCGGCACACGCACACGCACACTCTCTCGCACACTCGCACACACTCACACCCCCGCGCCCGCGGGCCGGGCTACGGGGGGTGCCAGGCCGTGGGGCTAGCGGGGCGGGGGCGAGGGAGGGAAGGAGGGGAGTCAGGGATCTCCGGGCTTGACCGCTGTGAAAGTATTTCTGGGCATTTTCCAGCTGCTTCCCCAGCTCCGCTCCCACTCTATGTGCAGGGGACACAGCCTCTGCTGCCGGCGCAACAACGCCACTCAGTTGCAGTTTCGCACACTTTCCTCCTCTGGAGTCTGGGCTCCAGCAGGGAAGAGGGGCTGAGGGAGACAGGGACTCTCTCTGCAACTCTGCGGGAGCAGAAGAGCAGCGGGTGCACCCGCACGCAGGCGGCGTGTTCCCTGTGGGCTCCCACGGTGCAGGACGGGCCCGGGTAGGGGCGCGGGCAGGCGTGGGGCCGCCGGCCGGGGGATACGAGCGCCCTGCGGCCCACAGGGCCGTGCAAGGGGGTGCCTGGCGCCCGCCCGCGGGGACGGCGTGGACCTTGGGGGGACCCCGCGTATCCCCCGGCCCCCTGTGAGAACGTGTACGCACGTCCTGAGGGTACGCGCCAGGTGCTGGCGGAATAAAGGACGTAATGCTGGAAACGTTAACTGAGAGTGATGACCCGCCTTGTTGGGAAAGGGTACAGCACTTCACGCTGTTTTATTAGAGATTATGAAACTAATCATGAAATAAAGGAGCGGGGAAAAGAAACCGCTACCTTAATTGTTCCTTCCAGGACATCGGGAAAAGACGAGAGCTGAGAGCTTTTAAAGGAGAAATCACTCCCTCCCTAAAAGCTTTCCATCTCCAAGGTAACTTTGTGGCTGCTCTGCTGCTGCCTTGAAAGTACAGCTTCCCGGGCCTGATCCTGCTCTCAGGGAAAATGCAGCCGGCTTCCCTGGGGAAAGGAGCAAGCCCCGAACGTCGGGGAGATTTATTCACAAGAAACGTTTCCGCGACAACTCCAAAAGTTTTGGGGGGGGGGGGGGGGAGAGAGTGGGACACGGACAGAGAGGAAGCGCGCCCGTGAACCGCAGGGTAGAGCGGGTCGGGGAGAACTTGGCAAAGCACCTGGAAGTTTGGCAGCGGGGCGTCGTCCGCGCACCGGGGCTCCAGGGTTTCTTCCCGCAGGAGGCAACTGGGCCGGCGTAACTTTGCGCGGAGCGGCCCGCGCAGCTTCGCGGGGGGGCCTCTGCGCGACCGTTGCGCACGTGCGCAGCCGCCGGCGGGATGGCGGCCGCCTGGCCTGGAGTCCCGCGGCCCCGCGGCGGAGGCACCGGGACTGGCCGCGCTGCCGGGACTGCGGGAGGCGGCCGGGGGTGCAGGTGGAGGTGAACTGGAAAGGAAGGGGTCTAGGAAGTACCACACACCCCGTTACCTGCCGGCATATCTGTCTCCTCGCCTCCAAAAAATAAAATTTTAAAAAGTTAACAGGTGTCACCTCGGCTTTTGCAATAGCATGAGAAGGTGTCGGTGTCTGCTATATTTTAAGCGTTTCCAGAAATCACGAAGAAAAATCGTTCGACGTAGAAGACGCTGTTTTGTCGATAATATATAGTAAAAATTTGGAAGAAGCGCAAAAATGTTTCCCCTTGTTAGGTTAGTGTGCAAGACATCCAGACTGGTCTGGATTCCTATGAGTCAAAGTACTTGGATATCTGCTAAGCGCTATTTGGATTGGAGGTGTTAGTAGTTTGTCAGAGAAGTATTGTTTTTACAACTTCTTCCTGATTACAGACTGACATAATCAAACTACTAAACGCGAAGTACTAAAAAATTGCCTTGTCTATATATTTCTGTTTAACTTAAAGTCTCCAGAGGTCTCTTTCATTTGTCTAAAAGCCAATCTGACATTTCTGACCCTTGACTTCCCCACTTCACAGACTAAACTATTGTGATTGCTGCCTGTACTTCCTCGTTAAAGTGTCCGTCAGTTTCCATTGTAATTTTAATATTTTATAAGTGACAAAAATCATACGAAACCATGAAAATAAATAAACTTTAATCCATTATTTATCTCTCTCACATTCAAGTTTATATATATATGAAAGATCCGTGTGTTTGAGCAAAACAAGACTCGTGCTTAGTTTCAAGTGTTTCTCAGCTAAGAAAGTGCTTAGGCATCATCGGGGATTATTTCAGGAGTATCAGCTTCCTATTAATTTTTCTTTTAATAAAACCTTCAAAAGTTACCACCAAACGTTTCTATCAAATGGAAAATACATCATGTGTTTTCCAAAACTATAGGAAGCAACTCCAAGTTGCTGAACATAACAGGCAATGGTCGATTATCTAAATCTGGTTCCTAAACCAATTAAGTTTGAAATATTACGCTGAAACTTTCTATGTTTTGTGGTGTTTTGGTTTTTTTCTTTTACATCATAGAGATATTTGATTTGGATATTTGAGATTATACCGATTTTTTCTCAGTATTAAATTTAATACAATAGTGGAGAGCAAGCTACTTGGGACTACTAATTTTATTGCATTTAGAGAAATGTAAAGGTTTTGTTCTGATTTCAGCCTACATTTTTCTGTTGTCAGCTACTTTCTTTTGAGGATTCGGCTTCGGTTATAAGCTTATGATAGAGAAAACTAACAGATTCAAACTTCAGGTTCTGCCTCATAGAAACACAAAGAAATGTCAGGTAATTAATTAAGCTCCATGTTAGTATCAGCACATATCGATGAATTGTTAGGGGGAATAGGGAAGGTCTTTAAACTTCATTATGACTTACTGCCAACTTTCTACGCTTTGCTTCCTAAAGGCGCTCTCTGTGAATTTCCTGCATTTGCATTAGAATGCATTTAAGATGAAAAAATAACAGTGCTGAGTATACTTAGGGTTTCGTGCTATATTTCCGTGTAGTAACAGGTGACATGATAATACTGTTAAACTACAATGCGGAATTGCAAGTGTGCAACACCAAGTGAAAATTGTTCTCTTTCTTGGTTGAAAGCAAATTATCAATCAGCATACCATGATCAATTATCCCCCTGGCTGCCACACACTGGGATTTGCACAAGGCATTGACATTGAGAAATTCCTCTTTAGAAAGGATGAGCGGACGGGATCCCAAACTTTGCAGCAGCCAAGCTAAGCTGCCGGGGTCTCACTTCTTTTTTTTTCTTTTTTTTTTTTTTTTCCCCTTTTTTTTTTTTTTGGTATTGTTGCTTTCCAGCTCATCCAAGACAAAACTAGGAGATTGTGTTTACTTCTCAGTGCATTTTAAAAGATGCTGTATGAAAAAAGAAAAAGGAAAAAAGAAAAAAAACCCCTCCCCTCCAACCAAGCTCCCCCCAACAAACAGCAAGGAGAGATTTAAAAAAAAAAAAAAAAAAGAGAAAGAAAACAAAGAAACACAAAAGCACAAAGAAAAAGCAAGTGAGGGAGCCTCAGGAAGAGCCGCACACCCCTCTCCCACTCGGTGCTCACCGTTGTTGGTAGGAGGTGATGCCCTGGACGTTTTGCGGGTTGCCGTTGGCCGCGGCGCCTGCTCGCCCCATGCCCGGGGCCGCCGGCACCCCCCCGGCCGCCCCGCCGGCCGCCGCCGCCGTCACCTGCACGCTGAAATCCGGGAAGATCCTGATCATCCCCGCGGCTCAGCACCCGGCGAGTCTCGGCGAAGAGGTGCAGCAGCGGCGACTCTCCCTCCGGCGGCTGCAGCAGCGGAGCCAGGCACGCTGCAATCCCATTAGTGAGTGGCGGCCGCTGTGAGTGAGGAAGGGCGCTTTGATGTGAGCTGCCGGGCTGAGATGGAGAGGAGTTTGGGGGGGCTGGGGGTAAAGGGGGGGGGCTTTTACCGAATTGCAAACATGCAACGCGTGAAGATTTGGGGGGTGGAGGGAAGGGTGGAATAACAGAATAACCAAAAAAAAATTAAAAAGGTATGTCTAGTACCACTGGAGCTGTAGATATAACAGAAAAATCCGAGCTGAGGAGGGACAGGGAGGAGAGAGGGGGGCGCAATTACTTTAGCGGTGCAGTGAAAATGATGAGCAGCAAATGTTGCCTTTTTTCCCTCCTCCTCCTCGTCCCTCCACCCCCCACCCTCCACCCAAAATGCAAGTCTTAGAGGATTTCTCTGTCTCAATGAAGTAATAATAAAAGCGGCTGACCACAGTCTGGGCTAGCGCCAACTGTGCGGGGGGGAGGGGGAAGAATATCCCTGCTCCCAGAGTCCTGAGGAGAAGAGGAAGAGTGGGGGATTGTTGCAGCACAAGTTCTTGCTCTTGGTAACTTGCTTTTGGTTCCCCCCCCGCCCCCTCCTCCTTTCTTTCTATGAAGGGACGGTTTTCACAAGCGAGGAAATGCGCCGCTTTTGTGCAATGGCAGAGTTCGTTCCCTATTATAGGGAGCTGACTCTCCTCCCCTCCTAGTGTGCAGCAATGTTATTGCTAGTCAAACTTGTAAGGTGTGTGGTGTGCGTGCACGCACTGATCCCTACTGCTGCTTCAACATATCAATTATACCGCCGAGAGCCGCGCAAAAACCTCTTGCAAAGCTTCCCCTCCGGGTGCGCCAAGCACCGCACCAGCAGCCGGCGAGGAGGGCGGCTCTTCCCCAGCCGTCCCCGGGCGACGCGCGACCGCAGCACCGTGGCCCCTTTGTGCCAGCCCGGGGCTGCGCGCAGCGCTCCGCGCCTTGAGCTCCGGCCAGGTTTCCTCTCCTCCCTCTACGCGAAGCGCTCATCCCAAGCCGCGGCGCTGCGCGGCTCCGCCAGGACGCCGGGGCCGCGCCGCTGACCCTGGCGGGGCCGCCCGCCGCAGATACCGCCCAGCCGCGGCGCTGCGCGGGGGCGGACGCCGGGAGGTAAACGCGGAAAGTTGGGCGAGGAGCGCGGGTCGGCAGCGGGACGCCCTCCACCTCCAACCCGGAGGCTTCCCTGCTTTATTGCGGGTGTGGAGGCCGCAGCCGGTGTGGGAGGGGGCACAGGTAGACAAGCCCTCATGTCCATGGTGTTCGGGGGGTGCTGCTGGGGCTGCACCCCGTGTCCCCTCCGCTCTGCAGTGAGAGGCGAGGGGTGAGGAGCCAGTTCCGAGGAGCAGGAGAGGAGAAGAGCAGTGTGCTGAGTCAGGGGCAGCAAGGGAAGGGGAGAAAAAGGGACCCGTTCTCGTAGTAGGGTCCTGCCAAATCTCCCCAAATCTTCTTGGCAGACTCCAAAACCACAGACCTGTAGCTCCAAGCTGCTGGTTGCTGGAGCTAAAATGAGTTGTGCATGTGAAGGAGAACTGGACTCTGCCAGCCTGGTGAGTGGACAGCTCACAGTAACACGCTGGGTTAGAGCACAAGCAGCTGTACAGTTAAGTGTGTTCTGAGGAAACCGAGGCTTATACCAAGAGGAGTTGCATGGGACAGATACAGGTTGCACTCCAGAAGACGCATGGTGTCGGAAAGGCTATGCAGCACCTCCGAAGGGGGAAGATGTCCCAGGTTGCCCCATCACTCCAAAGGCATTGTAACCTTCGCATCCATAAATCAAAACTGTCACTTGGTCCAGTCTCCCCTTTCCCATGCAACTGTGTGCCTCTTGGAATCGTAGCTTGGCTCATAATCTAACAATATCCTCTTATCTTGACTTTTCTTTCCATTTCTGTTCCAAAACAAATTAAGACACACCAACTTTATGTTAAAACAGAGGCTGCATTCAAATCCTTTGTATTAAATAGCATCTGTGTTTGCATTCTGTTTTAATACAAAATGCTTTGGATTGCAGCTAATACCAGGAGATATGAAACTGGTTAGTCCCCACATGTTGCACATAAAAAGAATTCATAATGAGCATCTGTGGGATGTGGAATGGATCCCATGAGTTAGCTGAAGACCTCATAACGTAAGAGCTGAGAAGCCTAAGTGAATTATGACTCTCTTTCCTTGCAAGTAGGATTAATTTTCTATCCCACTTATATTCATTATCTATCCTGTTTATACTATAGGGACATCAATTGTTTGAGTGTTAAATATGAAGACTTTACAGAAACGTGTAGGTTAGATAGCTTGCAGAGAAGAGGGGGGATGTTATTGTTAGGAAAAATGTTATTCAAACTCCATGTTTAAAGAGCAATATAAGATAAAGCTGCTCACTTTTTTAAAGGACTGTGAATTCTGCGCCTTTCTCTTACAACATATTCAAAATGTAAGGTTTACAAAGTACCATCCATCTGCCTGTGGCCCTCCCAGTGATGTCAATAGGAATTTTGCATGCAGATGAAGGCCTGTATATGGCCTTTAGAGAGGAGGTCAATAAATGGCTGGAGGAATAATTAAAGACTTCTGAGCTGCTCCTTTCCTTTTTCTTACAATATAGTACAAGACTGGCATGAATATAGGCTGGGCTACCACTCTAATTGGCTATGGCATAACACTGAAAGGAATTTAAATGTGGGCAGTAGCCATTTTCCAAATGATCACTCCATTACAGTAGTTTTGTCTGTCAATGTATGGCCGGGCAGTAGAGTGGATGTAATCATGTCGAAGTCCCCATCCATTGATTGTCACTCTCTGCTCTACAGTGGCAACTCTAAGCAGATTTTCATCTTTCAAAGGGACTGCCAGGACAGAGAGCCTGTCTTTAGCCAAGCTTGCTTCAGCTTAGTCCCGAAAGTTACCGCTTTCCAGTAGCATAGGCGGAACCAGGATCTCTTGATATTTAATATGATCTTTTATCACTATTGATTAATATCTTAATTTAAATGTTAATGTAACTGAAAAGCCAGCCTTGATAGCTTTGCTTGTGCAAGTAGTCCTACCGAGTCAGTGGAACTACTGACAAATAGTTTTGTGTGCTGTAAGATGAGCAGGATTCAAAGGTAAGTTTGTAAATGTCTACGGAATACAGAAGCATTTTCTTTCATATAGCCCTTTAAATATATCAAATAAAAAAGCATTATCTCCTATTTGAAGAAATGTCCATTTTAATTGTTTGTATTCTTTTCCCAAATTAATCACAATGGTAAAATCCAGTAAGAATTTCTGAGACTTATTTTATATGCTGATGAAAATACCCATCATCAAGCTTATAGTATGTGCCATATTAAATACCGTGGACCCTATTAGCCACACATTCACCAGTGCTACAACATACCATGACGGATTTAAATTAATTTGGTGCCGTGTGCTAGTGTAAATGAGATGAGAATCAAGCCCAATATTTTAAATTTTGTTTATTTCTCATTTTGCTCAAATTATTGAGAGGTTCCAGTGTCTAAGTGTCATAGTTTTTGTCTCAATGCCATCTACTCTTGTAAGATATTCTGCAAGTTGCTATAGTATTGATTAAGCTAAGAAATGTTCTAATAGAGTGCTGCTGTTTCTAACAATGTACTGTAGACCTTCCTCTCTTAGGGAGAAACATAGTAAAGATAAAAATTAAAACCACATGACGGTGTGTAATATAATAACATTTAATATTTATGCTTCACATATACCTATCTATCACAATTATATATTATATCTTTATTCGCATTGTCAGTGTACTACTGTTCCTTTCTTTCACAGGTGAAAAAATATCTCTTCTCTGGAAATTCATTTCCATTTACTTAAAGTTAAATGGTTTGACTTTGAATTTTCATTATCTGCTGTTGGAAGGAGCCTGTGACAGGTATGAGAGAGAATGCTACAAAGCTTCATTGTATCATCTAATTTTTGCTTCACTTTAGTCAGATATCATTTAGGTAGAGAGTAAAATACTATACGTAGAACAGGATAAGATAGAACAAAACAGAACAGAAATAAAATAAAATGAAAATAGGATATATAGTGAATTACAGTAGAAAAATGCCTTTATCTTGAAGTGATTTTTTTTTCTTTTAGTTATACTGATTCCTCACTAGTGAGAAAATTGAACTAATTTTATATAAAAGGAATATGTCATAACAGGATATAGCATTTATCTTCCTGAGATAGAGGTGACCTCATCATTCACAAGTGGCGTAGCTATGAATGAGTAATCAGCCTCCCCACCCATTAAGTGCAGATAAAGTCCACATCTTCTGTCTAAGTATTAAATATTCGATTTATTATTTTACAACTCACCATCTCTACAAGTGTCCACTGACTGTTGCTTCAGTTGCTGCTATTGATATGTATCGTCAGTGTGAAGCAAAAGAAACTCCTCAAAAGGCGCCCTGCATAATAGTGAATGGAAGATGAGAAGGGAAATGAAAATAACAGAGGAGAATAAAACAAGAGAAGATGGACCCGCAGGAAAAAATTATGGGCAGAACAGGGATAAGGAGACTCTTTAACTGACCTATACTTTTGTTACCATATTCCAAGAGCTTTATAATACATATGCAGTGAAAATATTTTTCATATTAATACCTCACATACATCAGCTACCTCATATCCTGAGTTATATTGTTAAAGTTATTCCCAAAGGAATTTATATATGTATAATGCGAGAAAAATATATAGTTAGGAAAGAATTCCTTTTTACTATTTATCAGCAGTGCACATTAGAGAAGAGCTGCAGTTAAAACAATACAGTTTCTTTCTAGAACTATATAAGATAACATAATTTTCTCCTTCAAATGGTGTCACGTGCTGCATTTTGTTTTCATTTCTTTGTAAAAGCAGTGAGTGCAGATTAAAGAAAATATTTGGAGTTTAATTTTAAGTCAAAAAGAACTGGCTGTTCTTCTGTTTAGAAGAAAAACCTCTAAATAGAACATGAAGTCAGGAAAAAGACCATCAAAACTTAAATAGGAAGTACTGAAATATTTTCCATCTTAACAATTCCTTGACATGTACTCAGGCTTGGAAGAGCAGATGAGGAAAATGTCTCTTCTGAAAGGTTGCACTGGGAATGAAGGGCAAGATTAAGGTAGCTCCCTCCCCCCTGCATTCAAAAGAAAAGCAAGCAGAGAGTAAGATAGAAGGAAAGTGCCTGGGGAAAGTAGCATCACTATCGAAATCATAAAAGATGTATAAGCACATCAGTGGAAGAACTAGAAAAACTATTAGAAGAATGCCCTACAGGGCTATCCCAATGGCTCAGCGATTAGCACGCAGCGCTGCCACTGGGAAAACGCAGCTAAGGTTGGAGGCTTGTCTGAGGATCTCACTCATTGGTACTGGCAGCTGAAAGCCATACGAGGATGGTCACTCCACAGAGCAGGAAGAGTGATACATTGCTCATATGCCCAAAGGTACGTACGTAAGCTCTGGTTTGGCCACTGAAGCTGTCTCAGGGAGGAGTATTGGGTTTTCTCTATTGCCAGCTTGCCTAATTCACTCTATGTGAGAGGCAAAGAGCACCTCTGGCCCACTGTATGATGACAAAGGACAGCTAATTTTCCAAGGCTGGGACATCAGTATTCAAGTCGGTTTCTCTTGTGTTGTATACTTTGCCCCCAAATTTCAGTGAATGAGTTAGTTCCTAGCACCAGAGGCTTCCTAGAGCGTTGATCCCCTACAAATTTTCTAGCAGGTCCAGCTATCAAGGCACAGCCAGGCAGCCAGGTAGTTTTTCCAGACTGTACCTGTTTCTGCAGAGAGCGTGTAATCTGTGATGTTCCTCCAGGCAGTTTTAGCACCTGTGTATCCATTTCTCTTGTCTTCAAGATCAGTGTCATGTCTCCAAAGGAGAGTAATCTGCTACTTCATTGGTGTCAAATTGGGGTCATGAAGACCACAACTAAATTGTGCTGCTTCTACGTCCACAAAAACTTGATTCATACCACACAGTCTGATAAGAAGTTTAATTCAAGAAAGTGGAAAAACAAATCATGTAGATGCTTTTTTATCTCCAGGGCTTCTAAGAGATACCAGCATATTATCCTGTGCTCTCACCGCATTCAGATTTTTCATCCAGTAATTCCCTTTGGTCCTGCTCTTCCATAACATAAGTGAAAATTGTAAAGGACACAGGGCTAGTCAACACATCTTCCCCTTTTATTTGTTTACCTTTATTTTCAGCTTCTGTCAGTGTTCCTAAACCAAAATAATTTGTCGAAGCAGCTGCTGGTGTGTCCTGGAAAGTTACCATCAACAGGCAGCTTAAAGTTTTTTGACTGCGCTTAAAGGAGGATTCTTATCATTAAATGGTCGTTCCATTCTAATAAGGAAGAAACAGAAAACATCCATGCTTTGTTTCTCTTAATTTTTTTTTTTTTTTTTGATGAACAAGTCCAGGTTAATTATACATACAGCAAAAAAAGCACTGAGCTTTCTCTCAGAGCCCTTTCAGATGAGCCTAGTATGGTCCAATGTGGCCTTTCTTCTTTGGTAGCTACCATCAGTGCTCTGCTGAGTCATGAAGCAGTGAACATGAGATATGAAAATTCCCAAGTCTACCCATACCTGTGTTTCCTGCCTTACAGTCCATGTTGAAAGTACCAATCAGCACCAAAACCAACAGTGTCATAAGTGGGAGCTGGGATTTCTCAGCAGCAGAGTTTGTAAGCATCCAGTGCAGTTTAAAGCCATACTAGGTCCTTAAAGCCGTGCTTCTCCACAGTTGGTTTGTTTTTTGTTTTTTGTTTTTTGTTTTTTTTTTTCTTGTTTTATAACAGCAGCTTTATTTTTCCACTCATTGAAGAAGATAGTGCATTATATGCCTGTGTAGCGTGGTCCCAGGTGGGCAGCCATGTAAATCTGGGACTCTGCTAACAGTTTCTGTAACTTCAAGCATGCATAAGAGTCAGAAGTAAATACTTTGATCTTTGTTCGTAGTGCTTTTCCAAAAATAATCAAAACTTGTAAGGAAATACATGTGTCAAAGACTTGAATGCAGGCTAGCCTGACTGAAAATGTTTCTGTCTAGGCACAGGAATCTCTAACATAGTACTGTTCTTATTTGCAACTATTTATTATTCTGCAGTTTCAGTTCTCACTGTTAAGAAGCTGATTGTCCAAATTTCTTCCTTTCTTTTTTTGTTAAACAAGAAATTCAAGTATTGAGCATACTCACAGGAGGCCTTCAAAGTTTAAACACATCTCAAATCTTACTCTTCCCATTTCAAACTTCTCTTGGGTTTAAAACCAAACAAACCTTTCTAGTATTTACACATGGTCTATCGGAAACCTTAAAGCTTTATTCACTTCAAGATTAGACCTCCATCCACGTTACTTGCACTTCTGGCATTGCTATCCATACTATAATAACCATTGAGAAGAATTAACAAATGTGATTTGCAGCACTCAAGCAAGTGTCCTTTACTTTTCACTCTTCAGAATTCCTTCCTTAGGGAGCTTAATTTTGACAAAACCAGAAAATAATCTGAGATCTTTTCAGTCCACTGCTGGACCTTTAATTTTCATTTTCACGGACAGGGTAGCCTACTGACTGGTCATTAATTGCTGAACTCTAAGAGTGAGTTTCTTTTTTGTTCTTTGGTTGTAAGTCTTCTCACCACTTCAGAGTGTATTTTTATTATTAGAAAGTGTTCTGGACTCTAGTTTCTGTCTAAAAAAAGTTGAATACTTCATTCACTGGAAATTACCCAAAAAGACTACCTAACATTCTTCTCTTTTCACTGCCAATAGATCACTTTATCTCATTTCTTTACATATGAACAGTCAACACACAAAATGTCTTTGTGACTTTTGAGGCTCACTCTATTAGGTATTAGCAACACATTGGATGGAGAGATTCTGGACTCTGAAGGAAATAAGCAATGTGATTGCCTGGTTATCAATATATGCTTTTTAAATATTATGGAACTTAGCCATTATTCTCTTGATTACACATTTGAGGTAACACATATTTGGCTAGAGAGTATGTATCATTTGAGTAGGTAGAGATGTTTATAGGAAGAAAATTATAATTTCTCTTAGTTCAAAATTCATTAAATAGGCTTTATTGTACCTTTCTTATTTTTGTCCTAAGACAGATACTCATTTGTCTTTATTAACTTGACAACCGGTAGTGTCTGCATTTGCTTCATCTGTGCACACTACACAATTTAAAGAAAGATAGTGACTCTTTTACTAGTCACTTGATAGGACTGGTTGATGAAAGCTGCTACTTGCTAAGGCTGTCACCTTTTTCTTCTCCATACATAATACAGAAGAAAAAGCGAGGGCACTCCTCCAGCCACACTGTCATTTGTTTTGACATGGGTCCCTAATTCTGTAGAAAACCTCCTACAGATTCTTCCAAGCCTATTTCATTTAATATAGACTTGGCCTTTTCAGTCTGGAACAAGAAGGAATATCAGACAGTTCATACAAGTAAGATGTTATAACAACAGCGACAATACCTGCACAATGACGGAGTTTAGTTTTAGTTGCAACTTGTAATAATCACCATTTGTCTTCTCGGCTTCTCCATTTCTGCAACAATTTTCTGGAAAAATGTTTTCCTTTCAAAACATCATGGAAAGTTTCATAATTAAAAAAATAAGAGGAAAAGTCACTTCCTCTAGCTGGACTAAATCTATATTTCTTCTTAAAATAATTAAACCATATGCAGATAAAAACTATCATATAGGTACAACTAATTTTAAATCTTTTTGGGGATATCCAGACCATATAGCAGTAATTCTTCCAATATTCAAATGCAATCACTGAATTCATTAAAAAATTGTAATTTTTTCTTGAAGAATGTTATTAGCAGCCCATGGTATTTTCTATGCCATCAATTCAATAGCAGCTTTTCTGTATATCCAGTCCTTCACTGTATGCCAACCAAGTACAGCGACTAGAATTATCTAGAATATACTATAATCTATTACTCTTTCTGAAATGGAACTTTTTATTCTAATCAGTTTTACTCAGCTCTTGTCAGTTTATACGAAAGTACAAAGGGTGAATATCTGCATAATAAAAAAGATACTATATGCAAAAAAGTCCTGAATTAATGAAAAGACTAAAGCTGATATACCAAACACCTGAAGCAGAAAAAAAAAACCCCAAGGTTAAGATTTTTCTTGAACTCATTGTACATCTTACACTTTTTATGGTACACATTAATAATACTTCAGCATTTGCATATCTGAAGATAGGAAGAAGAAATAATCAGTTTAAATAGCAATAGTATTCTTAGCTTTCAGAATATTCTTATTTTGGGTCCTTGCCACTTCCACTAAAATTACTGTTCTGCATTTACTTTTTAGGTGAAGAAGAGTCCATGAGTGGGAATAATGCAAAATAATTTGACTTTTGAGAGACTGCAAGGTCTATGAATCCATTGTTACAACACAGGATATTTGACATTGCAAATCGTTCTGTCTTTCTTTTACTTTTAAGTCCTGCTATCTGTAATAGATGGTGTATATACTTTCATATGGTGCCGTCTGGTTAGTAGAATACACACAGCTGGAGTTAGATTATTTAATTTATAGAGTTTTAAATGTCTGCTATCTTCACTCTTAGTTAGGAAGATCTTTAAAAACTGAAAGAATTGCCCTCAATAGGGTTTTCAGGGAAAACAAGCATTGAGAACAAAAAAAAGAAACGAACATACCATATACATGCAAGACCTGCTAACTTGACCGTACCTTTTATAATTACCAAACAATATTTCTTCAGATATGGAATGCATTTCTATATTGTTCATTTTATCACACACACACATTATTCCGTAGTCTAAAAAGTAACATACTTTTGCAAGCAGATTTCTAGTGATATTATTAGGTTCAGTTATGATGCTACAGGGAGACAGAATTACTGCTAACCTTTCAAAAGAGGTTTGGGGTAAATGTTCACTACCATATAGAGAAACTGGAATTTTACTCCCCCATTAACCTTCACTTAGAGTCATGGGGAGATGAGTATCTTTGAGTGTCAAACCATTGTTTTTCATACATGAATATTCAGAAATCTAGTCAACCCAAAATGGAGACTACTGTCTGAGACACAGTCCTTGTTTGGAAAGCAAAACCAAGGATTTTCCAAGGCTTCATGCCCTGAGAAAAGGAGGTGTGGAGCAGAAGATGAGTCAATGCCTTTTTCTGCCACTAAGTACTGAAGTTAATGTGTGAATCTATATTTCTTTGTTCAGAATTACTGTAAATGTTCTCTCGCGAAGAAATCGCTCAGTCTAAAGATAATTATAGTTACACAGTCATTCAGGTGAATTAGTGCAGGGAAAGGAGGAAGGCTCACCTCATTACTAATGGACACAAGCATTATGCAGTGACTGACTCTAAACACTGGCTATTCTGAAGTGTCCTAGCCTGGATACCAGCAGCAGTATCTGCTTGGGTAGCAGATGTGTATGCCCTGCTCACAGCTAATTATTAATATTTCTGCAGAGTGACAGTATGATGGTGATTAAAAATATATATTAATATATATGGTATAGTAGACCTATAAATATATCTTGCCTGATTTATTTGGTCTGAGCTCATCTATAAATTGTCTGGCTTCTGAAGGAAAATGGCAAAATTGTCTTGCATGTAGAGGGATAGATTTCAAGCTAAATCAGTGGTTACAACAAAAACATCTAAATGAATGACAACTTATGAAGAGCTCAAACAAGGCAAATTGTAATATATAAATATCAGAGGGCATGTGTATATCTTGGACAGGAATCTTGAAATCTGGATGGATGGAAGGAAAAAAAAAGGTTCGGATTAGTCTTACCCTTTGAGAAACCAAGAAGAAAAAGAAGTGCATTATGGTACAATGTAGTGGTTAGAACAGCAACATACCTTATTCAGTCATGAATTTGAGTAATAATTGACTTGTAGTCTATTTCAAGGGAGCAAGTAAAAGCAAACATGCTTGTCTTCCCTCAGCTATCCACTGTCAGTTAAATTTCTTGGAAGAACTCCCTAGTTTACTGAAAAAATAAGCCAAAGCAAAAACAAACACACAAAAAATCCAACCAAAATACCCAACCAACCCAAACAACAACAATAACAACAAAACAAAACACAACCCCACACAAAACAGATCATTAAAAAAACCAAAAAGGCACAAATAACTATTTTGAGTGTATGATATTGGACTTTTCCTATGACTTTCATGAAGGACAAGGAAGACTGCTGATCCATTTGTTTATGAAATGTTATTCTAGGGTTTTCACCTTCCTCCTCACCCCACCCCCAAAAAAAGTTTATGAAAGGGTGCTAGCAAAAAGTCGGCAAGATGCTTCAGACGAAGTAATCAGTACTGCGTATCTGCAGTCAAAAAACTACAACCACAAGAAATAATTTTTCAGTGAAGTGTATTGAGGTTTTCTTTTGTCTTTAAGAAGTGTTTGAATATTTGGTCTTAGAAGTATGATGGTGGAATAAGTGGTCTGATGCTATTAAAAATGAGTATTAAAGTGAAATGAGAATAATTTTTGATAGTGTTTCATTGAAGTCAATGGGCCAACATTATCAGAAGCGAGGTTCATTGAAGTTGTAGAGATTAATTTTTGATAGCAAGCCATTGAAGTCAAAGGGAACAGGCTACAGAAAGTTAATCCCACACAGTGCAATTAGATTCAGTACAGCCTTGTCTTGTGAAGAAAAAAAATGACTTTTTAAAGTATGAGATTTGTGTATCATCACTGTCGCACAATGTATTAAAAAAAAAAAAGTAGTATCACAGAGGCTGGTGGAGTCACTGTAAATAGATATTGCAGCTAGGCTTTTAGAATAATTGTACAATACCACTTAGTAGCACAGCTCACATAATACTGCAACATGTTTTCAACATTTTCAACAGAGAAATGTTAGGCAAAATACCAAATATCCTATACTCTTTGAACAGTACCTCAAGCTGTTGCTTTTGCTAGATAGCCATGAAAATCAGGCTGAAGGAGTCCAATGTCTCATGTGAAGGGTAGCAATTGTAAAAAATACACTCACTGCCTTTCTCTCCCTGATGAAGTGAGAAATATGAAAGAAACCTCTTCTGTCATGAAAGCAAGAATACCTTCGCTTTAGTGAAACACACACACGAAACTTTCACAGGGTTTGCAACATTTAACTAATGGAGAATAAATTAAGCTACTTATCATCAGGTAAAGGAATCTTCAACACTTCTTTAAACTTAAATTTAATCACTATTAACTTCTCAAATGTTTAGAGGAGCTCACATAAAGCCAGCAGATGCATGACTAAATCCTACTCTATTTTGTATAAGTTCAGAGTGAGAGACTTCCTTTGCTTTACCATTTCGTGGGTGCTGTCATTCCCCAAACACCACTGTATAATCACATTACAGTAAAAAAAAAAAAAGAGTCAATGGGCAAATACTATACACAGATATGAACTAGATATGTGAAGGTATACAAATAGTTCAAAGTGATTAAGTATTTTATAACTGTTATGCAGTTTTGTTGTTGTATTTTTTTCTCCAGAGCTCTAAAATGTTCTCTGTGCCCTAGATCTATTTCCCACTGATTAAAAATGATACTGTAAACATTTTTAATTTTAAAGCGTAAATATTGCAATTCCAAATTTAATTGAATGCTTAATTCTTTATCTTCATTTGTGTCTTTGTTGGTCAGAATCATTCTGTAATTGTGGAACCCCTGGAGTGAAAGTATTACTTAATGTCCCATCAACACTGGGACAAAGGACATAAGCCAACTTAGTTGGTATATACAGGGTAACGAAAGATAAACAAAGTATGTGCAACCCAGTCAACATAGGACTTAAAAAGCCCAAGTCAGCCAATGTAGATTAGCTGAAGTAGTCTCACATCTATCCTCCAAGACTCCATGTGGGCAGTGATGAGAACAAAGCAGCAAAACACTAAATGTCCTGTCTCCATCAAGTGTAATCGACAATTTTGTTCATTCTGCCTTAGCTGCAGGCAGCAAATCAAGTATCTCAGTACAGAAGACGTTCATGTAACTTTCAAGTCACACCAGCATATAACATGCTTTTCAGGTCAGCTCGGAAATGTTAGCTCCCGACCAACCACATCAGTACAATGCTCTGTTACACTGCTCACGCTGATACTCAGTCTTTTAATGCCAACTCTCAGCAAAGGTTATGTAGAATTTTCTTCTACCCTTACATGGCCTTGAGATGCAGCTTCATAGAAACAGATAGTTGCAAGGAAATGTCATTCTTTTTACTTGTTTAGCTTACAATGCACTTAGATTCTTGTCATCATAAAATTTGTCATTCAAATCTTTCTCAAAGTCTTTAAAAAAACCCACAACTATATTGTATAGCTGGAGATATTCTCAAAAACCTCTTTTCATAGAATGACATGGAGTTACTGAAAAATATAGTAATTGAAAAAGATTTTGAGAGAGTACCACAGTCAATCCTTGTGCAGGTCACTGAAAACTGGCTTACTGGTTTTGACTGAGACAAGTTCTGTGTGTTAACAGCTGTGCTTACTTCTTCCTTGGGCAACAGAAAGGGAGGACAATTCACAGTCCCAATAGTTTCTGAAGGACTGAAGTTATTGAAGAAAGAATGAAGACTATGTTTTGACAGTTTAATAGCTTTTAAAAAAATAATTGAATTAGAAAAGTCAGATGCTGGCAAATCAACGTGACTTGAAATGGCAGAGATGATAAACCATAAAACCCCAAAATTTTTATGGTAACTTTACCGCACTGTTCATTGTAGAAGGGCATATATACCATTATGTATGCGTGGTAGAATCCCTGTAAAGTAATAACATTTAATGAACTAGCCCTGTTAAAATAATACATTTCTGGGCACCAAACCAAATATGTACAGGAATACAGTGCAAACCTTCTGAATAATAAAGCAGGAAACTAAAAAGAAAATAAAGAAAACTAGCAAAAAGAACATTCAGTAGGAAATTGAACTGATAAGCCTGCTTATATTAGTAGTTGTACATGTTTTCATGAAATCAAAATAAATTTGATAAAAGAGAACCTTTTAAAACTACTATAGGCTGAAGAAATATTATTTATTAAAAATAAAATATTTTCCCTAAGAAGTTTGCTTCTAATTTCATCTCTTGCGATGATTTCAGAAGAATTATACCAGGAATGCATTTGTTCCTTTTAGAGTATTTGTTTCAGGGTAGATATATGTTTTGCTTTATTAGGGCAGCACTGCACACTGTTTGATAGAGATCTGGGCTCTGATCAGCAAGCCTTATTCTACTTAAAAAGCCTGACCCTGTGCAGAGCTTAGAACCAGGTCCTCAAATAGTTTTAAGTACCCAAGTCTTTTTGAAAAGAAAAGAAGTGATACTACCTAAAAGCCAAATCTTGAGAGATACTTGGTTTTCTGAGCTCCAGTGAATACTAAGGTCATCAAGTCTCAGGAGGCAGCCAGTAAACTGCTGCTTCAGACATATGCTGTCATTCTCACATGACATTCGACTTTTTTCCCCCCAAATTAGGACGAAGGTATATGAACATTTGCTTAATTTTACATAACTAATTGAGTCATCAGGGAGGAACTGAACTTCCAAGGAACATGTCAAACATTCATTTTTGCTTCCCTCTGCATCAGATTACCAATGTAGAAGATCCTCAGGAATACAATTAGCTTATTAAGGCTTTCATTAAGGTTATACCTTCCAGCATCTCCTAACATCAGATCAATTTGTTGCTGAAATTCATTCTCCTTTTAAAAGGGGAGGAGACCAGGGCTCTAGGAGCTGGGGAAGTGACCCACCTGGTGAGTAAGTTTCCTCTAAGTGGCAAAAAAGCCTCAAAACTCAAGATTGCTCAAAAAAAATCCCAAACACCGAAACAAAAACAAAACCACCACAAACAAACAAAAAACAAAAACAAACCAACAACAACAAAAAAAACAACCAAAAAAACCCCACCAGAAAATCAATTAAATTTGGAGAATGGATATCGAGGTGTGAGAAATAAAGAGCAGTCACAAATACTACAGAATAAAACAGCATCATAGTGGACTCGTTTTCTAAATTATGTTTTGAAGGTTAAGTATTTCTCCCCTTAATAACAGTCCAGTAACAGCTCCAGTGTCGTTTTTGTGTCTCGTGTATTCAGCCTTTCACTTTTCACATACTCTTGCATTTCAGAAAATATGTTTTACCCAGATACTGTTGAAAACATACTACTGGAAAGTTCTAATAGCTTATACAAGAGTAAAAATTAGTGTTATAAGGATAATGATGTTACCTATCAAGTTAGTTAGTTTATTTTACATCTCTTTATGGTTCAGTCCAAGCCCAGGACTACCTCTGTTTCCTGATGCTAACTGTGATGCAGCCTTCTGCCACGGTGACTTATTCTGAAGTCGCCTGAATTAGGAAGCAGGTGGAAGTGCTTTAGATCTACATTTCTGTGGATGAAATATAGCAGATTAAGTGATTCTGAGCTGCTAACCTCAGCCTCTATTCTTCTAGCTTTTTCAGAGCTCTTGTGACTCATTGCCATTCTCCTGAAGTTACAGGGAAAGGACAGACGGTTTTAATTACGATCACAAATAAGTCTATCAGGCATATGGAGATAACAGCCCAGAATTTTTACGAGACCTTGGAGAAGTTGGTTTGCCAGAATTTGAAACCCTGGAAATTGACTTACTTTAGTTTGGGAGGAAATTTCCTGAGTGTCTGATTTTTTGCCAGGAGAATCTGAAAATAAAATTACTAATATATGACCCTTGCTTAGAAATGGATGAAAAAGTACAGATAAAAACAGCTGAAAAATAGAACACATTTCTAAGACATAATTACAGATTGTTTTGAACTTTATTTTAAAGCATTTCCTTATGAGACTTATTTGAAGTCCTACCATGTTGTAAGTCAATGAAATTTTATTGTGCCAGAAGGATTGGGTCCTTGATAACAAGATTATAATGGCTGTAAAAGATTTGCAGAGTAACACAGCATTTAATGATTTGACGATTTTTTTTAAAGCAGTAGTTTGGGGGAAGAAGGGGAGGTGAGAGGGCAAATGTTTCCTGATATCCTGTAGAGCGATCGAGACTCTTTTTTTTTTAAAAAAAAGGATTTGATAAAACTATTTTGATTATTTTCCTAATGAAAATGCTAATAGTCAAAACATCACTATCATCAAAAGAAGAAGAATAAGATTATTCCTGTTCTGGTGCTGAATGTCTTCATTTTTGCTGATTTCCACTGCAACCAGCACCTTCTAAGAGAAGATTTTATAAATACACTTAACCCGCAAAACATTAGAATAACTCAGAGTCTAGCTACATTTAACTTCCTATGAGTAAACTTTATGGAGAACACCAAATAGTCAAAAATGTTAACACTCCAATCTCCTGAACTTAGAGCTTCGTAATATTGACTTGAGTTTCCATTTTATCTCTAGGAGCTACTTTCATGGTATTTGCACAATATATTGCAATAATTTATAATTCTAAAAAGCATAGTGGAGGCAGAAGCAGCCTGTAATGAAGAGATACCAGAAGCAGAGGGTTCAGTTCATAAAGCTGTTTTCATTCACTAATTTTCATCTAGAGTAAACATGGTGTGGTGCGGAAGTTAACAAAAGACACGGCACTGAATAAAATACATCAATGAAATAGTTTAAAGAAGTCATTACTCTGTTGGGCAACGCACATATTCAGCTCCCTACCTGTTGCTTTTCATGAATGAACACTGCTGCCTGCGGGAGCGTCCTGGGGCTCCGTTTGACGTCAGGGAGAACAGGGTTAGACTCTAGCTTAACCAAATTCCCAGCAGTGTTGTGGGTGTATTACCCATTTAAGGACTGGAGGTTTTTTTCTCTGCAGAGAGAAATAACCTAGCAGCAGTGAATTATGAGCAATCATTTACCATTCAGAGTAATAACCAGTTTATTAGGGGAGCTATTTACAAAGCTACTGCAATTATAGCTGCCTTCTAAGTAAGTATACACAGCCTGATTTCTTAGTGCCTTCAAATTCTTTACTCTTGCAGCCCGTGTTTCTTTTACAGACATATAGGATAAATCCTGAACAAACATAACAGCATGTGGCTTTTACCTGTGTCTGTTTTCCTGCTCTGCAAAGACATTCAAGAAGGAAAGGGAGAGAAACAACTAAAGACTGAAAATAGCTACAACAATGCTGTCTCTTGGACAAAAATCTAGGCAAACCAGAGTTAAGTATCCCACCAAATTCAGAAGTTTGTATTCAGGGCCAAACTCTTGTACTTACAATAACTGGTAACTTAGAATACTAGCTCAGCCAAGCACTTTTTGGAAACAGGAGCACTAACCTTCTTCTCCCACACAGCTGAAGTATCACTATGAAGATGCAGAGGCAAATTTCAGGTGGAGTAGATGATTGCATAGCTCTTTTAGCATCCATGTGGGACTTGGGTAATCAGTGAGTCAGCTGGGTTTGAATATGATATTGCTTCCCATATGGAAAGTTACCATCACAAAGCTCAAGACGGACTCTATTCAGCACACAAAACTCTCTCTGTAACTTCAGAGAATTCACAACTTGTCAATGCATTTTTCCCCATACAAGGAATCATTTAAGTATTTTCTCACAATTTAAATCAATCTTTACTATGTGGTCAGAATTCCATATGGTGGTGAACACCAGCAGCGTTCACTGGAGTCAAACCCTACCAAATAGTGCCCAGCCCATAGGTAGTCTTGCAGAATTCAGCTTCTCCACCCAGTACAAAATGGGTATTGCTCTGAAATCCACACTGGTTCACTGTTCTTTCATAAAAGCATAGAAGTGGGATTTAAGTACCTCTCAGTGCAAATTCTTACATCCATCGCACATGCTATCTCTCTAAGCAAACAGGACTATAGTGTCTTCTGAGGACAAGAGACCAGTGACCAAATTGCTATTGAATCAGTTGAACTATAAGTACAATGAAGCCCAGAGTTGTAGCCATTTGGCAAAGAGCCTGTCCTCTGTTGTGCTGTGGCATGGGTTTCCTGCAGAGATTTGGCTTCATCGTGAATGCTGGTGGCCACTGCCATCACTGTGTGATTGAGGTGGGGATGGAGTAACAGTATGGGAGTAACATTGGGAAATTCAGATTTTTCCCCCCTCTTTTTTCAACTTATTTTTCCACTTCCATGTGTTTTTTATTCTGATTTTGAGGACAGAAATAATCATACACTTACCCTGTAATAACGTAGTAATCTGTCATATAAATACCCTGCCATTATATGGTAATTATGGTTTCGTTAAATGATCAACAGCTACCATGTTAGCCAAGAATAATTACACATTTGTGCCCTGTATCTTAAAAGTGTTCTCAGCTCCCTCCCTCTCTTTTTTTTTATTGAAAATGGAGAAAAAAAAATGTTCCCTTGTGAATAGGACCACAATTTGGCCCAATGTATGCATTTATTCAGTATGACTTGGAATGCCACAATCTCCTATTTTGACTTTATTGCACAGCATACCGAGGTCCCATTTAAAGGAACTTCACCACAACTATTATGGCTGCACATTTTCAAAGTTTCCTGAATAAGGGGCCATTCCACATTACTGCTTTTTTTCCTTTTCACTTCCAGTGCCAGTTCATTACTTTCCAGAAATTTAATAACGCACTAGTGTGTGGATTACAGCTCTCTGTACAACCTGGTTTAACATTTGACACTGACCCAAAAAATCTGTTAACTTGAAAATTTCTGTGATTGTCCTCAGCTCTAAATATCTTATTATGGTTAGTAAAAAGAGACATTCTCCACTTGTGAAATCTTTTCTTTAAGTTGAAATTGGAAATATTGGACATAAGAAGCATGTATAATATTCACAGAAACAGCATTAAATTATACTGAATAGACTAGTATATGTAGATCTGCTAAATTTTACTATGTAGACACGGTAAAAAAATTAACATTGTAGCTTTACATTTTCCTACTGGTGACCTTTTAGCACAAATGCATGATTATTTGCTACATACAGCTTTTGACTATTCATTGAAACAACGGTTGTCAATAGCTCCAATATTCCAGATAATACATGATGGTTGAATTTAGGGTGCAGTTTGGATGCCTCATCATGGGCTTGCAGGCCTCTGAGTTATCCTGTGGTACCTAAGGTACATGAAGCTGGCAGGTCCTGCAGGAGACCAATGTGCTCCTGGAGTGGCAACCACAGCCCAGGTGGGATATCCTTGCGTAGCAAAAGTGACAATAGCCACCTGCGTTTGGGCACTGAGTTGTGCCCTGAGCGTCTGATCGTGATCAACTCATCTTCCTCCTGGCCAAGTAAGGCATAGAGTCAAGAAGCTTCAGCTGGAATTGGTGCCATAGCTCCATTTTGCTTAACTGGCCAAGATTTCTTTTCAGAGACACATACATGAACCCTGGATGAGGAAAACGGAAGGGAAGGGAAGGGGAGGGAAGGGGAGGGAATGGAAGGGAAGGGGAGGGAATGGAAGGGAAGGGAAGGGAAGGGGGGAAGGAGAAAGGGAGGGAGGGAAGAGGTGCAGTTTCACAGCTTCCCCTTTAAGTCTCTTCCATGACATGCATAGCTTTAGCCTGTTAAATCCTGCATTTCTCTCCTACCACCAAACCATCTTTCTTCTGCCAAGTGCTTTTTTTTGCAGGCACTTTACACTTTTCAGATATACTCTTCCTCATCAACTTTCCCTTTTCCTGGTTCTACTGAAGAGCCTCTGTTGTAGTTGTTTTGACCTATTTGTTAGTATTTTTCCTTTCTTTTTCCTGTGTAATTTAAATTGTCCATTCCAGAATTTCAGGGAACCTTCTGTTTCCAACATATTCATAGGCTATGATTCAGCATGGTAATAGCTTGAGCCCATGCATAACTTGACACATTCATTAAAAATACACATAAACTGAAATAATTGAACATGTGCTTCACAGAACATTTTCCAATGCATTCCACTTCACTATAAAGTGAAAAAGGGCAAGGTTATTACAACACATACCCTGTACTACTTCCTTGTATTTGGAGTAGCTCTAGAAGAATCTCTTTTCCTTTTAGATAAATGCATATCATGTTTATATTGAGTTAAATGCAAGCAAAATTTCAAACGCAATACAAACACAGTGGTTAAAGACCGTCTTCCTGAAATGTAGACTTTCACCCAATGGAAAATTATTTCTTTCCACCAGTTCCTCATGTTAAAAAATTTCTTTATTTCTTTTACAAAGACAAAAGGACTCACATTCTGTTGTACGAATAATGTATCCCAAATTAATAGGATAGCTTGGATTTTAAATGTTCAAAGCAGAAGCTGGATGGGGCTAAGTAGTGAAGTCTAATCATAACATGCTTTATTCAGTGACAGCACTTGTCCTTTGTCTGCGTGCCTAAAATCACCATAGCAATCTGTTCTTAGAGCATAACACAAACTGTTGTGTACCATGGTTTATTGATTTGTATTTGTTCCGTGTCACCATTTAAAGTGAGATACAATATACTCAGTAAGAAACAGGTATCCTAATGCAATCTTTCTGACCATATGGGTCCAACAATCTGTTGTTAGTACAAATGCCTGTGAAGTAGGTGCTTTGTGAAAAATAAAGAGTAGAAGCATAAAAAGGGAAAAGGTGTGCAACGCAGTAGAACAGAGAGTATGCAGATATAATCCTCAACCTTTGTAAATCATCACAGATGCCATAGGTTGTGACACACAATGAAGTCTTGCTCATATTGCTGAATAAATAAGGAGCATCAGAAAACCATAGAATTTCTAGATCCTACAGAGATATTTGTCCTCTTATATTCTACTTAATCATAAGCCTTATTTATAGACACGTTCAGGGCATCTAAAAACTATATTCCAAGTGGAATTTATTCCCAATCTCTGTTGTTACTCTGCATATATGAAGAAAAGAAAAGCCTCTACAACAAGCATGAAAATGCAATCAAGAAATTCAAACCAAGATTTGTACTCCCCCTCTCCAATTACCACTCAAGAGAGAAAAACCTGACTGTTGAGAGGGGAAAAGCAGCTCTATCATGTTTTATTTATATATTTATTTATTTTTAAAAAGCTTTGCTAAGAAAGGGAATAATTTAATACCAGGAAACATACAAAAGAAAGATGACCACTGGTACTATATGCAAGTAGAGCATACTCAGGTAACTTGACCTATATTTTTAAAAATATATGTTTATTCTGTCAGAGGCTGCCAGCACAAAGGCTCTGATCTTGCAACTGGAGACCTCCTTGAAGCCCCAGGCCCGTGTGGAACCCTCCTGGCAAGAGGGTCTGCAGATGTGCTCTGGGGTGGAAGACAAAGTCACTAACAGGGCAATAATATCTCTGTGGTTGGCTTAATTGAACTTTCTGGATCCTTATACGCTGACTGTTTAAAAATAGCTGAATATAGCAGCTGCAAAAAGCAGGCGTCTTTTATCTTTATGTATTGGTCTTTTTTTTTTTTCATTTATGGCTTGCACATTTTAAAAGCGAGCAAGTTATTAAGGATTTTATTGATGCAAGGGAAACATCTTCTAGTGATATAACAGAAATGAGGGTAAAACATAAAAATGAGGTGAACAATGATACAAGCTTTGAACTTGAAAACATTTTGTGTTGTAGCTGAGTGCCTTGACAACAAACCATATGATATATGTACACCCCACATCGGCAGACCAAAATGCAAATGATACGAACGCAAGGACACTTTCAAACACATTTAGCCTGTCATGTAGTCTGTTGTGTAAGTACATAAAAAATATATATTTAAGCAATATTAAAGTGAAAAATCATGTCAGATAATAAATAAAGGCGAAAATAAAATTCTTCCTGCTAAAAATTGTCTTTTAGAGTTGTGCCAAACCATTGTTTTGGTTTTATCTTTAGAATTTTTCATTTTTGCTCTGTTTTTGAGAGGTTCTGTCATCCTTTGAAAGAGCCTTCCCCTTCAAAGTGGGAAATTCTGTTAGTGAAGAATACCTCAAAAGAAAAAAATTTGAAGTGCACATGAAAGGCGCTTGAAGTTTGACTACTTTATAGCATTATAGATCATGTCAGGTGAAAGCAGGCAGTGTTTAAGAAGGTAAGCAGCCAAATCCTGTGGGTGGCCCTCCATGGCCTCTGCCAGCCCAAACTGGAATCTTCTTCACAAGTCTCTGGCTTTCAGGTTAACTAATTGTTGTGGATTTTCTTTTGAGCTTCCTCAGGTAATTGTTTATTAGAAACAATGGATTCTGTAATTCTGATTTCCACCTCAGGATTCTTTCTTGTTTCCTCTGGCTAGACACATTCAGAAGAAACTCATGTTATTATAGAATACTAATGATGTTTTAGGTACCTGCCTTTTATGTATGCTACAGTTACTTTCTTGGGAGACCCTCAGACTAATGAGTGTTTGATATTTTAACTTCTGCAGTGTTTGTTACAAGACAACAGAAAAAATATCAGCCCATTGGCAGTCTGAGTAATAGCATCTCACATGCAAGACTTTTCTTAGTACAATAAGCCTGAAAAACAGTCAACGAGATAGTGTAGAAACTGATTTAGTTTATGAAGCATCAAAATGTGGTTTTCTCTTCTACAGTAAGAAATCTGGGGTGTTACTACTACTACCACTATGGGATGGACCCAATTTCAAAGCTATAGTGATTTTAAATTGGGTCTGTCTTTTTGAAACACCCTGTACTACTGCTACTACTATATCACTAAAGATTAAGACTTGCTGTTCTAGGACAGCATGCAAACCCATGAAGCTGGGTAGTAAAAAATGGATGCTGTGGAAACAGTATCAGAGACATTATGTAGAGTAATACTTTTCCTGGTTATACTTCCAGCAGTCAATGTTTTTCTCAAAGTTTTGCTGCTTTACCAAAGTTGGTTATCCTAACTATCAGGACTTGTTTCTTGGAAGGTACTGAAGGGTCCCATTCTACATATAGGACAGTTAGAGTTTACTGCATCATTAATATATTCTAGTCAATAGCTAGAATCAATAATATTCATAACAAACTTCTAGATGCCACTGCCATTAGACGATGAAAAGAATTTGTAAAATATCTAGGAAATCTGAAAATCTAGAGTTAAGTTCCAGTTTGAAAGCAGCTGTTCCTTGCCCTGCATGATGGTTCCTATGGAGAAGGCTTTATCCCTGAAAAAAATAGAAACAATGGGGAAACAAAAAAAGAAAAATAAATCCCCAAATCCCAAACAAATCCCCAACCAAGAAAGTTTAACTTTCTTTTCTAATATCTCTAATATCCTGAGTGTAGCAAATAAACCAAACCTAGATCTGATGTTTGTGACCCTGCTAAGAGATGCTACAAAATACTTTGCATACTATGGGACTTATTGGTGGGTTCCTCCTGGTCTCACATTTGATTAGGTAAAATGGTGGAAGATGCTGAGAATGAACTCAGTCATAGTCGAGACATTGCTAGATTAGATCACAAATTCTGGACTTTTGCTCATGTGAATATGACATCTAAGCAAAGCCATTATTTTTCTTTTAATGAATAATATAAAGTTTATTTAGTTTCAAATCAGCCCTTCTTCGTCTTGCCATAAAGTAGGTTTTTTGAAGGTTACTGGAGAATTAGGCTCTTGAGTCTTGTTTCCTAAAGTTACTTCAGCATATAAAAGCCACTGAAGGAAAATCAGGGGGATTGAAACATCATTTCTGAGACCAACACCTGTATTATTTACATATTTATGAACATCGTAGTGGATTTTGTGTTAAACTTGTACTTTTACACATATGAGTCCAGAAGAAAACCTGCCAACTGCTTTCTTTTTTCTTCCATTTCTTTGAGTGGTAATGCCCAGATTTGAGATGCCAAGGGCTGGTGTTTAAGATGAAGAGGTCTCAGATCATCTTTGTTCCACAGAATTCCTAGGTAATCCTGGAGAAACGGTTCACTCCCTCTGTCTCCACTGTAGTTCTTCACTTTTTTTGGTAACAGAACTAGTGATGTTAAATTTCACCTTTGAATAGAGATGAGCCTGTATGGAGTGGTCATACAGTGTGGCGAGTCACATTATAGAAAACTCTGTAAATACATTTTACTTTAATTATGCACCCGCACGCAAGTGTAGTCTTCCCTGTCTTGTGCGCTCAGTATTGGTTTTGCCATAAATGGAAGCGGTTGAGCAGGAATTCATTTCATGAGGGGTTGAGAAACGGGTTGTTGGGTCCTTCGTTGTCTTGAATGGTAAACAGTAAATGGCCTAATGCGACACAACAATTTGAATTCTTTTCATGTGTATTGTCTGCACCTAGCCTTTCTTTTCTTCTCTTAAAAGAAAACAGGCCTAATACCCCCAATGTAAAACAAACCCACATGTCATAGTTAATTAAGTAATTGCTCTAAATTGCCATGACTAACACATGCATGCCTAGGTATGTTTGCATTGTGAATCCACGGAAAAGAGCATAAGAAATTAAGAAGTTTCAAATGGAGATCACTAGATCAATTACTTTAACCTAAATTTTGTAACTGGCCTCTCTTACAAGAACAGACACTTTAAAATTCCAGAGGCGATAAATGAAGATCTTCATTAATTTAGGTCTTTACCCTTGAAGGAAATGTCTCTTTATATAGATACGTTTTTTCCCCTCCCTCCCCTCCTTTCTACTCTCTTCTTTTTGGCTGTAGACACACAAAGAAGTATCATTGTGATCCAGGATTTATTTGAAGAGATTTCATCTGGAATGGAGTCAAGCAGAGCAGTGGCAGGGGAGCTTTTACAGATTATGACCTGTAATCTGGTTAATACTCTGAAACACAAAGATCCAAATGTTGAGTAATTTTGGACAAGTCCACAGCCTATGTGGCTACATGCCCTTCTGACAAGACATTCTGGAGGCCAAGAGGAACCCAGCTATCTTAAAAGTCCAATATGAGATAAAATGTTGTTTGTGTAACTACTGACGCTTAAGTGTAATGTTTTCAATATGAGCAAAATAAACTTAATCAAAAGACCATCTCTTTATTCTCTGTCTCCCTGCATGATGTTTCTCCCTGCAATAAAAGGCTGCACAGGACTTAGTGCAATATCATTTCATCCAGTACTACTAACCACAGTGAGGCAGTGGCCATTAAAATCCAAATCTTTTAACCTCTCTTTTGGAGTTCATCAGACAGCAAACTGGTTCACAGAACCTTGTTGAGGTCCTCAGCTCTTGATTAGATTGGACACCCTCATGAAACGCTAATTATGTAGATACAAGGTACATTTAGTATCTTGTGCTTGCGGAGCCAGGACAACATCTGAAGAAAACCCCATGACTAGATAAAAAGTTTACCGTTATTGTCAAATGAAACACCAGCAAGATTGTTCCAGTAGCTCCAGAAGATGCAGACCATGCTGAAGAAAGCTTTCGTGGGAGGGATTTATATCTTATATGCTGCAGAGGCTCACTCTGAAGGGACTTCTGGCATGACTGTTTGAGAACAGGTGGCAGGGCAGCAAAAGCTGCAAGAGGTGATACATCGTTACAGGGATTCTTTGTTCCTCTCCTTCATCATGGAGAGAAGTAGAAAGGCTATAGAGTACTTCAGACAATATACCTGAGTGGCTTGATTTTTTTTCCTTTTTTTTTTTTTTTTTAACTCCAGATTATGTCCTCTTTTTTTGCAGCACAAAGGGAAGGGATGCCACAGATTTTTCTCTTCCTGATTAATTATTTACATTAAGTACTGACAGGGCAACTTCTTGGTGTCTGCACTGTAGACTATTCCCCATTTTCATTTTTCTTTTCTCTATAGATAGGAACTAAATAACAGAATTTTATTCCATTCAGTGGATTTCACAATAAAATTCTAAGATGAGAAGAAGCTGTTCTGGCTAACTGGGATAATTCCTGAATAACAGAAACCATAAATTTCAACTGAGCTAGAAAATATATTTTAGAAAGACATGCTATCTTAAATCTTAACTCAATACACCTTGTTTTAGAGGATATTGGAAGGTAAAAATTTAAATTCATAAACCTCCCCAGTACTTGCTTGGAAGATACTCTGGAAATATGGATTACAAACACAAACTAAGGAGGACTAGCCAGCGTACTGGTGTAGGATTCATCTCAGCCTAAGGTGTGCAAATTCTAGCTCTCTCAGGCTAAATTAGTCATCTGTAGCTGGTGCAGAGAAATAGACTTCTGCTGAAATCAGTCAGTCATGCCTAAGACAGACATCCCAAAGTCTCGGGCACTTAAAGTTGTGTCATGAAGGCTGCCTTAAGCCAGCAGTAGACCAAAGAATCAGGTGAATTGAAAGTCTTTACTTGTCCCATTCTTGTGATAAAAAGAAAAAGTCCAAGTATTTCATCCTAATTTTAAGAAAAATATAACATTCTCTGATGTGATGTAAGTTTCTTACTGTGAAAAAATGCGTCTTATTTCTAGCTTGAAGTTTTCTAGTTGTAATTTTCCGTCATTGGCTCATTTTATGACTTGTCTGAGTAAATAGATCCTTATGATTAGCTACAGACATCCTATAGAAGTACTCGGATTTGAGCATTTTGGCAAGTGAAATTATCTATCTAAAGAATAGGAAACAGTTGCCTCTGTTTTCAACTTTAATTCCAGACATTCCTTTGCTTTTCTGAGTCCTTTCCAATGTTTCCAACATCATTTTTTGATGGTGGTCATTGTTGTTGTCTTTGGTCGTGGCTTTTTTTTGGTTGGTTGGTTGGTTTGGGTTATTTTGGGGAAATAAGCAGGGATCATGTCAATAAAAGTCTATCCAGAATTAATGATACCTCTTTTCTCCTCATCTGTTTTCTCAATTATATCAGTCCTTTTTGCCACAGCTTTGCTCTCTCAAACAAGTTTACAAAGCAGACTAAACCCATAATGTTTTAAAACAAGATGTTTTACACAAGTGCGACTATAGAAAAATTAACAAAAGCTTATCTGGACCTGCATCTACTAAGAGGGGTTACTAATTTTTGATGTGCAGTTTAAAATTACTTGTACCAGCTTCACAAAGTTATGAAACTTTGTAAGTTGATTTGAAATCAGTGGGAGCAGCCTGCATCAAACCAGTGGCATGATAAGTACCTGAAAACCATTAGCATTTTTGAGACTCTTTGGCCTGACTACATTGAATTGTTCAGATTTTTCTGTGAGTTTGTGTGGTTGAAAGTGTTATGGTGCCCACTTTGAAGGATAGTTGGTCTGGTACGTCTCCTATCTTTTCACAATATGCCATGTATATTGTCAACCCTTGTAACTGTAGATGAGATCTGTTCTCAAGCTTATGGTGTTCCTATATACCCTTCTACACAGCTGCTTAACAACTCCTCTGTCTGCTAGGGGCCTAAACATGGCCACAAACATGCAGATTCAGGAACAGGGCACAGGATTCTCCCCCTCAGTGAGAATGGACTTGAGAAGAGGACACTGAGCTCCATGTACTGGAATGATTTAGTTGTCATACCTAGATGCTGGCCAGCCCTGTGGAAAGCACAGATGATGGTGAAACGTTGTCTTCCCCCCACTTACCTATTTTAGTAGCCTACAGGCAGCTATGAAACACACTGTCTAACTCTTGAGTAATTATGCCCTCCCAGTACTTATAGATTGGTAGCCATAGTACTCTCCCTTGCTCCTCTCTCACTCAAGCTCTGTTAACAGTTTAGAAGTAGTAAATGAAGACATGGTAAAACAATCCAGTGGATGAAAATTGGAAAATATGGCAAGAAGTATACATGATATTTTTCCATAGTAAGATTTGTATAAGATATCTGATCTAAGCTTCTTAAAACCCCAAGTGACTCTAACTGTAGGGAATTTGCCATTTTAAAAACACAGTGTATATCTGCTGTGGAAATTCATAAGAAAGACAAGAAACCTTTTGAACTTGCTGAAGGTCAGCAGCCATGTGCCTAAAGCCAGAGCTTGTTGGAAAACTAAACCAGCTCCCAATGGCAGCCCTGCCCAGAGATCCAGAAAGAATATTTTCTTCATTTCTGCCCCTCTCTCTCATAGGTTCAGTTCATTACCTACCTCTTTCAAAACTGAAAAACTGATCACAACTTTTAAAAAATAAGAAAACTTCTTTCCTTTTCTAGTCTATGAGTAACAACTAGGGGAAAAGAATGAGATTAACTATTTATAAAATCTTAGACATAGTATCCAGAAAGAATAAGTTCTCCTACATTCTGTCTTCAATATACATGTATATAAATGTATTTGTCTTTTAAATAAAAAACTTGAATTTGAGGGTTCTACGAAAAAGTTATTTATCAACATATTTGACTTCTCATTTATAGGAAAGAGTAAACTTTTCTTTAAGGAAATTGAAGTACAAATGCACAATAAGATGATATTTAATTGTACAAATCCAAGCTTCCTGTGTGCTGATTTAAATCAATCCATCCTGAATTCAGTCTTTCCAGTCCCTGTGCTTGTGGTAGTAGAGTTTTCTGGCCTTCCTTCAGATTCTCAGTGTCTTTGTGGTAACAGTTATGCCTAAAAAGGGAATGCAATGTTCCAAGTGACTTCACACAGACATGCCTAGGGCCTGATCCAAGCCTATTGACAGGGGCTGGAGTCCTTCCATTTGCTTCAGTGGGCTTTGAATCAGTTATTTTACAAGGACGTTTCCTCCTGGCTTCCTGATGCGGTAGACACACACAAAGAGGCCACATTTGCAGTGCTCTTTTTTTTTTGTACTCCAGCAAATGGCATCTTCGTACCTAGCTCGCTCTCACCATTAACTCACTGTCTTATTCAAAGAATTGTTTTAGGTCTCCTTCTTAGCTTTAGGGCATTTAGAATTAATGTACTGATTGCATTACCTTTTATTTTTTGTAATTGAATCTGATTTGATTACTTTTTATTCACAGATTTAATTTTTCCAGATTTCCTCTGCTATTACTTCTCTGTTCCTCACAAATAATGGCTGTTCCTCCCAATTCAACATCATTTATGAAAATTAGTAGCTCTGTTTACTGCCTTTCTGGGATCATTAATGAAGTTAAGAAAGGCCTAGTATAATATAGATTCTTATGCTAATCTAAGATTCTCTTTCTCATTGACTGTAATGCTGTTCTGTTTATCAATACCCTTTGTATACAGTCATCCAGGTCGTCATATCAAGTGATAACTATCTTCAAAAATCAAACCTATCTGAATTTGTAAAATCTTGAAGTTAATACAGCCTAACATTTTACTAGAATCCAAATGTAGCACAGACAGCACTATAAACTTAACTTCATGTTCAAGCAGACAGATTCTTATGTACCTTTTTAGGGCATTAGTTATTCTGCCAAAAAAAAAAAAGAAGGAATCACGTTCAACAGGTAAGTTTTTCTAGTTTTAAACTCACAGTGCTTATTTCATAAGACTATTTAGTCATCTGGTTGTTTATTGGCCCTGTTTCTCTTCTCCATGGCATACAAAGTAGTCACTGTCAAGGGTCAGAACATTTTTGGAAGTTGAAATCCTTTCTTTTCCTCCTTTCCCCTTTCCTTTCCTCTTTCTTGCAGTCCTGTATGTCTTACTTTTTCAGGAATTAAAATAGATAAATATGCCAGTGATACAAAAAGTTCACAGTGTTCCTTTGGAACTGTTAGGGTGTCAGTCATCTTAAACAGGCAATTTGTAAGTGCTCACATGTTTCAAGTATTCCCTTCTTCAGTCTTTCCCAATACAACTTTTACTGGGTTTGCCTGCCTTAATTTTTCTGTCATCTTCCTCTACTTGCTTTGAAGGAATTATTTTTAAATTGATTGGTACTATACCTTAAACAGTTTTAAGGCATCATTTTAATTTCTCTTATAATTTATGACCAAGAGCTTAGCTCAGTCTTGCTTCTTCTAAAGTAAACAGGAATGTGAACAGTATATCTGGAAAGCTCAGGAATACAGGAGCTCAGGAGTACAGCGTCTCACTGTGTTCTATGGAGGTAACCCACTTCTGCAACAGAGTGAGATCTGGGCAGGGGTCATCCCACAATGGAACTTGACTTCCATGTAAAGACAACCCAGGAAAGGAGTTGTAACACATCTGAAAATATTCTTGCTGAGCACACACTACCTTGCCTGTTAGAGTTTTACCTTTCCTGTTACAGAAACATCTTTTTTTTTTTTTCTTTTCTAATTCATTTGTTAGCATTATGTACTCAGCTGAAATGCTTTCTGCTTTCTCATCTTGGCCGAGGTTGTTTTTTGTTTGTTTGTTGGGTGTTGTTTTTTTTCCCCCCTTTGTTATTCTTTCCATTTTCAACTTTTCAACTTCCACAGCAACATGTTGATTCTTGTTAAAAATCTTGTTCCATCACAGAATCACAGAATGGTTAGGGCTGGAAGTGACCCCTGGAGATCAACTAGTCCATCCCACCTGCTAAAGCAGGTTCACCAGAGCAGATCGCACAGGAATGTGTCCAGGTGGGTCTTGAATATCTCCAGAGAAGAAGACTCCACAATTTCTCTGGGCAGCCAGTTCCAGTGCTCTGGCACCCTCCAAGTAAAAAAGTTTCTCCTCACATTCAGATGGAACCTTCTATGCATCAGCCTGTGCCTGTTGCCCCTCATCCTGTTGTTGGGCACCACTGAAAGGAGTCTGGTCCCATTCTCTTGACATCCACCCTTGACATATTTGTAAACATTGATGAGATCCCCCCTCAGCCTTCTCTTCTCCAGGCTGAACAGACCCGACTCTCTCAGTCTCTCCTCATAAGAAAGGTGCTCTAGGCCCCTAATCATCTTTGTAGCCTGCCACTGGACTCCCTCCAGTAATTCCTTACTCTTCTTAAACTGGGGAGTCCAGAACTGGACCCAGTACTCCAGATGTGGCCTCACCAGGGCAGAGTAGAGGGGGAGGAGAACCTCCCTTGACCTGCTGGTCACACTCTCCTTAATGCACCCCAGAATACCATTGGCCTTCTTGGCCACAAGGGCACATTGTTGACTCATGGTCAACCTGTTCTCAACCAGAACTCCCAGGTCCTTCTCTGCAGTGCTGCTTCCCAGGAGGTCCACCCCTAACCTGTACTGGTGCCTGGGGTTATTCCTCCCAGGTGCAGGACCCTACACTTGTCCTTGTTGAACTTCATCAGGTTCTTCTCTGCCCAGTCCTCCAGCCTGTCCAGGTCTTGCTGAATGGCAGCACAGCCTTCTGTTGCGTCAGCCCTTCCTCCCAGTTTGGTATCATCAGCAAACTTGCTGAGGATGCACTCAGTCTCTTTATTCAGGTGATTAATGAACAGGTTGAACAGGACTGGAACTAACACCCCTGAGGAACCCCACTAACTACAGGCCTCCAACCAGACACTGCACCGTTGATCACAACCCTCCGAGCTCTGTCATCCAGCCAGTTCATGATCCATCTCACTGTGCATTCATCCAGCCTGCACTTCTTGAGCTTGCCTATGAGGAAGTTGTGAGAGATGGTGTCAAAAGCCTTGCTGAAGTCAAGGTAGACAACATCCACTACTCTTCCCTCATCTACCCAGCCAGTCATACCATTATAGAAGGCTACCAGGTTGGTCAAACATGATTTCCCTTTGGTGAACCTGTGCTAACTACTCCTGATAACCTTCTTTTCCTCCACATTCTTGGAGATGACATCCAGAATGAGTTGTTCCATCCCCTTCCAGGGATGGAGGTGAGGCTGACTGGCCTGTAGTTACCTGGGTCGTCCTTCTTGGCCTTTTTGAAGACTGGAGTGATGTTGGCTTTCCTCCAGTCCTCAGGCACCTCTTCTGTTCTCCAAGACCTTTCAAAGATGATGGAGAGTAGCTTTGCAATAACATCTGCCAACTCTCTCAGCACTCGTGGGTGCGTCCCATTGAGGTCCATGGATTTGTGGATGTCAGGTTTGTGTAGACAATCTCTAACCTGTTCTTCCTCAACCATGGGAAAGTCTTCCTTTTGCCTGACTTTCTCTTCTGTCTCTAGGGCCTGGAATACCTGAGGGCCAGTCTTAGCAGTAAAGGTGGAAGTGAAGAAGGCATTCAGTAACTCTGCCTTCTCTGTATCATCCATCACCAGGGCACCCTCCTTATTCAGCAGCAGACCTACATTTTACCTAACCTTTCTTTTTCTGTTGATATATTTGAAGAAGCCCTTCTTGTTGTCTTTGACCTCTCTGGCCAGATATGCTTCTAAGTGGAGCTTGGCCTTCCTCACTGCATCCCTGCATACTCTAACAGCCTCCTTGTATTCCTCCCAGGTGGTCTGTCCCTTTTTCCACATGTCATAAACATCCTTCCTCCACCTGAGTTTTGACCGGAGTTCATCCATGCTGGCCTCTTACTCCCTTTACTTGATTTCTTCCTCAAAGGGATGCATCGGTCTTGGGCTTGGAGGAAGTGATGTTTGAATATTAACCAGCTCTCTTGGGCCCCCCCTACCTTCTAGAGGTCATCATGAAGCCACAAGGCTGCCTCCAGAACCTCATACTCAGCTTTTTCTTTTTATTTCTTTTCTTTTCAGTTGCAACTGAACTAGTATATTTTGACAAAACTATCATTTTGGCATCATAGGCTGCTTCTCAACTGGTGAGCTGCCTGTCTTCCTTTGTGTCTTACTCATTAGATCCTACAACCATTTCTTAGCCAAAATTTTCATAGAATTCAAAGAGCACTTTCTCTGAATTAAGACTGTAGCTTCAGATCTCTATGGTGGCTTTCCATTACAAAATTTTACCTGAGCAATGAAGAAGGTAGAATGGTTTTGGTTTAGTTTTTTTTGTTTGTTTTGTTGTTGTTTTGTTTCTGTTTTCCTCTTATTTTACAGAGTTCCCACTGCTACCATAAGGAAAACCACCTGCACTTGAGGAAAAGTAAACTCTTTTTTTGTTGTAAAAAAATAAAGAAAAAAACCCCACCCGGTATATTAGCTGAAGGAATCACTGAAATAAACTCAAAAACCTTGGTGAATAACTTTCAGAAATCTAAAGTGACAAAGACTGATGTTGGATCTTCAAATCAAACAAACAAAAAGAAAAAAAAAAAAAAAGAAAAAATCAAAATAAGAAAAAAGAAAAAAAAAGGCAAAACCACGGAGGATTGCAAGCAGTCTGCTTTTATCAGGTTCTCTGCAGAATTAAAAGCTGACTTTAAAACATCAGTCACATCTGCATTAGCAGCCTCAGGAGTGACTGAACTTGAGCTCTAGAATCACAGAGCACAAAACAGTGTCTAAATTTTACCCACGAGAGCAGGAGATCATGCATCCTGTTGTAAATTGTTGGCTAGCTGTCCTAGGGTAGTTGGTTTCTTTCTTTCTTATAGGAGACATAAAAATTATATATAATGCATTAAAATAACAAGCCTTTAGGAAAGCAACATTAGTTAACAAGCTATTGTAGAATATGGTTTCAATGGATGTGAGTAGAGAGCTCTTTACAAGTAATCTGACTTTCAGCCTGTGAGAAAAAATGACTGATTTTTCTGACGGTCAGTGTGGCTGACTCCCCACCATCAGCAGATGCTCTTGGTTGGGATGCAAGTCCTAGCTGATTTTTTTTGATGTGTCCACACAGTACTATGTGGGATAGCAGGATGCTTGTCTTGAGTTCTTGTCCCTCCAGGCAGAGCTCAAGCACTAAACTAACTTCATGAGTTTTATGAGTGACTGCCAGGCAGGTGAAGAGAACTGTCCTTTTGAAATTACAAAGCAGATTAAGCAGCCTGTGAATACCTTGCAACTGAGACTAATACAGCCTTCTAATTTTTGGCACTGCTTGAGAAAAAAGCAATCATGAAGTATGGTCGGTATAATTACCAAATAGAGAAGGGCAAGCTTCAAATGAGCAACAGGTACGTTTTTGAGAAGGTCTCATGGTTTAACCCCAGCTGGCACCTAGGACCATGCAGCCACTTGCTCGTGCCATGTCCCCTCCCCCCGCTCCCCTCCAAGTGGGATAGGGGAGATAATCAGAAAGAGAAAAAAAAAACCCAACCCTCATGGGTTCAGGTAAGAACAGTTTTTAATAGGACAACAAAGGAAGAGCTACTACTACTAATAGAAAATAGAGAACAAGTGACACAATGCAATTGCTCACCACCCACAGCACAGGTAACTTGTTCATTCCTGAGCAGTGGTATTCGCCCCCCCAGCAAATTCTAGTTTATATACTGACCATGATATCATATCATAAGGAATACCCATTTGGTCAGCTTGTGTCAGGTATCTTGGCTTTGCTCCCTACCAGCTTCTTGTGCACCTGGTAGAGCATGGGAAGCCAAAAAAGTCCTTGACTACCTGGCAAAAACCAAAACACAAATGTATTGTCAACATTCTTCTCACACTAAATCCAAAGCACAGCTATCAGAAAGAAAATTAACTCCATCCCAGGCAACATCAGGACAGAAAGGAGAGAAGAGTGGTCTTTATTTTTAATTACAGCTCATTAGACACAGAGAATCAACTCTCAATGCAGTGGGGAGACTGGCATTATTTCAGTAAAACAACCACCAAAATATCATTTAAATCAGAAGTTTCTTTCCTCTGTTTTGAATTGTTTTCCTCTACAAATCTTCTTCTTTTTGCTCTACCACTTCATCATGTAAACACAGTCTAAATCAGATCTGTAGAGGAGAACAGCTGGTGCTGAGGATCCGGCTTCCGTATCATACATTTTCTAATGTATATTCACCTGGAGGGTGGGAAAAGGATTCTTTAAAAATAGTGCTAGTCTTGTCCTCTACATCAGAGCTGTGTGTTAGAGCTCCTGTATATTAGAACTCACTACTGTTGAGGCATAATTTTAAAAATGTTTTACCTGAAAGCAATCCAGATTGCATGCTCTTACACCACCTGCAATGTGAACTAAAGCCTGGTAAGTAGAAATCATCGAGAGCTACCATTCAAAAGCACTCTTTGAATCCAAACAAAAATGCTAGTATATGTATGAATCATCTTAAATATGAATGATCTGCAACAAAGTGAGGCTATGAAATTGTAGAGGAACTTATGCTCAGCAGCTGAGAGAGATATAGCAGTTAATTTTTGACCAGGAAATATGTAAGCAAGAGCACAGAAAACTGGTACTAATCTTTATTTGTCTCCATAAAGAGAAACAACTTTTCATTAAGTGATGCAACCATGAAATCATGTCTCTGAAATATTCCTCAATGTAATATAAGAACTACTAAATGCAGATTTTGTGTCTTTTGATGTCAATAAGCATCTGTAACAGGGCAGTGATTACAGAAAAGTATTTATGCTATTGCAACCTCACATTTTATGTTCCCTGTGCAAGCATTTTTTTGAGTCTCTCTTTTTTGTCTTTGTCATATATTTCTCCTTTTATTTAAACTGTGGGAGTTGATGGATTTGGTGTAAAATTGGTTTAATTGAGATTCCATTTAGATTCTACTCTATAGTATGATGAAATGCCAACTAGTCTAGCACTTTAATTAATTAGAAACCTGTTTAGGACATGAAACAGTATATCTCAATTTCTAAATGGCCTATCAAGAGTATTGTATGTAATTTTTGCTGATGTTTTTGTGAGGAAGCAGTAATGATTGCTCTAATAAAACTCTTGTGGATCTGAGTTCAGGGAGTAATTCTGATACCCGAAGGAGATTAAGTCCAAGGGATGTGTAATATGTCTTAATGTGTACGTTAATTCTGACCAGTTGTAAACTTTGTGCCTCTTCTCCACACTTTTCCCCCATGTCTCTTTTTTTCCTCACTGTGCTGGTTTTGGCTGGGTTGAGTTAATTTTCTTCATAGTAGATCATACGAGGCTATGTTTGGAATTTGTGCTGAAAACAGTATTGATAACACCCGGATGTTTTCTTTATTGTTGAGCAGTGCTTACACAGCATCAAGGCCTTTTCTGCTCCTCACACCACTACACTAGTGAGTGGGCTGGGGCTGCACAAGAAGTTGGGAGAGGACACAACCAGGACAGCTGACCCCAACTGACCAAAGGGGTATTATGTGCCATATGGCATCATGCTCAGCATATAAAGGTGAGGGAAGAAGAAGGAAGGGGGGGAAATTTCGAGGTGTTGATGTTTGTGTTCTCAAGTTACAGTTACACTTGATGGATCCCTGCTGTCCTGGTGATGGCTGAACACCTGCCTGCCAACAGGAAGTAGTAAACGAATCCCTTGTTTTGCTTTGCTTGCCTGTGTAGCTTTTGCTTTACTTATTAAATGGTCTTTATCTCAAACCATGAGGTTTTTTTCACTTTTACTCATCCAGTTCTCTCCTCTGTCCCACAGGAGGAGAATGAATGATTGGCTGTGTGGTCCTTAGTTGCCAGCTGGGGCTGTAACATGACACTCACTTTCCCATCTCATTTATGTGAAAAATTCTGCTGCATGTAGAAGACACAAAGATTTTGCTTTGAGCTATGAGAAAACCAGGCAGACAGAGAACTCCATCTACATGATTTTTTCAGAATTCACCCATGACCCTATGTAGATCAAGACACTCTTCACGACATGTTGGCTCAGATTTCAGAAAGATGGGAAGTACCAGAAAGGCTGGCATAAGCCTACATGTCTACATAGAATACTGGTCCAGTAATTTTTTGAGACACAATTGCTGTAATACCCATCCATAAGTATTTATTGCAGGAAGGAATATTCTATGTGGATCCTATTAGTTCCTTGCTGTCAACCAAAAGGGCATCAATAAACATATATTTTAAACCAGAGACAGTGTTGGCTTTTGTAGCTACAGTTTACTTTTCTCACAAAAGTCTTCAGTAAATAACATCTGCTAGGCTATACAAAGATAGACCTCTCATGCAAGTTAGTCTAACTTGTATGAGCATTTGAAAACTGAGTATTTTAAGTAATGTTAATGCAAGGAAATACTTTCAATAATTGTGGCTGATGTTTATGCTGCTTCTCTTGAAATTCCAACAGAAATATAAAGTGCCTAGCACTAGAAGAACAATATTTGCATGATGTAATTATTTTTCCACATTAAGAAAAAAAATGTACTGTAGAACTAATGGTATTACAGAGTGAACAGATGAAACAGAGTAAAGCTTGTGGGGAAATGATATGTACTGATTGCATGTGTTGCAGCAAGATGATGCAAAGTTAAAGTATTCTTTTCTGGGCCTCCCCTCAGAGAGCAAAGTAATACCTTTTCTCCTGTGAAACTAGAGGGCCTCCAACTAAGATTTTCAGGAAGCTTGGAAAGGAAATGAGCAGGGATTTGTCATAGGCACTTCTGGCAGAGGTAAAAATCTCTTAAAGAGGGAGAGAATTAAGGGAAGTTATTCTTTAACCTGCACATAGAAAGCAATATTTTCATTTAGTTTCACTTCATTTTGCTCTAGGAACCATCTTTGATGTAGTAAGATAAGCATGAGACTTTGATGCATATGCAGGAATAAATACTCTACCATTGGAGTTTGGTCCACATGCAACCACACATTTAAGCTTTCTGTTAACCATTGGAGTTTGGTCCACATGCAACCACTCATTTAAGCTTTCTGTTAACTTTTCATTTGAAAGTCACGTTTTGAGGATGCATGTAGACATATGCAATGGTGTAGGAAAGCCAGTGCACATTTAAAACATTCAAAACCTTTTACTTCTTAATTTCTACAGCTTTTCCATTATCTACTCTTCTCAAAGCATGACATGAATTGAAGTGTCTGTTCTCACGCAAAAATAGTACTTTTAAAAGGCAATTTGGAGGCTGAAATCCTCATCTATATAGCGGAATTAGTAGCAATTGTCCAATTTTGTTACTACTTGTCTAATTCACTGAGTGAATTCACTCTCTTCAGAGCAAAACTGGCATTTGGATTGGAGACTTCTGCACTGGTTGCTCTGTCCTTTCTAGACTTGAATAAAAACCATGATATTAACTCTAAATTCCTCATGTATTTATGTAATTAAGATTATTGCTGGAGTTCAAAACTCTTCCTATGGTATTAGTTCAGTCTGTTGAGTATCTACATGTGACTCTCAAATACAGTAGCCGTTAACCTGTGTTAGGAGATATTTTCTATCATGTCTTTAATTTTCTCAGTCTAGAAAAGGACTTTGTTAATGGAAACTGCCAAGGAAGATACTGGTTCTTTCCTTTAATTTCATTGACTTTTATAAGACACCAGCTAGGAAGTGGAAATACACCTATAATTTATAAATACACTACTTCTACAGAAACTGTGAAGCTTCCCAGCACACAGCTCTAGGAAGTAGCTGTGCTACAGCTGTTCTGATGTGGGCTATTCTCATTAACGATAAGTTAATAGTATGATAAAAAAGCCTGGGAAATAGTGTCAGATCAGAAGCCAACGTCTGCTCTAAATGATGAAAGTTTAAAGGCAGAATGAAGGCCCTTAAGTCAATGGACTTCAGACATATGTAATAACACAAAGAGTTTATATGGATGTGGAAATACTAAATAAGAGAAAAATATTTTTAGCAAATAATATTAAACTCAGAAGAAATACATTGTGTCTCAGTCCACTAATATTTCCCCTGAGGAAATAACCATGTGAGGGGCTAACTCTGTTTTCTACACAGACAAAACTCCCTTCAAGTTAGCAAGACTTTTGCTGGCATTAGAACTGCCTGATTGGTATCCAAATGTATTCAGATTTACAGTTTCAAGTGTCTCATAATCTTTCCAGCAAAAATACCACACTTAGTGGTCCTAATCCAGTGAAGATGTCCGCATAGATTCTTATTTACAGCCAGAGTCATTTACAAGAGCAGAGACTAAATCTGCCATTAAGATTGTTGACATAGCCTTCCTCAAAAGCAGGCCAAGAAACATTAACATAAAACTCTCTTCTTATTACTGAACGTTGTTTATAGTGGTTCTGTCAGTGCTCACCTCATATAGATTCTGTACAACTGCTCATGTATTCATTCCCAAATGCCAATTTTTGTGCTTTATTTCCCCTTTTGTTAAACAGGCCTAACTGCAGTGAAGTAAATATTATTCTTCTGGTACTGGGCATATGGAATTTATATATGAATTCCATGAGAAGCTTTTATATCTAGGCAGGCCACCAGCTTAATCAGATTATTAACTTCTGCTTGTTTCATTAAGCTGCTAGATCATACCATTTCCAGTGGCTTTTTTGGACGCTATGATATTGTACCATTGCATATGAACTTGTGCTCTGAATAGGAATTTCAAAGCAACCTGAAAATTTTTACATAGTTTTTCCAGAATATCCCAGAAAGATAGATTCCATTCTCCTGGCCTTGTCAGAACAAGTAATTAATTAAAAACAGAACAATAGCACACCCAAGCAAACAAAACAAAAAAAAGTGCACTCTCCTCCCTCCTTCCCGCCCTTCCCTTTACTAGAAGACAGTTATTTGTTTATCTTATATGGTCAAAATATGTAGATATCCACTTTGGTAAAGGTACAGTGAAAGAAACATCATAATCGCAGCTAATGTATTAATAATTTTGAAGAAGAAGTTGGCAATATTTTCAGCTAATAGCCTGGCCACAATACCTTTCAAATAAAGTCTTCCCAAAACAAGGGAGAGAGTATTATACATTATCCTGCTAAACTGAACATGCTTTATGATATGTTGGGAAACTGTTTTTTCCCCTAAAACTCAACTCGACAACCGTTGTGATGACTGGTCTTCTTTCAAAAGAAAATACCACCCTATCTACAATATCTTTGCGATAAGAGCACTCCCCAAATACGGGAGACAGTTTAAATTACTCTGCCTGAGGAGACTTCAATCTTCATTTTCAACTGTTTGGCTGGTGCTATAGCCACAAGGCTGCAAGGATTTTGGAAGAGAAATCCTTGCTAGTCCTGCCTGTTGAATTATTAAATATTCATAAGGACAAAGGCTGTGAGCATAACCCTGCGCCGGTTAAGAAGTTTATTGAACTGTATGGGGATGTAGTACAAAAGACCTGGGTTTAAATCCTCTGCCTTTTGCATTAGGAGTGCAATGAAAGTAGATATTTTTTCCTGGATTTTAAAGCTGGTCTTTCATCCCCTGTTGAATTTGAAACAAAAACACCTTGAACATTTAAGTTAGCTTCAAGTGTGTTTTAACATCAACATCATTTGGTATCGAGTGATGACTTCGAAATTCGAATGGCACCTGTCCCTGTGAAGATAATGCATGTTCTTTCTGTTTTCTTAGCCTTTCCTGTAAACATAGGCCATACATAAATGGTTATAATCAGTGAGTTTGTTTATATGCTGTCAGGACATTATGAATTGTATCAAAGTCATATACCATTATTATAATTCAGAATGAGCAGGCCTTATTAATTTCACTCCTGGTATCATATTATGCTTTTACTTTTGTAGGACTATGTTATCATGACAGATATCAACCAGATCATTGATTCTTTGCATAAAGTCTCTATTACTTGGGGAACATACTTCAGTTCTAGCCTACTGCATGCCAGTCATTCCAACAGTAACTCTCCTGGGGGCAGAATGGCCAGTTATATAGAGTGTTGTGGAATTAACTACTTTCTAGAATGCAATGTATAATTATAAGATAATGTAAGTTGTAACCTCTGTATTTGAAAAACTACTGTTGCACTGAAAAACCCAAACCAACTTGAGTACTTACATTCTCCAAAGCAAATAACTAAAAGTTAAATCAGAGAAGTGTGGTAAGTTATACAATTAATTATTGGAAGATCATCTGGATCATGAAAGATTTAGCAAGCACAAGGAAATAATTACAGTAGGATCTTCATTAAGGTTTGAAAAATTTTGAATAACTTTTTTTTTCTTATTAAATTAATCATTGCTATTTGTTACTTAACTATTTCTGAGGTAATTAACCTAACACACATCCTGGCTCTGGTCTATTACATACATCTATAATGCACAGGTCAGTCTCTGTGGAATTCTTATTTCTTTCTGATATGTTAAGGCAGAAGCATGTTTTTTTGTCCTTGATTTCCACAGCACTGCTGAGTTTATAAAAGATGTTGAGCACAATGAGCCAGGTCATGCCTGCTCTTTAAAATGTGCTTTGCAGAAGATTTAAGAGAAGAGGGACAAAAAAAATGTGCTAAGTACAGTATTTTGTACTCATTGCTGGAAGCACAGTCCATAGCACAACAGTCAGTTTGTATTACAGTAGTGTCGAGCTACATGTTGAGTTTTGCTTAACACTCCATTGCTGAAATGAAGGATAATCTTTGAGTTAAAAAGTGTAGAAAGAAGGAGTGAGAGAGAACAGGAGAGGCAGGGCCAGAAGCCATTTTTTTCTGTTGGAAGATATATTTAATACAGCTCTTGATACATAGAAGTTTTCTGACAGCTCCACAAAGCATTTAGATCATCAGATTTAATGACTTTGTGGACCTAAATTAGGTATTTCAGGTTTAGGAGCCTAGATTCAATCTAAGTGGCCTAATTTGAAAGCTGTCATCTAAACAGGGGCTAACCAGAATATCTGAAAAACAACTCTTTCAAGATTCAGATATGGATTAATAACTCAAAATTTTGAGACCTACATTCAGTTATTTTGCACTAGATCATCATGTTCTTTCTTGCTTTTGGGCTGCAGTGGGTGGAGAGGGGAACCAGCAGTGCCTATCACAGTACCAGAGAGGTATTTCTCTGTTCAGATCTTGCTTTTGTAAAAATGGATTAGTTTCTGGATTTTTTTTCCCTGTTTCCTTGAAGTGAAATGAGACAGTATTTATAAAAGGGTTTTAAGACATCAGGAGTGTACTATGAAATTCTAAAACTTCTTAGAAGATACCTATCTAGAACAAGGGAAAAAAGACTGTTCTTTTGTCAGCCTTGATTTCAAATGGCATAACTTAAGACTTTTTAACATGAATTGTAAGCAGTGAGACAAATAGTTGCTGTCAACAGGAAGAAGTAGGGCCCAATTGTTAGAGAGGGCAAGGGTTAATAAAATCAAGGAGATGTAGCACCTACAGGACTGAAGACATTTAACATCTATTTTATATCTTGATTAAACAGGACAGAAATATGCTGTGTCTTAGCTATAAAATATTTTTTATATAATAACTGTCACGAGTATCTTGATAAAGATTATTTTTCATAGAAAGTAAAATAAATTATAAGAAAATTTCTAACTATCAGGAAAACAATGCTTTGAAGCAGCCCAGAAATTGGCATAAAGTAGTGACAGTTTTATCCCATTAAAGAAGATGTTTATTTAATTCAGAAGAACATTACCTGATGTGAAGATATTCAGGAACTAGATGAAATACCTTTAAATCTCTTCTCAATTCCTAGGTTACTGTTTTAACTAGGGAGTTGGCCTGCTTGAGTTTTAGTTATTGAAAAACTGCTCAGTGGGCTCACAGGGGCACCCAGCCCATCTTTCCCACATTAACAGATTCTTAACGGCTCCTCCCAAACTGAAAAGCCAACTTGAACCTGTTTACTTCGTAATGCAGGCAATATTTTCCATCACTCAAAATTTTGGCCTAAAACTCTTATTCCAACTGCAAAATTGTGCATTAGCCATGGGAATAAGCATGAGGTATTAATCTGCTTAGATTTCAATAATTTATCCTCTGAGGCACCCAATGGACAGCAAGTTCAGCCAAGTAGCTTGAGGAAATGTTTAAATAGAACTTTTCCACATGTTAAACAAACATTGATGACTGACAATAAAACACAAATTCAAGTCATAAGAAAAATAATCATGGAATCCACTATGATAGAGAGCTTTTTGCAAAGGTACATGAAACCCCATGTGAAGATAAACAATGTAGCCCATTACTGTCAGAATGCCTTGTCTTTTCTTAGCCTTATATCCTACTAAGTGACTGCATTTTTTCAAAATTTTTGCATAGCCTAGAAGTGTTTGGCCATAATTTCAGCTTCCCACTATGAGGGTGTTTATCAAGTGACATCTGGATTGTTAACAACTCTGTCAAGATGGGAGTATTAAAAAATGTAATCAATAGTTATTTTTTGTGGTAACTTATCTCCAGTCATTTGCTTTGAAACATATTTCCAAGTTACCTCTGCATAGAATTTCTCTTTTCCCCCTCCTTGATCTTGAAAAACTACATCAAACTTGATTTTTAGGTCATAGTAGAGAAGAAAAAAATCAGTAACTACTTCACACTGTGCCTTATAATAACCCTTGCATTTATCCACCATCCTGATCTTTTATCAGAGTTAAGAAATGATGAGTTTCATACCTAATACTTATAAAAAAGGGCACATAGTTTTGAATGACAAATAATTCACGTTATCAATATATGATAACCTGAAGACTTTAGTGACAGTTCAAAAATGTATTTTTAATTCCAAGATCAAAACCTCAACATTCTAGAGCTAGAATAACTTTTGGATATGTTTTTCCTGCTTCTAAGAGTAATCAAAGTAGTAGTTAAAAATCAGCTAAGATACTTCTATAAATTGCTATGGTACCATTGCAGTACCTTCAGAACTCTGAGTACCTATTAAAAGAGTCTCTCTTTATGTAAGATTTCATATTTGTACAGGGTACCCAGGAGTAGGACCTACCAGCCAAGGGGTGGAATAAGGAGGGCTTTGCAACCTGCCCGTTCCCTGAAATTTTCTGACACCTTGAATGGGGTTGAGTTTATGGGAACCAGAAAAGAATCATATAAATTCATTCCAAGCTATAGTAAATAAAAAACCAGAGAGAGGCTGGAAATGCAAAATAGAAACAGCTTATCTATTTTGAGTACCACACAGACCCGTGGCTAGGGCTCATAGGTGCTGCCGCCATACTGGTATGAATGACAGAAATAGGGGGAAGGAGTACAAGATGCAAACAAACAGAAAAGCTCCAAACCATACCCCAAACCCATTTCCAGGTTCTAAGAAGGGCTTTAAAAGGTAAAATTACAGGCACTTGAAACTGTCCTTTTAATTTCTCTATTTAATTATTATGCTTTCACTAGGCTCTTATGAAAGAGAAAGAAAGGCAGAACAGAGCTTAACCATGGCTGGAAGACTAGCAGAGAAGAGATGAGGAAAGCACAGTCCTGTTTCTTTGTAGCAACTCTTTGCTATAGAAAACTCTTACTGCTTCTTTTACCATCTTGAGAGAGGTCAGAAAAGAAGAACAAATGTGACCCCTAGAAAATAATCTCTTTCATCTCCCTCGGTCTGCTAAGGATACACTTGTCTTGCAAATGGAGCCATTTGACAATCATTGCTCTCAGTGTCTGGTTAAGCTTCATCTTTGGTGCTAACAACCAGTGCACTTTTGACCTCCCTGTGCTGCAGTAGACATACAGTGGCAAAAAAGGTCAAGGAAGAACTTTTCCACAAAGATTATAGTCTGACAAACCTTTTCCTATGGGCAACCTCAGAACTTGGATATTGGCCTGATTGGACTTGATTTTAAGAAAATTCAAGGTTGTTCCCGTGTAAGCAAAGACAGCCATTCTTCTGCTATTGCTGTGGAGCCCCCATACTAGTCTCCTTTTTGAGACACACTTTTTTTTTTTTTTTTAACACTTTATTCAGTGAGTTTATTTTCAGCTTTCTATGCCTTTAAAATGGGAGGGGGGTAAGAGTTTTCTGTTCTCTGCAAAAGTATGGGCTTGTCTAGCTGTGGTGAGAGCACAGGGGCCAGTACTGTTTGAGACAGGAAAAGTAAATGCATAGTTCTTGGAATCACGAAGTTATTCAGCTGCCTAGAGTTCACATACAAGCACTAAAAATACACAGAGTATTAAACATATAAAAACATTAGAGCTTTTGTTTTTACACTAATAAAAACTAAGCCTTTGAGCATTGTCTTATGTAAATACTCTTAACTCATAGATTGTAAAAAAAAACCCCACACTAAAAAAACCCTAAAAAAAACCTTAAAAAAAACTAAACAAAAAACCCCACAAAAAACAAAAACCCCACCAAACCAAACAAAACAACAACAAAAAAATGAAGAAACCCCCAAACAAACAAACAAAAACAACAAAAAAAACCCCAACCCCCCAAACTAATAGTGCAATACCTATTCTATTTTTCTGTCTTAAAAGATATTAAAAGTTATTCTTACAAAAGTGGCCAGGAATTCAAATCCAGGCACCATTCCATCATATAATCTAGGGGGCTTATCTGAGTGATCCATTTAAAGGTCTTTTCCTGTCATTACTTACTTTTTTTCATGCTTATACTCTAGGACACATGGTACCCTACGAATAAACCGGGTCTCTGTCATTAGTCAGTACTAAAGGGCAATTTGTCATGTCCTATTGCACTATACACTTAGGAGCTTTAATTGGGGAAAGTATCTAAGTTCTGCAAAATCTTGTGTTGGCAGCAATAATCACAAATTGAAATGCAATTTAAAAATATAGCTAGTTAGTGCATTATTTAACTGGTAGAATTTCTTTAGAACATAGGCATTAGTATTTCCTTTTAAGTCAGTAGTTTGTTATGGAACTCAATACTGAAATTTGCAACAACTATAATTTGCTTTTTCCAAAGACATTTACAACAATAAAATGTAAAGATTTGGTTATGATACAAATTAAGTTTAAAACTTTCTACTTCTAACTGGACCTTGAAATAGATTTCTATATCCAGAATGAGATCGTGAAAAAAACCCCAGTCCAATATAGAAGTAGTAAGCACCATAGAAAGCTTATCATGTTCAAAATGCCAGATTGCTACTTAACCAAAAGCATTGACACGTGATGAAGTATAGTCTGGATGAAACTGCTATAGTGCGAAGAAATCACTATGCCTTTTTTAAACACACAGTATGCAAACTTGTTTAAGGATTTTGGCTAAGGAAAGTTGCTGCCATTTTTTTCGGTCATTTGCTACTTCAAAAAGGTGCTGGCCCTCTGATTCTAGGGGCAGATTCATCCCATTTTAATAGCACTTCAATTAATTCATATTAGTTACTTCTAGTTTTCATCTATGTAATGGAAAACCGTCTTGCATAAAGACTGGCTATTTATGGGGCCACTGTGTCATTTTTTTTACATCATAACAATACTGCCTTTTTAAGTGACTATTTCCTGGTCTCATCCAGTTTCCCATACTTGTATCACCACTTATTTGTTTATTTATACATTGCTTTGCCCTAGTGAAACACAAGACCTCACTATCCAACTTCCACTTTCCAACACTGCAAAGGAATAAATACTCAGGGATCTTTCGCTCTTTCATTCTAATCATATCTTCTGTGCTGAGAACGTAATTTCCTGATAAGCAAAACCAGACAATGAGAGTCTGTAGCCTGCTATATGGTGCAGGCATTACTAGTAAATGGAACAGCAAGGGATCCTTTTTCAGAATTACTATTGATGGATCCTTGTGTAGGAAGAGCTTGGCTTCTGTTCATGAACATTGCCACAATGAAATTCCATTTAAGGACTTACGACCTGGTTTTAAATGTGGATGGGCATAAATAGAAGAACTGTATACTATGTAATTTAGCTTTTTTCTACAAATTTGGCTGATGAGAAGTGTTTCCTGTGTCTATTTGCAAGTAGGAGTAGAGAGGAAGTGTTGGTGGTTGCTGTTCATTTTCTCTTTTTGATAACAGATACTCTTCCAAAACCTACTCTATTCTAACCTTTAGTGGAAGGCAAAAATAACAGTATAGTCACAAAGGAAGAAGCATTGGTGAAAATAACTTAAATGAGATATTCGTTTGAACATTTTTTTACGAAGTCCCATTGATAATGAAGCGTAAGCGAAGGATGTTTTTATCCAAAGTGATGTTTCAGTAAATTTACTGGGTACATTTTAGATTCATATATAAAACTGTAGCTGCTACAATAATTCTGTTAGTAGCCCACACCTACATTGAGAAATGTTTTTCTTGGTTGTGCAGAAGTCTCACCAAATCCTCTCTTCTCCATGTGCTGGCTCATATACATCACTTGTCAAATTCTACTTTCTGAGCACCTGATCTGTCATTTCATTCCTTCCTATTAAAGACTATCAGCTGCTGTTCATCAGGGTTTCTGGAAAGTTTATCCCACATTCTTAAGCCTTTGTTTTACAGCTCAACACACATATTCAGTGCTGAAAGTCAAGATTTTCCCCAGAGGCCCGTTTTTCTACAGCAACAGATCTAGACGTGTTTGTTGCAGATACTAAATAACTGCAGTTCTAATACCTCTAAAAATGTCATATCAAACCTTTTTAGAAGAGCTGGATGAAATCTTAGCCCCTGTTCACAGGTGCCCGGGTTCAGCTGCAGATTTGTTTTCATAAAATCTCAGCCCCTCTTCAGAGATGCCAGTTGTAGTAGATGAGACAGGGCAAGCCAAGAACATTGTTCTGGTAGTGGCAAGAGCAACTAAGAATGTTCCTGAAACCGCTTTATTTTTTATCCTTCTATAAACTTCAGGAGTATATGATAAAATATAACTATTAGAGTGTAGATTACAGGATTAAAATTGACTTCCTTAATACCATCTTTTCAAGTTGATTAAGCTTAAAAAACACGTTCAGAGATATTTCATTAGCGTGTTTACTGCCATGATAAAGATCAGGAAAGATAATTATTATTGATCACCATTGAAAAACCATAAGAAAATAATTTTAATGTATATCATATTCTGTAAGAATAACCTGAACCTTCAAATGAGAATATACAAGTTAGCTTGCAATTGAAACTATGTAGTTTCTTCTAAGGAAATGTTAAAATCAAGAGTTCCACTTGTATGCAAAACGTGGTGTGTCTCTTGTCTAGTTTTAAAGACCCATAAAGTAAAAGTTCTGGTATAAAATTTCCTTGAAGGAAAAAAAAAGAGCACATGATTGCATAAAACTTTCAAAGTACAATGGAAGTCTAAGAGAAATATAATTATTATTGTCGGTTTATCACCTCAAACATGTTGTTGTAAATGTCATTATATCAGATGAGTTTGAAAACAGGTTTTCCATTTCACACTTTATTTGACAAGGTGATTCATTGTGCAGAGCAGTTTAAGATGTCAGTCGTCATGCAAAGAATTGAGTTGTGCTGATGTGCTTATGAGCATTCCTCCATCAAAATATATGATTAAAGAAGGGTTATTCTTCTGAAATATTGTTACTCAACTGGCCTGAAATATGAGTGTTTTCTTTATTGAAATACAATTTATCACAGTTAAGTCCTTCTAAGTAACCATGTATATGTTACATATGGCATGTGGAAAGCTGGTTACAGTTATTCACAAAATCATATTTGAGATAATTTCTCATTCTGCAGCACAATAGTTTGTCAAGTAATTGCAATAATTTGTTTCTGACATCACATCTTCATTCTCAACAAGGGAATGAAGTGGAAAGAAAAGAAAAACAAGCATTTTCTATGCTTTTTGTATGTGTCTTGTGTCTGTCAGTGGCCCATTTTTGATTGTCTCTGAGAATGGCAGAAATCTTCCATCTTGCTTTGGCCATTTTTGCCTTGAGTTAGGACATTTCCCTTGTTCTCTCAGTGGAGAATAGCCTTCAGCATGGAGAATGAAGTTTGCTTTTCACTGTCATTAGTTTCAACTAACCTGCTGTCTTAGCACAGCTGCCTATTTTATATTTAGACTCTTTTACAATCCCACTAAGCTATTTGACTCAATAATTTCTTGTAGAGATGAAATTCCACAGATTAATTATATATGATGCAAAGGAGTACAGCATTTCCTTCCATCATATCTCAATTCACTACCAGTCCATTTCCTTGAGTGACTTGGTATTATGTGGCTGGGAGAAGAAGAAAGACAGATTTGCCTTAACCAAACCATTCATTATTTTGAATACTATCATGTCTGTTGTGTTACAAAATGCTATCGAATAGTTACATGATAATACATATACTGTAGGCAGAACTCAACTTTCCCTTCCCTCTCCTTCTTTTCTTTCTTTCTTTCTTTTCTTTCTCTTTCTTTTTCTTTCTTTCTTTCCTTCTTTCTTTCTTTCCTTCTTTCCTTCTTTCCTTCCTTCTCTCCTTCCTTCTCTCCTTCCTTCTCTCCTTCTCTCCTTCCTTCTTTCTTTCTTTCTTTTTTCTTTCTTTTTCTTTCCCTTTCTTTCTTTCCCTCTTTCTTTCCCTCTTTCTTTCCCTCTTTCCCTTTCTCTTTCTCTCTTTCTCTCTCTCTTTCTTTCTCTTTCTCTCTTTCTATCTTTCTCTTCCTTTCTCTCTTTCTTTCTCTCTTTCTCTCTTTCTCTCTCTTTCTCTCTTTCTCTCTCTCTTTCTCTCTCTCTTTCTTTCTTGTTCTTTCTTTCTTTTCCTTCCTTCCTTTTCCTTCCTTCCTTCCTTCCTTCCTTCCTTCCTTCCTTCCTTCCTTCCTTCCTTCCTTCCCTCCTTCCTTTTCCTTTTCCTTTTCCTTTTCCTTTTCTTTCATTTTTTCTCATATACCTGGTTTCTACACTTGTCTAATATGGTGACCTCTACATTTCCAGATACTGTTCTACATATGAAAATCAAGTATGCAGGATATACACCTAAGGACTAAGGTGCTGATATATTTACTGCCTTTGACTTCTCCTCTTACTGTGGCCATAAGGGTGTCGAGTGGCACAGAAATATGTACACACAGATTACAGTTTGACTTTACTCACAAATGATGATAATTATTAAGAACACATTCCTCCTCCTCCAAAGAACTCACACATAGATACCCCTCCCCCTCCAAGAGAAACCTCCTCTTCAACACCCTATGTTAAATGCAATCAAATGTTAATTAACTGACAATGGTACATCTGATTGATATGCTTGGCATACTGAACAGCAGATTCAGAAAAATGAGTATTCATGAATAGCATCATGTTACAGTTTGCAGTAACAAGTCTAGCAATAGAGACAAAGCTGTTCCAATACAGTGTATGCTCCTACCATTCTACAAATTATTTAACCAGAGCTAGTTACCATCAACCACCCTCCAGGCTCCACCTCCTCTTCTGCTTCTGCATCAACCAGGACGACACTTACCAATCCAAATCCTCCCTCCAGCCTAGCTCACACAGCCGCTGCATTACATTTCTACCAGCCACCTTTTCACTCCAAGCCCCTGTTGTTCTGTCTCCCACTCGCCCACCTTTCAAACTGTCACCTGTAAATTGCTTGTTACAAACGTAAGTTAAAAATCCTTCCTTTAGCTGCTGAATTGTGCAGCAAGAAAAGGTACAAATGGGGAACTGTTCAGCTCAGAAGACCAGAGAATAAGAGATGCAGGAATATGTAAGATGAACAGCAACAGGCTTGAGAAACATTCTAATTTAAGGCAAACTACCCTTACAGACGAAGCTTTCTTTAGTGGTCATACAATAGTGGAAAATAGAGCTCTATGTGCATTAAAAGCTTTTTAAAGACTTTCCCTCCACAAAATATGGCCAAAAGCATCACTGATCAGCTGGGCTGACATAGATGCTCAGCAACCCAACAGAGCTGTGTGTTGTGGGTTTTTTTTTATTATTATTCATGCCACAGTTTTAACCACTGAAAAGACATTCCCATAATCTTTTCAGCACTTTGAAAAGCCCTACTTTGAGGTAAGTAAAGCAAAAACTATGAGAGGCGTAGATCTGTCTGGCACCAGTATGTCAGGATAAATAATGATCAGTTAATAGAACTATCATAATCCTGCACAGCTTAGAGTATTCTTGATTACACTAATGTCAGGGGACCACTTGGATTTACAGAAAGATTGATTTTTTGTTTTCTTTTCCTTTTATGATTTTTTGTCTGCCATTGTATATTATTTAAAATCTACTTGCTACAACTTCATTTTCAAGCTCGTTAGAGGCAGATGTTTTTCAGCACAAACTTGGTCATGTTCCCTATGAAGAAACAACAAAACCCATGCCCTCTAAATATAATTCTGGCATCAGGCTTTGGAATCAAGACCTACAGAACAGAAGTTCAGGTATATAGGCACAGTAGCCTTTATGAGAAATTGCCATACCACCTTGCCTGAGGGCATGTTATTTCCCATAATATTTGTATCCTCCTGAAAAATAAGGATAGATTTGGGGTAGGTGGCTGATGCTCAGTATCACTTCTTCCAGACTGATTTTTTTTCAGTCTGTAAATGAAGTGCATCAAGAATGGCCTGTGTTTTTCTGCTATTGCTTGAAATCTTGTCAAATATGTTTCCCTCCCCCTGTCATTCTCATGATGTTTCTTTGGAAAATGCTACAACTGGATCCTTGCTGCATCTAAAACAATCTCACAGTAATTACAGGAAAGAGAAAAATCTTTAAAAAATTGTATGTGTTTTAAAAATTATTTTCACTTCCCTTTGCAAACCTAGGATGTCAGGGACATAGGAGCTCAACATAAGGCAGAAGTTAAAATATTTACTTGGCTAACTGTTCTTTTCATAAAGTATCATTTAATTTTAAGCATAATGTAATTCTGTACTTCTTGTAATTTTAAGAATTAGTTTGACAATTACTACAAAATTCCCATAATATTTGTACACTAACATTACTGACTTATGCAATTCTTGACTTCATTTTTAACTTAGTTTATTTTTGCACTCCCCAGAAATAAAATACTACTACTTGCTGTTGAAATTCCCTTTTTAAAGCACTTAGAATTCATCCAGCACACAAACCTAAGTAATACCAAGTACATTTAGGGTCTCATCCTTAGAAACATTTCTAAAATCAGGGATGAGCATGTATTTACTGAGCAAACAGTAGTCACATGAAAAATGTAAGCAATTCAGGTTGGTAGAAAAGGTATAAAACACAGGGTGATTCTGAGAAATCAAAAGCACAGCACTGAAGGCAATAGATCGGATGTCACTTGCTGGCCCAAATCCCTCTCAAAGTGATGCTATAATGTGGAATAAGTTTGTAGAAACTTGTCAGTGAAGGAGATTGACTTGGCTAAGAACTTGACATCCCTGTTAATCCTCTTGAGTCAAGTACGGGTACAGTCTGGCCTAAACATTCATAACCCCTTTTCTGTGCACTGCAGCACAGGAACCTTTACAACATTGTTCTTGATGTCTTCAGGCCAAAAGAAAAAAAGCAGCCCTTTTACCTCATACATTGAAGTCAAAATATGTTGTTTTCCTCAACACGGGAACTGGAACAAAATTCGGAAATACGTGATGCAGGAGGCTATGTCATCCATGGATCCTGTCACCAAGGAGGAAGGCTGAGCTGCCATCTGTCTGAGAGCGAGTCTCTATTTGAGTTTATTGTAAAACAAGCAGGAACAATTCTGAATCTTTGCATGTGTTTGTATGCTTATGTGTACACATGTTCAATGAACACTACAAACAACCATAAGGACATAGAGATGCCACCTAAATTTATCTTACTGTAACAAAGGTGCAGAGGCTCTGCTCCATAAAAATTCTTTGACTTACCTTGGGAGAAAGACAAACCATTACGTAAGAAAGACTGGGAAGAGGGTTTACAAGGCTACCTGTACATAGAACTACTGTGATTACAAAACACCTTTTAAATCGTAGCCTCAGGCTTGTGTTTTACCACCAGGGTTAGTGTGCATTGTCTTTGCTCAGAGCTGAAGAGCTCTGGCTCTCTGTGGAAGGAATGTGAAGCAGGCAGGAAAAGGAGATCCACGCTTCAGGGCCATTGCTGTCAAACAGCCTCCTCACACATTGCAGATGTTATTCAAGCATGAGCCAGAACTTTGTGGAATAAAGAGCAGCCTATGGAACTTGAGGTGAGGGTAAAGGCTGCAGAAATCTTGCAGTATTCTGCTACCCCAAAGGAGAATTCCACCAGCAGGGCACAGGATCTATACCGGAATCTATGTAAGGGCTGATCTTAGAGGTAATATTGGTACATCAACATTATTTGTACACTATACCAATATTTTTCTTCAGGGGTTAGCACTAGAACTTCTTGCAAGTTCTAGGCACAACTGACCCTTATGTGTATGACTTGCACTAAGACATGAACAAATCCTGTTGAGTATATATCAGAGATTGCTCTTCCATTATAAATCAATATTTATGGACAGCGAAGTCCAGTATATTTTGAGAATAAACATAAGAAAGAGTAAACCTTCTAACCATGCCAAAAAAGGAATAGTTGATATTGATGGGTCTTGCATCACAGTCATAAAAATGATGACTTTATCTCATTAGACCAAATAATATAGATCTGGGAATATTAGTTAAATTAAAGTGTTCAGCATCTCTCAGAAAGGAACCATAGAAATTTGAGTTGTGACCCTATAATATTCCAGATATTGTATGATGAATATGTGGTTTATTGATTTGACATGTATTCCTATTTTCCCCCAGGAAAAAGGCAAATTTGTGGCAAACGGCCTAATAGAATGGTACAAATAATTGATGGAGCTCTGCACAGTCCGTTGGGTGAGATGACAGATCTGAAAAGCCTCTGACTTATTAGTTTTCCTGTCATCATAATGTAAGGTATGACTATAGTCAAAGTAAGTTTAAAAAAATACAACATACACCAGAAAATGCTATGGAGAAAAGAATGATTCCAAACTCAATTCCCACATCAAGATCATTCTAAAAATCATGTTTGAAAGAACTAATACATGAACATAATTGTCACTGTAAATATTTTACTAAAATTAGGAGTTATATTCCAGATGATATATTTTTTTAATGTTTAAAATACACTAAAGTGATCTTTAGCTACATAGTTATACATCTTAGGTAATTACAGGCTAATCTATTAGATTGTCACATGATAGAAGATATGTGAGAGCAGAAAACTTAATGGATTCAAAAGGCTCTCTTAATAATTACTTCTTATTTATACTTTAAGCTAAGAGTTGTTTCTTTGCCCTACCCACATAATAGCCTACCCAAGGCTACGCAGTGGAAATTTAAACTGAGAGATAAATAATATGCCTCTTGCAGTAATAAGAAGCTGTTAATAATTTGGAAAACATGAGCTTTTTTTTTAAATACCTGCTCCTTCAGTGTTGTATGAATATGTCAGCTGGTCAGTATAGTTCCTCTAAGCTACTAGCTAAGCTTGTCAATCAGATGCATATTTTTTAAAGGAAGAAGAATGTTGAAGCTTTTTGTAAAAACATTTATATACTTGGAAAAATTATGTTTAAAGGTGGTGTGAGAGAGCATTCTTTGCCTTTTAACTTTCATGATATCGCTTCTCAATAGAGTTTTTAGGAGATGAATGCCATGTTTGCAGAAACAGATTATAAAGCTGTCTGGCTTATTTTGGCCACCCAATATAGTTTTAGCACAAGTTAAAACATTTAAAATGTACAGTTTGAGTCACTGAAACAGCCAACTGTAAAAGTGTCTCTATAAATATATATAAAGCTTATTCAATATAATTATGTAAATGAATGAAATTTTAAGAATGAGACAATAAACTGTTACTTACCAAAAAATAAAAGATCTGCTGTAAAGGTTGCCTGATCATTGTCACCACTGCAGCTGGCAGTATACTAGTTTAAACTACTAAATAATTGTGTCTCCTTGTTTGGCCCAAATGACCTGCTGAATCTTTAATGAAAAAGTTCTTTACCTCTAAGCCAGGTAATACGAATCTTCACCAGCTATAGAATCGCATATCTCTAGGGAATATTTGCAAACATATTCTTCTGTATTGCAATACCTATTCTTCTGTACTTTGATAAAGTATTCTGTTCTTGGAACGCAGGTAAAAGAGATCACCAGTTCTGTTGTGGTTTTTTTTTTTCCCCAATGAACTATGTTTATTATGCCAATTCTAGTTACCATGCAATCTAATGGTTTTAAGGCTTATATTTTCCACATCACTGGACATCACAAACATGAAAGCATTTTATACTGTCATTTTACATCAATGTTTGCACTTGGTTATACATATATACAGAAATTATTCACACATCTTAACCTTGCTATTTCCTTCTTTCAAACCAACATAATTTTACCTTGAAAGCAGCTTTTTAATAAATGGTATAAGAAATACAGCAAGGCACACATTTTTTAAAAACTTTTTTCTCATTACCACCTCAAGAAGCATAAAAAACCAAAATGTTGTACTTAATTCAGTAGAATGTCAACAGTTCCTAATATACAACACCATGTAGTTGTTTCTTGAAGTGTTGCATAGATTAAATTTTAAAATTAAATAAATAAAATGCCATTTATTTTAATTGCTTAATTTTCAGATGAATTGAGCCAGGAGGGCTGATGACGTCTTTTTGCTGCAATCCAACAAAATTATCACTTGAAAAGTAAAATAGTTTTGATAAACCTATGCATTATACACATAAATATTAAATTTCATACATAAAATAAAAGAGTACTGACAGGTACATTTCTGAAAAGATGAACACGACTGATCATGAATTCTGTGGAACTTCAAAACTTTAAAGAACGGAATCAGTGATAAGTAGTACAGGAGCATCCAATTCAGGAAGGGGAGGTCATTAGAGGTAGCTTGGGAGAGGAATCCATATGAAAGCAAATGGCCTTGCTACAATACAAAATGATCACTGAAATAGGACTAGCATATGCAGCCTGATCACAAAGCCAACATGGACAAATCACATTTGGAAAGAAAATTTATCTTGGGAGTCAGTGTAACGAAAGGCAGTGATACAATGGAATTGGAGGTCATCCCAGGGTTTACAGGATGAACCTGCACCTGAATTGCAGCCAAGTGTCTAAAAGGAAACAAAAAAGTAATAGTAGGTTACAGAAAATTAAGTTTTATTTCCAAAACAAAGCTCTTCCAGAACAACCATAGATAGTCATTAAATTGTCACATGCCAGAGCCTTTAATGCAGAAGCATACAGTTGGCAAACAATAACTTTTAACAGCCTGAGGTACAAGTTAGTGTAAAAAATTGTATTGATGTAGAAAACTCATTGATTTTTGTAAAGACTTTATTCCTAAAGAAACAAGGGAAGTCATCAAATCTGAGCTTTTCCCTGGATCCTGTCTTCATCCTTACCTGTGAACTTACCTTCAGCACACTCAAAGTGCATCGATCAATGAAAACAGGAATTTTCAAAAGCCAAGCAATGAGAAGATTTATCCATCATTTATTTTAATATTTATGTAAACATATAGCATGAGATTTCAATGGAGAAGGGGAAAGGATTGTCACATAAGTGGTCCATGAATAGAGTTGTCAGTGTCATCACTATATTTTGAAATTGCATATAGCTATTTAGACACTTCTTGTACCAGCAATGAGTTAAATTTTCACACTATAGAATTATACAGCTCAGAGTTTAGGGTTAAACTATTCATCAAAGAGCACAGGCTTATGATGAGGATTATGAAGAAATAACTGTCAGAATACAGCTCAAAGATTAGTGCAAAATACATCTTATAGGCATTTCCTAGGAGGCACTCCAGATATGCATTATGTGCCTTCCAAATTAAGCAGGAATATCTGGATCTATCCCGTTACCTTCTCCTTTGATCTTATTTGCTGTAAATGACCCCCTCCTGATTTATAGCAGAAATATACTTACATGAAAATAGTGAAAAAGTTCAACAGTTTGTTTAGTAATTAATGAAGAACTGATCTGAATAAAGGGGAAGATTGTATCAAAAGGTTTCTATGACTCTGGCATAAGTTTGATGTATCTATAGTAAGAAAAGTCTCACTGATGGATTATGTCAAGTTTTTCAAAAATTATGTAATTCACAGACAATACAAGATTATCTGTCTATTCCATTTTTTTTAAGTCAGCAAATGTAAGGAGCTAAAAAGTCAGACTTTTAAACTCTGTAAAGAAACATTATAGTATCTACCTCCTATAAAAACCTCTAGAAAAAAAACAGGAAATATTTTAGATTATTCTTGTAGTTCTAGTCTCTAAAAGTAAATTATTACATATTACCCATTGTGTAAACTTGTTTATTATTTTTCTCCTGTAACAAATAATTAGTTAACAGTCCCTTGCATTTATGTATCATTTTTTATCTGTGGATCTCAAAACACTTTTCAGTGAATAAAACACACTTCACAGGTCTCATTGATCATTATTCTAATTATTTTGTTGCTAAAGAAACTGAGGCAAGGAAGGAATAAGTCATACAAAAAAATCTGTTGCTGAGTAGGAAATAACAGTCAGGCTGCCTCAGTACCAGTCCTGAGTTCCTCCTGGCTATAGTAAGTGGCAGGATATTCTGGCTAACATTGCAGCACTGTCAAATAAAGCCAACTTAGTTTTCTTAAGCCCAAGTAAAATATTTTTCCCCTACATTAAGTTGAAGCTTAAGTTTAAATTACCAGTTTTGCACAAAAGGAAGGAAATAGCTTTTGGACTTACTTGTAAGAACTAACAGATTGCACACAGAATTCCAACGTATCCTCTACAAAAGACTTTGGACACGTTACATAAACCTCCTTAATGTATTGATCTTTATGGGTATTGAATATGTGACTAAAAAATACCATCCCATTAGTGAGTCATGGGTCACACTGACAGCAAATCGCATGATCTCATATACAGACAGTTCTTTCAAGATGTCCCTTACTTGATAAATAAAATCAGCATAGCTTTATGAGCACCTCTGTTGAAGAATTCCATTCTGGCTCATATGAGAGACTAGTCAGTGCTGACAGAAATGTTTTTAAGCCTGACTATAGAATTGTTATTATTTTCCCATAATGGGAATTTTTTGGAGCACACTGCTAAATAACAGAATTGTAACATTTGGCAAAAATATTTTCTTCACTGTTACTTTTATGCTCCTGTACAGCCAAGGTAAATACTAAACTAGTATAAAATAAAACTGCTTTTGAAACTATGTATTTTTCAGCTTCGAATTCTCAGTATGCTTTTAAGGTACACATATACTATAGATTATTTTTCTCTAAGTATTGCAGCTACACATGGAATTACACATTTAAATGAGCTTACAGCACAGGTGCTACAGGAAAAATAATGGTGTTTGCCATTTATCTTTCAAATTAAATAATGTGTTTTTAAATAGTAACTTTTTTCATAATACACTTATGGGAACAACATTTATCTGTCACATTTTAAAAGATGTATTAGTAATAAATGTAAATTACCTTTGGAAAATCAGTAATTAGGCTCATCAAAAAATAAACAATCTGCCACCAAAAAGATAATCTTTAGCATAGTTAAGTATAATAACTGTTATTTGAATAAGTTAACAAATTAGGATAGATTGCTTCTGTAATTCATTCCCCATAGCATGAGAGATGAAGTTAAAGCACCAAGCTCGTGAATGGGGGAAGGGAGCTCAGGCTTTAGTGAAACTAAATCTAGCAGCTCATATTTTCATTTTCTGATGTGCCAGAGATAAACTGTATGTATCCTAGGGCTTTGCTACTGGATATAACATAGTACGTAATTTCCATGGAAGCAGTGCTATATGTATCAGTTAAGAACCAGTACATCTTCCTAAAAGTAAAGTCGGATGTAGTGTGAAGGGCTTTGTTACCGTAAGAAATATTTGTCAACTCCTGGGCGAAAATTAAACTATAACATAACCCTATTAAGTTGTTGCATACAGACTCTGCATCACATTTTATTGTACTGTGGGCATTTCTTAATATCTCCATCCTGTAGGTCCAATCTTAGCTCTTACACCAACTGCATTTTGTCATATCCCAGTCTTATGAAAAAGACATCTGGCTACCAAGTAACTATGAAGTTTTGAAGAGTGAGGGAAAGTTTAGACAGTATTTTGAGATCCTCAGAGGAAAAGTACTATTGAATTGAAAAGACATTATTTTCATCAGTGAAAGTATGAGCACAATAATAAACTTGGATTCACTATAGTGAGTAGTCTTCCTCAAATTAGTATAATAAAAATGAGTTAAAAAAAAGAGAGAAAACTAATAAAACAGTAATTTAGGAAAGGCTTATGTTTACATAATTGTCACGTATCAACCTCAGACTTTTGCCATCATCTCAGTTTCCAAATAGAGGCTTCCATATACATATAATCCTTTTAGTGTAATTCTTGAATATATGGTAACATTTATGAGTTTCGTAATTCCCAGTTGATTTCCATTGCTTCTCCAGTTGTTTGGATATGTCCAAGTATTAACCTTATTGGCAATCAACAGGTCATGATAGCTTATTTCAAAGCCATTCAAGAACTATCCTCTTTGTTATGATAGTTCCAAGATAATGCATTATTCAAATAGATATGTGTCGAAAGAGTGGCAAGCTGTAGACTAGTGTTGTCGTAACCTAAAGACTTTGCTAGACATTTATACATATGTGAATGTGTGAATGTTGGGTAAACCACACATATGTGCAAAAGAAAAGCCAAAAGCATAGTAATATAACATAGCAAAATCAGAAATGCAGAAGTTAGATACCTAATAGCAGCAAAGCAATCTACTTCATATAAATAGGCTCAGATCCTCCGATACAGCTACATAGTTTGCAGTAGGAAAGTACCAGTAGTTTTCATGGCCAGTGATGAATAACAGCCTTTTCTCCTAGCAACATCATGGAATCATAGCATAATGTAGGTTGGAAGGAAACTTGAACATCATCTGGTCCAGCCTCCTCCTCAAAGGAAGGCTGTTTTCAAAGGTGATCAGATTATTCAGGGTCACGTTGACTCGAATTTTGAAAATCTCCAAGGACAGAGATTCCAGAACTTCTTGGGGAAACCTGGTCCCATGTTTAGCCTTGTGTTTTGTTGGAAATTCCCTTGCTACAGCTTCTGGCAAGCAGCAGCATTTGGAATTGGAGTTGCACTTGGAGTTGCCATTGCGGCCCTGGTCTACTGGAGGAGTGTTTCCAAAGATTAATGGCATTCTATACAGCTCTTCTGGCTTTTGGGTCACCAAACATCTAGTGAGACTCAAAGCAGCAGTGCTACATGCTAGAGTTTGATCCAGACGTTGCTCTGTAGATCTTCTTTTGTTGTTAAATGTGCAGTTATTGTTAGACATTTATGTGAGGTCAGAAACTCCACATCTGAACCACTTTCAAATTTTGGAAGAGATCAGAGCCACCTTTCCATCTTAGGTTCCACCATTTTACTTATGTTTCAAAATGCTTACCACAAAATAGAACCAAAGCTTGGTATTCAGGTCTTTATTCTACATTACTCTCACATTATACTCTTTAATGATGTTGTAAAGATTTCCTATATTGGTAACATCAACTTTTGTCCTAACACAGTGCTGTAATAATTGTGTTCCTAATAATGGCTTCCTGAACTTAAATGATGATGAACTGACATCATGAGATGACTTCTTATCTCTCTATTTCTTCTCCAGTCTGCTTAGCTATTCTGCATGTCTTGTCTGGAAATATTGTAGAACTCCAACTCACTAGTCACCAGAATTCTTGTAAAACTGGGAGTTCAGCTTCATCAAGTGTTTTTGAACACTCCATGAGGCCAGCTGACTGTGGAGAAGGGGATCAATGAATAGAGCTGGTTTCTCATTCCACAGTTCAGTTGAGAAGGGAAGAGGAGGCTGACACAGAAATATTATTTCTGAAGAATTCCCAAGTCCTGCAAGATAGCAGCCTTGTTCCAGATAGGAGGAGCTCCAGTCAGTGAAAAGCCAAAGGACAAGAAGCAGTTTGTATTCACTGCATTTGTTGACCAGTGGCATGTAAATTTGGATTATAGTGTAATCAAAACAAATGCTATAGCACTATCATAAACCAGAAGCCCTGGGTGGTGTACAAAAAAAAAAAAGAAAAAAAAAAGGAAAAAAAAAAAAAAAAAAAAAGAATGTGCAACTTGTAGAGTACGTACCTGTTTTTAGGACAATGTATGTGCCTGAAGAGGGTTACATTCTATCTGTGCATATTTATATGTCTTTCCTTATGAAGATTCAGGAGATTTTCTTCACAAGTAAGAGTTTTACTGTTCTGATGCAAAACATCCTTTTTCCGTGAATGGCCAGCCTTTAACTGAGACTCTATAGCTGAAGCCTCTTCAGAAGCAGCAACACATCCTTTGGGCTCTTCAGTTCCTGCACTACTCTTTTTAGTGTTAAGTTCTGGATAATTCTTTTCCAAACTTTCAGTTTGCCCATCTGAAATCAGCAAATCGGCAGCAGCATTTTTCAAATTGTTTGATGCACTTTGTTTGTTAGCGTTGGGGACATTTATATCATTGTCATCATCACATAAGAAAGACAAATCCCTGCCTGCATATGAAGTTTTAACTTCTTTTAATGGCTCTAGAGTCACTTCACTTAATGACTCTGGAGATGTTTCAGAAATAGGGTTAGAAATAGCTTGCTGCTGCTCAATTTGTGCTTCAGGAGTACCATTAGAAATGGATTGCTGCTTCTCTACTCGTTCTTCCTCTGGACAGGCTTCAAAAAAGCATTCAATATTTTCTCTCTCATCTGTGAAGTCCAGTGGCACAGGAGTGCTGCTCTTCTCCTCTATGTATTTGATTACTTCTCCACAGTCACTATCATGAGAAGAAAGTGAAAGATAAGAATAGAAGTCCCCTTTTCTTAGGTGAATGGGTCTGTGAGAATGCTCCAATACTTTTTCCTTGATCTGTGCTAATGAAGCTGGCGCAGATGACTCACTTTCAGGTTGTGACTTACTTTTCAAAGCTGTTGATGCCATGTCTATTATCTCCCTCACAAAATTGTGTACTGAGCCATCTTCCATGTTTCTTTTATCAAAAGCAGCAGATTCACAGTTACAGCACAAATCAAGACCATTGGCTGAGGAGTTGCATTCTGCTTCATTGGATTTCAAGGCTGTAGAGCAATCAGTAGATTGTTCAGTGATGCTTATTCTACGTTGTTGACCATTAGATAAGGATGTTTGTAAAGCTGTATCTTGTATGTCTACACAATTAATTTCTGAGGAAGATTCAAGACAAGGCTTTTTAGCAGGAGAGGAAGCAACAGAGTGATGATCAGGCTGAAGGTGACTTTGACATTCTTTTGGAGGGTTTCTGAATCCATCTGACAACAGAACAGTCTCCTTGCCATCCATATGTGAATCATCTGAACTGTCTGTGAATGCTTCACAGACACATTCATTTTCAGCTTCTTTGACATCAAGTGATGCATGAGTTTTGGGAGCTGCCGATGTTCTAAAGAGACCTTCCTTTTGACTGCCAAGAGTATTTTCAACGTTGCCATTCTCCATATCATCCACAAGCGGATCCTTCACAACCCGAGAGATATCTTTCATCACATGACTTTTTGTTCCTTTTTCATGGTCACGTGGTACATTCTTACTGTTGCCATTATTTTCTGATATTTTCTGTACAGAACCATTCAATAGTGTTTCAATGCTTAATGTATCTGTTGCTTTTGATGTCTCATTACTAACTTCTTTACTGCGCTGGATTTCATCACTGAGGTTACTTTTCCTTTTCTCCCTTGTCAAAGAAAATTTTGGTCTAATCCAAGTTTGGAGTTCATTTTTTATATAATCAAGTCCTGAAATTAAATTGCATTCTTCATAAATATCCTCATCAGTTGCTATACTGGAGTCATCATCTTCATCTTTGATACCTAGCTCTTCCTCAGTTAAGGTAAGGGTGGAACTTGAAAGCAAATCACTGTCATCTTCATCATCAGTGCAAGCAGAGGTGCAGGAGACATTAACAATCATGCTGACATTGACATCGCTCTCATCAGCTACAGACCTATTAAGATGTTTTCTAAATGATGCATTTGAATCTGGTATTTTGTTTCTGTGCAATACAATGTCTTCCGAGCAGAGAGAAAGATCCTCACTGCTGCTGAGTTCAGTGAGAGAAGCTGCTGAGTCTTCATTGATTGAGGATGCAATATCTAGAGACAGCTGTCCAGTAAAAGACATTTTTTGAGAGCTACTTTGGAGTGTTATATCAGAGATGCTGCGCTTTATCTTTTGATCTAAAGGACTCTGAATATTTTCTAAGCGATTCAAAAGATCTAATGTCCTTTTGCTCAGCTCCCCAACAGAATCACTGCTTGCACTTATGTCTCCCGAGTCATGATGACTAAAAAGATCTTCATTGCTTTTGTAGGAAGTCAGCCAGCTCTCCAAAGAGGTGCTTCGCTGAAGACCATCTCCACTTTTAAAAATACCTGAGCTGAACAAATCACCTACTACAGACAGAGATTCTAATGAAGAACTACAAGATAAAGTTGAAACCGGTCTTGCATTCTCTATAACAGTTAATTTTCTTACAGTTTCTGCAGATTTACAGGAATTGGGATCTGATTCTCCAGGGATAGTTGCCTGAGTATGGTCATGAATAAACCCGTCTGGTTGTGACTCTCCAGGCTTATGTTCAGATTTACCAGGTATTTTATCAAAACAAAAGCCATGAAACAAACTGCCCTCTGTATGTGTTTTTTCAATATGTGATTGTTTCATTAGCACTGGTAATTTGAATTTGGAGCCTTGAAGGTATGAGTAATCATAAAATGTAAACATGTCATGTTTTTCTTGCAATTCTTCTGGACCAACAGGGTTATGCATGGTAATGCTGTCCAAATCCGCATCATTTTCATTTCCACAACATGCAGAAGGTGCCAACTGGAAATCATCTGAGAGACTAGCATGGTCCTCTTCATCTTGCTTCATCTTCTGTCTTATTACATTGACTATATCATCCACTTGAATTTCTGCATGCCCAATTTCAGGATTACTCTGAGTGCTTTCAATATCATTTACCAAAAAAATTTCTGAATTATTTGTAGTTTCTGTATCACATTCACTCACTATCCCACTCTCACTCTCAGAATGCCGGCTTATGTTTCCACTCTGATACATGTAGTTATAAGGTTTTGCCAGTGTGGTCCCCCCTATTAGGTCTGGCAGGGATTTGGTAGATGAAAATGGCGAGTCTTTACTAAGACTTTTGTTTAAAATGTTAGACTGTGTAACATTGGAGAGTTTGGATGTTTTCTTCAAAAAAGGCATGTGTTTTTTTTCTGATAATTCAATATTATGAAGACTATAGACTTGATAGATGTGAGGATTTGGAAGGGAAGTAATGCTGGGACAATAAAGAGGACTTCCATGGTCACTGATACTTTCATCTTCATTCACATCATTATCACCACATTCTCCTGAAGCAGGTTTCTGGCTTTGATCATCCTTCTTGAGTTCCTGATCAGGATCACTTAAGTCTTCATGAATACTGATCAGCTTATTACTTATGTCAGTTTCATCCCATTCGAGTGCATCCTCACTTGGACCATTTAGGTCCATCAAACTGGGATCAATAACATTCAGAGGCTCCTGTAAAAAAAAAACCAAAACCAAAAACAAAAAGTCAAAGATTAAAAATATTTACAGCTGCACTTTAAATGTGCTTCCACTGAAATAATATAAGTACATTAATGAGAGTAAAGTGCATTTTTGGAACAATGATTACTAATTGTTTTCTGGGGGTTTTTTTGTTATGTTTTTTGTACCATTAAAACGATCAACTACACTGAAACCTATTAAATTTTGAATGATTTCTTAGTCTTCTTAGGGCTTTTTTTTTTCTTATTTGCTGTCAAAATATAATATAGAAATTTGACTTTAATAGTGATTATTTATGGTTAGTCATTTTATCTGTAATGAGTTTTAACCATTCTGCAGAGTCACAGAAGTGTGTGTTAGTAAAAAACACGTGATTAGCACTTTATTATGTTGGATATATGAGTATCTCTCTTAGCCTGCTTAAGTTTAAGAGAGTTAAGATATAAAGGATTTATTAAAGGATTTTGGAAATGTTTATATGAAACTTTTGTGTTGTCAGCCTTAAAACAACAGATATAATGCACTGGAAATCACAAGACTCGATGAATTTTTATATGAATTTCTGTTTATTCTCTACTTGTAATAAAGGCAGTACTAATGACCAGTAAGTAAGACTAATGAATGTTAATATCTTCAGCCATAAGAACAATCAATCAGTCTAATCAAACACTACATGAATTTCAAATATTCTCTGTGGTGACACCTTTCTCTGGGAAAGGGCTGATAAATAATTGAGCTAAACTTAATTTGCCTTTTTTAAAGACTTTTGTAACTTTCTAGTAAAATTTGCTATTATGACTCAAAGCATATAGTATCAAGAATTGTTCCTCTAGAAACACATGTGGGAAAGGAAGAACACCTTGACAACATTTCTCACTCAAATGTGGTGTGTCAAGTGCCCAGAAGTACCAGCTCACCTTAAACTCCTCAAAATAAGAAAGAAGTTGTCCCTGATTTGGGGGCTGGTTGACTGAGCACAAATTAATTTTACTTTTTCTATTTATTGAGAGACCTCCATTTTAGGCAACACTTTGCTCATATAATAAATCTTGTAATAGAACTGTTAACTAATGTAGAATTGTGTAGTTTAAATCATCCTAACAGCTGAACAATGATCACTGTATCCAGAAAAACAAGCAATATTTCAAAAAAATCCCTTTCAACTATGATCTCTCACTCTCTCGAGCTTTCTTGGAGCAAGTTTTGCTTTCCAAATACAGATTTGATCACATGCCAAACAGCAATCTAAATCACAACAAACTTACGAATTTATTGAAATACAAGCAGATAAAATGAGGCTGTAGTCCAATGAAGTGCAGTTGTACACAACTTAGATGCTGACTTAGACTCATCAAGACTTGGACAAGCTTGACTGTGCAGAGGAAGGCACGTATCTCTGACTTCGATTCTCAGCTGGGAACTTTCTCTTTCAAGTAGGAACTAAAGCTGCTCAGCCCTTCTGTGAGAAATCACGGGATATTCTCCAACAGCTCAATAGTTAGGGCACTGATTTTGGACGTGGAACACTTCATCAGACTGGGCATAAAAGACATGAACTAGGTTCTCATTCTCTCAAGACAAGACCTACCTACATGCTATTCTGTAAAGAAGCCAGCTTCTTCTGTTTCATTTTGCATAAAACAATTAAATATTAATTGGGTCATAGATAGGCGAGGAGAATTTTATCCTGCAATGCAATGTTCAGCACATTTGACTGGCAAGAGGCACAGTTAGGTCCGAATCCCTGCTACAGTGTTTATTTAATTGTGGATATAGGTTGCACTGGTTTTGTGTGAGATACAAGGCTATCGCATCCCAGTTTGTCCAGTAGACCAATGGCTAAAACACTCAACTGACATAAGAAAGAACTATTTTCTCCAAATTGTCCAGAGTAGCTATCTGCCATTCAGCAGGGTGATAAGATTATTAATATATTGGATACACCAAGACATTCTGCATGTAAGACAAATCTGTGTCCTCATGCTTCACTGGGCTTATTTGTAAGGGAGGTCCCCGAGTACTGAAGTTGTGTTAAGATACTGCACATAATCATGGGCAGAAATATGGGCACCAAAAATTTTTTTCCTCCTTGGCAGGTTAGGAGGCTTTGGGGATTTTGAGAATCTGTCATGTCTAATGTTAAAGGCTAGTGTCTCTTTGTGGATATACCTACCACAAAGCTTTCAGGAAGTAAATTTGTCAGAGTCCTTTTTTTCTTTTTTCCGTGTGAGATGTTGGTAGAGATAGCTTAAATGTTAAATTCCCATGAAAACACCCATTTGCTAGACAACTACAGCTATCAGAGCAGTTCTGTACATTATGGAGTTCAGAAATCCATGTTTGGATTTGCCAGTTTGCCATATTTTCATAGTGGCTCCTGGCTTGTACTTACTTAGACCCAGTTTCCCACTTGTATCTGACCCTTAACCAACCTCCAAGTAAAAAACTGGTGCAAGAGAATGACAGCAATTAAATTAAGTTAGTTTGAAAATCTGCTAGATAAAACAAGAAAACTACAATTATTCATTTTCTCTGTGACACGTTTTATGACTCTGTTGTACTTAGCATTAGGAAGACATTGCTTTGAAAAGCTTCCTAAACTGCACAATTTTACTGTTTTAAGGTTCTGCCAGCTGCAAAAAGAAATCCCTGAAGGCAGGAAATCAGCAGCAAGTTCCAAGGATTTTATGTTCCATAGAATCTGATTTTGTTTCTCAAAACCAAAACATTTGGTCCTTATTGGTCAGGAAGATAACCTTCCCCCTGTAAATCAGCACTTGGCTGTCTTGTTTGTTCTGCATGTCAGATGGACCTCAGCCCATTCATCTTCACTGAGTGCTCCTCACTTCAAAGCCCATCTTTTGTTCTTCAAATGCACATGCTTTTCTGAGGCCTCGTATATACTCAGAAGTTTTGCAGGCATAGCTATGATGGTAAAGGATTTGATTTTTTTTTCCTTCTGATTGTTCCTGTGCTTCCAAAGGCTCTTAGGTAGATGTTAGTGAATTAGTGAATTGATATTAGTGAATTACTACTTTTCTTAAAAGCATCATCTCCCTTGAAGTACAACTGTAGTTATCAGCTATATTTGCAGCGCTTTCCAAGTACAGACCAAGATTAAACTTTGAAACAAACCATGCGTTTTAAGTCACAAACATTTTGTATTTGGCATTTTTAGTGGAGGTATATATCTTCCCTTTCTTTTTTACAAAATTTAGCAAGCTGCTCAAACAAGAAGGAGACTTTAGACATTGAGGTAGTTGTTGTAGAGAGCAGTACCATACAAACTCTTGAATAAAACTCTCAAGTGAAGAATGGAAGGCAGTGTCACTCCAGTCTGTGTTTGCACTGACAGTAGTACCAAGGTTAAAACCAGGAATCACTGAAGACTATTTTGTCATGTCAGATGTCTCCTCATCAGGCTGCTCAGTGCATAGGGAGGGTGCTAGGGGATTAGAATCTTCATGATAGTAACAGATTACTAGGTCTTGCCAACAAAACATTTAAAATTCCACAAACTGATCCTTTACTTGGTGGTGTACAGAAGATGGAGGGTACAATATTGTGTCAGCTGGTCTCAGAGCTAAATTCTGATTGCTCACTTTACCAGGGAAAAATGTCATTGTTTTTTCTCTAGTCTGTCTTGGTTTTCATTCCAAAGAACTGTATAGTACTGCATAATGCATCTTTTACACAAAGCAGACAAATCTTTTACTGATATTTCCAATTGGGAAAACTTGTGTGAGAGCTGCAACATTTTTTTTATCCCATTTCGGTTAATGATGAATGTGGCTCTCCTACAGAGTTTTCACTTACACATGCCAAAGGATGTTCTACCTAGCCTGATTCAAGATATCACTTCTTGAACTACAAATACCCAACAAGAAAGGGGGCTGTCACAGACAGACGTGCCAATCTCCACATGTAAGACGTACCGCAATTAAAGAGAAGTTTTGAGTGGGCTACAGAGCTTCAGATTTCAGTGGGGTGAGCCCTGTAACTTCACTCTTAAGCCCTGACCTTGCTGAAGTCTGTGACAAAATACGCTACAAACACGCATTCTATCTGGCAAAAATTCTTTGGATGCCAGCTGTTGCAACTGATTGCACTAAATTTAATGGAATTTAGAAACTTGTTTTTTATATGTGCAAGACTGTGTGTGTATAAATACACACATGCATATATATTTGCATGCATGTGTGTGTATATGTCATGCTTCTAAAAACAGGCACCTTTAAAGCAGGTCAGAGTGACTGTTTCATTATAAAGTCACTAAATACCACTACATCTAGAGTAGGCCTTGATGGTCACATGGTTCACAGTAAAAGAAGGTAAATAGTTTTGAGCAAGCAAGTAAAAAGTCACGATGTAACAAGAACAAAAAAGATGCACAATATTATGCATATTCCTAGTTTTAAAATATTACCACTAGATAAACAACACTTAGGAAGTATTTACTGTTGCATGAAAAGTTTCTAAAATAATTAAACCAAGAATCAATTAAATTACAGAGTCAGAAGAGCGAAAGGTTGAACTAATTCTAATGTATTTGAAAGTGCTGCTTTAAGGACTTTGGCTATTCCTAATTTGAAGCCTGAACTATTTTGCTCAGAACAGTATTCTCATTTCAGTGGGATAACTAATGTGAGCAAAGTTAGGTGTGCACTTAAATGCTTGTAGGGTTGGTTTTTAATGGTTAAACAGCTAATCTGCTGAAAATGTTAATGGAAAGAAATAAGATTATTAAGCCAAACAAAGTCATTTCCTCAACCCCACTGCTCTTTAAGGAAAAGTCTCAAAAATGCATTTTTTCATTTGTTCCCTTTACTAAAACACTGATAGTTTTGCTTTTTCTGCAGCAAATTTTATTAAACAATGATTCTCTGTTTTGGCTTCATTTGCATATGCTACTCCAGTCCAGATACTTTGTGCTGGTGAAACAGGCCTACAATGTAACCCTTACATACCATTATATTTTTTAAAGGAACTAACATTAAAAAAGCGCTTTTACAATAATAAATAAAAACTCTGTTTCTCCTTCTCCTGCAACATATCCTTCAGTTGCTGTGGACAAATTATCCAAATTCAACTGGACATAGGGGACAGGAGAAAAAGAAAGAAAAGAAAGAAAAGAAAGAAAAGAAAGAAAAGAAAGAAAAGAAAGAAAAGAAAGAAAAGAAAGAAAAGAAAGAAAGAAAAGAAAGAAAAGAAAGAAAGAAAGAAAGAAAGAAAGAAAGAAAGAAAGAAAGAAAGAAAGAAAGAAAGAAAGAAAGAAAGAAAGAAAGAAAGAAAGAAGAGAAAGAAAGAGAGAGAGAGAAAGAGAGGAAGGAAGGAAGGAAGGAAGGAAGGAAGGAAGGAAGGAAGGAAGGAAGGAAGGAAGGAAGGAAGAAAGAAAACCATCCCCCATCTCCAGGAATGTGCGTACATTGAAGGAAGACAAACATGAGTCTGTCTTTTGAAAAATGCAAGCATGCCAAGTACTTCTGCTGAGGGAAACAGTCAGGTGTACAGTACCCACTTCACCTCTGCTTCACTTAAGTTCCTTTTCTAAATGGGGCCCCATAGCCAACAAGAAAACTGTCCCCCTTTCCCAACACCAATATTTCAATATGCATGAGCATATGCATAATATTCCATGTGCATAATATTGAAGTGACCTGCACATTACAGTATGGTCTCAAAATATTTGGAAGCAGTATGCTTTGTCTCAGATCACTAGAGAAACTGATCATTAACATACCTATTTGTTATAATTGCAGTTAAAAGCAGAAGGTACATGTTTATTTCCTGAGAAAATAAGATCCAAAACTGTGGTTCATACTTCCTCTTGCTTCATTTTACAATTATTATTGCCTCCCTTGATGAAATAATATGCTCAATCCTGCACATGCAGAACTTGTGCTTTTCTTTTAGGTGTTGTAGATGCTTACAGGTATTGCCAGGGTCCTGCATGGGTGGTTGTACGTATAGATTCCTGTTCTGCAGGACTTCATCCCTGCTCTCTGCAGTCACAGGTGTCACCTGCAAGGGTCTCGGTGCAGGCTGGATCTTATGGGAACAACTGAGCTTCCACCATTGCTCAGGTACCTGTATTTATGATGATGTTTGAAGTTCTCTGATAATGCTCAGAAGTAAAAGTCCAGAGGAAAAGATTGTCATATCCAGGTTTTAAAACTGATAATTTTCTTTATCGTGATAGCAGTTTTGTGGGCACATCTTCTAAATAAGAGATGAAATAACGGCAGTGATATTTTAATGGGGTGCCCAGCTGAAAACTATTAGTCCCTACTAGTAGCAGAAGTGTTTTAAAAAGTCAGAGAAATTGGCTATTCTCTAACCATTCTTCTACTATTTAAATGTCACTTGGTGATGCTACATAACACTCTGGGGTCAGTCATGCCTGTACATGAGTCCTGTGAGGGTCTTCTGTCTTTCTTGGTAAGCTGCCAGATGGCCAAAAGAAAGAGTGAAAGGCTCCAGCCCCTCCACCACACTCCAGTCGGCTCAGACAAGCCAGGCTGGGACAGAAGATGAGCCATGTCCACACAAGGCCTGCAGGAACTAAATTCTATCACAGATCAAGGCAAAAAATGCGACTCAGCATGTTTAGTCCCTGTGCTGTGCTGGGAGTATCACTGCTACCACACTACCCATTATCAGTGTTCCAGCCTCTACGGAAGTAGCGGCCTCCTTTTTTTGCCACTGTATCTTCATATGGCTTTCTACATGCCTGGTTCTCGTTTGCTGGAGAAGCCTGTTAAATATTACTAGAGAGCAGAAAAACATTTCTAACATTTTTATATCAAAATATGTTGTCACCCAAATAGGTTTACAATCACAGACCTATATTCTAAGTTGTTTATTTGGGCTTTTTTTTCTGTTTTTGTGATGAGAAAACCTGGCTACATGGCATATTTTACTGACTGTTGTTTTTGCTGCTTTGTAGTTTTCTTTTCATCTGTCAAGAGGTTACATGACAGGATTTTTTGCCCTTGAATGTCATTTCGGTCTCACCTTTACTTCAGAGGAATATATTATTTTCTTTGTGAAAGAATATAACACAAGCCCTTTATGAAACTCTTAGAAAAACATTCCTAGCTTTACCCAAACCCACCATGTTGCCATGCACACCTACTTCAGAAAAGAGCAAATCCTGGCATGCTACCTCAGATACATGCCCATGCAAGTTGGTGGGAGTTCACTCATGCCAAGGCTGAGAATTTGACGCAATTAAAGATCAGTGTTTATGGCTAAGACAAAAAACCTCAGCAAACCCAGGAAATATGTGGAACCAATCATGCTTGAACAGGTTTAACTATTGCTTTTCTACACTGCAGAACTCCAGCATAATTTTCCATTGGTGCACCCATATTGATGGCATATTAGTGGCATTCTGCATTCAGATGCTCATGAACAAAGTTGTACTAGCAAAGCTACAGTGGCATAATAAAATTGCTACTGTCTTCATACTATTTCAGAGGTCTGTATACTGATTAACAATACTTTCAATTTAGTATTATTAATTGGTACTCGTTTAATGGTGTACTCTCTCAGTTTAACCAAAACAACTCAGTGGACACTATGAGCGGACTCAGTAGACAAAATAGCCATCTTCAACCTAAAACAGGCACGTCAGGATACCTGGAATCATAGAGTTTTTAGGAACTTTGTTTTAGCAGAAATGAGTGTTGGCGCGAAACAATAAAGAGTGAGAATCACCATAGAAACGGGTAGATATAAGGTACAAAAGAATAGGACATAAGCCCTTGGGAACCTGACCTTAGGAGAAACCCGAAAAGAAAGTTTTCTCACTGAGAGCTGGAGGAGACAGGCTTGAATTTCTAAACAAAAATTCTTCCTGTATACTGGAAAGGGAGACTTTATCTATTATTTATGAATAACAGGACTGCATGAAGAATATCTGACTCTATCATCAGTTTCTCCTCCTCATGAAGCAGTTGAGAGACTTCCAAATTTAGCCTAATTCATGTTGTCAGAGAGAATGGACTCTTTTTTTCCCCCTATTTAAATTTTCAACAGAATTTCCTTGTAATCTCAGTACAGGCACTTCCTGAAGTCAGTGATTCACCATCTGTAAATTTGGGATATTGACTAGAGGAGGGTCAATAAGCAAGTATTGTGAAGTCAAAGGCTAGAAGAACACTGCTTGCACAGTCTGCCTACCTATGGATTTGCAAGTGTTAAGTTAAGTTCCACAGTTGTCAATAAGTGGCAGAGAGTTCTCCTGGTGATGAATCAAAATTACAATGGTAAGCACCTTGAGGCTACAACAATGCCACTGCTCCTTGCCATTACACAGCCTCTATAAGCAAGAAGAGTTGCTTTTCAAATGTTGCAAATAGAAACAGTGGCCTTATCTCCGAGTAGAAGAGGTCCCTAGGCAGAGTGCTTTCACTAAGATCATCTAATCCTTGAACTTCCAGACTTTTTTCTTGTCTCCAAGTAAGTGGTGGTGTTTATAGTTTTCTCTGGATGTAGTACATGCCAACACAGCCCTGGAGCTGGCTGGAAAGAAAAGGATCGGAATTTTCAGTCTAATCTAGTTCGTTGGATAGATCTTGTGCAACGTCTCAAGTACCAGTGTTATGTGCACATTTTGGTTTGGTAACTTGAGAAATTATTTAACATAAGCATACGTAGTAGAAATTCACTTAGAAGAAGACAGAGTCATGAAGAACTAGATCTTGTTATAGTGAGAGGTTTATATTTGCCTGCCTTAGTTTGGCTGAGTACAAAATTACAATGGTGCGTACCTCATTATTACAAAACCACTATCACCATTGTTCATATTTGTTCTATGACAGGAGAATTTATTTTAAATGTTACACAGTTTAAACTTGGGCTCAAATTGGAACATAAACTGAAGATTTAGGTCTATCCACAATGGCTATTTTAAGTGCTGGTGAGGCATAAAAATCTAATGAGTACCAAGAGCTTATGAAGTGGTGTAATAACTGAGGGGCACAGGGCTATAGTATTAACATTACTAGTATAAGTGTTGTTAGTATACAACTTTGAAGTATAGAGCTCAAAGTCTTTCATGCTGCTCAGGTTTATACTGAAACAATGTTTGACATGCGCTTTTTGTGTAATACTTAGAGATTTTGGAACAGTTTATGCTATTTGGTTTCACACTGAAGCGATATTCTTCCCCCCTTTCAAAGATAAAAAAGGATTTTTAAAATAAAGTCTTTCTACATTGTTCGATAAACCTGCTGGATGAGCTGTGACTCCATAAAGTTTAGGAACTCATTTATTATGTTGGTAGATCAGACACTGCATTTATTCACACAGTGCATCTCTAAAACTTAGCTTTCATTAGAGCTGCGGGGAAGCCCAGTCTTTCTCCCTTCACTCGAGAAGGTGAAGCTCAAGAAGATAATTAACCATGAAACAATGAGAAGGCTTGCTGGGTAAGCACTAGTGTGAAAACAGTTACTCCTCACAAAAGAGGGGAAATTAGCTGGCTGGATAAAAAAGGAAGTGTCAGACTGGAAGACTGAAGGGACTGCCAGCATAAGTAGATATCTCTATGCATCATTAATGCAATTTTTTTAACACTTAAACTTCACTGCTTTCTAAATTTAAATGCATTTAAATGCAATGTGTTAGGGGAGATTAATATGCCATTTTAAAATAATTTCTCTTAAACTTTCCATTTTCATGTTTTACCAGTTTTAGTCACCCTTCCCACGTATGAAAAAATCACTGCCTCTTAGTATTGTATTCTTGTTTACAAAGCCAATGTAAACAGAGCATTCTAAAAAGATTCAGTTTGTGCATTGTATTTCACAAGCCCATTATTTTACCTCAATGCAGATATTTTTATGAACAGAAAGTTTGTTTTGATTTTACTGTTTCACAGAGTAAAGATTTATGATGTGTGTTTCCTTTCAAAACTTCCTTCTACTTGAACAGTGTTCCCTGAAGCAGCCACATTTTTGGCAGAAATTCAGTTATATGCTATGCCAAAAGAAATAGAATAAACAAACACTGTTTAATGCAGCTGGCTAGGTAATTTACATATTACTGCACACCAAACGTGAAGACCTGAATATGGATTAGAGCTACAATGATGACACAAATGTCTTATATGTAAGGAAAAATGAAATTCAGATCATCATTGCTAACGATTCACATTTTATTATTTAAGGTATGTTATAGTACCTCTGGCACATAAATGCATGTGCATATTTAAACATTAAGTAGACGTATGTATTGTATTTTCTGTATATTTTACAGAAAAATGTGCTAGAAATATCTCAAAAACTGTTAAGTGGGTACATTTTTCGAAGTTTTCTTCTGGTGAGAGCAGACTACCTAAATGGCTGCATCCTGGTCTTTGGAAATAGTAAAAAACAAACAAACAAACAACAACAACAAAACCACCAAAAAACCTCCAAATGCAGTGAAAACCCTCTAGACATTCCTTAAAACTCCTTTACTATATCTAAAAATGTAGTATATAATATAGTATAGGCCTCCAAATCTGCAAGTTCATATGCTTTCAAAAAGCATCTGCCATTTTGGGGAGATCAACAGTCCATTCAACTGAGTCCATCTCCTGCAGTGGCCAGTAGTGAAAGTTTATGGAAAAGTTAAAAACCCCTCAAACACATAGGATAGTATAGCAGCTGAGAATTCAGCCTGTGGGGACTTTCAGAGTTGGAATTCAATAAGCATTTATTGATGTCTCCTCCATGTTTTTGTCTTAATTACCTACTGAACTCATTTGTATTTTTGCTACCCACAACATCCTGTAGGAACAAGTGCCATTTTTATTATGCACTGCATGAAAATAAAAATAATTTTAAATCTCCTGCCTGATAATTTCATTGGATACCTTTTACTTCGTGTGTTAAGAAAAAGAGTGAATAATTGTACCTTATTTATTTTCACGGATTTTAAAAATAATTTTTGATTGTATTCCTGTCTGCTTACAGCTGATGCAGCTCCTAGAACATCCTGTAATATTGAACAATGAAACTCTGATTATGCATATACTTACTGAAGATCCTGCAAATGCATTTCCATAACGACTGCAGGATTGGGGCCCTACCATCCAATATGGAAGACCCTTGTAAGATGGTGTCACTGCAAATTAAACAGATGTTGAATGCTCTCTATTAACCCTCTCCCTCTCCAGAAGGGAAAGGAGAAAAGGGAGTGAGACTTATGGGTTGGAAAATTAAGAACGGCTTTAATAAAACAATTACAATGAAAAAACATGTAATAATATTAATATTATTACTGCTTCTACTACTACTAGAAATAACGAAACATATACAAAAGCAATACAGAGCTCCCCCAATAAGGATCACGGAATTTCATGCTGTGATGGCAAGCAGGGCTGATGCTGCAGGGAAGGTGCCAAGAAGTCCCGGACTGGACTCTGCAGCAGATGGGAACCAGATTCAGGAATGCACAGATTTGCATTGGAAGGAAAAGAATGGGCAGAGTCTCTCATGGACACCAGCCATAGAAGAAAAGAGAGCTGACCTCCATGGTCCCTCCGCTTTAAAATGAGTATGACATGTACGGAATGGAATAATTTGTTGGTCAATTTGGGGTCACCTGTTCTGTCCCCTCCTGCCCACAGATGGGACCCTTTTGTGTCCTTTCACTTGTGGAACACAAGATATTTAGAAGCGACTAGGGATGAGTATAAACATGGGCCTTTCTGCAGATTATTCCTGCTGTTACCTTAGTAACAACCGTAAACATGAAGTGTTATCAATTCTAGGAGCATACACTGACTGAAAAAATGTAGTCAACTTCAGAAAGTGCACTTACTTAGAAGAAACTTAAGTGAAACCAAAATTTACTGAAAGGAGAAACGGCTCTGTATTAGACAAAACCAGGACAGATGGAAATAACTGCTGTGTAACCTGCCAGAAAATAAAGTTTCTTTCACTCTTTCTAAAACCTATTTTGTCTGAAAACTCTTGAAACAAAATATTAGAAAATTAGCTTCAACTAAACTCATTCGCAGAGCTGGGGTCATTAGAGATGCAGTGCGACAAGTCATTAAATTAATTAAAAAATCACAAGTTTGCGACTTTTGTATTTCCCTTAACTCTAATTTTTAAACAGTGCTGGCTTGAGCCATTATCTTATGATTACTGGATATTAGGCATCTAAATAATACACCAACTCCATCCTGTAATCTGAACACAATGCACTGCAATGAGAATTGCTGTCTGCTGAGCACTTTTAGATATCTGGCCCTATACTTAAATGCCTAAATAGCAAGTGAGTTCTTTTGAAATTAGACCTCTGTCCTTGAAAATAAAAACCTATCTTTTTACCTTGCTTTTTTAATGAGTTTTTTTGCCATTTAAATGGTGTTTGATGGTTCTTTCAGCATCTGCATGCATTGGAAACATCAGATTTCCAATTTCTGAATGTTACGTATTTTCCTACTAAACCTGATTATTCCTGAGAATTCATTTGAAGATTTTATGCATCTTACAGTTCTAATGAACATTTCAGCAGCAGGGAATGTCTTTTTATCGAAGTTGTGGAAAGTACTTTACTCACAATGTTTTGACCATTATTTAATTTGTGGTATGGAAAAAAGATGAATAGATTGACAGATGGTTGGTAGAATACATGCTACCATGCTCTAAAGACCTAAATCTGTTACTGTGATGTCGACTTTTCCCATCATAAAATTATAAAGCTCATATTTCTAGATTTTATAGGATTGATTTCTGCTATCTGAAAACCTGAATTTTTCTAATTACTTGTTAAATATTTATTTCAAAAGTCATGGCAAGTTGGTTTACTATTATTGTAGCTATCTATAAATGCAAAGAAATTTCAATTGTTAGATACCCCACCAATGAGGATCAAATGCTATTACCTATGAGAGCTATGACAGTGTTTTCATTATCATATGTGGAATTACAGAGCCATGTGATAAACTGGCACTTTTGAAGGCCTCACCGGCATTCTAAAACTCTTGAAGGTTTGTAAACACCAAACATTAAAAAAAGTCAGATCAGCAGTGAGGTATTACCAACTTTCTACCAGCTATGAAATTCCATCCCCCAACTACAAAACAGCACCAGTCTGAAACACAGAGTTGACAGTAGATAGAACAGAAGCATCTTCTGGCTGCATGGATGAACACAGCTTTGTATACCCCCAAAAGAAAAGATTTCCAGCTTCTCACTGGGTAACACAACACCACTGACCAGCCTTGAAAGTTCCTGAGATATGAGCATTTAAAGTGTTTAAGCAACTTCAAAACAAGTCAATTTTCCCTCTTTCTGAATTTATACATTTGAACAGATTAAAACTTAATTAACCAAAAAAGGAATACAGAAGATAGCCAAAGAAGTAATCCTTTTAAAATATACATACGTAGACGTATATACAAAATGTTATGGCACTGAGCCAACAAATCTATGTAATTCTTCCTTTAATATAACAGAGCATAATAGAGAAAAAAATTCCAGGTATCTGTGACTTAAAGATTTGTCAGTCACTGAAACAGACTGCTCACAGGATACTACTGAAAACATTAATACAGACACAGTGCTTTATACCCAATTCAGACATGATGTTTGAGATAATTATAACAGCAGGAACCTAGTCCTGTACACCCTGGTCATGATATTTTCTGCGTCGAATATTTGAAGTCAGTTTTTCACTGTAGTGTGAACTTTGGACAGTAGTCATACATGATGAATCAACCATGTTTGGTTTAAAAATAATGCTGAGAAATATATGCTTTGTTTATTTTGCTTTTATAGCCTTTTTGTTTAAAACCATGATCAGCTGCTATGAGCCTAGTCTCATAAAGAAACCTGCCTTCTAAAAAAAGCAAGTAAATTTCAAATACTGCACAGAAATGTTGTGTGCTTCGGCAAGAAAAAAAAAATCAAAGGAGGCTTGCTGTAATTAAGTATTGCAGCAATTGATTTCCTCATTAAAATAACTCTTTACTTTTAATGTAATTTCATTTATCTTTCCATGGTCAGCCCAACAACAAATAAGTAACTTTCACCTCTCATGTTACAAAGTTTTCTGGGTGCCCTGGAGAAGGCAAAGAAACTAAATGTGTCTGCAGAATCAGCAAGGAATCACAGAAGAGAAACACGCATCTCAAAGAAGTGTACTGAGTCCAGCTGATGTGGATGGTGTTTGAAACTTGCTACTATGGGACTGTGGATGAACAAGGCACAAGAAATTTTCTTGTAGGTTTCATTATAATGCAAGCTAAAAATTTACATGTAACCAACACCGTCAACATTAGCAGGAAACGCTGTACGTCCAGAAATTTCAGTGCAGAGAAAAGGATTAAAAGAGCAAGAATGCTGAACTACTCTTTCTGCTCTAGGTGGCTCACATTATGGAGCAAAGATAAACTGCACTGGAAGAGGCTCCTCAGGAAAAGCCTATTCCTAGCATTGTCCGTATGGAAACTGTGCTACGCATGAAGACTTTCTATCCAATGCTCCCTTTTCATTAACAGAAAAGAACCAAGGCCATGCAAGCAATCCAGTAGAACTGGTGAGTGTGTTTGCTCTCAACCTTAACAGTTCAGCCTACTCCCAAATCCTCTGGGATACCAGAGAAAATTAGGAGTATGTACCTCTACTTTCTGTCCTCTCCAAAGGGAGAGCTCAGGTTTACTAAGGTTTAACAGAGATTGTGAAATAGTGAAATAGGGCTGCCTTAATCTCTGGAGTCTGGATTAACCATTAGCCTCTTCTTGCCTAGTTCAACTGACAACTAAAGAGTTCATCACGTGATCAAAATTAGAGTAACAGCTCAAAGTCTGACTTGGTGGCAGTGAGCTCAGATGACCACCCCTGAGGGTTTGCTCTCTCAGAAGACTGGAATTTGTTCCCGTTTGGCTGAGGTTACGAGTTTGAATATACAGCTTGGGCTTCCTATCATTTTACAAAGCCATGGCAAAACATTACAACATCTGCCAAAGCGAGGGAAACAGATTGGTAACATTGCATGGAGTATTTCACCTGTGGATTGTTACCCTATGCTGTTAGTTAGTTCTGACAGAAAGTTTTGCAGTCTCTGAGGATGAAGAAGAGTGGTCTGCAGAAAGACTTAAATGTCTTCTTTTTTCTTTCTATTCACTCTAAAAACTTACCACTGCAGGTGACCACTCTGGAGGTTTTCTCAAAAATATGAGAGATCATTTATCTGAATTTTTATTTATTTTTGACTAAGCTCCACTGGCTCCTCATTTTTTTTTTTACCAAAATTTGTTCAATAAGAAGGATTTTACCAGCTTCAGTTTTGCCAGATCATCCAGACTCTGCATACTGCTGTGATGGCTGCTATCACAACTATGGCTGGTCCTCAAGAAAATTATGAGAAATAGAGAATTTCTTGCAAGAATGTGGGCATATCACCTATCTTTAATTAAAGCCCAAGAAAAATCTAGGCCGACGTTCACCATTTATGTAACTTCATTTTAGGTCATGGAGATAATTATTCCATCACAAATCAGGCATGCAATGCAACCCAGAAGCTCAAAAACACACACCTCAGGTATGAGGATGGTGCATCACGACTCTAGACTCTACAATCAAATATGCATTCACCTAACATATATTTTAAGGAAGCACCAAAGTGAGCAGTCTTCAGTGTTGAAATACAAGTAAAACAAGATGACTGTCAGAAACAAATACAAGCAATCAAGATTGTACTGTCATAGACTATATGAAGAGGGCCAGTATCAAAACAAAAATAACTTGTGATAGATAATGAAAAAAACTATTTGTAAAGGTTCAAACATAAGTCATTTAATAATTACTTTGTGAGGCCTAGATCATGTAATAGGTGTTCAGCACTTTACAACATGTAGTGTGTCCTCCTCAGCCAATGAAGTTAATCATCAGTCAGTTCTTTGCACTAGTACTAGGCTCTTCTGACGAACTTCTAAATTTTATGCAAGATTTTTAGCTAGATCCCACCTCACAAAATAATGGCTTGTGATAAAATAAGAATCTTTTAGAAACCAAGCTTTTGTTTCGTGGAGCTACCTAACAAATAGCTGAACAGTGACAAATTAATTTTTTATGATTTTGTGTGTGTGTGGTTTTTGTTGTTATTTAAGCTTAGAACAAACGGTATTCTATAGCTTGAAAAAATATTGCACCAGTGAAATAAATACAGAGAAGTGAAGGGGAGATACCATGCCTAGCATTATTAAAAACTTCTCTTCTCCAGATAGCATCTCGGAAAGAGATAAATAGAAAAAAAATAAAGATATCAGATCAGAAGCAATATAGTATTTTTAAACAATTTGTTTTTCAAAGTACATTGTAAAGAATGAAATGAAGAGGAAGTTGGAAAAAAGTCCTAAACAGAGCTTTAAAAAGGCTCTTTACATCCTAAGAAACAAGCTTGTGAAAAAGACAGAGGTGCCCTCTTTTTTTTTTTTTTAAAGTGAGCTGTCTCGCCATTGCAGATTTTCCTAAGTCCTTACAACTCTAATTAAAATGTGGTAATTGGTTATGTTACCTCAATTACCATGATGCATGGACATTGATGCAAAGCGACACCAATTGAATCCCTTGGGTGTTATACCCCAAGGCCATCCCATTTATTGTGGCCTTATTATTTTCAATTATGTGGCTAGATGTTCAGCATACTTTCAAGCCAATAGAGGTGGGGGCTTTACTGGTCACAAAGTGTAGTGTACACATGGGATGACTCCGGAGAAGAAGAGAAATAAGCATTTTTTTTTTCATGAAGCATAGTAGTGAACTTAGTGATCAGATTTCAGACATTTTCAGGGCAATGTGAGAATTACAGCACCTTAACTCAAATCTCGTTAACTCAAAATCTCTATTTTAAAAGCATGATTAATATTGTCCCTTCAATAATTAGCCCTGTCTGTTGCACAAGAAAAGAGATTGTATGCTCCATAAAAAATATATGTTTCTTATTCAATGAATGAACAGTCTGGATAAAAAGCAGCTTCTCTAGCTACCAAAAAGGCAAGAATATTGAATTGAGACTTAAGACGTGAAATCCATTAGAAACTGCAGTTCTGCCTCTCTCCCAGTCACAACATTACAACAGTTTTATATACTCCAATTGGTAAAACAGTCCCAGAAAAGTGAATTTCCGCGGTCACCTCATTGTAGCTTTCTATACAGAGACATATCTGAACTGGACAGGACATCTCCACATTGTGAACATTTGTAGCAGCTGGAATCAGAGAGAGTCCAGCGCAGGGCAACAAAGATGATTAAGAGAGTGGAGCATCTCCCTGATGAGGAAAGGCTGAGGGAGCTGGGGCTCTTTAGCTTGGAGAAGAGGAGACTGAGGGGTGACCTCATTAATGTTTATAAATATATAAAGGGTGAGTGTCACGAGGATGGAGCCAGGCTCTTCTCGGTGACAACCAATGGTAAGACAAGGGGTAACGGGTTAAAACTGGAACACAAGAGATTCCACTTAAATTTGAGAAGAAACTTCTTCACAGTGAGGGTGACGGAACACTGGAACAGGCTGCCCAGGGAGGTTGTGGAGTCTCCTTCTCTGGAGACATTCAAAACCTGCCTGGACACCTTCCTGTGTAGCCTCATCTAGGTGTTCCTGCTCCGGCGGGGGGATTGGACTAGATGATCTTTTGAGGTCCCTTCCAATCCCTAACATTCTGTGATTCTGTGATACTGTGAATAATCCACTGAGGATCAACACATAATTTACATTAGGTGTATTACTGGCTGAGCAAAAGATCAAAACCAATTGCATAAACCAATTTATGTATTCCCACTTTGACTTAACTGTTGCAAACTTGTGGGCATGACCATGACTGAGTCTGTCTCAAATCTTTTTTTTAACTATTCAGTCTTTCGAGTAGACTAGACCCTCTAAAGGAAAGTGCACAGTGAGTTAAAGGTTCTCCAGCTGTTGAGCAGGAATTTTAGATGGCAATTTTGGGTTTAGTTGACTAAAGATTGTTGCTGGTTTTGTTGCAATTGCCAGACAGACTCCTTTTCTTTCAAGATGATTGCTAGCAGGGTCTTGTTAGGCAAACTATAAGGCATCTGTGTAATTCTGAAGCTAAAATTTAGGTGACATATAACATTATATCAGCAAACTGTAGAATGATAAATCTGGGGGAAAAGGATTTACCACAAAAAAAAAAAAAACAGATGGGGGAAATAAAAACCTCTTTTGCTAAAACAGATTAGGACTGCTTCCAGTAACAGACAAGTGTCCTACTGTTTTTTAAATGTAATCTTTGTGGGTTGTATGCATTCATGTATTTCATTGTATGAATACCTCATTCATTATAGCTAGATTAACATACTGAATCTAACCGTATTTCACCTTCTGGAGTGATTCTTACTGATAATCTCACAGTGTAAATATAACTTTTGGTTTATGAGAAGGACACCTCTTGTACTACACGTTAATATCTTCTTGCTATCTATAAATTTATGGTGCCAGCTATTGCAAAAGTTGAGCAAAATTAAACATTGCTGAAAACAAACAATTCAAACGAAACCTAAAAGCCTTTTGTGGTTGGTTAATTCCAGCATTTATTCCACCATAAATGGCCCAGATAAGTGACTGAATGTAAAAAGGGGCAGAAACAGGACAAAGGAAGATCCCAGCACAAAAATTAGGAAGACAGTAGAGGATGCAAGTGACTCTTTTCACTTACATGAGGCAACATAATCATTTGGGCTATCTTATTTACTGTCAGCAAGTCAGATACCATGAATGAGTCAGATGCCATCAGAGTATAAAAACATCTCATTTGTTTTCATAAATCACGGTATTTTGTGGGTAATCACAAATAAAGACCTGTTACCAAGGGATACTGTTTTGTGCCAAGACTGGCACACCATCAAATACAGAGAGATAGGGAAGCTGAAGAAACAGTTCTGGTACCTACCCAAGAAATGACTACACAGGAACTAAGTGAAAAGGAAGGTTAGAACATGCCAGCTCTGTCCAGGGAAGACAAAGAAACCTGAATCCTGCAGTGTCTGGGGCATCTTTAAATGTTTAGAATACAAATAGTTTCATCAACACGAGAAACTTGTAGATACTGACATACTTCAAAGAATCCTATTGTTATAAACAAGCCTAGGATGAGAGGTCCCAAAACAAAATGGTCCCCAGTGAAAATTTGATGAGCATCATGATAGCTCTAAAATGGCTGCCACTTCTCAGCAGAAGGAATGATAACACCCCCTGCCCAGTGAAAGTCAACTCAGCCCAGTAAATAGCTCCAGACTACCCCAGGCAAATTGGGAACAAAGCAGCATGTGCCTTGTACAGTCCCAAGCATCCAGCTATTAAGCAAAGTGCCATACTCAGACCCTCATCGTGCCTCAACTCCTGATCGACTGCAATCCCCAACAGAAACGCAAGACTTACTTCGCTCCTGCTGCAACAGCAGCACCGAGCTCTAATTAACTCATAACAGTTTATTTAGAGTGACTGCAGGTATTATAACAACAGCAAACTGCTTCCACACGGCAACTGCCTGCATGCAAAAGGAGAGAATTTGCTTTCACTACAGTAACTTAGACCTCCATTCAGCTGTCCTTGAGCTCTCTCACAAATACAACTTGTTTCTTTTCCAAATTCAATAGAAGTTATATTTACTACAACAAAATGATAAGTTTTGTAGACAAAAAAGGCAGTTCATCATCTTTTTGGTACTTTACCTTTTAGAAGAAACCCATTCCAGTCTCTCTTGTGCAGTTATAAACCCAACAGATAAGCAGGCTTTAGCAACTAAAGTTTGGGATTCTGAGAACTATTTTTCAATTTCGCTGTTGTCTAATACTGCATACATTTGTTTTTGAAGCTCCAAAATTCAACCGTTTTTCCTACTGCTTGTCATCTCTTTAAACATTCGGTGTGGCACTAACCAACAGTCAACTAGAGCTGTTTATATATTAGTAATATGACTGAAAATATTACGAAGATGGAACTATCACAAAAATATAACCATTTCTCAAGAGAATTAAAAAGTTTTACTATAATATTTTCTTTCTTAGTTTATCAATCTTTTGTATTCCTCAGTCTCATATTTATCTTCTAGCCCATTCACTTCTCCAGCCTATTTCACTGCTGATGTCTGTTCTCATTTCTTGCTCTCCTAGATTCACCACCATCAAAACTCAAGAATGTTGTCTCTTTGCCACTGTTAAGACGGCATTTGTCTTCTCTTATTTCTTCACTTTCCTCTCATTTAAATGTGAATGTATTGTTTAGAACTCTTACCTCTATTTTCTATTCAGCTTCATTTTGGATCATCACTAATTCTTTTCTTACTTTAATTGCACTGAAATGTCTCTGATGTTTTCTTATGATCTCTATTTTACCAAGTTCTGTTTTACTTTTGATTCCACTTGGTCAGATTCTAAACAAATCATTTCCTTGGATTTTTCTGCTCTCTAGATTAGTTTTCTACTTTGTCTGTGGTTTTGGGCTAATTGTTCTTCCTTAATCTGCTTTTTACTAGACTCAAACAAGCCTTTTCCCTTAACTCCTTCCCTTTCCCCTTTTTAGATGATAATATCTATTCAGATACCTGCAGTTCCCATCTCTGGACTGAGGGCTCAAGTAAACTCCTTTGCGTCTAACCCCACTCTTCTGCCTGTCTTTTGAATATTTCATTCTTAGTGTCCATTAACATAAACTAAGCACAGACAAAATGGAATTCTTGCCCTGTCCTCTCCAGATCTCCTCTTTTCTTCATGCTCTGCTCAGTGTGACTGTTTTCCCTCCGGTAATCTGCACCAGCTGTGACATCCACAGCTCTCACTAGCTCTATGGAAGGAATCTTAGCATCATCAAGATTTGGCCTTTTTCTGCTGATCATATAGTGAAAGTTCTTAGCTGATCTCCTCGGTGGTTTCCAGTAGCATTCCTCTTCAGTAGATACTTCCCTCTTTATGCATAGATGTATAAGGAGAGGCTGAAAAGTAATATTTCCTTTTCTCTATACCCTTTTACAATCACATGCAGCTTAATCATTTTTACACTTCTTCCAAACAGATCAAATTTTTGAGAGCGTAACCGACTCTCCTCAATTATCTGCACTTCTTACTAAGCTGTCGGTTGACTATTCCCGTGCTTATAAAACTAACATTGATACTCCATCTGCTTTTCAGTGATGTTTTCCTTCCATGGTGCCTCGTACAGAGACACGCCGCTTTTGACTTGTCCTGAAAGCCTATTCAAACCTCGTTCCTTCCTCAAGTCCCATTTCTATCTCAATACCTAAAGCAGAGGCCAATAAACCAAACAGACAGAGGAGCACTCCTACTTTATAAAATGTGATAAAGGTATGGAGGCAACAGATTATTTTTACCTTCAACAGTTCACTCATCCAATACATCCTCCTCACTAACTCACCATTTCTTGGCCTGTTCAGACTAATAGTTTTTTCAGTCAGGAGCTGCTAGTGTTCTGAACAACGTATTGTATATCATCATGTTACATTGCCATAACTGAGCAAGAGAATTACAGCTTCTGTTATTTTTGTAAAGGAACTTTAACAAAAAGAAGTCAAATGTGGTATTTCACTGTTAGTCAGATAATTCCTAGGAAGCATGTAAGTGTCAAGTATTTTTTCCTTTTATTTGTATGATATAAACCTAAAAAATTATGTAAGCTAAATATATGTCACTTGTTCTCAAATACCATCAAGGCTCTTCAGTACACGCACTACACAGGGTTATCACTGCTGTCAATGTCGCTGCAGTATTCAGACTTCAGCATTATGAGAGTAGCACAAAACCCGCTGAGCCAATTCATCCGTTACAGTCAATGGTGTTACAGTAGGGATTATTTTGTTCCCCCTATGGTTTATTGTTTAAATGTAGATACTGCTTTATAATATAGTTTTATGCTGTAGAAAACCTGTCTAATTTATGCCACTTAATGGATGGTTTAAGCAGAGTGCTATCTTGCCTCTCAGGAATCATCTCCCTGAGATAAAAGCAAATTAATGCATTTTACTTATATTCAAATAACACAGAATTGTATATTAATCACATACTCATGGCATTCTATATGAAATACACATCTACTGCTGGGATGCTAATTAAAACCAGTCTTACTTACATTGAAATTCTTTTTCCGAAAAATATTTACAATCAGTGAAGTATGTCTCCGGGCCCAGTTCTGTTAGGTACTGAGCAACTTGGCAACAGGAGAAGATTGTTTTCATTACTTGACAGGATTAGATGTCATGAGACTAAATATCTAGCAAACAGAACATGTATATTGTGAGTTTATCTTATTAATCAGTTTTGTCCATACAATACGATGCTTTGTGAAAAACTAAAGCTTCACTTCTTGGTAGTAAAGGCTAGAAATGGCATCTTCAGTCAGAACACTCTGAGATGAATGTGTTTGTCTTGCACTGAAAAAGTATCTCTCATGAAGAATGAAGCCACATGAAATCTTTTTAAAGCAAGCATCACTCACCGAATCTTTTTCCAATCTCTTCTGTAGCCGTGTTTGCCACTGGACAGCTTGCATGACAATGGCTTCCCACCTTCTCTCGAGGTTTACGATTATCAGCTGCATGGACTGGTGATCTGCATTTAGGTTGCAGGTCTCCTGGTCATCCAGGAGGTGCTGGCATAATCGCAGCACAGAGGCTACCCCCCGACGTCTCTGTTTGATCTCACAGCATAGAGACTGCAGGACAGACAAACAACAGATGTCAGTGTGGAATACAAATTTAAGCATTAACTATTATCTTATATTTTATGGTGCCCAATTTCTATCTTAAAACAGTTTTTTCAGCTCTTCAGTAAATTCTCATACTTACTATCGAAGCTTAATGTTTTATTTTCAGATAAACACAGTCTTAATAACACAGAAGGAATAAAGCTACTTTCAGTCTCCTTCAAACAAATGCCATACATAGCTAACTGTCTCAATAATGCTGAAAGGTTTATGGTGTAGACTGGTTTATTCTTCTTTTTTTTTTTTTCATTCAACTGGGACACATCTGAAACAAGTTACCATGACAGTAATCAGCTTCAGAAATTCTTCAGGACAAAATGGGGGAAAAAAATTAGTCATGCAGTGAAAATACACATATTTTTACAAAAAACAATAGAAATTATGGGTCATATGTACCCTGTCAGAGGACAAACTTTAAGGAAGGAGAAAACTCAGTATAAAATTATTTACAGATGTTTTTTGTTATCATAAAATATTTCCAGAATAGTTCCATATTCAAATAAATGTAGGAATAAAGTGATAAGTGTATCCTTCTCAAAGAGGAATAATTCACCACATCTATTTCGTCATACTGATTCCAGTGCTAGCAAGAATGCAGTCTGACGTGAACTGCATGATGGGAGCAATCGGTAAGCCCTAATATTGCTGAATATCAATGGGAGCCAGGATATGTTAGTTCTATGCCAGAAACCCAAGTAACTACACAGAGAATCTCACTGAACAGCAGTATAAATAATGCATCCTACATGCCAAAGCTAAAGAGAGATCTACCGCCCAGAAGCAGTAAATGGCATGGGGTTCTTTCAAGCATGGTTTTATCCACAATCATGCTCTTACCATCATTCAACATCAAATCAGGATTTTATTAACTCATAATGTGTTTTAATAATAATACCTATGAAGCTGGGGTACAGAAGGTAGAAATGCATCTGAGGACGACTGCTTCAGCCCAGGTTCTGAGACACTACACTTTTATAGCATTGCATCGTTTAAGTGTTCAACTATTGTCATAGGCCTGTGTTACTCCTGAATTTAACACGACTGTGCTCCACACGTGGGAGCTTTCCAGATAATTTAAATTGTAACTTGCCAACATCTGTTTCCCTCTGTGGGATGCCACAGATGAAAGTGCATGACCCCATGAGAAAATCTGAACTATCATGTCTTTTGAAGACAGGGTATTTGCCTCTAAGTTTCCAGTTAAATGTAATAATCAATCAACAACAACAATGAAAAAACCACTGCATCTCTCAAAGCTGTTCACAAGCGTCAACTGACAAAAAATCAGGACCTGCTCTCCTGAATTTTATTAGCAAAACAATAACATTCTGTAGAAAGTGAATTCAAGTTCCAGATTTTCATATCACTTTTTATTTTAAAATTGGAATTTATACTCAGAAATGTTGTACCTCAAAGGAGTACTTTGCTGCTGGAAGTCTCTGCTTGATCAATAACACTAAGCTGAAAGTCTGAAGCAAAACATTGGTATACACATCTAAAAAAATATATCTTTTCTTTGCCTACGGATAGTGTGCAAGCAATTTTTTTATTCAAAGCCTTCAAGAGAAATGATGATTAAACCCACAAACATAGCTGAATTACTAATCTACTTTCTCTGGCACAATTGGGCCATTTTAACAGTTAACAGATTGCTTATTAATCAACAAGGGTAAACAAGACAAAGCAATCTCATTTAAAGTGGAAGTTTTAATGCCTAAAAGTATTTGTGTTCAAAATGTTAATCCCGATAAGGCTTCATTAGAAGACGTCTTAAAATGATTAAGTACATTTCATTGTAAAGTACACTGAGTAGTATATCAGCAGGTGGACATTTCATACAGATGTTCCACTTATTGATGTAATGCATTCTATAGCTATTTAAATTACCCTAACTCTGTAATAGCTAGAATTCTATTACTCCTATAATGAGAGAACCCCGTACCTTTAATATTTCTGAATTTTAAATAAGGTGAATGACAAATTCCCAAACCACTATTTATGGCAAAATATGACCAGGAATTTTATTATTCAATTTATACCAGAGCTGCATTTTCACTTACATTTCCTGAACTTGCCCTTATTTATTTTCCTAGAGTTCATTACTAGCTTCCTACATGGTTCTTGATGTAACCACCACGTCTGGCACACTTCCTTTCTGATGCTGTTCCTCAGCCTAATGTCACATCAGAAAAAAAACCAAACCAAACCAAGCCAAGCCAATCTACCTGAAGTCACATTTCTTTTTTTTTTTTTTTAATATTGTATAACAGTTAACAATTAATTTTTATGGAAGTGATGGTAAGTTACATACTGATGGCAGTCAAATCTATGTATTAATAGGTCTGCATTAACTTAACAGAAAACAATACAGCTCAGAATCTGGCCCCATAACATTAACTTACCTTGATCTATCTGATTATGTCATCCCTTATAAATATTTTTCATTTTTTATACAATAACATATAATATGATGAGATATAGAATATTTCATTCATAAGCCATTATATGGGAGTTTAAGTGAGGCCTTTACATCGTGTTACCTGAAAGCAGAGCTACAGGATCTAAGTGATTTCTAACTTACATCAGTTTTACACCAGCATAATAATAGTAGCTTTACTGAAGCTATTTCTGATTTACATGGCTGTGACAGTACAATTAGGCCTATGGCACTTTTTGTTTCAGTTTTATTACATGATATTATGGTTAATATTAAACAGGAGAAGATTGAAGTGCTTGTATCTAATATGCTGAAAGAGTTGGCTATAGCAACAGTACTTTAAAAGCCAGAGAACTTAATCATGTAAAGACATCTTTAAACCCTATATAACAGTACTAGCAATAATGAATCTAAACAGTATTAGGATCTGGTATACAGTGTCCTAAAGGGACACAATAATTGCCTGTATCCTATGACATGATGTCTCACAGCGTTTTATATCCATCCATGTTCTGCTATTGTTAAAATGCTGTGCTTCTATAAAAACCTGTCAATATGGCTATTGTACATGCAAAGTATGCTTCCAGGACCATGGTTACTTTAATTATTTTTCAAGGTACATTCCACGTTGTGAATTAACAGCTATAATTCATGATTAATTAAAAAAAAAAAGGAAATGAAAGATTATTAGGATCTCTACTGAGGCTTGGGGTTGATGGTCTACAGCTGCTACAGCAAGCTACTGGGTACTTTATTGGTCATAAAATGAGGAAACAATCTAACAGTAGACTCAGGAGCATCACTTAGGCTCACTGAGGCTCCTGTGTGTGCAGAAGATTTGCTGAAGTATAGATTAAGAAATCAGGTACTTTGGATTGTGGCTCCTCATACTATCATGTGTCAGTTGAGCTGTGGTAACTGTAAATACAGTCCAAACCTTTGCAAATGTGGGAGAAACACATTCACTTAAATCATTCGCAGCAAGACTTAAATGAATGTGTTTGGCTTTTTTGCTGCAGGCTAAGAGTATACACAGCAAGTGCAGCTGCCGTGTATGAACTTGACTTTGTGCCTGAGTCCTTTGCTTTGCAACAGATACCATGATAACATTGAGGTGTTATTCACTTTTATGTTACTATGAGCCATGCTTTCTCGTACTGAGGATTGCTGTCTGTGCTGTTAGAATCTTGGAAGATTTTTCTTCCCTCTGCCTACTCCTCTTTTCAGTGCTTTGAAGTTAGCATCTGCATAGCTAAAAAGGGCTAGCTGAAACTACTTTCACAGCTTGTTAATACCATGCCTTAAATCATCTGGAAAAGTCCCTGCTGAGTCAAATGACATCAAACACTGTCTCCAAGCCATGGGCTGATGGCACTGTCTATGGGGATGGAAGTAGTCATGATCTGAACAGAAAGTGCTCTGCATAGCTGCGTGACTCCTAAGCGAATGGTGTATGACCAGAAACACGTGTGCGGCTTTAGGCAGAGTCTGAGCATATGGAGGCACAGAAAGGTAGGAAGTTGAGGAAATTAGAGACCCCTCAAGCCCCAGTCCCGCTCCATCCCTCAGCCTTCGTGCAGTGTGTCGGTGCCTGAGCTGTGCTACATCACCGGCTCTGCACAACCGAAGGACGTGGATGCGAATTTGGCTTTCTCACACAACATGGTAGATGAGTTGGCCACTGAAGCACTGTTCTGTCAAGGTTCTTCAGCAGGTGCTTAATATTAACCATCTAAAAGTACCAAGGTTCTTATGAATTCAGTGGGACTACTTGTGCTTAAAATAGTTTAACATTCAGTTTAAGATTAGTTTAGTTCACTTAAATCCACATAATCCACGTATAATCACCATATAAAATGTTGAGGTATGATTTTTGTAGCATCATTTATTACATATTGTTTTGGGAATTCATTTTTTATGGGATCTGAAGTTCTTTCAACTGTTTCCATCTTTCTTGCTTTCACTCTACAATTAGGAATAGTAAGGTTCATGTAGAGATACCCAGAGCTTTGAAAATAGTTGGAAGATGGCAAATGATATCTTATATAGATAGATTTTCTTTGTGCTTTCAGGTTCAGAAGAAATGTCAAAGTGTACTGAGAAAAACACTCTTTCTAGGTTTATGTTGTGTTTGTGTATGGGAAATACTGTGTGCTTTTCAGAAGAAGCACGACTGCAGATAAATCTGGAACCACCAGATCTAAGAAGGAGATTCTGTCTAACTTCGGTCTGTTAAAGGCTCTCTCTTTCTCCTTGTTACAGAATGTGGGTATGAGAGAGAAGGAATAGTACCTGTCCAATTGCCTCAGTTGTTGCTTGATGGAAGAAGAAATGAAGATTGAATTGGTGTTATTTAGTATAACAATCATGTTCAGAAATTAAGGGAAAATCTGAGAACGGAAGCTACTCTTCTGAGTACAACAATCAAACTACAACTCTTAAAAAACGTAATTAGCCTTTTTATGTCTGATTTTTGGCCAGTGCAGCACTTCAGTTTTCAGAAGTGCTAATGTAAAACTTTTAAGTATCATGGCTAACAGCATTAATACATCAATAAAGGGAAAACAGGAAACAATCTGCTCGCAAATGTTGGATAAAATGTAGTTTTCAGTCTTTTCTGTGAAACGGCAATGCCTGTTGGAACTTTTCTTGTCGGGGTGATGCATCCCTGCATTTCAAATTCCATTCTTACATGGCACAGGGTGAAAATAAGAATTTCTGTTTCTGAATGGAAAACAAAACCAATAATTTCTCAAAAAATATTAGTAAGAAAGTAATTTCTCAAAATACAAAAAAAGCTAAATGAGAAAGATAGGAAATGAATGATGACTTGTCATCTTTTAGAACAATACTGCCAAACGTGCCTGCTTTTGCTGATTTCAAGGTTAAAAGAAAATGTCACCTAATATGGGAACTCTACTCAGTTGCATACTGTGGGACTTAATCTATACTGAAGCTAAATATTCTATAAGTATGCAGTGAAGTGCAAAAAACAGCAATTGAAAAATGACATGATTAAATGGCACAACATGCAATCATTTGCTCTCAATTATATCAATGTATCTTCTTCATTTCAAGGAGTCAGGCAGAAATATTGTTTTTTAAATGCCTCTATTAAATTGGGCACCAATAATAAAATAGATGAGAGTCCTAATAAGCTCATTTACGTAACATATATCACACACCACAGAACTATTCTCTCCAAACGGGTTTGTTCATAGATTTGTCTCCTGGTTGTCACTAGTCTTGGCTATATTAAAAGATTTTAAAGGCACAAGGCTCGCGGACCATTCAGTGGAAAACCTTTGTACTTAACCCTTGAGAGATCTTTAATGCTAATTATGGAAGAAGTATTGATATAATATCTTTGCTGTCACAATTTATTATGATGACGGTCACAACAGAATCTGGAACTGACATTTTAGAAATATCATCTAATTGCAAGTCAGAAATACAGAATGACAGTTTAAAGTAGAATATGACTTCTTTCAAAACAGCGAACTGTTTCTCTTTATTTAAAAGCTCTACTTTTAATAGCATTACAAGCACCAAATTGCTACATTGATCATATGTCTCTGTAACTCACTGCTTAGCAAAGCGTTACAATATCTCTCCTACAAGTCTGAGCCCAGTTCACTATATTGCTTGTGGAATGTGTCAGTCTCTATACATATTAAAAATGGCAGTGAACTAATATGAAAAAATACTTCATTTTTGCATTGGATTCGCTAATCTACATAGGCGCTCACATCCTACTTATGATCAAGTGCTTATCTTAATTCATTCATTTCACTAGCATTAAAAAATTTACATCGGAATTTGTGTTTATTTGCAATCAATAATGCAAATAAATTTATTAATTCAGTAAATATACTTATTTTAAAAAATATTTTTACATAGCATTCTAAAAGTACCCATTTTCTTTCCCATTTTTCTCTAGAGGTACGCTATATGCATTAAAAGCAGTAACAAGCCAGAATAGATGCTTCTGGGCTCGTTCCATAAAAGCTGCTATTATATCTGTACAATGTTCTTTAATTTCTTTGTTCTATTCCTTTTACTTGTTTAAGTACTTCAAAATATTTGTTTGTAAGAATACAGTTCAATGGTCTGTTATTTAGCTCATATTCCCATGTAACTAGTAATATGCAATATACTTTTCTTCATAAATTAAAAACACTATTAAAATTCCAGACATATAAAACAATATGAAGATTAAGTTACTATAAAAGAAACTATAATAGCTTACAGATTGCTTGTATCATTACTAAAGCGCCGGTATCTATTACGGTGTCTCCCTGGAATAAAGAATGCACTTTTGGCAATAATCTGTTAAAAAAGTGCCCATTATTGTTAAGACGCTCCTATCTTAGCTCTAAACTAGTATGCAATTACAGGAAGGTAACTTTTAAAAATAAAAGAAAACCAATGTTGGATCTAAATGCATCTTCCCTACTGAAATACAACACAGTTTCCCAAGCCTTGTTTTCCTCTTGTTTCGTATAGGGGATTGATTAGATTTATTTTCACACTGAAATATTTTAGAGCTATTTAGTACACACTGCAAAGTTGGAGTTAACTTGTTCCAGGGGATAAGTCAAGTCATTCAGACAGAGGAGCCAAATGTCATGGCAGGAGGATCCATTTTTCTAGTCTGGCACTGTCTGTGTTAATAGATGCTTTCAGTTCATGCTCTCTATTCATTCGAGTTCTCCTTCCAGCAATAAGATCCAAAAGAGAAATATTGAAAGATGTGGCACAATTTGCTAGGGTTTCTTTTTGCCCCCTAAAAATGCTAAAATAAAAGTAGGGAAAGCATCAGACATGTAGCATAAATATCAGTGCTATGTTTTGCTTTTGTAAATAATCCTGAAGTACACTACCCCAAAATTCATTTCCCTGTAGCGGACATTAAAAACACAAAATTTTTTCTAGATCACCACACTGGGCAGAGTTTCAAATGAATGTGTGTGGAAATTCAAGAGATTAAATGACTTAAGGCACAGGTGGAAACTTTACAAAATCAAGTGAGGCATGTTAGGCTCAATTTTACTACCTGTTGTTGGAATTCACTTAGAATTGCAGCTTAAAATAAATCAAGATGTTTCTCAACATACATCACACACGAGATGCCAAGAAATCCCCTCCAATTGCCTAGAAATGTTAGGTATCAGAATTTCAGTCATCTTTAATGAACAGTTAAAACTATTAAAACTTTGTATCCTGCCTCAGAGCTATGTAAGATGTGTTAAAAGAAAAACTTCCTTGCATGGATATACATCAATACCTGTAACCCCTGGGCTGAAGTTCAGATGTTAATACTGTACTTACTCCCTTTCTCAATCTTGCTCCCCCACAGATGATAGATATGCATTTTTTGCTGTCCCTGTGCAATGGCCCTGGTATATTCTGAAATGTAGTGAGAATTTACCCTATTCTGAATTACAGGAAAAATATCCTGCAATGCATTGGTATTACCTTTTTGTGGGAAAGCAGTGAACATAAAATAAATTAGATTAATCTTTTGAAGACTTCAGGACAGGCAGGGTGATAGGAAAGGGAAAATAAACACATCTAATGAGTAAGGAAAAAGATATTTCCTTTGGCTTTTTTTCTTGTGTCAGTGAAGCAAATTTAGCCTGGATTAAAAAATGTACAGCTTGAGCTGCTCTGGGGTAAACAGAGGAAAATATATGATGGTGCTTTCATGTATATCTGTATATGCACAAGGACAACAAGCAGGCTTTTCTAGAAATGGTATTCCACATCTTATTTCAAAAAAGCAACACAACCTCAGAATGGGTATATCATTAAAACATAAACCCATTGTTTTCATTCTTTTACCATGTGTTAATCATAAACACACACACATTTTTTTTGTTTCCGTTCAAGACAAAACTTAATAGTCCCCAAGAGAAGTTACTTGCAGCAGAATCAACTAGAGCTGGGCAGCACTGAGATGAGGTGGGTTCACTTGTATCTCAAGTAGGCTTGCCTACCTCAGTATCTTGCTTGCATAAATAAGTTTTAGGCAAGTGTTTAAATAAGTATGTTTCATTTTAAATTAAGATTAACTTGCCTTTGTACAAGTTAGGCATACACGACTTTGACAGGCACAGTTTAGCCCCAGTGCTATGAGAAGGCTAGAATTAGAAGCGAGGACAGAAGCAGGTGATGTGGTCAAGATGAGCTGTGAATGGCAGTCAAAAAGCTAAGGGTTGTCAAAAGCCAAATGTCTGGACAAAGTGACCGTGTATGATGGTCTCAGAGGCTCAGCATTACTCATATTATTGCACCTCAACTGACGTTCTTCCATTGCCTGGACAACAGGATTGGGGTAAGAAGACTAGGTAAGATGAAAGCAAAGAAGGCACGAAACAGACCTGCTTTTCTTCACTATGGCTTAGACTAGAGAATATAACGGGGTTCCTCTTACCGTGGCAAAACACAAAAATAAGTGTCACAGTGACAAAGGGAAAGGCGGTGCACCGTGAATGACATTGCTTCATCAGCTGCTGGAGAAATGCACAGAAAATCCATTAGATTAGAGGCCAGGCCTTCAGATTTATTCCGAGGTGAGGAAATGCTGCACCTTCCTAACAGACCAGTAAGGGAATCATCCTTGAAAGGACAGGAATCCACATACTTTTGGATTTTTTTTTCCATTGACTTTATGCAGCAAGCATAATCTAAGCCACTCTGCTGTCTCTAGTAATATGTTGCCAGTCTGCAAATCCCATTCCAGACTGACATCTCATACTTGTGAGACATAATATACCTGAAAAGGCTTGCAATAACACTTCAGAATTTATACTGAAGACTTGTTCTTTTTATGTTCGTATTCTTATTCATACTGAATTACACTTTAGCCTACAAATAATTCTACTAAAATCAATGGGCTTCCTGGCAGTATGAAAGTATTTTTAGTGTGAGCAAAGGTACTAATACAGTCTATCATAATATTCCCTATTGGGACTGTGATCTACTAACTCATGTGCAAAGATGAAACTTGGGAAACCTGTCCAGTACTGAAACCAAAACTAAGCAATGGTCTACGAGGTCAGTGATCCACCAGTTAAAGAAAAACCTTGTTAGTAGGGTTTAATGGCTCCAGAGAACACTATTCAATCAATAATCTACTAATATTGGAGAGACTGGACCTGAAAATGCAATACTATGGCTCCAAAGAGGCAGCCATAGACAATCAAATAAATCATATCATCACGTGCAGTAGTACAAAGTGGACCTTAATGGACAGAGTACAGTGAATTTTTGCCAACTCTCTCATATTTCCAGTACACACTGTACTTGTTTTTCTATATGTTATGACTAACAGGTGAAATAAAGCTTAGCAGCCAACCAAAATACCAACCCTCACTGTAAATTAGTGAAAGTCAGTCTTGGCTTATTTTTAGAGGAAAGATTTCTTTCTTGTTTTCCTTTGTTGTTTTTGCTTCTTCTTATTTTCGTTTTCCACGTTGATAGTAACAGAAGAGAAAGATTCTGGTTTTGCAGTAAACAGATCTTCAAGGCAATAGCAGGACAATGAGCAGTTACATTTTCAAGGCGTCATTTGGGTAGGTCAAAAGAAGGAAATCAATTATATCTTCAGTGATAATGACAATAATGTGTGATGGAACAAAGAATGTTCTCTCAAAAGAAGACAAGTCAGCTATTTTCACTTTTACACATCTGAGTCTTCAAGAGGCCATGACTGAGAGTGGAAATATATCTCAAAGTCTGCAGATGCCATTGATGCCCAAGGTTTGGGAAAGGAACTGTAAGCTGTTTGTCACTATGAAATTGCAAGTTTTACTTTGTAATGGCCAGTTTGGGACAGCTTTCTCTATAAGCCAGGGTATCCTCTGTGTTAGTCAGCTTGAGTCAGACCTCAAGTCTTACAAGCTTACTCATGATATGAGAATTAAATGCAGACCATACCAGTACAGTAAGAAAGACAGGGAGAAGAGCACTATTGTCTCCTTCACACCAGCTCCAGTTAACAGGAGGGCACTGGTTCAGATAAGCACCCTATTGCACATTCGGGAGGGTTGAGAGAGAATTTCGGGCTCAACTTCTCTGGAAAAGAAATAAGCCCATAGTTAGTGTGGGAGAACTTCACAGATATTAGCATTAAATCTTTCTGAGCTGGGATTGCAGTTGCCTCAATGACTTCAAGTCCCTCAAGTCTCAAAGACATTCCTGATGATTCCTTGTGTGGGATTCATCTCAGTTAATGGAGAACTTGACACCTGAGCTAGTCATTTAGAAGAAGGTATGCTGAGGTACAGTACATCTTCTCTGTAGCCAGGTGTCTAAAACAGGACAGATTAATTGCATCCCAGAAGTGCTTTTTTCCCCCACAATTACTAGAAAAGAAGCTCAGACAAGATCTCTGCACTGTAGGTATCTAAAGCCAGCCTGCTTTAACATGCCTCTACCATATGGCTATGCTGTCTGCAGGGTAATAATCTTGGTATACCAGAAATAAGGAGACAATACATAAAAAGGAGCTAAGAAGGAAGTAAAATATTAATTAATAGCTTAAGTATAGCCACTTGGCTCCTTTTTCCTCCTCCAAAGAATTCTGTGTGTTGCTGTACCTGAGCTCTGCTGACTCAGGCTTCTTCCTGTTGCTATAGTAACCTCCATCCCACACCCCAGTCTTAGTCCAGAACCCCATTGCCACTGCTGAGTTGGGACTGCATGCACGTACTTTATGATATTGGTCTGGAACACTGCAGCATGTCAATTCTAAACATCCCTGGTGGCTAGATCTTCTGTGTCCCTTTCTTTCCCCCAGCAAAGGGAGCACTTGTGGGGCAAAATGATTTTAGACAACCAAATAGTGTTTCTGATAAATTTTGAGATTTTGATTAATTAAAACCTAAGTAACAATGTAAAGAATCTCAGAGAATTCACAGTTTAAGCTTCACAGTCTAAAAAGGATGATGGAATGAAAGCTGCTATCTCAGATGGCATATGTAGTCCTGAATGGGAACGGTACATTGTATCAGCATTGCCTTCAATAGGGAGCCTTTATTGAAACACAAGCTGAACTTTCAGTAATAAGTATATTAAATCAAAATTTGAAATAAATTTGAGCATATTAAATATTTGAGTACTCTGTGTGTGTATAGTATCAAGCACTGATATTTGAGCATATTAAAATCAAATCAGAGTTATAAAACCACATATTGTCTTAGGGCCAAAATACCACATTTCTGGCAAAAATATGTAGAGCTGCTTTACTATAAAGAGGTTGCTTCTCATTTAAGTGGTCTACAGAGGTGCTGCTTTGGGGTGGTCGGTCATGTAAACTCAGTCTGAGTTTGCTTCAAACTATTTTAAGTGGCATCAGGCTACATTTGACTTTGGAATCCTACCTGTTTTTCATAAGATTTAATACTGTATGCCTTCCTGTTTGTTAAAATTTAATCCAAACAAAATTTGGGTAAACATTTCCTCATCTGTGAAAAGATTTAGGGCTCTGAAATCACACTCTTTTTGAGAAATTTATTAAAATTACAACTTTTGTTTTTCTTTTATCATCTTAGAGGTATAAAAAGGATTAAATCCTGCTTGACTTCTTTTGGACTTTCTTCTGGAAACTGTTTTGCATACTTTTGTTACATGCACATTGAATTTCTGTAATTCTTTGGTTGCAGCTCTGCCAGGAATATCATTCAAAAAATTGTAAAATATTCAAAATGTAGTAGCAAAAGCAATTCCTGGCACCTATAGGAACAGCCAGTACTTTTCTCCAATTTCTGAGTCTCCAAACCTTTGCTCAAAGTTAATACCTCTTTTTGATTTCAGTCTGGCCATAATCTTATATGGTCCCAAACTCACTTGTGTTTTGTTTGATAGAATTACGTTTAACTGAATTGTTTGTAAGATGTGCAGTGCTGACTCTTATGCAAACTTTGCAGTTAAAATGAAAAGCATCATAAGAAACACTGTTTAACTGATTGATTATTAATTACCAATGCAACCTATATTGTTTAATCAGAAAGTTCAGTTGCTTTAGGCATTGGAGAAATAAGAAATGGTGCTGAGTAACAATTGTTTTTTAAATGACATTGCATCTTCTGGTACGCTTGATCACAAATTTAGTGGAAGATGAAAATATACACTTCTGAATAAGTCTAGTCATTAGAAATAGTTACAAGCATCAGATAATTTACGCTGTTTACAAGGCAAACAGGAATGGCTACCAATACTACTAGCTATGGAATTCAATAGGCCATTGGCTTTTAGAAATATTAAATGAGAAAACATTTCCAACATTTTTTGGTACAAATAAGCAGGCTGATCTCTTTAATTGATATGTTGACTAAAGTCAATGAGAACCACAAGCTTTCAGTACTGGCAAAAAATAGCTCTCCCATTTTCGAAGGCCCAAATACAGATTTAGGAGACAGGTTTGTTAATATACAGGGTGTTTCAAAAAGATGGACCCAATTTGAAATAATTGTCTCTCTGCAACCATGAACCACCCATGAATGAAACTCTCACCACTTGAAAGTGCAGGGCATAAAGTTTCAAATGATTACCACTAGATGCTAGATTACCGTAGATGTAAATTTTTGTGTAATTGTAACATGTTGCCATTGTGAAATATATTGCCTTGAAATTGGGTCCATCTTTTTGAAACACCCTGTATATGGCAAGTTGCTTATTGCTTCAAACAAAACTAGATCAGAAAACTACATGAAATGCAACATTATTTTAGCCAAAAACCACATTTTAGCCAAAAAACACGTTTTAGCAGAAAACCTTGCTAAAATCCTGTTCTGAACAGAATCCTTTATCAATCTTGCTACTGAAAGCAATAGAATCTTTCCCAGTTCTACATGACTGACAAGGGATTCTGAGAAGACAGATACTTGCAAGTCTAAGCTTGTTCTTGAGTAGCTGGTTTGTGAGCCAAAGCCATAACAACTAGCTTTTTGATGGTGATGGGTCATTTCTCTATATTGAGCACTGAAAGTCACAAGTTTTATTGCAATTGACAGAAATTATTTAGGCTCCCTTTCTGTCTTTCAGAGGGCATTTTGCAGAGAAAACAGCATGCTTTTTGAAGTCCCAGACACATAAAAGCAAATGTGGCAGAACACTTCTACTTAGAAGCCAACAAGCACACAAATTTCTGGCTAGACCTTACTGAAATGAAGTTTACTAAAACTTTAATGAAAGAATGTGAATTCTTTTTCTTTGTGTTCCTCATTCTTTCCTGCTCCAAATCTCTCCTGACCCACAAAATAGCCATACATCATTAGGTTAGGAAATAAGTTGTTCCAATTATCAGTCTCATGACATTAGGTCTTTCAGCTGCTAGAATCATGTGTTTACCTGAGAATCTTGTATTAATGTGAAAAGCATGTTTCTAGTTCTGGTCCTCATCATTTCAGGGGAAAGCTAGAGAACATGAACTCAAGGGACTCAAAAGGCAGAACAGAAACAGAATTATGAATAAAGAAAATAAATATGTATTTGTAATTATGAAGATTTCATGAATTTTAAGTCATTCTCTTGATTTTCTTAGTCCAGATACATGAGTTTTTCATGTTGCGACAGAAGAAAACAAACCAGGAGCAAGACACCCACGGTTCCCCCTTTACAGCTGGGCAACTTGCGTTCACTATTTCCCCCTTCTCGATAGGAGCCCAGGCCAGGTCACACTTGGAAGCTCACTTAATTCTGCTGTGGAATGGCCAGAAAGTGTCACTATAGGCTGAAGCAATGTTTGTGCCTCTCCTTTGTAACTAAACATGAAAATGTTTGAGGCAGCCAGGAGCACTGAAAGCTGGTGGAATCAGTAATAAAATGGCTTGGCAGACCGGCTGTACCTTGTGTTGCACAGAGATCACTGGGCTGACCTAACTATACCACATAGTTTCCATAAAACCAAAAAATACAGGACCTTACATAAGCTGGGTAATGACCTTAGCAATGTTCTAGTAATTCTAATACCTAAATATGTTAATAATAGTGGGGAAAAATCAGCTGAACATACTCAGCAGGACTTGAACTTTGAATATGAACAAGAAAGTGGTAAATTGCAAGGAAGCACTCTGTTTTCATCACATATGAAAATGGAATATACTGAGAAAAGGAAGGGAAGGGAAGGGAAGGGAAGGGAAGGGAAGGGAAGGGAAGGGAAGGGAAGGGAAGGGAAGGGAAGGGAAGGGAAGGGAAGGGAAGGGAAGGGAAGGGAAGGGAAGGGAAGGGAAGGCTGCCTTGTGGTTAGCAGCAAACATTAGGGTCACTGTAGCTGGGTTCTACTCTAATGCAGCCATTGATTTTCAGTGAAAACCTGGAAAGGTCACTTAATCTCTGTGCATTTTATTTCCCTCATTTCTAGAAAGGGGATAATAATACCTACCTTAAAGGTTTAGTGGGGCTCTAGTTTATTAATGTTTGTACACTATGCACAGATTCTTGACTGGATAGTACTATACAGATGCTAAGAATTATTACTGCACAGCAATATCCCAAAAGAAAAGTAACACAGTAGTGCATTCTTCAATAAAAAGAACCCTCAAATTAATGTGGCATTATTTTTTTACAAAAGAAAACAAAGAAGTCAAAATAATTTCTTACTACTGAATTTAACAACCCCTTCTCCCACCATATTGTTGGCATTTTGGGTCCCAACTGCATGTGAACTATACATTCAATTAATCCTCCCATTGCAAAGGAAAACACCTGAAAAATTAAATGACTGTTTTTCCGAAGCATAAGTGTAATTTAAAACATAACATTGTGGAATGAAAATCAATGGCATTGTTGAGTTTATTTTATTAAAAGTGTTTCTCTATGTACAGTGGCTATGTGAATAATCGGGATGGTGCAGCACAATAAATTTCCATTAAGAAACAATGATTCACTTACCACAGTGAAAGCAGTAATAAGGTTAAACTCTTAAGTTAAGTGGAAAGTAAGTCAAACTAAACCCCAGCAGGTTTCCTACTAGTGGCATAGCTAATGTTTTTGAAAATGTTCTGAATGTTCTTTCTCAAATATATGTATTATACATTGCAGTATTGTTAATTATATCCATTTTCGCTTTTATACACTTCCCCAGGAGATCAGTGAAGAATGGAAAACTTACTTATGGTGGATTTCAGATTTAATGAGACAAAGATGGTTTAATATATATGACAAAGTGATGTGCTCTCACCATATTTGATAGGTAATTATTTTTTATACTCTAATGGCTACCATTTTGACAATAATTAATGTGTTATTTATGTAATTAATAGATAATCAACCGAGTAATGAAATACTCTGGTTACCTCATGATGGGTGGTACTATCCTGTTTAACATCTCTAGAGCTCTTGGCATGATACCGTGTCATATATGTATTAGAAGATTTCATTTGAGAGATTTATGCACATTCCAAATATGTAAGTAACATTGCTATGGTATTTCTATTCATATATATAAAAGTCTTAGCCACATATATAAAAATGTATATTTAAAAACAAGTTTGTCTGAAATCAGATTTTTAAATCCATGGTTATGCACTTAAATAAACACTGTAACTTGCCACAGAAATAAATAGCATCCAATATTTGCTATGGAAAACATGGATCTACTGCTATAGAGTTCTGCGGGTTTATCAACAGTCCTTCATAATCACTGGCTTTGAAGCTGGCTGATAGAACAAACAGAATCAGCATTATTTTCTTCCCTATTAGCAGAAGACCACAAATCATTAAAAAAAATTATGCAGATGTCAGAAGAAAACTTAAAATTGCAATCAACTGGACATGCTCAGGAAATGAAAAAACCCTACTAACTTTATCTACATTGACACAACCTTCTCACTAAACAGCATGATCAGAAAAAGAAGAGTTAAAGAATAACCAAGTGGGAAGGCAGTAATTTTTCTGCTGTTGTTTTCTTGAACTCTTGTATAAAAAAGCACATTTAGAAGTGTTTGCAACATGCTCTTTGTGGTGAGTATTTAATAAATTGTCCACCACCTGAAGAGTCGTGTTGCCCCAGACACCCTGATGTACTAGTGGAAGAGAAAAACCTCTTTACCTCTATAGCTCAACAATTATTTACGATTCCTTTCTTATTCTTTGGTCAAAGATCACTCACAGAGTAAAGTGACCTGTAGTGATGATTCAGGTGAACATTTATTGAGAAGTGATAGCTATGAACAGTAGAAAATCGCATGGTTCTACCAGGTTTGCCTGCTAACTTAATAGCCCTCTTTTCTAAATGGTCCCACTACTTTTGGGGAATGGAACAAAACATACAATCTCCATTAACTTAGTTGCAAAGCTGAATGCTGGCCTTAGAAGGGTATCATCCATCTGAATATAGCATTGTGACCACAATTCTTTTCCCTCCTTTTCATAAATCTTCAGGTTTAGGCTTAAGACGTGGCCTAGATTAATGCAAATCTCATCGTGTATATGTCTTTTTCCACGTATCCAATCACCACAAACTTGAGTGCTTTCTCATGTATGCTAAATTTATCTCTCTGTAAATGTGACCTCAAATAGACTATTCTTGACTCATATGTGCAGAGAAATAGACTATTAAACTGACAGTCACACAACACATTAATTAATTTAACTGATGTAGTGAAGCTTTTTGTGACAAAACTCAGCTTTATAGTGAAGTAGAATGAAAGAATACTATTGCTTTTCCAGTTGTGGTGTGATTAGTCCTCTAAAGCTCTCTTTTGAACAAAGTCTAAGGAATAAATATTATTGTAAAGATTCAATAAAATCAACATGAATGAACACATAGTACATAAACGAAGATGAAAATATGAATATATTATTACATATGTACACGCGTTGCATTATGTTATGTGTAAGATAAATACTTTATCCTACCGTAAAGAGGAGTCTCTCTAAGAAAACTATGATTGTTTTTTTATTACCTTAAAATATTGCAGTTGTTTCTCAGCATTCATTGTTCCTTCATTTTCTTGTCTCAGACAGGAATTGAAGATGAAAAGCTCTGTATCTCTCAGCCACCCTTTCAGCTCTTTGATCCTGACCTCCAGCTGCCTTACCAGGCTGCCGCTTTCAGGCGAGAGCAGGTCACGTGGACCTAACCCACTGTGCCCTACCATTGTGTCCTGGATCTTCTCTCCGAGGGTTTTCTAATGCATCAGATAAAGAAAACATAGATTAGTCTTCTATACCAAAACTTATACAGGTTAATATGCAACAAGAAGCATCTGTTAGATGACTAGAGATGTGGGGGGGGGTTTCAATAATTACTACTAATATCAATCAATTTCATTCTTTGTTTCCTACTTTCAATCAATTTCATTTTTTGTATCCTTGTTTCTCACTTATGCTGTTCTCTCTGGGTCACTGATTTTGCTAGAAGCAAATCAATGTTTATTAAGAGCAGCTATGGACAGAGGAGACAAAATGGTACATAATTTTAAAAAGTAGTTACTCTACAGAATTTGTCCATGTGAGTTACTGGTTTCTAGTCAGCAACAGAAAATACAACAAGCATTAAGTTCACCAAACTCTTATCCAATGTACCATCTAAGTTTTTGGGGAAACACTGAAATATTTTTGGAGGTATGAACTGTCAGGTGATAGTTGCCAAACTCGTAGCCCTGAGATTGTATAGAGCAGCAGTTAGGTCACAGAAGAGCTGTTTTACTTTTAAAAGTGGATGAACTCATTCAGACACCAACAAGCTAGAAATTGCAAAGCCTCACTGTTCCTGAACATCAGGTCAATTATTTAGGCAACTAAATTTAGATTTAAGTTCTCCATGTTAAGCATCCACTTTAAAAATAATGGCCCAGAATAAACATTCATCTCTGATCGCTAATGAAACTAATTTACTACAGCTTTTCAAAGTAGTATTTCTAATAAAAGAACCACTGAATAACATTTTGATAGTGGACGCTGTGAGCATAATGAATATTCTGGAGGGGCCAGGGATAGAAAGTTACCTTCATTTTCAGTATTTTGAAAGGCAATCCTTTAACATCACAAGGGAGACACGCTGTTGCCTGCCTCTCCTATGCCAAGCAGTATTTTATCTGACCTATAAGAGGCTGTCAGGCTGACACTTATTATAAGCAGTAGATCTGTATTACTGATTGTAGAATAGTGAATATACACTGACAATCACATCCAATAACCTTTTAAACTGATAATTAGCAGTGGTTAATTGTCGTAACGCGAAGATACAGTTTTAGGTGACCCAGTATGGCTGTCTGTTGAAAATATATGCTTTAGAAAGTTACTGGAATGTAATTAACGACAATGAAATCAGCTTCCAAAAATAAGCTTTAAAACATAAGTAAAATTAGACCAACAGACATTAATCCACTGTGTGGCATTCTGTAAACTACATCTTTAGGAGATCACAACTGAAAAACATGCTTTCTTGGCAACACCCTTCTATTTTCTTGGTGCAAATATTGATAATTTGAAGACCCTCAGTGGAATCCAGCGTTAGCTATTGTTTTTATGCTGTAACAAAAGTAGCAGCAGGAGGTGAAATCAATGCCCTTGGAGGGTAGGGTCACAAAAAAGAATTTATTGCCACTTTTTTGTTCTGGAACAGTTTGCAATCATAAATTCTTCATAAACAGAATACTTCAGAGAATGGTCCGTCTTCATAAATATACGACAGAGGACATCAATTTCATTTAATTCACAATTTGTGTCAGCACAGCAGATGCCAATGCCTGCCTTGATAGGGTTGTTTAATATGCAATTGAGACAGAGTAATATTCAGCACAGGGGACAAAATTTCACAGATTAAACTGTACGCACCACTGACATTTCATTCTAATGTATTTCCATTCCACACTGTTCACCTTAGATGAAAGTAATATTAAAAACCATATCCCTCTATTTTACCATTGTTAGAAGTTTAAATCCTTGTCTTTAATTTTTTTCATGCCAATTACAACGTAATCATGCCAATTAAAACAGTATGCCTAGTGCCGTTGGTTTCTGCAGAGGTTTTTATTAAATTTAACAAAACTCTATCAACCTCTGCTTATTATTCATGAAATTGCATTTAGCAGGAAAACTGTAATAGTTATATTTTATTTTTCTGTAAATGCCGCCATTAATGACAAAACTTGATCCAGAGGTATATTTCGATTTTAACATACTGAGAAGTGTAGGGCTTAAATTTTTTTCGAGACAGAGTTTTCCTAGATTTTTAGAATTATGATCATTTACTTATCTCATAGTTTTATGTTCTACCAGCTCTAATCAGTGTCACTGAATTAGCCTGATTACATACATTGAAAGTCATAAATGTAAGGCTTGAAATTGAAATTATTTTAGAAATACAAGTTGTCATGATCAGATGTAAATAATAGCTTAGTAAGTCTCATTTTTATAACTAAATTATTGATGTTCAAATAGTTTTAAAATGTTTGGGGCGATGCTACACATTAAAATTAAAAAGTAATAAGCTCACTAATCATGAGACAACTTTTAACATTTTCTGACAATTTGCACATTTAGAGAATCAAGCGATTAGAAACAAATGTGCTGAACTAAAAAAGCCCCACCCTCTCTAAAATGGCTATTGCATTACCAAACAAGCTAAAGTGACACAAGCCAGTCTTTAAAATACTGTTGGCAGGCTGCATGTATAGCTTACTCGTTATATATTAGAAATGCTTTTTAAACTAAGATAATAGCATGCAAAATTATGCAATGTAACTGTATTACTAATATCACACATCTATAATTAATCATTTAAAGTAATTTATAAATTTATCTTACCCTTGATTTGAAGTGAAGGCAATTAAGGAGAGAAGTGGATGGAAAAATATATAGTTTGACCTCTCTCTCTCTCTCAGCTGTTTTACAACAATAGGACAATAGTGTCTCCTGCACGGTGCCATCACTGGTCTCTGGGTAACAGAATCACTATATCGCTTTTTTTGCCAGATTCTTGTATCTCACTCTTTGGCTGAGACCCAGCCCATCATAGCGTGAAATGAATTACATGAAACTTTTTTGGCTTTTGTCAAAAGTGAGCTGAATACAGCAGCATGAAACATATCCTGGCTGTATTCTGAGCTTCAGGTATTCAGATTTGTACTGAATTTGCATATTTGTTTTTGAGCCATCAGTGTGACCTGAAATATGCAGTGACAACCCCACTTTTCATCTTAAGGGTATAGTAAATAGTTAAACAGTAGATGTCTCTAACATGTACCTTCAGAATAAATTCTATTAACATTCACTCAAGCATGACAGTCAGTGTATATCAGATATACTGCATTATAGTTGACTTGGTGCATACCCGTAATACATGGCATATTTTACTTACATTTTTTATGTATTAAAGAACCAAAATTATTAAAGTCAGACAGGAGAAAAGCATGGAATAAAAAAAAAATCAACAGAAGAGGAAAATACTATGGAGTTTTTATAATAGCATGAGTAGCTTGTTTGAAATGTACATGGTGAATTGAAAGAGAGAGATATTTGTGCCTCAAATTAGAAATCAGACAGACAGTGTACTTCAACACACAAAAATGTACACATAACCCACAAACAGTAATAAAAATGCAAATACCACAAGCAGTTCCCATTTTTCATTAATTGAATCCACTTTTTCAAGGAGATCATTTGGTAGTAAAACACCACTTTTCTTCAGAGCTTCAACTTTACTAAGCAGTTCCATCTTTTTCGGGTGCCTGATTGACATTTCTACATTGTATCTCTAGAATGAAAAGAAATAGACAATAGTAGCTACTGTGAACAGTTTTCTCTATAAAAAATGAAACTTTAATTCTATGTGCCTAGTTATGATCATGCTTACGATGCCATTTTTAATTCTTTTTTTAAGCACACAATCTTCTCATGACGTAGTATAAGAGATTTAGGTACGAAGCACGTAGCCTTCTGGGTGACGTATCTATGCAGGCAGTTAGCAATTGATTACATATAGTAATATTCAATCGCTCACAATATTCACTTGTGCGGTAATATTCACTAACAGCTTCTTCATCTGAAGCTTGATCTGCCTTTGTCTCATTCGAGTCAACAGTATTTTATTTTTCAAATACGCTGCTTCAGCAAGTAACACTGAGGCTCTCCATTGGAAAAAAAAAAAAAAAAGAAAAAAAAGGAATAATTAAATCATTTCCTAATTGTTTTTCCTGTAGAGTTTATTTCTTCTCTGTCTCTCATTGTGGATTCTGTCTCACATATGGGCCTGAAACACTATTACACATAAAAACATGAGAGTTTCACCTCAAAAAACCAATTAGACATAACTCCCTTACCACACAATACCAGTAACTTGATTTTTATTGCAACAACCAACAGGAGCAGTGAAATGGCACACAAATGAGAACAGCCACAATGCTCATACAGACCAATAGTTTCTTCAAGCTGAAACTACCTTTTATGTCCTGCACTGTTGTTTGGTTGTTTGGTTTTTTTTAAAAAAAAAAAAGGACCGAGAAAACAGGAAGAAAATCAGAAGCTTCTTTCCAAATTACATTAATATAACTTGCTAAATATTTTAACTGTATTAGTACTCTATAAAAAATGTATTCTAATCTACAGACCAATTGGCAAATAAATCTCTTTAAAACCTGTATTCTCTAAAAACTCCAATTAAGTATTAAATATAATAGTTACTTTAGTGATTAATTATGTTTTAGTAGCTGGTACAGTAAATAAAAAAATAAAATTTAACGCACAGGCATTCATTCATATACACACCCTACATACAGTTAAGCTAATTCCTTCTCCCTCTTATGTATAAAACACTCATAGAAACAGAACTTCTGATATGGTCAAAAATGCACCGTTTACTGAAAGAGGAGAGTTCAGCACATATTCTTGCAAAGGTGTTTACAAGATATATATAAATTGTGCATAGCTGTTAGCAAATTGCATCCAAACATTAAGCTTTTTTTGCTTTAAATTCAGCCAAGAAAATTGCTATAGCAGCTCATACTGAAAATGTTATTAACTGGGCTAAGTATAAAAAAATTAAACTAGAATAAGGAATGTTTAAAACATGGGTGCCTTTTCCAGATCCAAGAACATGCTCTGTAGGAAAACAAAGCAAAAATACAATTGGAGACAGCTTAAAGAAAATAATAAAGGTGTGAAATCACTGTTTCAGCTAACAGGTCCTCAGCATTTCCATGCATATGTTTGCATATTGTTAGTTTCATATTTTAATCTCTCATTTACACAACACATGCACATCATTTGTATTATGTAAACTTCAGCAAATATTAGTCATTTGTGGATCATGGAGCAAATGTTTTAAATGAGGTGATTTAAACCATTTCTCATTATTAATGAACACTGATCAGGTGTCTGCGTATCCAAAATTACATGAATATGCATAGTAAAAAACAAGGAATTGTTTATAAAGAACTTGCCTTTTGACACTCGGTGTACAGCAGCTAAGGTTTTAGAAAAGTACAAGGGTAGGTATCAACCAGGTCTGGCCTGAGGGAACTGGATCTGCCAAGAGGCAACATCACTTTATTGGACTAAAATGTTCAACAAGTTTGCCTCTTGGTCCCGTATTATTGCCTTTTCAGCTAGAATGATTACTGTAGGAGATTACAATCTTCTTTATGTAATCTGATTTCTATTTAAAGATGATATAGCTGAGAAGGATTTGCATAATTATTTCCATAAGTACATGTAATATCAAGGGGAATCCAGAGTCCAATTTGCTAGGCACTGAAATCCAGTTCGTGCGACTCCCTTTCTTTTGTCAAGCGAATTAATAGACTGAGGGAGTCCTCTAGCTGTGTGACACTGATGCAGGCACAGCTCGGTCGTTCCCGTCCCCTCTCCCAGGCTGCCAGCTGCTGCTGCCCGGACTGGGGCTGGGGATGCTCCTGGACGATGCAGGACCGGTGGACACATAAAATATCTTGCGTCTTTCATAACTACAACGCTCTTGTTAACACAGAAACGGAAGATGTTTCATTTAATTTTGGAATAGATAGAATAATTCAGTGCAGCATAATCCAAATAGTGTGACAGATGTTATGAAAGATTATTACATTAAAAAAATAAATAAGCTAGATTTTGTGTATGTGCTTTGTCTTTGTCACTGTGTAACCTACTGTATAAACAAGCATGTTGAAAGTGCTGATTGATAGAAAATGCATTATACTGTAACTGTAAAAGATGAAAGAATTCAGTTCATTATTAGATGTATTGGTATGTGACTGTGAGTCAGTATTGTTTCACTTCTGGATATTTAACATGCAGTCCGTATTTTAAGTTAAGGGAAGAGCTTAATGTACAGGAGGCACAGTTTGAGAACTGATAGCATGAAATGCTATTGCTAATGCTATTTTTTAATCCATTAAACACCTACGCTCTAAGCAGTTGCATGGAAAAATTAGCTACCAGCTCTATCAGTGCTGCACAACCCTAGTCTGGTAGGACTACTTAATCCTGTGGTGAGGAGATAATTTAATCTTCAGATTCATTCTTTCCTCAGCTTTAAGTGAGCAAAGGCTGCTCCATTGTGACAGTCTGTGGATGCTATGATATAGATTACTGTTTAATAGACAAAAATGAGATTCAGAAAGTTAAAGTCACAAGTTTCTCGCAACAGCCACAAAAATAAGTAAATGAGTAATACTTAATTTCCCACAACACCTGTCATATTAAAAAACTGGGGGAAAAAATGCCAAACAACAACATACTGGAAAAACTGTAAAATATTTACAGCATGATCAGCTGTGTGTATGCATGGCTGGTTTTGTGTTCCTGAAGCCACTCAAAAGAAATCAAAAACATTGTTAAATTAAAGAATTTCGGCTTTTTATACCTTCTTACTCAATACAATCTGTATTTCTCAAAGGAAAAATAGTGGAATTTTTAAAAAGGCAGTAGCATTTGTCTGTGAATAAGTTTTGGCAAAAATATTTAAATTATGAGAAGTTGAATTCCAAAACAAAGCAAGTTAAAACCTTACTCCCTCTCATAAAAATATTCTAGGAAATCCAGGCAGGCTTGATTGAGACACATTTTTTGACACTTTATACTAAACTGCACCTTTCTTTTTTGTCCTTTTTTTTCTTTTTCTTTAAAAAATTATATGAAACATTTTTTCTGTGAAAAATCACACCCAAAAATTCTGCCCAAGTGGAGACTGGAACAATGCCTTGTAACAGTGTTAATTGTCACCATGGAAACCAGAAGAATAAGCCATTTTGAAACTGGTATAGAAGGCACACATTGAGCAACTCAAGCATTTTTCAGCCTCCCTCAGTGTTAAGGAACAAGATGCCTAGTCACTGAGAGGTCAGAGAAAGAAATCATCATGAAAGGTTCGTAGATGTGCACTGTCTGGTAAACAATAAAAAAATCTGTACACAGTTAACAACTCTGTAAGACTGCGCACTGCATCTTTCAGAAAGAGAAACACCACAAAAAGATGATCAGGACTAGGGTGCGGATTCCACTCCTCGAGCAAAACTTCAGGGCAATATTATGCGAACCTTGCCCCTAAAGCTCCCTGGGAATTCTGTTGTTGTAGTAAAACTTCAGAAAAGGAAAAAAAAAAAAAAAGCCTGCATGATGGAATTCAAAATAATGCTCTAAAAGCACACAGAGAGATTAAGACATCCATTGTAAGACTTTCGTATGGTGCTTCTGTTGGTTATAGTGAAAAGAGACTAGACATACTGAACACACAGTGGATCTATGGCTACGAAGTACAGAAGAATTAAGCCAGTGAACTTTCTCCATTATTGGAATACGGGTGTGCTATTTGTAGATGTTCTGCATTCCATCATTCACGTACTAATAAAGTATCTTCAGCCAAATGGCACTCTGTGACACACAACTGAGATCAGGACTGAGTGACCCGTGATTATTGTTTTACCTGGACTGGATCTTTAAATTTTAAAAACTTGCCTTTTGGAGTGTTTCAACTGCTGCAGACACAAATACATAGACACACACGTGTTCAGTGTCTGTATGCGCATTCAGAGTTATCGTTGGCACGCATTTGCAAAATATACTACATACATAAAGTAAAGAATACTCTGCAAGCAAATTCACCAAATACATAATATATATATATATATGTATAGCAACGCACATGTAGCAATATTTGTCCATCATCTCTTCACACACTCACTTTGCTTTCTGGATAATGTTTGCACTCTTCATGCTAGGCTTCATGGTGGCCCCTTAGGAAGCCCATGCCTAATGCCATTCAGTGATGAACAAAGAGTCTTTTTATTCCAAAGTCCAGGGTCCAAAGCTCAGCTGTATACAAGCAAAGTGAAGGAATCTGCTAGAGGCCAGCCTACCCTTCACAATAGCTCTTAATGCTTCTACCTTTTTGGTACTATCAGTGTGAAACATTTTAGAAACCATCCAGAAGCCTGGTTATATTTCTTACACTGTCAACAGCACTAGAACCTCTGGACAACATTCAAGATCTGGGCTGAGTGATCTGTCTAGATAAATAGCAGTTGCTGTTTCTTGCAAACTTCATGTATTTCACTATTAGCAATTTATGGCAAATAATTGCACAGGGAAATTATAAAGACTCCTACAATTGTCCTTGTAAATTAATAATAGGCTTTTTTGATTGGGATAAATTTGCTGCTGAGCCTTTGGAAAAATTAAAAAGTGCAATGTCATTTAAAATTGCCAGAACTCACACAGCAAATTACATCTGAGGTTAAGAATCAGTTTTTCCTCTTCTAGTTTATTCCATTTGCATGATCTGGAAATCATATTACATTGGCTATGTATTGTTAATTGGACATAGATTGCATTATCTTTAATATAAATGAAACTACAAATATTAAAATGAATTGCAAATTCTCTAATAGAAGATCATAAAACAATCTTTTTTAAGTATCTCCCATTAATAATTTAATTCCAATTATATCACTCAGAAAACTCAAGAAGGAGAGTGCTAACTTATTTCCATTTGCCTTTTTCCCCTACAAATAAGCACACTAGTACAATATGTATTTGTGTGAGAGTGCATGTGCATATGGGTGTATGCCTGTAAAACAAAACAAATCTTAGCGCTTTGCCTTAAACCCCTGCAAACACCTTGCTTTCTTGTTTCAGAAACTAGCAAATGTGGATTACACTTCTGCTAGGTATTCCTTTCTGTGGCAGCTAGAGAAATAAACACATTGAAAGAAATATTAAGTAACTTCATGAACTAAATTTTGCCTACGTTAAAAAATATGCAGTTGGTACCCATTGTTCTGCCTTTTTTTAAGGAAGGTGATCCCAACCCTTTAAATTTTACTATAAATGTAATATCTTTTTGAAGACGTTGTATGCCCTTTAATGAATTTATATTAAATATTTAATACTGTTTAGGGCATATCCACTACTACCAAAAACAGTTATATTCCCAGCAGTCCCACTGTTTCAGGCAGAGGGCTTGATTGATCCTCCTAGCCTGAATTGAGTAGAATGAAAAGAAGCAGTTGGAAAATAGCTGCAATCATTTAATGCAGATGACCTCTGACAGGCTCACAGCTCTTCTATCTGAACAGAAATTTGCATGGGGTCTCTGTGCAGAGGAACAATGTAACCTAAATGGTAGACAATCTTTATTCTAATGAAGTGGGTGTCAAGGTCAATGTAAAACTGCAATGATAAATGGTGCACCACTAGGCAAGAGAAGTTGCATAGGCATTGTAGTGCTTTCACATTAATTGAAGGCTGAAATGCACTGAGTGAAAGCACAAGACTCTCTTTTCACCATAATGTGTTAATGCACAAATGTTTAAATGTTTTATTCAAGCCCCTAGCCTGTTGGCACAAATCTTATTGCAAACAAAAATACAATAGTTGGCCAATAACCAGAAAAATAGAACTTTTTATTAGCTTGCCTTATTTTTTGAGTCTCTAACAACTTCCACAACCTACTCAGAGTACCAAAAGAATAACAAGTCTCCAGACACCTAATGTAATTCCCATGATCCTTTTTCTATTTAGGATATCTGTCTTTAATTAGTTCCAAACAAGCAAGTCTTTAGACAACTCTTCATTAGATACCATTCCCAATGAACTAACTGTGAGAAGAAAAGTCATGCTTCAATATTATTATTTCCTAGATTCCAAGTTTTCTTTTAGTATATAGTTAACATCTCCAGGTGCCTTTTGTTCTCAGTAAGAATTAGACCAGTAAAACTGGGTTTTGTAATGCAAAGAGTTGTGTGCCTGGAGTGGGGACTGAACTACAATCTGTTATTGTGGCTTTGTCAAAACCGCAATACAACTATAATTATAGTACTTCATCAGTCGATCAAGCAATTTGTAGAAGTCAGTACATTTTGTCTTATAAAAATGAGGAGGACAGTAAGCTGCTTTTTAAAATCCTGAGCTGCTTAAGCTTGTTAAGGGTATATTGTTTGCTAATACACTCATTAGCAGCCAAGCATTTTAACTTCATCAATTAAATGGGAAATGGTGTTGCACCATTAGTTTCACAAAATGCTAAAATACAGACAGCAGTCTACAGCTAAAAATTTTAGAAAATGTATTTTCACCCGCAAGCCGCATTATACACTTCAAAGTGTTTTTTGTTCAGCGACATATACGTGGGGGTGTCTGTCTGTGGAAGGATGTAGGTGGTGAAAGCCCTGCATATAGCTGTGAAGCCAATTATATATACACACATATACACCCACTTAAAATTTCCCAAGTCCCATAAGGATTACTGCTGAAGCACAGCGTCATTTCTTGACACCGATGAACGCTTACTCATCTGAGTAATCTCAAGGACGACAGAAGTTTATTCCTGTGAGCAACTAACAGCTTTCCTGGATAACTAGCAGGTTCGCAATATGAATAATAAATTTGGAATATTTATCAGCCTTTATAGTTTTAGGCTCTTCTGTGCAAATAAATGTTAATACTACGATTACAGTTTTTAGACAAAGAGCTATAGCTTGTTAACTAATTAAGAGGATCTGCAGTACTTTCTGTTTCTGGGAGGCTGTGAGTGGCACGTACTATACAATGCCATTTCTATTTTACAACTCACTTGTGCAAGGGAATTTTCCATATGGAAATCAGTCTTCAGGATATTGCAATTCAGAGAATAAACTCCAACAGAATTAAAACAAATTTTTTTTAAAAAAAGTATAGCGTAAAGGGAAAAAAAACCCCAAACAAACAAAAACCAAAACCAAAAAAACTCGCTCCTGATGAAACTGTTTAAAAAACTGTACAGCTTCATCTGTGTGTGATTTGTCAGGTCTGAAGCTTTGACGTGCCCAAGGGGCAGACCCCAGCGGGGAGTAGGCTGCAGAGCTAAATAGCTGTGAAAGAAGTCTTAATGTAGGATGGAATTCAAACTAACCTTGACATGACCTCGGGAAAAATATGCAAAAAGTAAAATGAATGCACTCTGCAAGATACATCCTAATTTTGTGGCCGAGCTGGTTAGTTTCACAAACATAACTGGGACTTTAAAAGCAAAATAAAATGCGAGGAAAAAGGGGAAACTTCGGAATTCAGGGTAAAAACTTATGCGGGCATGGGGTGTTGCTGTGGAGGCATATGAACCATTTGGAAACAATCCAAATAAAAACCAACACTGAACAATATTGTTGTCAGCCTCTCTATTCAGGAAAATTGTTTTTTTAGGTTGAATATAAATGACACAAAGCCAAGATTACATCATTGCATTACAAAGTCTGTTGTGGCTTTTAGCCGAACAAGCCCCATGGATCTACTAGCTGATGGCAGTAATTCAGTCCGAAGTTTTAAAGGCTTCTCTCCTTTTTTTTTTTTTCCCCCCTAAGCTTTGTTGATCTAAATATATAGGAATCTTGTTTAAATACTGATTATTTATTAGTTTTTTAACCCACATCTCTGGGTTTGTTCTGCAAACTTACTACTTGATACAAACACTAAAAATTACAGTGGGTATATTAAGTCTTGATTTGGCTTTATTATGCATTTTGCCTGTCTTGCTCAGTGTTCAGTTAAGCAGTAAGACATCCACCTTAATACAGCAGCCAAGAACTGGCTAATTCACTAGATATATGGAAATTTTAATTGAGTGTCAACTTGTGTTGAAATTCAATCCCATTACCTTCAGAATACAATTTTGTAGCAATGCTAGTTATTTACTACGCTATTAACCAGATTTTAAATATAATTAAATTGCTAAGAACATATAGCCAAAATACAGCTGTTGGAATTCATATAGCAAAAGTAATCAAGTATCAGGTGCATGAGATTATGCTAGATCTATAAGATGCTGTCCATCTACAACTGAAGACAAACCCTGGCAGATGATGGTAGAACATGGTCCCACAGTACAGGTTACGGAACAGTTCAGCTAAGGCCACAGAGTTAGTGTACTTCATGTTATAACAATCTGTTGATATTGTAAACTATGCGTTTTACTGGGATCTTTGGCTGATATAGGAAAGAATTTCTGAGATCCATCTCATATTGCTTACAACAGTACTATTAGAGCTTTGAGGGCTTTTTCACACCTTGCGCCAGAGGTGTGACTTTTGGCACAGACTAATACGGATGCAACCAACAGATATGCTTACAATTTCAAATGTGGATTTAGCTTAATTTAAATTTATCTAGTTGACTGGAGAATAATTTATATTATATAAATAAAAAATAGTGCTCTTTAGGAATTAATAACTACTATATCTTTGGGTTAATGCTCAGGTGTATTTATTCAGAAAAAAACCCACCACACAAAAAAAAAACCCCAAACAAGACAAACAAACAAACAAAAACCAAAACCACAAACAAACAAAACCACAAACAAAACCCAAAACAAACAAAAAATGGCAACAAAAACCAACCAAACAAACAAAAAAAACCCCAAACATAGAGCAAGGGAGATTCCAAAATAATGGTGTAGACTGCAGTTAGTCCATTACTAGTGGAGAATGTATTTGATGGCAGGGACACTGTTTGGCCTGGAAACAAAAAGGTGAAGTTGCAGCTCCATCCTTGGCTGGATATTCTGAAATGCTGACCCTACATGTACCAAATCTCATATAGCTACACTTTTACATTTAGATTTTTCCAAAATAAAATATGACAATGTAAGATTATGGAGATCTTTTGAAGAAGATAATCAAAGAAAGTAATTTATAACCTGCTATCCTCCCTTCTGCTGAAGCTGTGCCTGCTTCTGCAGTATGCATGAAACATAAAATTGGAACTACTCTACACAAAGATTTAATTCCAAATGCACCGACTATTGTCAAGGTGTGTGTTACAGGCATCATTCTATTTTGAAACGGATGTTCCTGTGCATTTATCTTTCACAGACTGGCTCTTCTGAAGTCCTTACTTCATTGTTACTCAGCCAGAATGCTAATGGTGGTCAGTAATAACCTCCCGTGAGTGAAGCCTGACTGAAAATAGACAAATAAATTATCCTCTCTTCTAGCAATACCTACTGGGATATGTTTGAGGGTAGAATACCTTTGGATATTTCTTCTTCTTACCTATTTGCTGTACTGTTTCATGGGAGTAGAGGTTCTCCACTGCAAAAAGAGCCAAATAGAAATCTAAGTTCCTCAGACCAACAGAGGGAGAACTCAAAGGACAGGAGAATCCACAAAGATCAGTATACCCACTATTTGAGGCACAGTGGATTTAGTAATCCACATTGCTAGACCTTGTCAACTGTGAGAAAATAAAATGATCCCTGGCCGATGGAGACAGCTCTGCAATCTCTGCAGGCTGGTGAGTGACCTCAAGTCAAGACCAGACAGGCTCTGCAACTAACTTGCTCAGTCTCTAACCTCCGAACATGTGGATCTGAGTTCTCATGACCTGTAGTATCCAGGGTAACAACATGAGCTTTTTTTCTAGATGACAGAATTGACACCTGTTCAAGTGCCCATCTAGGTGTTGACTGGAAAAGAGGTTGACAGCAGATTTCTCAATTTGCCCAAAATTATAATGAAAAATGTCATTTTTTAAGTGCACATCCTGTACTGTATTAAGGAAAGTGAAAGCTAATAGTTTTTATAATGTGCTATTTGATTTGTTCCTTATAATTTCCCTTGAGTTATGACAAGGTTGGCACATGCAGCAGGTCCACTAGGAGTGCTAAAACATCTCCACTGACTATCTAAAACCACAGCAATCACCATAATTCCTCTTATAGCAATACCATTACAAGGTACCACATCAAAACTATTGTTAAAACATGGTAAAAAGAAAGTTATATCATTACCTACTTATTGGCATCTCCAGATAGACATATCCTGAACCCTTCAAGAGATGTAGCAGATACCAGCTATTCACATTGCCAGTACACATTGATGTTATTAAAACAAAAGGAGAAAGTTGGCATCCCATTGCCATTGTCAGTGTTAACAATAGGCTAATCTCATTTTAAGTTGAGAAGTTATTTTTATGATCAACTACAAACCACTTTCAAGAGCAAATTTGTAATGAAACTGCTGACACAGCTTAAACTATGGCTGTGTGAACGCTGCAGAAACAGCTATTTCAGAAAACATTTTTAGCATTAGGAGAAGTCCAACTTTGTTTAAACTCGAACTTATTTTTTTACAATAGCGAGTAATGTTAACAGCATGCTGAAAATGTTAGGGCTAAGTGTACAGTGTCAAAATAGATTGAATCTCTCTGAAAACTGGAAATTCAAGCTTTTTAAACATAATCCAGATGTTTGGCTTTTAATCACATTTCAAGAAAGAGGAAACTTCTGCAATACAAAATTCATACATGCATATTTCATTAGTGCCTTTCCTATCACTGAATTAAAAATTTCTAACATATGTTTTCCTCAAACAGATAATGTTTAAAATTAGAAGAGCTGGCAAGAAGTTGTACACCTCACAAATGTCATTGAATTATTTTAACATGGAAGAAAATATTTCATTTTTACTGTATTAACAGCTTTGATAGCAAATTCTACAGCAGTGATCATTTCTTGCCGTATTGATAGGAAGTTCAATAGTCCCTGAAACAAACTGAGTGTATAAAGATGACTGAACAGCAAGAACTAACAGCCCACCTTCTTCAGAATATCTGAGACTGATAACACCCTGATGGACCTACAGGTATTTAACACAGACACTTTCTCTTTTACTCACTGGTGATCAAAACAGCATAATGGTATGCCCAAGTAGCCTCTTCAGCAAGAGCCAGACTACCTTGAAGGTGGAAAAACTTCTTCCAAGATGTATTTCAATTCCAGAACATGCAACAACACCACTGTATTTGCTGAATGATATTTAAAGGACTGTATCAGTGTGGCCTTTTTTCTAAAAACTAACATACATAATAAATTATATATTGGGGTTTTTTTAACCTCTGGAGTCTTAGAAAATTAGACTGAGTTAATTTCTGAAAATAGAGTTTCTGAATGTAATAATATTTTAATATTTTAAATAATTTAAGATAGATAAAACCTAAGCAATAAAAATGAGAGGATCTCTATCACACATAGAAAAAAAAGAAAAGGGAAAAAGACAAAGAAATCCTGCTTCTGGCTATCTGCACGTGATACTGGGTTTTCTCCTTAAGAGCCTTGCAGCTTCCAAGGAGTATGTGAAGTGTGACCATGAACCACCAGGAAGAGAAATATGCACTGTGTTATTCTGTGATGTGATGGAGTGAGATGTTACTATCAACTTCAGTTCTGTTCAGAAATGTTAGAAACTCAACAATCCAGGAGACGCTGAAAGCCAGTCCCTCCATAACTCCAACGGCTGCTGTGCCTAGGAGAGATACTTAGCCTCTTCCCAAAGGGCCACCAGCAAGGGTATCCCTAATGCAGCCGTTCACAGGCAGGCTCAAGCTTGCCATTCCTGTGCTCCAAAGAGTTGCGGTCTTGAGACAGTCCTGTGAAGCAGACAAATATTTTTCTCAATTTAAAATGGGAAACTGAGATACAGATGGACACCATGTCTGTTGTCAGGGAAGATCTCTGATGTGGGAACACAAGTCTTTTGAGATCTGCTTCAGCGTTCTGTCCAACAGAATATTGTCTGAGCTTAGAGTTGCTTAACATTGTTTGCTTCACACTAGACCGAAAAAAAAAAAAATTGTTTTATGATACATTTTAGTCACCATAGCAAACACCTCAGCTCTAAACTCAGTAAATCTTGATTTCTACAAGACATTTAGGCACCAACACTAATAGTTACCTTTAAAAGAATACATGACTGAAGAGACACTGAACTAATTTTGTCTACTGAACAACTAGCGGGACAGAAACAAAAGAAATTTTCCTCTGTTTCTTTATATTTCCCTGATTTCAGGTGTCTGTTTTCAAGGGTTTATGCTGCTGCTACTGCTAAATGTGAACTCTGTTATTTGCTGGCATGATGAAAGCTGAAAGCATCTTCTCATCTCTAATGGCATTCTGCCAAAATATTCTCTGACAAAACTTGGGCTGATTCACAGATCTGAAGTTCAATAAATTGTCATAATCTAACCTCACTGTTTGTATAAAATGTGCCACGGTCTTACCTTCTCTTCCTGCATTAAGCTCTCGGCTTTCTGGCTTAGAGAAAATCTTTTGTTATTGCATCAAGCCCTGATTTAAAGATGCAAATGATGGAAAATTCATAGCATTCCTTGGTAAGAAGATAAATAACCAGCCTCCTTCACTTTTAGAAACTGCATAGCATGTTTCCAGTTTGAATTTGCTTAATTTTAACTTCCAGATGTTTTATCTTCTTATACCTTTGCCAATAGCTTGTTTGCGAAAGCATGACGTTACTACAGGAATCAAACATGAAACCAGATGACTTGCACTGATCTTGGGTTAACTCTGCTTGGTGTTTCTGGGATTATGATTTATAGAATGAAAACAGAGAAGCTGAACAATTTTTGCAGAGGCTGGTGAACTCAAATACACATACTTCAGACATTCTTAAAGCTTGATTCTTTCTAGGGCTGTCAGAAAGCCAATTTTCAATTACTTGGCCCTGATATAAATGAAAAATAACTTGTGCTTATGGACATTATTGCCTCTACTCACATTTTGGCTTTTACTTGTTAGGCTCTTGGGGTTCACTTAAAGATTTTTTTTCTGGTTCTATTCGTGCTGGAAAGGATGATGGGGAGCAGGAGAAAAAGACCACAGTAGCAGATCAAGTGGATGATATCCATGAGAATTTCACCCATAAGGAGAGTATTTTCTAGTGCATACCACTGACTGCTCTAGATTCACTTTGGAAATTGTGAAGTTGAATGTGAAGTGATCTTGACAGACCAGGAAACCTGCCCCTTTCTGTTTAGCATTTTGTAATGAGCTTCTCTGAAACCAGCACACAGCATAACATCTGTATATTAATAGAACCTGTCTTTCAGTAATTAAAAAAATTCTGTAAAGGTACTGCAATGAAACTGTAGAAACTGATTTTAGGAAAAAAACCCCACAAGTTTGTGTTGACTTAGGTTGCCTTGCTGAAATGCTCATCTCTGTGCTCTAAGCAAACTGATAAACTGGTGAATATAGCATTGATATTCAAATCTATATAACGCTTCCAACGTCAGTAGATTTAGAGACTGGTAAATTATTGCTATTTTAATATCTGAATTCTACATAAAGATGAAAAAGGCACATCTTCAAAATTGGAAAAGATATGCATGTATCTGAAAAGGAAATAAATGCTTCAAAGGACCATAGTAGCAGGAAATATCAGGACACAAAACCAGAAACGAAGTAATATGAGGCAAATGCAGGATATTATGCATCTACTTCAGCTACAGGAAACACTAGAGAAGGCAGGAACTTTTGTCTTTCTGGCATTCTCTCAAGACACTCTGGTTCTGCTTTGTGGAAAGCCTATCCTGGTAACCATGCATTCCATAACTGCTGTCTGGCAGTTCAAATACAAATTGGAAAGATCTGTGCCCATTAAGACAAGATATATGCTTAAAATAATGTGTATTGATATCTTCAACTTTAACTGTTGTCTGCCTGGTTAATAGATGCTTGTTATATTATGCTGCATATGTCAGGAATTTAGTAATTTCAAGTGAAGACGGAAAAATGTAAGAAAACAAAACCAAAACAAGGACAAGGAGGAAAGAACAAGATCTCATTGCTTATTCTGTGTTTTCCAGATTTTTGAAGGAATACATGCTATTAAGAATATCAGGAAAAATAAGTGACTCCAAATTTTAGGGTGACAGAACCTTTGTGCATGGTATCTGCACTTCAATGGCATAAAATGGTTTCAATTCCTAGTCTAAGTGGCTGGACTTGCTAGCATAACAATAATTTTATAATTAGTGACAATTCTAAAACCAAGAAAGAGTATACCTGGTTGAATATTCCATGTTCCTAACACTACCAGGTTACGTTTTTCAAATATATATCCGAGTTAATTATTATATTTTAGGTCATTTCATTAGCTATTATGCTAGAGGTATAATATGTTGCTATTGAACTGAAGTTTAAAGAAATACAGGCCATAGAACTTTTGTACATTAAGCAACTACACTAGCACTACATTAACCCTATTAAAGGTAATTTTTACAGCTCATCGGTGGTTGGCATTTCGTACTGATGTTTGAAGAATTGTCACTGCATTGATTTCATTCTTTACCTCTAATAAAGTGTGGGAGAAATGGCAGAGGCAGAAGTTAACTGTCCTTTGGTAAAGCCATTAAGCACTTAAGAAAAAGGCTTGAATATTTAAACCATGCAAAAATCTTTAAAGACATTATATATGTTTTTAATTTCACAACCTTTTATAGGCCTGAAAAAGTCCCAGTAGTATGAATATATTTACATTTTATCAGTACAACAAAAAAGACCAACTTAAGATGACAAATGCCACACTTGCACTCCTGGAATAACACCATCTAACAACAGAAGTTCTAATAAATTTTATTGCACACCCTTCTCAAGACGTGAGTCAGGGCAGACGCAAACACCACAGTGTAGTAGGACACCTGGTGGTCACATCAGCTAATTATCCATTTTAATCTAACAAAAAATTAGGGGACCATAGAAAGAAATGCATAAAACCCACCAATCAAAGCCTATTGGAACTACTGTAAGTATAGATAAAAGAGTGTTTCTTCATCTAATCTTAGGTTTTCCAGGAGCGGTCACTGCTTGAGGCAGGATACCAAGGTTGGTTGAGTAATGGGTTTTTTTTGTGTTAAAAATGAACGGCAGCTAAGTTCCTAAGCTTTTCCATGCCACTTTATAAAATAAGGCTCCATAACAGGTCAGTCTATCACACTATACCCCTCAGCTCCCTAGGAAAGACCAGAAGAGAGTCTAGATATAAAAAAATCCATATCTCTTTTCCAGGAACTTCCCTGGGAAGCTTTAACACAGGTGACACAAAAATGTGTTGGCTGGCATTACTACTTAAAGGATTCAAGGACTGAGACTACTCTGCTCACAGATCTGGGTCCAAATATGTTATAGCCATACAAAGCAACGACAACAGGCATCAGTGCAAACTGTTGTTGACGCTGTACATTCAGACTCATAAAAGAAGGGGATGTGAAATGTGAGGTCACTGCTGACTACTCACAAACAGCTGAGATGCCTGAACAGAGGAGTTAAGGTCAAAACTTCAGAAAGATCCTCAACCGTTGGGTGACCTAACAACTAGAGATCAGAACACAGGAGAGTGCTTGGTTTTGAGATTTACTCAAACAGAATCTGTTGGTGTTCAAATCTGTAGCATTAGCAAATTCTGGCCCTGACTGATTAAGTCAGCAAGCTAAAAGATATAGCTACAGAAACAATTCAAAGATGGAGCAGTCTCTGAAGGACCTGGGAAAGGGACCATATGCTTCAGGAAGGAAGAATTTAGAAAGCGCCAGGGAGTACAGCAGTATGCATGTGACTGGAAATGGTGGGTGTTTTGTGCTATTTTTAGTCTTATAAAACCCTGTCAATATAAAAACCCTTTCCCATAAGACCTCTACATCAAATTCACAAACAAATCAATTGCACGATCCAAATGGTTCATGCTGATTTTAATGAAACCAATGCCTAAATCATCAAATCTCCCATTGCTCTAGGTCTCCCTGTTTGGAGGTTACCCAGACAGTGAAGAGATGTTCAGAACGTATATAGGCACTCATAAGCATAACAGCTTTTAAAGGATGTGCAAGTTATTATAGTAGTATATTTCTAGCGACTGGCCCGAAGGGAAGGAAACAGGGGAAATTGGTAGAAGATTCATTTCTTGGCATGAATTCACTTGAGTGAAGTGCAGGAAATATACTTCCTCACTGTTTAAACATGCAGGAACAAACCAGAAAATGTTAGCTATCAGCTGAGCATGCCTCAGCACCCAGGTCAGGATTTCCTACCTTCTGGTTTACCACAGCAGTGAAGAGCACTGCCTGTGGAAATGGTTAGTCCACAGAGAGAAAATACCGTGCTGTTCAGCTAAGAAATAGCTTGTGGGACACATGGCTTTTAAAAGGGATGCAAAAAGCTCCTCACATATGTCCCACCTATCTCCCACTATAAGCAATTCTGCTTGCTCTTGCCTGTTGCAGTTGGCCAACAATATTCTGGCTCTCTTTTAATCTGGTTTCTAACAGGAAGAGTTGAATTTTAACTAATGTGAACCAAACAGAAACATTTTCCATGACATACACATTTTATTGTTTAACATTTTAATACTCTGAGTAACTTTGAGATGTGCCAGGAATAGTAAAGCTCACTTATTTAGCATTTGTGCTCTTAGACGAAATACATATATATAGATATGTATCTTACAGACGACTGAACTAAATGAAGATATGTTTCTCTAAATAACCATATTCTCTTTGCTTTGCATCTATACCAAGTTCTTAACTGTGTTAATGTGCTTCTATGGAGGACTCAGTAACATTCATTAACTTCTAGAGATACATCCAGCACTTGAAGTGACATTAAAAAATAAATGTGGAGTGGGGGTCTGTCTGTAGCTGGAGGCAGCAGGTGGTCTCTTAAAGATGAGGTATTGCCCATCAGGTAACTCATGGTACAGTACCTTCCCTGGAAGACATGTGCACCGTGCATGTAAAGGGGACAAGATGTGCTGTTCCTTCTGGGCAAGAGAGAAATTCCTCGTTTTCTAGAGCGAATTTCCTAGTTTCACTGATTACAGAGGGTTCTCTATGGATCTCTGTTGGAAGGAATGCTATTTTCATTCTTTCTTACCGCTACACTCATTCACTACTTCTACCATGGTGTGGTGAAAAGTTATAGAGGATCTGCTACAGGACCTCTGTATCACGAGAATATTCTCCTAAAGCTCTGCACTTCTGTAATGGGGATACTCCACTTCTTTAAAGTGGAAGACCATAGCTCAGTCCCTTGAAACAGTCTTACTATTTAATGACTGGTATCTTACTCCCCCACCTAGCCTTTTACTTTCTCTTAGTCTTTTAACTTTTTTGAGTCACTCTGTATTGACCATGGCAAAAATCCACACACCTTTGCCAAGTGTGCAAAAAATTTGTAAAATGGTTGTTCAACTCTATGAAAGACTGGACTGTCCTTCTGCCAAGTGTTCTACCTGTTTCCTGAGGGTCTCCTGGTTTCTCATGGCCAGCAGCAAAGTCCTTGAAGAGTCAACAGATGCCACTCACAGATGACTCAGATTCTTTCACATTTTCTGCATTTAGATTAATACTCCTGTCCAGATTTCCATTTAGGAGTTTCTTATGGATTGCCTCTTCTTTGCCATTTCTGTTCCTTATGTTTAGACTGTCATCAGCTACTCACTGGAGGAAGGGTGCCTTGCCTATGCTACACTGGAATACCTCTAAAAGCTCAGACTGAGGAATATAAAAGCCTACAGATACCTGACAAAATATGCAGCAAAACAGTGGCTATGTTGTTCATTCAGATCAATATGCTAAAACATGTTTTTCACATCACTGTTGCCCTGAAAAAAAGGCTTTCAGCATTTTGTTCAATGATTTGGAATCGGTTTACTCCAAGATTTTCTGACCATTAATAGATCATTTATCCACTCTGAATTACATTCTGTGAGTGCATGGTCTCTGCTTTGCCACATTGTCTTTTTCATCAGTTTTACTAGACTTATAGAATTCTGGTTTTGTTGACTCTAGGGTGATTTGTGGAGTTTTGTGCTAACTTCATTTTAACATCTAAGTGTTCATCTTCTTCAAATATGTTATATTCAGCTATTAATAGAATGCTAGGGAGCAATCACAGCAACTTTCCTGCTTCTTTCAGGTACTGCTTTGAATATTGCCTTCTAGTTGAAACCACAGTTTGTACAGATCCATTGCCATGGGTGTGTAGAATTCTTGTAAAACAACTATAGTAAACTTTAAGTGATGCCATTTCTTATTTCAGAGGTTCCTTCTTGACTGACTGCATTTATTCACTGGTCTCATAATGATTTCATTGCACATCTGCAGTGCATGGTTGCATCTCTCCAGTCTAATTTTGCTCCTTATCAGTGTTGCACTGCAGCTGGCTCCACAATCCAGCTGGTATCAAATTAGTCATTGATCTAATAGCACAGTTGCAAATATAGCAAATGAATGCCTGGCAGCCTTCTGCATTGCCAGAACACTGAGAATCTTTGGATCTGCTTAAGTCACTTTACAGATATCTCCTTCTTCATTAAAACCTTAAATTCTCAATGGTTTCAGACACTATATTTTCATTTCAAAGGTAGCTGAAATAGTCAATCTGTCTCCCTGGCTCTTTTTCTCAAGAACATTTTTCCTTCTACATTTCATGTTGCCCGTTACACTACATATGTTGCACTAAAATGCCTACATTTTCAGCCAGCCTGCATCTGCCCTGCTTCATGGGTTCTTTTGAGTACATCTGTGTGTGTGCTCTGCTCTTTCTGGTTTGGCACTTGTCTGGATAGTTCAGCGACTGTTTGGGGGCATACGTTTCATCAGCTTTACTCTAATGTCTGCCCTGTGAATGGGAACTGTGTATTTCACAAGTGACTCTGAGGAAGAGATACAATTAAGAAATGTTTTACGTCTCTGGTTACACATGGGTGCTCTAGTTCCTGGCACCATACCATATCTCCTTTTCTGTCCTGGTATTGGTTAGGAAACCTTTTTATCGCTTTACATTTACTTAGAATTATTTGTATGATTCTGATCAGCTCTTTTTAGAGACTAAAACATTGTTTCTATTGCCTCAAAGCAAAGCCATTTTTGTCTGGATTTCCAGTTTTCCTGGTTCTCAGAGTCACTGCGATCTATGTCCTACAATTTTTAGATGTGCTTTATCTGAGTAGTCACAGATCTTTCCTTCCTCTCTGACTGTTGTCATAGCAGTTCTCATATGCTGTGTTAAGGGAAATAAGATGGAAGAATTTGATAGTTCTAGTCTTAAACTGGTTCTTTATTTACTCTCTTTACTGATTCTTGAACTTCGGTAGGCCCAAGGAGCCAGGACCTTTAGTCTTCATCTGCAAGGAAACCTGCTCCCGTTAGTTTAATTGTCTGGGCACCATAAGTTAGCTACCAGTCTACCCTGTGTATTCATGGGTTGATAAGGAACTATTGTTTGGCCATATTTACAAAAAAATTATCTCATATATTTTTTAAAACTGAATCAAATATATATCTTCATACTCATTCTAATTTTTAGTAGGCATCTTGTGAATTTGACTCTCCACTTAGCAAAGAAACTAACTGCACAAAGAGACTAAAATGCTCCCACAGCACAATGGCCACAGCATTTAACTACTACTGTTAGGAAGAGGAATGGACAGAAAGGTCCCTAGCTCAGCACACAGCAGCCAAGGTGGAAAAGAGGCAAATTTTCATCACCTGCTTTATTCTGTCTCTCTTTATTTATTTATCTTTTTATTTATTTATTTTAACTATTACATGTTTCAGCCTCTGGCATAAACACCTTACATATCCTACTAGATAGCTAACAAAAAAGAGACACATAAAAACCATAACTGAAGGTTAAATCAGGTAGAAGTTCTAAAGGCAGTATTTTTCTTTGACTCAAGCTGAAGCAATACGGAAATGAGATATTTTCAGAAAGCAAGCTGCTTTTTTTCTTTTTTTTTCCCTTTTTTTCTGGGACCTGGAGAAAAAAAAAAAAAAAAAAAGAGCAAAAATTCCATGCTCACACTATGAGGAATTTGACTATTGACTTGCTGGAGAAAAATAAACCCTGACTATAAATTACATCCACTTACTGAAACTCCAAAACAATAGAGGTGAACTTTTGAGACAGGAAAGTGGGAGCACACGACTAGCTACTTCTCACCTCTGATGATGTTTATTTGCTCTCTCCACACATGAGAACAAAGCAAGAGATCTTGGGAATTATTCTTCTTCTACTAGCACAGAACACACACAGTCCTCCTTGATGAAGGCCAGCAACTATGTATGTCAGTTTCAATACCTCATTCAAAAAGGCAAATATTCGTCTTTAGAAGGTTACCAACTGAAAAATTCTAACGGCAATTCTGTATCTATCATCTCCTATTTCTAAGAAAAATCACTTGGTAGCAGAGATGATCAAACTCCAGCATATGTCTGTCAAAATCTAGATGCATCACAGCAGGGTTTCAAACTGGAATATCGCATAAACATGACACTGGTACTAAACCCCCTTCTTTTCGTGATAACTGAGAGTGAGTTAGAGGTGATGCTAAGTGAGGCTGATTTTCACAGCCTCTTTGCACAATTAGTGGAGAGAGATATAAAAGATAAAAGGTTTCTTCTGAGACTATTTCAGAGTCCTTAACTTAAGCTTCTCTTCTGAATCACTGTCTAAGTAAGTCTTCACAGATGACCCCTTCTCCCAGTGTAGCACTGTTCAAACTACAACCTCTCCATAGCCTTCCCTGCAGCCTGTAACAATGTGTGGCTGGTCTGCTCTGTGACACAGCTGGAGTATGTCCTGCACATCTGTAACAGCACCTGTTGTTCTGCAATAACGGGATGTGAAGGGTACCGCCACAGTCTTCCTCAAAAAGCATCTTGCCATAGAGCCAACTTTAACATTTAAAGTTCAAGATCACTGGAATTCTATAGCAACCATGTTTGCTGCAATGCTCTAATATCAACACTCACAATATTTAAGAAGAACCACGGGCATTTCTCACTGGCCAGACGAGTTGGCTAGAGCCTACCCTAGGATCCCATTGGACCTGTTGATCACTTATTTTACCTTGTTAGAAGTTAGCACAAAACGCTGTGGCTATTTTTGGTACAATGTACTAGAAACATATACAGAAAATTTAAAGCCATCACCTAACCTTAAATATGCAAAAAGGTTACAAATATATACAAATAAACATTTCATATCTATATTTTATACCGATATTTAACATATCTCCTATATATAAACGGAATATATAATCTATGTATTTATAAAAATAATATATATATATATATATATATATAAAGTCAGGAGAGTACAAACTAGTATACTTCACTAAAACTTTTTTTTAATATAATTTAGATATGTATGCATTGAATGTATTGCCACTGCAAGTTTATTGAGATTTAGTAAATTTGGGGTTCACATAGAAAACCTGCTAAAAAGGTTTTCTGTGATAATTTGGTTTTTGTTTATTTTTTAAAAAGGAACATTACAGTATCAATTATTTATAAGGTATACTGATGAGAAGTAATGGGGGAAGAAAATAGTATTTCCTGTATTATGTTTATAAAGCCAAACATCATGGACAAAGCACATAATTCCTATGAGTTAAGGAAAAAGAAAAATTCTCCTGCAGTATAAGGTGAAAAAATAAGAAAGTGAATTAAAAATTGACAGCTATATTGGGGAACAGGGTAATACTATTGCCCCATATATTTTTTGTTTGTGATTTATCCGCATCTCTCTAAGAAAGCCTAATCTACCAAGCTGCTAAAAAAACCAAAACCCTGTCCACATACAACTTCAAAAATTACGTTGTCATTGTGCTATTAACACTCCTAATTTTGTCTTACTTCAACATATTATTTCCTGCTTCTTCCAACAAAAATACTATGAGGCATCAGGTGAGAGAGAAGGCAGCTTTAGAGCAAACACGTGCACAGACACAATGCACAGGTGGTTCCTCATGGTGTGGGGCTGAACCTGTGGGACTCCTTGAGGCAGGATGCTGGGCTTTTGTAAGGCTACATGTGCTCAGGATTACTGAACAACCTCAGGGAAGAAAAATATTTGGAGAACTGCATAGGAGCACTGGAAAAGGCTGGCCAGAGAGGTGGTGGAGTCTCCTTCTCTGCAGACATTCAAGATCTGCCTGGACACATTCTTGTGCAATCTACTCTAGGTGAACCTGCTTTAGCAGGTGGGTTGGACTAGATGGTCTCCAGAGGTCCCTTCCGACCCCAAACATTCTGTGATTCTGCGATTCTCTGACATGATGGAGCCATTTTTATGTTATATAGTCATTGTATAAAATCTTAAAGGTAGTACATGGTTTCACAACTGAGAATAAAGGCTGTGAAATATTAGACTAGGGGTTCTGAGATACAGTGTGGTAAAAAAAAAAACAGTCCTGGCTTCTTTGAATTTGTTTCTGTAGAGGGCTGCTATCCCTTATTTGGCATTATTGTATGTGAGACTTTATGGGTGAATTGTGAGTGCAAATTCACAAGTCCCTTCATGAGATGTTTTTAGTTAGCTGATTCATATGAAACTATAAAATCTGCTGTAATATTGGATGTGATCCAGTGTGTCAAGAAACAAGAAAAAACAAATAACTTAAACTCCTTTAGACCAAAGGATGAGATTTTGAAAGGTTGTGCTAAGGGTAATGTAAATCAGAAGATGCCCATATTTTGGAGCATCATATGGCCTCTTTACTCAGTTCAGGGTATCGAAGAACACTGCAGCACCAGCATTGTCCACAATGTTTAACCACACATACGACAGCAGAAGTATAACACCTTTTCTTAGGGACTCTTGGCCCAATGATTAAGTAAGAGTGCTGCTATACTTTAGCTATTCCTACTTGTACTTCAGAAAATGTGAATAATTTAGTATATCTGAGGTTAATCTTGAGCCTTTTCTACCTTGTTTGGACAGTAGGCAGTCCTAGGATATAGAAAGCAATGAAAGTTGTAATTTTCCTCCTCCTTTGGAGTGAATTAAGGTGCCATTTCCATTTTTTAAAAACTGAAAATGCTCGATGAACAGAAAATGGCTTTGGGTAATTTACTGCTGGACATATGCACTCAAACAGTCATAGCTGAGTGTGCCAGACTATTGCTTCAGTGCTGAATATTTGACAATGCTTTCAGTTCTCACTGCTTGGGACCTTATCCTACCAATTTACAGCGGGGCACAAAGACAGAGCATGTGGAGTTGACTAAGATGCTTGACGTGATGACTGTAAACTGTCCACGTTTTGCAGCTGTAGTAAGGAATGGTGATGACAGCTATGTGGTACACATTTACTTTTGTTTGAAGTCGAATGCCTCTTTCATTCTAGACACACTGCTTTAATCTCCCAAAAGCTGTGCTGGCTTTTGCTACAAGCTCAGTAAATACTGCTTTCCTACAATGTGAAGTTCATCTTCAATGTCATGCTGGGAAGAAACAGGAGAAACTCACTCTTGTGAAATGCATCAAGCAAGTTCTTGCAGAGATACAGGGAGTTTGTTCCATAGAAATTACAACACTGCTTTTAAAAACCTATGTTTACATTTGAAATACATTATGGAAGCAACTCATAAAATGTAAATATATTTTTCGCATTCTTTCTTTATCCATTCTCTGGGCTTACTTTGTAATTCTGTAGATGTGGTAATCAGTGTTTTCCTGTTGTAATTATATTAGACATTAAAACTTAACTTTTCTCTGATTTAAGTAAGACTTTTCACCAACAACGATTTTCGTGTCCGCTTTTGAAAATATAAAATCTGCCAGAAGCAGTGAGGAATTTAATCATATTACAAAGTTAAACATATGGACCACTGAAGAACAAGCTGGTTGTTATATAATGTGTCACAAAAGAGTTTTCGCTCTGTTCTCGGGTGCAAATGAAGTGAAAATACTTGTGTAGAAAAAGTCACTCCATGCAATAAGAGACTAGGAAACTTGGTTGTGTCAGGTCCTGAACTCATTTAGTTGATGTTCTAATAGCAGTTGGATTTTTACTGCTGCTTGGGGAATTAGGCATTTTTGAGACTTCTCATACAAAACAGTTGATTTTCCTGCCTACTGTGGAAAGTTGTAGAAGTTCGTAATCTGCTGGGAAAACAAACAAACAAACAAACAAACTAGCCTAGCACATGGAAATTACTGAACTTCATGAAGAACACTAACTGAAGTTAGAGTTGTACAAAACCTAGCTCAGTCATTTTACTACACGTGACATTTAAAAACAGAGTACAATGTCAAAGACAAAGAATAAATTCTATTGAGACATGAATCAATCCATATATCTAGACAGAAGTGCTGTAATTTACTATTGCTAATTAATATATCCGTTTATATTTTTTTAGCAGAAAAATCTTTCTCTTTTTTTAAAAAAGTACTACATATGCTTTGCTAGAAAAAAGAAAAGCTTTCACTTTGAGACATAATTTGGGACACAATTTTCTAGTAGCGTTAACATCATGTTTCAAAACGGTGGTGATTTTTGCAAGGTAGCCTAAAAGTTTATTAGCAAAATATAATGACTATTCTGATTGCAATTAAAAAGCCCTTCCAAACGGGTCAACACACCTAAGTGCTATCTGCAATCATTTAGATTTTAACATCATGGTTATTACTTATTATCAGGCTGCACAATGAGATATTGATTACTTTTAACCTTTAGATCCAAGAATTCAGTAAAAGTCGAGGTAGAAGCACAGCCTACCCTTCCTGTCTAGTAAACTTATGGCCTTTAGTGGAATTCTAATGCTTCCTATTGGCAAGGCAAATCTGAAATTAATTTATTCTCTTGGCTCATACAGAAATGATGACACACCTAAAAATACTGCATGCATAGCAGATTTGTAGTTACTACCTACAAGGGGCTCAATCCTGCAGTGTGCTGAGAGCTTCCTCTGGAGTGATGATCATCATCTTCTCCCACTGACTCTTTTAGCAACTCGGTGCAGGCACTGACAGATTACCAGACAGACAGAAGGCATCCCAAACCATGCAGAATATGCAGTGTAGGAGCAGAAACATTCACGTTTTCTAGTTTATAACCAATCCCCTAAGCATATTGTCCAAATATATCACTCTACAGGCTGTTAATCTTTTAATAAGTTTTCTTTATATGGAAAATCTGCTTGAAATAAAGACTGAATTGCAATGTAGCTTCAGTAGGTACGCAGGACTCGTTTTAAATGGAACAAAGTAATCCAATTAAACTAATCTGGTTTACAAGTTAAAATGATACCAAGCACATTAATTCATCCTTATAGGCTGCTGCTATTTGAGCCCTCTCTCTGCACGGCATTTGGAACTGCCTTGCACATTTGTATCCTTTAACAGCAGAGAACTCAGCCCCCCAGTTCAGGAGAATTATGTGCGAGAGAAACATATAACTGTTATGTGTTAGATTAATTTGCAGAACACTTGGCATTATTATTGCCAAGTAGTCAAATTGTTCCAAGTTGTTCCGGAAGGTTGTTATTAATAGTATGTTTTCTGAGGAAAGTTCTGTCTACTTTTGGAACTGCATTTCTGTTGCCAAGGAAACTCCTTGAAGCACAGCATTCTAGGAGCACACTGCTGCTTTTGTTTGCCAGTATCCTATTCATATCATCTAAGTAAGCACTTTACATACTTCAGCCTCCAATTTCAAATGTTTAAGTTTTTATATATTTATATTGCTGCATTAAATATAGTTTGGGCTTTTTTTTAAACTTGGGAACTCTAGTAAGATTATTTTAACAGTTGCATTATAGGACATGGGGTTTTGTGCGTGTTTTGTGTTGGTTTTTTAATTTTTTTTTCACAAGTTTGCAATAAATTAGTTTTAATTTGAATAATAGCTCCATAGGTTATAGCACTAGTCCTTAAGTGTTAATTATCTTTTCACTGTGAAATTAATGTAGTCATTTCTTACTGACTCCTCTACACCATTATTGAAGTGCTGAGGAAAACATGTCATTGAGTTCTGAGCCAGAACTGTTGTTGTGATTAATCCTGGTCACATGGCCAATCTCTGCCAAAAGGAGATCACTGAAAAAAGGTGACAAAGACAGTGATTTCCTGTCAGCAAAGAGTACGACAGGGCTGTCTAGAAGTGATGCAAATGAGGGAAACTTTCACCAGGGTTTGTTTGATCCACTCGGGGCCACAGCGCGCTGCGCCAGGCGGGCGGCTGGATGGAGCAGCAGCACACCCAGAGGAGAGAGCGGGCTGCACCTTCCCAGGAGGGAAACAAAAACTGCTGGGAGACGTGCCTCCCCCCTCTCAACTCTTTATGAAGGGTATCCTTAGCTTTTGATGCGTATTGTCATGTTATTTAATACGGTGAACCGCTTCCCTTTGATGAAATGCTTCCGCAGTTAACCTGTTCAAAAGCCGTGTCAAATAAATGCTTTCAAAATTTTCACACTACTAAGTAAGGGTCTTTTTCCATCTATCATGACCATCGTTTCTGAAGACTTACTAGTACAAGACTTACAGTTTGTATTAAAAACACCATACATTGTTTGTAATCAGACAGAAAAATATAATTTCTTTTAAAGTGGTTAGTTAATTTTATTCTGAACTTATAAACAGTTTTAACAATCATACTGTACTTATTTAAATGGAAGTTAATCTAAAACAATTAAGTTTTGCAATTAATCTTCTGAGGAAAATGGAAAGAATTACCATTAACTTTTCTGCCTAGTATACTCATTTCTAATCTCCATAGTTCCGGTAAATACTGATTTGCTTCAGTTTTGAACATTCAAGGTACAAATTACTCAAGTTCCCACTAAAGGACTAATTAGCAGAGTTTAAATTCTTTGGGTTTGATCCTTCAGCAATGGCATATGAATACAGCTGAAATCAGTGCAAGTTCTGTGTACTTAAAGCTTATGAGATCAGGCTCACATGCAGTAGATTAAAATGAAATAAACATGATACATTTGGCATTAAACTGAGCTATTACAGCAGTACAAAGAAGCAAGAGTCCAAAAACATGGAAATGCTCCTTTTAATTTTTTCTTAGTTAATAGCTAAAGCATTAGAGGACAAATAAACTGTCAGCAATTCATTCCGTGACTGTCATTTTATCAAACACTAGTTGATTTTCAAAATCATTAGCTAGTTGAAGACTGTAAAGCTGAAATCATTGAGGGCTATGGGAAGGAAGTAAGAAAGAATAATTTTCTCTTTTTGTAAATCTTTGCACTAAAATATAGGAAATCTAAAGGAAGTCATACATACATATTCAGAGTTTAAAAATATGGCTGTGCTGTTCCTATTATATTAGGGGCAAAATAAAACCCAGTTAAAGAGAAATAATGCGGATCCTAATAAAAAACTAGGAAGCTCCTAGAATATTACAAAACAAAATTAAGCTGAGAGTTGACTTAAATCTATATTAAATCTGAAAACAGAGTACTGGGAAAATAGTCTAACCATGAAAATACATTTTACTTTCCCATGTGCAATTTTAGCATTTATATATCACGTTATGCTTCTTTAATGTATGCTTTTCCCTTCTGATTTACCTGTTTTATCATTGCTGCTTCTCCTTCACAGACTCCTTAGGGGCAATGATTACTGGTGGTAACAGCGATACCCCAGCAGGTTGGCTGGCCGAGGCGGCTTGCTGAGCTGGCTCTGAGGTGCAATTACTTGTCAGCTCAATAACTGAGAAGGGGATCTGCGGGCTTAGGAGAATCCACCAAAATGCAGAGGGTGCAATTAGCAGGTTCACATTTGAAGCTGTAACTGATAAAGAATAACTAAAGCAAGACCTGTGTTTTCGTAACACCCCGCATCATTGAGGAATTCTGATAATAACAGCTGCCCGCATTTCTCCTCACAGGTTTCTCTGCCTGCAGCCCAGCAGGGCTGTGTTCGCTGGGAGGTGTCGGCAGCGCTCCTGCCCCTTCGCTGGGAGCTCATCCAGCACTCTGTGTAATAGCCTCCAAATAAAAAGGGTGTCACTATTGATTAGAAGAGAGGTTTACTAGGCTAGTTGTATAGAACTGTTAATACTGGTTTTGAGGGCATGATTCATTGTTACATGAACCCCTGAAATTAAGGATGACAAAGATCTAGTGATAAGGATGATAAAGACCCAGTGATTTATCTCATCTCCCCTTTGCTCCTGCAGAATTGTTCCCTCAATTACATTTGCTAATGTTTTCTTTTGTCTACTTTTAAACGTCTGAAATTATGGGGCTTTCACACTTTGAGAGGTGGTGTTTTGGTTTTTTTGGGTTTGTTTGTTGTTTTTTTAAAAGGCTAATAGATCTTGATGCTATACACTTAAGCTTTTTACATTACCTGCAAATACTCCTCCTGCTTTATGGACGCTCCTTAGTCATCTCTTAACCAACCTTCACAAATCTAGTTAAGTCTTTCCTTCAGTCCTTAACAATTTGCTTGCTGCTTTCACTGGAAGGGGATATGCAGTTAATATTCACAGTGGGAAGGCAGGTGGTCTGTTCCTACCCTTATTCAAGTGGTTTTGCAGTGACCAGATAGGGGCTCTGTTAATTAGCCCTCCCTGTAGAAACTGCAGAGCAAATAAGCTGCCTGTGCTTTGGGAGCAGTGCTGGTTTTTCTATGCTGCACAGACTACAGACCCAGCTACTCTCTCTGGCACAAACTTTCTCTTGTCAGAAGTGTCATGCCTATCATAATACAGAATTTCATAAAATTAAGAGACTATTACATCTCATTTTGAATACACAGTCTTCCTCATTTTGCTGCCACACTGTACTGCAAACTAATTCTTAAATTATTGCCCTCTTTTATTCTTCTCACCATGCATTATTATCCCAGCCTTACCATCTATAATTATTCTGAATGATTACATTTCGATATCTGAAAGAGAAGTATCCTAAATAGCACCTAAAACACTTGGGCTGGCTGCTTAATCTTTGCTCCTTTTCATGTTGATGGATGGATCGTTTCCTTAAAATTTATGTTTCTTGATTTTTTTAGTATAGGACTATAACTAGTGGTTAGATTAGGCATGGTACAAGCAGGTTTTATATAGACAGGCACAACCACAACGCCTTATTTTAGATTCGCAAGGAAATTTTTACCCATTTCTGACATTGTTTATTTCCGAGCCTAACCAGAGCCAGGACTGTTAATGTGTGATTAAGTCAAGAATTTAGAAAGTTAGGAAGAAGTCATTAGCAAAAATAAGAAATTATTGTCAGAGCAAGAAATGGAGGCCACTGAAATAAATTCACTTGCAGCCTAAACTAAGTTGGACCTGAACTATATTTCCATTTATAAACATATTTGAACTCATGTAACAACCCTCTCTTACTGGGTCTTTTCAATAAAAGGAGTAAAATTAGAAAGAATAAAATGCAAGAAGACCATTAAGAAATTAGGCTGGCCAAGTAAGAAAAAATAAATTATATTTAAGAAATTATCAAATCATGCAATCATAGAAGAAAGAAAACAACTTCTATTTGACCTTGAATGTACCATTTATTCAATAAGAAATAAAAAAAAGCTAGAGGGTAGTTGTTTCTTGTCATTATACTGTTGCTGATTCTGTGGTTAGTTATTAATTTTATTTTTTATGATTCACAATCTGCTCTTTGAAATATGCCATATGCTCAAAGCAATTCAAGGATGACAACTGTCAGAATTACTCCAATAAAAATTGCCTAAATGAGGAAGATTTACTGCAGTCTGATATTTCTGTCGAAATCCCCTCCTTTCTTTCCCCCGCCGCCCCTCAGACCTGTAGACTACAGCTTCTCAAATACACAGTGAAGCCTGAGTCAATTTTAGCATCAAATCACAGCTTTTGGGGAACTTCTTGAAAGTACTGTCTATTTTAAATAAGTGGTAAAGCTTCTGGGCTAAGGCTGCTATGACAAATAAGAGAAACCATGCATGTGTGTGTGTGTATGTATATACATGTATGTGTTAAGTGAAGACCCTATAATCAATATGCAAATTCAAAATAATTTCGCTGAAATCACAAGCAAGCATGATGACTTAACATGTCAATGTCTGCTTTGTGTATATCTCATAAAAATTAAATTGGAAGAGTCCTGTATTCTGGCAGCAGCAAACCAAAATCAAGGCAAATTTCTTTCTTCCCAGAAGAGGTCTGAAAGGTGGATAAAAATCCAGCTGAAAGCTCCAATCAAAACACATTTTGTTAAATGCTACCATTTCGGTTTTTTCCTTCATTTTGTTTCAGTCTATTTATTAATGCAGTTTCATTTATTTCTATTCATCTTGAAGACAAATCTTTGTCCTTCTATAGAATTACGCCAAATAGAATGTGATAAAGGGAACTTTCTTGCAATTATGATGTCGGTGCAGCCTGTCAGCGCACAGGGGATGGAAATGAGGTTGGGGACAGGGAAGGGAATTCTAATAGACACCATGATACATACAATGAACGCAGCGATATCCTGTGAGAGAAAGACTTGTCAAGCTAATCAGATCTTCTATAGCTAGGTAAAGGCAGTAACGGTAGCGCTAACCTTGTAAAGATGCTGCTGCTGCTCCTCTGACATCATCAGGTCATGGCTGTCCATCACGATGGATTCCATGTCAATCAGCCAATCCCAGAGCTCCTGGTATTCTGAATCAAAGTCCAAAAGGCTGAAGATAAGGAACAAAATGTATTATGCATAAATACTGTGTAGTTGTTAAAATCTTGTATTAGGATAATATATTCTTGAAAACTCATGATGTTCCTAGTTATATTTCTAAAGAGACATTCTGTATTTATACAGAGTGGATGAAAATGAAAACTGAAATCCAATTTAAGCCAGTGCCATGACCTAAATTCAGTGGCTGATGCCAAATCCTGACAACTGTTGGCATACTGCATTTTCTTCAAAATTTTTGAAACAGAAATCCCCCATAGATGTTGTTGTTCAACGGTTTCTAAAGTGCTGACTTTATATTGAGCAAACTTTGCAACAATCATCTTGATATAATTCATATAAAAATATTATTTTCATTGAAAAATGACTCAATCCATTCAACCATCCCTCTGCTGTCTATCTGCCTATCTCTGTAAATATCCTACATTTATTTTCATGGATGAGTAGCTAGCATTTCAACTTAACGCCTTAAGATAGGCTTGAGTGAATATGGTAAGCCAGTGAGAACTAAGGCCAGATACAGTATTAGACAGGTGTTCCCTACAGACATGTAAGAAACAAAGGTAAGGACAGGAAGTCAAAACAATGAATCCTTGAATAGCCAGCAATCATTAAAATTCAAAGGAGGATCACGACGGTTTTCAACAAAATAAATCATTAGAATAAGGAGCTTAAAAGGATTAATGTGATTCTCTATTGAAAGCCTGGTGAATAAGTAAAGCATAGATTTTTCTAAAACACTGTGATACAAGACAGAAGGTACATGCTGAAAAACTGCACATTCGTCAAAAAGATACCCCTTGAAAAGGATTTTAAAACTTGCAAAATTGGAACTAACAAAAGCCTTGTCAGTAATTTCAAAACACTCCCATACTGAACAAACAATAGTGCATGTTCCACTAAAGCTAATTTATGCAATTATTAACCTTTCTTTTAGCAATGCCATTAAAAATAGCAGTATTTCAACAGAGAAACAATAAATTGATATGTTTTTAATGTTATTAATACTATCGCAGTTTCAGTTGTTGTTAACTAGAGTGCCAGATGCATGGCAACTTTGGAAGCTTATAGATAAAGTTGTGAGAAGTAGGACTGTCTTTCTGCAAGAAAGCAAGAGAGGAGAGAGCATTTGCCTTCTGTATTTTTATTTTCAATGAGCTGACAACAAAGGAAGTCTTGTATAATGCACAAGTGTTGATTCCTGCTTCTGAAGTAACTCTCTAGTTTAATCCACTGTACTTAGGATACTTTTACTCAATAATTTATGAGGTGCACTTACTTAAAATTGCTTGCTGCCCTGAAAAGGTAAGCAATGATGCTATTACAAAGAAAAGTAAGCATAAAAGGGCAAGTTACTATTGTTGAAATATAATAGTTTCATTTGGAGTTCAGGGCTTTTCTCCTGTTTCGGGAGGTATTTTACTCAGATATCATTCTGAAACTAAAATAAAACTGAACTCCATTTTGAATGGTGTATTTGCAGTGATACTGAATCTTTATCCCTTCCTCAGAAAACTGTATAACCATTCTGTATCTTCAGTTTCTACTGCTCCTTCTTTTCCATTCTGTCTTATCCAAATATTATCCCAAGTGATAAAACTGACAGGTAGTTATTAAAACATATGTTTTATGGTATCAGAGACTAGATTTCATCTCTGTCATGGCTTAACTTCATCTGGCAATCAAGCGCCACACAGCCGCTCACTTGTTCCCTCCACTTCGGTGGGATGGGGGAGAGCATCTTGTGGGTTAGGATAAAGACAATTTAATAGGACAGTAAAGAAAGATAAAATAATATTAAAAAAAAAAGTATATACAAAACAAGTGATGCACAATGCAATTGCTCATCACCAGCCTGTCTCTGAGCAGTGATTGCCCACACCCAGCCAACTCCCCCAGTTTATATACTGAGCATGATGTTATACAGTGTAGAATATCCCTTTGGCCAGTTTGGGTCAGCTGTCCTGGCTGTGCCCCCTCCCATCTTTTTATGCACCCCCTCGTTAGGAAACCATGGGAAGCTGAAAAGTCCTTGACTGTTCAGCAACAACTGAAAACATCAGTGTATTACCAACATTATTCTCATATTGAATCCAAAACACAGCGCTATACTAGCTCCTAGGAAGAAAATTAACCCTATCCCAGCTGAAACCAGGACAATTTCACATAAATCAGTACGGATTCCATTGCACTTGACTGGTTTGTACCAGTGAAAATCTAAATCGCGATATGAAGATGATGGGAATCAAAGCCTACATCTAATGTTTGTAACCTGCTGCTGCCAGAATGGGATGGGATGCCTTTGGAAACTGCACCAGGAAGTGGACTGGGATTTTACTATAATGGGCAGAACATGTTCTGGATCCAAACAACTTCTTTTCATCTAAAGAACTACATCTTAGTTTCAGTTCAATTTTGTCTTTATTGGTGTAATAGAATGAATCAATACTTTAAAGACACACAAACCCACTTTTCTTTGACCTTTATAAAACCCAGATAGGACTAGGAAATAACATTTTGATTTCTAGCTAAAGTTATAAACAACAAAACAAAGCGGAGAGTGAGAGAAACATGATTCACTGGAAACAGCCCAGAAAGGAATGCGATATGTAATGGGCACTTTTTCCTCCCATAGTTTACATACTGTGTCTATTCTCTTTTTTTGGTTGTCTGCTGTAAAATAAAGTCATCTGGGAGCATTTTTAAGCCAACAATCTATGGCGGTTATTTGCCTGAGCCTGAAGATAGTGAAGTCAGCCTACAGGTCATCATCTATGTGTTTTTCTTTGTTGTTGTTGTTTAATTTGATTGCAATATTTTTAATAGTTCTAAAATAACTCTGATTAAAAAAAGAAAGTTTTGTTTTTAAAACAAACACCTCACTTCTAAATGGATGGATCTACTTATTGCTGTTATTTGGAAGAGGATGTAAGTTACTAAGCCACCGAAAAGATGTTCAGAAAATCCAGCAATTATATGATCAGTGAGAGGTTAAGATTAAAATGTACCTGTCCGTATTTCTGTAGTATATTGAATATTTCTTTTTTATTCAGAATCTAGTTTTCCTGGGCTTAGCGGATATTTTTTTCATTTTGCCAGAGGCAGAATCAGGGAAAGCATAACTTCTGAAATACTGATATGTGTTACAAATGCAAGAACTATAGAAAATACCTGAGTTTGGTTGATTATCCAAATCCACTAATCACTAAAAAAGAATAAATGAAGTCATCTGTTTATTGCAAAAAAAGATTTCTCTATTAAAACTACTCAAACATTGCCAACAAGAATGCCATAATATTAGTTAAAGGACAAGTAACTCCAGCTTCCCTAATACCGGTTTGTTGGTTAATAAGCTAAAACCATTAGCTACATAATAACTAAAATGACATTAAGAAGTATATTTTATCTTGGTAAACAGGGAATCAGATATGCAGAGTTGCATGTCTAATCCCTTGAACCCTAAACATATTTCTTAAAATGTGGACATCAATTTATTATTTTGAATGAAAATTCATGAGCACCTTTCTCATGAGAAAACCAGTTTGTCTGTGGCATTAATAAATAAAAAGGAATGTGAAGCTATTTCCATCGGCCTTTTTCCCCATGTTTAACACATACTTCCAGTTTGTATTATTTCTTTGATGGCATAACTCACATGGTATGTAGAAATACTCTAAACACACTGGTATGCCTACCAAAAAAATTCAGCCAAACAAAAAGTTCATTCAAGCCTCTGGGTCATCATTTTTTTGAATTCCTTTCTGTACACATGTTTTTATTAGGAGGCTATAGGAGAAATCAGACAGAGTTCTGACCTTAGCAGTTTTAAATCTGCCTTATATTCTGCATACTTGAAGCCCCTTTTAATGCAGTTATCTCAAAGCCTCATCCATGAAGGCTCCGTATTAGGTGACGCCAGGATCCCAGGATCTGTCCTTCATGTTGTGTAATGGTGTTGTAAATATCATAACCATATCTCCCAATAGTACCTCTATAAATTCCTCCCTGGGAATGCAACATCTCCAGCCAGATCTGCTGTAACATTTTACAGCTGCTCTCAACTCTCTTGGTTACCTCTTGCTGCCTGGCTAGCTGGTGTTCTCCTGGAGTGGATATTCCACTGTTGAGCCACTAGGGGCTGGATGGACATAAGGGCCCAGAAAGGTGGCCACAGCACAGAAAAGGTAGGGAACACTAGTAGATTACCATTCCCAGTAATAAGAGTGTAATTATAAGTGAAAACAAGTGCATATAAGAGCCTATTTGCTTTACACATGTGGTACGCAGAGTTACAAACTGGATTTTTTCCATGAGGCTTAAAGCTTTATATCCCCTATCCTCAATAAAGTCAAATGTCTGTTGATGTCTCACTGTCTTACATCCCCCCCAAAATTTCAACCTTAAGTCTTGCTCACGTTGAACTATGGTTGCAAAATTAGAAGCTGTTTTTGAACATGTAGCCCCCAGTGCACATTTATATACATATACAGACCAATTCTGAACAAATTATTTTTATGGTTGGCACTAGCTGCACTGGCGTGTTTGAGAATCTGACAGATTTCTGCATATGTAATCAAGATCTCAGTAATCCTACATAATTAGCCCACATCAACTTTTCTAAAACAGTCATCTTTCCGTATAATAAGAGGGGATGTTTACAAGGCTCATTTATCTTTACAGTCAGTAATTTAATAAAACTGTGTTTCCGAGACCTCAACATTGAGTTAAGAATTGGAAAAGGAAGTTCTGAAGATAAAGAGCTCATAAACACCTTGGTCAATGACTTTCCTCACATAGGAAACTGCAGGCAAAAGTTCTACTGTGTTTACTGGTTATGACAAAACTTGTATCAGGATGATGGTGTATCCAAATAATGAGCACTAGTTAGCTCCTTCAAACTTCTTTTGCCCCACACTATTATGAACTCACTGGTATTTTCTTATGTTCATTTAAGGGAGCTAGAAGTTAGAAGATATGGTTTTCAAAAGACCTTCAAGAAAAAATCTCAAACGAGAACTACAAATTTTCTTGGTTGTGAAAAAGGGAGGGGCAGCAAGACTTCATTTTGGCATAGCACAGTGCTTCCTTTGTCCAAGGTTCTTTGCTCAAACTATTAAGAAAGAGTGCTTTTATATGTACACTTAGATACATAATGTGTGGGGGGGGGGAGAGGGGGGCATGTGTGTTTACATTTATTAAAAAACAGACTGAGAAGACCAAGTCAAAGGAAAACACTTAAAATCAAAGCATTCTTGTTAAAAAACTGGGATGTTCGAAGTGGTGAACTATAAGTTAATGGCTTCACATTCATATTTCCTAGTGACTAGTAGAATGACTGTCTTGTAGAGGTATTAATCCATTACAAAGATGCTTCCTTGGAAGAATGCTTGGAAACCAAAAGACATGAAGCCATTGGAGGAGAAAAGCCTGAAGCAAAAGGGCACATTATGTTTTTTAAAATCAAAATAATAGATTGCTATTCGATAATGTTAGGTAGTCCTATGAACTAACCATAATTTGGATCTATTATCCAGAACCCATTATTTTTAACATTCATATATGAAAAAATAAATATAGAGAGTTTTTCCGTGCCTCTTGGCCTAGGAAGAAAAATTCTGGTTAACCGGAAGTAAGAAAAAGTATATCATGTAAAAAAAAATACAGATCAGTGAGAATAAAACAACAAAAAGAATGGTTCCCTACCCATTACTTCCCACTGTGTGAACTTTTGACATATCAGCAAACTCTTCCTTTCGCTTGCTACTACTGTTGTATTGTTCACTGTACAGCTTTAAGGACATCTGTTCAACAGCATCTCTTTGTGCTTCCAGATAGCATAGCTGAACCTCAGCCTAGAATAAGAAAACAAAGAGAAAAAAAAAACCACAACAGAATTTATTTAATTTTTTTTACATTCAGAAAGAATGCATTTAAAACAAATACTTTTCGACTGCAACAGTTTTAACCAAATGATTCACGCCATCATTTTTCTGCTTGCATGACAGTCAAAAAGGTTGAACCATTAATTCAGATAAAAGTACAGTGCATTCCCAAATGCTAGAACTGAACTATTTAGGTCTCTATCAGAGAATGTTCCATTTATTCCATGAGCTGTACACCCAATCAAATGCTGCATGAATATGTCTGGGCATGAATGAAAAAGATGTTAGAAATCACACATAATGACAGCACAGGTAGATAAATACAATTACATCTCTTCCTGGCTTCAAGACTGACATCGTTAACACATTGCCTGTGCTTCATAATTTATGAAAGCCATATTGCTACAGGTATTTTTGTTTTAAATAGTAAGTGCAAACAAAACCAAGCTAATCAGTATTATTCAGATTCTGTTTTCTCATATCTGGCGTCCACTGCTTACTCAGCAATTTTGATTGCATGAACAAGGCAATAAGTGAGATTTGCTGTTTTCTATCAGACTCTGTGCCTGGCCAGAAGAATGTTGAATAATATTTGGCATCATAGCTTATTGAATAGACACTTTATTTATTGCAGCTGTGGTGATCAGTTTGATTCTGAGGTTCAGAGAACCAGATGATAAAAGGATGAAATCTGCTGTTTGCCACACTTGCCCCTAGGAACAGGACAAAGAACAGAGGGCAGAGTCAGTTCAAAAGCACTTTGGGACCAATACGCTATTGTTTTCTTTTAATATGATTCACCAAAAGAAAAATGCATTGCAAATTGTGATAATGCTTCAAAAACTGCTACATTTGTGTAACTACCTACTCTTTGTTCCCATTAGGAAGAGAATGCCTGCTTAACTATTTGGTGCTATGGCAAGAAAATGCAACAAGCATGCAGGAAATTTTGTATGAGGACTCTTGCATTTTCTACTGCGGGAGGCAGGGAAGTGAAGAGTTTGCTTGGCTACTGACAGCATGACAGGGTTACCAATCTATGGAACAACAGCAGCTGTAAAGAGAAAGCGGTGAAAGGGCAAGAGAGGAGAAGGGAATTCTGCAAAATCTAGGCAAAATGCAGGCAAGCAAAGAGAAACTGGCACTGAAGAATGTCAGTAGGGAAAGTCTGAAGGAAGGCTGGAATGTCTTATGCTTATGGTAATAACAGTTACATATATTTGCTTATGCCTTGCCTTGGTGCAATTTATTCCTGAGTAATGATGTGGCTAATTTGGAAATTCCATTTCCTTTTAAAATTTCTCTTTCGAACATTTACAGCTTTCTCTCTCAGTTGCTTCTGACAGTGAGATTTTTTATATTTGGCAGTAAATCCCAATATGTTTTGGAGAAATTAATACAAACAACGAAAAATACTAGCAATTTTCCAAGGATATAGAAGATAAAAATTCCAAGTGTACCATGCAGGTCTTGTAGTGTGCACATAAATGAAATACAAGGCCTTCACACCTAGTCTAAAATAGTGGAAAATTAAACTACACAGGGTTACCAATGAATAAACATTACCTAAATACAAGACTAACTAGTTGAGACTGTCCAGTCAGAATAAAATATTAAGGTTTGAGAAAGCTACAAAACATACTCCTTCAGAAACTATCATTAAAACTGCTGTTTTTATAGCTCAGAAACGATGAAAAGAAGCAAATAAACAAACATCATCACCTTCCTGTTCCCCTTTCATCGCCAGGTACATTTTCCTTTAGGATGATAAATAATTCCCTCCCATAGTATACAGGGCTTCCTGATCAAATTTCTTTTTTGGAAGGATTTTTCACTAGTAAGGATAATCTTCCAGCATCTTCCAGTATTTTGTACTGTCCACATAAGGCTATGAATTTGTTATTTTAATTTATTCTTACCAGAAAGCAGTTACTCACTGATTGTTTTTATTTTGGTTATGGTGACATGATACTTTCAGTGTAAAGCCATTTGAACACACATATGAATTAAAACTATATGAACACGTTATATCCCAAACAGCACGACTATCCCCATACTTGAGATACACATTTTTTTTGCATTTTCTAATTTCCTCCCCATATTTTTTTTAAATAAGAAATAGGAAAAATAAATAAACAGCTTTTCATAGATCTTTTGTTCTTTGTTCACTTGCAAAAATATTTTTAAATAGGCAAATGTATATATATATATACTGTATATGAAAAATGGGAGAAGAAAAAGGAGGATTAAATCAAATAGCAGGGGAAAGGAAAAACAGGATGGAAAGGGTAAGTAAATACATGGAGGAGAATGAACGAGAATCCACTATTTCTTCCTCACAGCTATAAGTCCCTCTTGTACTGAGGATTATGAACTCCATCAATATCACACACTACGAATCCTGAATACAAGCAATTGTGTCCCAGTTCTTGTACCTCAGAAACATGATCCCTCTATAAATCAACTATTTTTGGTTTTAAATCCAATTTCTATCTTCAACTGTTGCGAATGCTTCCAGCAACTCCAACTCAGGCAGTGCAATTTCAGATGGATCTCTCCGATTTCTTTTCTGTATGAATTCATCTATCTCAGTGTTGTACTTAAGCATTTTTTGTCCCTGTTCTACTGATATGAACTGCAAATCCAAAGAGGCTTTGAAGACCTCAAGTAGCTATTGATCAGCTTAACTCTCAAAAATCTACATTCTGCAGAAGCTGAACGAACAGGCACAAGGCGCAATCTAGAAAACAGTACACAGCACAGATATGCAATAAATCTACTGCAGTTTATTTTCAACTCCAAATCTTCAGTGATGACAGCCAAGTTTTGCAGTATTCTGGCAGAACAAAGTAGCAACTTTATTAATTGCTAATCAAACATAGAAAAGCTACTTACTTTACCTTCTAGCTTATTTTAAGTGTGCATTTTCAGACTGTCCTACATACGCTTTCTTGTTACTTAACACAACTATAAAAACTTAGTCTCTACCACAAACACACCTCTATGGACATGGATATCTAGCAAATCCTGAGAAAGTCTACTGAGATATGCATCATCCCAAATACATAAAATAGAAATTGGGTGGGAAGCAATCATTCCTTTACTCTTAGTGCCCCATCTTAGAAATGGAATTCAGGGTGATTTTGGTTTTGTGGTTTGTGTTTGGTTTTTTGGTTTTTGTGTGTGTGGGCTTTTTTGTTTTGGTTTGGTTTTTTTGTATGTTTGGTTTGGTTTTGGTGGGGTTTTTTGTTGTTTTGGGTTTTGGGTTTTTTGTCTGTTTGGTTTTTTGGGTTTTTTTGCAAGAGGATATGGCAAGTCAGAATCTGTGAAAAACTGAACATGGAAAAAAATGTCAAGGAATAATACACAGCAGTTGTTTTCCACTTCATGTCCTCTTCTAAGTGACCATTTTTGCAGTTAAAACCCAATAAAGATGTTGATGACTGGTTGCACACTTCTGCAGATTCTCTAACAGTCACTGTCCTACCAGGATGGTATGACTTCACAATATTCTATTGTAAATTAAACTGAGATATTTCCAATAATCAAATGACAAAATGCTCTCATTTTCCTGAGCCTGGAGGATCCAATCTCTGAACAAGACTATGAAAAACCAGTAATCTCTGGGGAAAAACAGTGAAAAAATTCCTTACTAGTGCCAAATATTCAGTTCCTGTGATCGATTAATAATGGTAAATATTTTCCAGGCTATTGTCAGAAAGCTCATTTTCTAAAAAGCGAGACCTTATAAATAAACCGAAAGAGCCTGTGGCGCAAAATCTGTTCCTTAAGACTGGCTTTGCATGACAACATAGAATGTCCTTTACTATACAGATAACTATATAACATGAAGGGGTAATCAGTGACAATAGAAATCAATGAAAAGACATTGTATTTCTTGTTAGACCTACATGTTAAAATGACCTTACTCCGAAGTGGAGAAAGACAAGACAAGGGATAATGGCTGTTACTGTGGGAGGAAGGAGATTGAAAAGTTATATTGTATACAGAGTGTCAAATGAGAGACTCAAAATTTACACCAATGTAAATTGGAGATGAAAACTCAGCACTAGTGTTGTTCTGCTGCAAAAATTTATTGTATTGGAATGTACTAGAATAAATATCACTGAATTGGTGTTGAAAGGAAAGTATTTTCAGACACTGTTTCCTAGGGAGCACAAGTCTTTTGTTATGAACTATGATACTGTAAGCAAACTATTCTGTGTTTTACATATACAAATTATAATACATTCAGTTGAATTTGATTTATGAAAGTATCCTATCTTGCATTATCCTTTCTCTACAGTGTTGTAGAAAAGCTATACCACCACTGTATCGACTGTAATTACTACAGAATTCCATACAAAATACAGACGTCGTTCAGTTCCTCTGCCATTAGTTGAACTTAAACTACATAAAAACATTGTCTCTCAAGTTAAAGCACAAATTTCAGTTTCTGCCAAAAAAGGAGGTGGTCAGATGGCATTATGTAGCATGTAGACTTAGAAGGCTCACCTATATGTATGTTTTATAGAAGTGTAAACTCAGCTGCACCATTCTAAAAGGATGCATGTCCCAGCTTGGCACTCTTTATATCTTTGTAATTGGCAAATTTCTTGAGAGATAAAATTTGGAGTAATTTCTTACCAGAATTAAGTTTTTCACAGTAGCATTTATATGGTCACATCCGTGCCCTCAGACATTTTTTGTTGCTTTCTGTCAGAGTTTTCCATCTATTTTTCCACATATAAAGTTGTGGAGAAGGTTTTCTTACAGGACATGAAACAGACCCTGGCTTTGCCACAGATGCAGCTACTGAATAAAATTATGTTCAGGAGTACACAGCTCAAAATATCTTCCATGGAGATGTAGCTTACAGAAAGAGTTCTTTGGCAGGCAAAGACCCTATACAGACAAACTTGATCATCCACCACTCCATTCCCACAGCCAGACAACAGGTCTTCTCCTGCTGAAAACACTTAGGATAGAAGCAGTACTTCCAATAAGTCATCCCAGCATTTTAAATGTCATTGTGTGACAGAATCACAGAATCATTTATGTTGGAAAACACCTTTAATATCACGGAGTCCACCACTAGGCAGCGTTAGGCTTCTTGGACTTCAAGTGACTTCTTGGAAGTACTGCTTCTACCCTAAGTATAGGCTTTTGTTATTGTTGCTGGAGCAGGGTGGTAACTTCCTCCCCACCCTCGCTTAATGAAAACAGGAATCTTGCTGTAGTTTACTTCTTTCTTACTCTGTTACCCTTCCTGCTTTTGGCTCGCCTGCCTCTTCCATTCTTCATCTTGCACACTCTCTTTGGGCCTGAATCAGATTAAAAAATAATCCTGTATCATAAAATGTGTTCACTGAGAACTGAACATTTGATAGTCCTATTACAAAAGACACCCTGTGCTTTGATCATGCAGGAAATTAATTCTGTTAATCAGGGCATGCTTGTTACCAGGTTAAATCTTAGCAAAGTGTTTTTATCATCATAAATCTCAGAAATGCTTTTATATTGGTAATAACTTTATCACTTTGGTTTTCAGTGTACTAAAATGATCACAACGACAGGAAACCTCCACATAGAATGAGTAAAATTACAAGGCAACAAAATTCTTACTTATTAAGGTACTTAAACACATCTTAGAATTTAAGTAAGAGCAGTAACAGCATAGTGAATTTTAAGTCCGTCCACAAGAGCCATAAAATGAAATTTTAGATAGAGTAGGGCTGTGTCATAGTGAGCAGAATTTCAGGCAGTTCCCAGAGCCATCAGAAATAACGTGGGGGCGGGGGGAAAGCAAGTAAATAACAGCAATACCTCTTTGCAGGGTTTCCCTTGGTTTTCAGAAATACATAGCTTTTTTGCTGTTCTGTTATAAAGATTAGGAACATGACCTGTGACTTCAGGACTGTGGAGTGCAAATGCAATCAGTAGCATGGCCTCAGCAGCGTTGTCTGACCAAATCCATGGAGGTGTTCTGATCATGCTGTTAATTTAAAATCTGGACCTCTGGTGTCTAATTCCTGCCTGTCCCCTGTCTTTGGTTCTGTTCAGTGTAATATTAAATACAACACAAGAGTGTGGCATGCCCTGTGCATCAAACAGATCTCAGCTACGTACCCTGAGAAGTTCCCTGTATCACAAATACTAAAAAGCATTGAAGAAAACTATGAAAGGATTAACCCCTCCAGAGTCTTCCAAGACTGTGAATAGTTTCTGACAACAGCATCCCAAAAATGTGAGGTGAAGGGTTCTTGTGAGAATGGAAATTGAACAATGGCCAGTATCTTTTGCCAATTTTCTTGTCTTGTAAGGCTGCATCTCCAGCCTGCAGAACAAGAGGGTGACAGGCAGGATACAAAAGAAGGGTTTGTAATAATCAGGGCTTGGGGGGAACAGGATTACTCTGACAACAGAAAGGGCTGGGAGAGGGACCTGTGAGTTCTGGCTGACAACAGGTTGACCATGAGTCAACAATGTGCCCTTGTGGCCAAGAAGGCCAATGGTATTCTGGGGTGCATTAAGGAGAGTGTGACCAGCAGGTCAAGGGAGGTTATCTTCCCCCTCTACTCTGCCCTGGTGAGGCCACATCTGGAGTACTGGCTCCAGTTCTGGGCTCCCCAGTCTAAGAAGGACAAAGAATTACTGGAGGGAGTCCAGTGGAGAGCTACAAAGATGATTAGGGATCAGGAGTATCTTTCTTATGAGGAAAGACTGAGAGACCTGGGTCTGTTCAGCCTGGAGAAGAAAAGGCTGAGAGGGGATCTTATCAATGCTTAGAAATATCTCAAGGGTGGGTGTCAAAAGGATGGAACCAGACTCTTCAGTGGTGCCCAAAGATAGGATGAGGAGCAACAGGCACAGACTGAAGCATAGGAGGTTCCACCTGAATATGAGGAGAAACTTCCTTACCTTGAGGGTGACAGAGCCCTGGAACAGGCTGCCCAGAGAAGTTGTGGAGTCTCCTTCTCTGGAGACATTCAAAACCTGCCTGTATGCCTTCCTGTGCAATCTACTCTAGGTGAGCCTGCTTTAGCAGGTGGGTTGGACTAGATAGGGTCCCTTCCAACTCCAACCTTTCCGTGATTCTGTGACAGAATTGCTAAAACCAGGCAGAATACACAAATTAAGAAGGATGCAGATCCTGCCGAACCCATAACATAACAGAGTACATTTCATCAAAACTGCTACATGCCTTCCAGCTCCTTCGGTGACAACTCTTCACCTGCCGCAAGAACTGTAAGCCCAAACAGTCCCATTCTTACAAGCCCAGAAGAATTTGTCCTATTAAAGTAACAATTAATCACCACAACCTTCTGTCTTGGTTTCTTCCTTGTCTGGCAGAGAAAATACTTTATTATAGGAGGTTAGAACACAGACGTGTTGTACTTAAACAGAAAGCTGAACGTCTTTCTGGCTAGCCTCAAGGTCCCCAAGTAGTCAAGAAGAGGAAAGATGAGTCAGACACAGAAAGTCTTTCCTCAATGTGCTAAAATTGTAAGCTTAATCTTACTTAATTAAAACCTCCACTATTTGCACACTTCTGATTGTTCCTACCATTCTCTCTGTTTGCACTTTTAGAGGAATGAAGTGGCTTAAAAAGAGATTTTTAAAGAGTCTGCCTGTCATCCAAAGCACTGATATTTCCAAAAGTCATGCTCAGCTAAAAGGCCTGTGTACCAAACCACATGAACAGGTGGAGTACCCAGCTCGATCTGTGGGGCTGGGCATTCAAAATGCCCATGCCCTTAAGGTCAAAGGTCCCAGTGTTCAGAATTCAGGACAGCACACGTGTGCAAGAGACATTCCAGAGTGATGGTGCACATTCCTCCACTCCCATCTCTGCAGCAGATTGACACGTACGTTCCTATTTGAAAATAATGAGAGAAGGTATGTCTTGCAAACCAATACTTCCTAAGGAAAACTACCCAACACATCCCAGGAAGGCATGACTGAGCTAATATAAAAATGTTATGGCCTTTTCCTTGGAAATTTTTCTTGGAGATCTACTTTGTGCATATTTTGGAGAAATATCTTTTCTCATCGTGAGGAGCTGCACGGCCTTATAGTGAAGTGAAATCTGATGACTTACTTGTAGAAAGTGGCTTCCAAGTAATCTGAATTTATTATATTGAAAAATGCCATTTGGAAGCAAATATAAGGTAATTATTTACTTCTTTAAACTTGCAATGTATGAATCTGAAGGTACTTTGGTAACACATATTGACTTTTAATTAATTTTACCACACTGTAATAGTATTCCTGGTTTATATTTTGATATCTTTTAATGAACAGAGATTTTTTAATAATTCTGTTATTTATACTGAAAGGAACCTACATAAAATGTAGAAATTAGTAAGATGATGCCATATTACAGGACAATGTAATATGAATTTTTTTTTCTGTAAGATTACATAATTTTTGAGCATGTTACATAGTAATTATTTTAAGTAGTGTATAAACAGCTTGATTTTCTTTCTGAGTAGCTCCATTTTAAACTTCTATGTGCTTGAGAAACGTTTCATATTTATTAACCTAATCATTAGAAATGTATATATAAGTTTAAGAAATAGTTCCACAATTTCTTATACATACCAACTCACAAAATTGCAGAAGTTTTGAGATGAAGTCTCCTCTTGATTCAATATTTTGAGTCAAATACTTTGAGAGGCTCAATAGTGTCAAACATTTTCAAGTCCAAACTCCTAGACTGAGTGTATCTTAAAGATTCTCACTGAATGCTTATTTGACTTATTCTGAAATTGAAGCAGATTCTTTCCATGCCTAGACAGTATATTTGATATTATATCACCCCTAGAGATGGAAATGTTTTCTTACTGTACAATGGAAGTGGTTTGGTTTTGCATTTTGTTTGTTTGTTTTAAAATTAGGATCATGTCTTCTCCTCTTTTTTTTCAACAACATTTTAGATATTGAACTATTAATGATATAAAATTGTGCAAATATGAACACGGGACTCTGTCTCCATTGCAAGATTAAGTAAGAATATGAAGACTATGAAGAAGGATAAAAATTACACGTTACTTAATTAATTTATTTAATAACAGCAGAGAAACGCAGGCTAGGTATTTTTATCTGCACATTATTTTTCCTATCCATATATATGTGTGAGGAAGATTAGTAACAGAAGATTAAAAGAATAATTCTGAGGAAATTTTAAAAAATATTATTAGTAAAAATATTAGTAATTCTTGTATCAACAGCAAAACATATAGCTTAATATGTTGATTTGTACAACTGCCTTGCCATGTATAAAAAGCAGGCAGAGACGGCTGCGCCTTTGAGTTTATTTATGATCCTCAGATGAGGAGCCTCTTGAAGCACCTGACACCTACTGAGGTAGAGGGAACTGTAAAAAGATAACTGTTTTAAACATAAAATATTTGCATTGCTGAGAGGTCAGCTTTGCCACTGCTGACTTCATTGCAATTTGCATACTATTAAAGCATTACCTAAAATGTTTGTAAAATTTAATTTTAAAGCTATGCCGTTAAAGATGTTTGCTGAATTGTAAGCACCGAGGACATTTGGGAAATTTGTTAACACTTTGACTGTTACAGTATTTCTTCCTCACATTTCGTTTTTATTTAACCCCCCCACAAACACACACTTACTATTTTATTCTTCCATTTTATGACAATGGATCTCATTTTAATGCAAGCTGAGATACTTAAAAACCCCCCACTATGCTGCAACAGTACAGCAATGGAGATAACTTCCCCTTCTATTCTCAATATATTTAAGTTTGTTAAAAATGTCACTAACTTATTTATTTACTTTTTGCTGGGGGCTAAGATCCAATTATACTCCTATAGACTAGAGGTGATGGTTATGATTTTCTACTTCACTCTAATACAGGCTCTCTCATTAAATCTCACAGCTCAGTAATCACAGTCATCACATTTGTGTTTCAGCGCTGCATTCATCCTCACATTCTCTTCCCCTGGATCTCCTTCCTGCTTCCCCTACCCCCTCCCCCAAGATCTTTATTTACTCCCTGGCAGAAACTGCAAAATTAAAGATGTATAATGTGCAGATATAATCTTTGCTTCCTTTGCTCTGCCAGACTAGCACTTCACTCTAAAAGACACTTACTTTGGGAAGTACTGATATTAACTCAGTTACCATAGTATGTGAACTACCATTCCCCTTTGAAGTACCATAGAAAAGTCCTTAGATGAGAATGGAAAGGATGGAGTAAAGCAGGAACAACAAGAATTACTTTACATACTAATAACAACAATTTAGTTATCAAAACAGTACAGAACAAGCACGCCTTTATACTATTCTTTAAAAAATTTAGCTTCCTAGGGTTCTAATGGTCTTTTCCTATGGCTCAGGAATGCACAGTAGCACTCAGCCCAGTGCCTGTATCCTTATTTCAAAGAGAATCATTCAAATCGACGTCCACCCTGTCAAGAATCTTGACTTTGAGCTGCTAATGCAGAATAAAAATCAATATAAATTTTGATCATTTGATGAATATTTACTTCTTTCTTTGGAGCCCAGGGATTTAGAATTGAAAACTGCTGAATCAAGTCATTTTATTTTTTTTGTGTTTGTGCCAACACCAATTTACTACCCTCCTGAAAGTTCCTGAACAAGATGTCTCATGTGGCATACATGTTGGTTTTTCCTGTCAATCATAACTGCATGCCAGTAGGGAACCATAAACATTTTCCTTTCATTCTCTTAGTTCTCTAAAAAGGAATATTTTGATTCCTTCCCTGGAAAAGGTAAACTTGTCTTATATAGACATACTGTAGAATGCTTATGTAAATTTTTCTAGGACAGCTGCTGTGCCTAAATTGATACTATCTATGAAACATTTCCTTTTCAGTATGAGTTGCTTCATACAAATAAATAGTTTACAATCACTGCAAACAAAGCTTAGTAACACCAAACAGATAAAGATCTTTATTGACATTGTCACTTCTTCTATATATTTTCTGAAAAACTGCCCGAAAATTCTGACCAATATAATTTGCACCCAATGTTTGTGAAAATGAAGATAGCAGGAGATAAATAGATCCCACAAGCGAGCAATTAAGATGTGATTCTAGTTTGCATTTCATCTTAAAAGAAAGGTGCCTTCAATCTTAATAAAATGAGCTTCTAAAAAATGTATATGTAAAGCTCCTATGTTTCCATAGTGATTGTGGGGGGGTGGGGAGAGGGGCAGAGGGAAAAGAAAAAACGATGCTTCTAGATTTGAAAAAGACCTAGATTAGTTTAACAAGAACTGTAAATGCAGCAATTTTCATCTTGCCAAAATTTTTTATATATGACTCAGTGGCAGACGGGCTTTATCTTAAGGAGCAATTTTGTTGGTCTCTTATAAATTAAATAAAGTGGCAGCAGCTGTCTTTCAGAAGGCTGATATAGGCTTGTATAGTCATATGATATTATGTAGACAGATGTTTTAAATAAAATAAAATATTTAGATTGCTAGATACCTTGCTAGATACAAAGGCAATTATAGGATGTCTTTGTTAAATTAAATTTCTCATTCTTCTGAGAAGAAAAAGAGGGAATTTTTCTGGAAACTGTACCAACAGGAAATGATCCTATATCTAAAACAGCTGGAGACTGTAAATAATATAAATTTACTTGAAAATAAAAATGCTGAATGCCTCTAGAGACATGCAGTAACATGCAGTAAAAACAGATGTGACATAAAATTATTTAAAAAACCCCTCAGTTTACATATAGATATAAAAGATTAAGATACAATCCACTCCTGTAGAGAGATTGTTCAAGGCTAAGACAAAGTAACAGAACAATTAAAGCCCTAAAATATAACAGAAGTAATATCCCTTTTCTAACAATAAAAACTTTGTTTTTTTCATGAATGCTACCTTTCCAGAAACATTTTAGACACCTTGCTCTGACAAGGATTCTAATGTGATAAGACTTTATTTCATTACCAAGACAAAAATTAGTGTACACCTTTTATCTCAGCACTTGAGGTAGATTTTGATTCACATCTGTGTCAAAGCTCCAAAAATAACTTTAAAATAAAAGCCAATATCCAGCACTCCAAAACTTTAGATACTGTGTTTGGGAAAGCTTTCCACAGTGTAAAACGGAATTTCACCAGAGTAAAAACTCCACAATTGGGTCTTATGTGAACTCTTTAAAAAATATACCACACATTCTAGCCCATGACTATGTAATGTGACTCAACCTATTTGCTCGCTCCCTTTTTGTTGAAAATGCCACAGTACAGCAGACTGCATTCTATGTACTTACAGTTGTTTTACTCTTCCCCAAGAGCTCTGTTACAAATTTGTCATGACTCCAGGTGCAAACCTGCACAACTGATTCAGCTAAAGCACCTAAGGTCTGCACTTACTCATAAAGCAAACATTCTGGGAGGAGCACATACACCAAAATGTAAGAATAAGAATTTTACAGGTGCGCCTTTCAAATCACCATTCACAAAAATCTGTCAAAATGTTCTTGTTCCCTAATAAAATGAAAGTGTAGAATTGCTTATTCACGATACTTTTTATGTAATATTATTTTGTAATTTGAACAGTGAATTTAACTTTGTTCTCTCATATCTAACATAAACACCCTAGCTAAATAAAACCAAACCAAGCATACTCAAGATATTGAAAGTGTTATATTATAGTCCCTATACAGCAAGAGAAATAAATGGTGTTAAAGATTCCTTTCAGAAAGCTTCAGGTTGGATTGCTTTCATTTTTTCCAATAGCCTTAATTGGCTAAGTGCCTTTGGGCCAGCTAATACCCAGAGAGACCTAAACTCAGTAATCTTGTAAATACAGTGATTTCAACAGATTTTCATCAAAGACATGGCCATTACACAAGATACTGCCTGTTTGGTGCTGTATTATTTCTCATTTAGAATGAGATTTATTGTTACAGTATTCTGTGCTACCAAGAATCTAACAAACAGGAGACATTTGGCTATTTTTACTTAACTTTAGACAGGCATTTAAATGGATATGGACAAAGGTTTTAATTTCACAAGGAAAGGGTCTGAAGCAAACCGAGCATAGCAAAATCACCCTCTCAAAGTGTAGATGTCCAAAGGTGACATATACGTTTAACAAATTACACTATACATCTGCATAATTTAATCTTTTTCCTTCAAACAATATCAGGAAGTTTAACTGAAATGACAATAACATATCACAGTATAATATGCATACCTGCTGCATCTTTTTATTTTAACATCTGACCAGTTAATATGTGACTTTTCCGCAGCTAAAATAAGATGCATATTGACACAAGGACTCCGAAGTTCAATTACTACAAAAAATATCTGTCAAGGGAAATCTTTAATTAGAAGATGAACATTTACAGAAACCATAAATAAGACAATACTTTGTGGCCATAGCGTACATGTATAAAGCATTATCCTGTTACAGAAGTTGTGTGTTACTACATGGGCATGCTGCACACTCAGATTATGAGAGACCTTAATCTGCTTCCAGAGACAAAAAAAAATATGGGTTCTAAACCCTCTAATGACCTTACAACATGATGTGGGACACAGGCTCCTTAGAAGTGAAAACAGCAACAAAAATCATTATACGCTGATTAATCTAGACCCAGGAGAGGTCGCAAACTAATAACTCATAAGTCAAGGGTTGTTAAAATATTTTACAACAAATATTTTAAATGCAGTTTGGTAAAAGGGTTTTATTCTAATTCCTTAAACAGATTGATTGATACTGTAAAGATTTTTTTCCTTTATCATATAATTAATTAAAATGGAGACATTAAGCCCAAGTGTTACAGTAGAACATTACAGCTTTTATTAATAGGCCCAGGCAATCAATTACACAGATAGTCAGCACCCACTGTAGTGGGATGGTCCAAGGCCTAAGGACATTTTTAGCAGGAAAATCTATAGGCACAGGTGAGAGATTGTGATAACACAGCCACAGGCCAAGCTTGTGCTCCAAGTTCTCCTTGCTGACCGTGGCTGAAAACTGACTCTCCAGTGCTCTGTTTTCACAGAGGCCACATAGCAATTATGTTTGGAGATACTTTTGCATTACATGTACTAACAAAATTTGGATCCTACCACAGCAGCCTACATCTGTTCTTCAACTGTGTGTCCAAACCAACAAAAGTTAGCACACTTTTTTTGGGTCTTGGTTTCATTATAACTGAACCATCAATGTCTTATTGGAGTAGACTCAGATTAAAAGTTCAAGTCTTGGAGCTATCAGAAATAATTACCACAGAAAGTTGGATGGTAGCAGGACATTACAATCTTGTTTATGGAGCTTAGGTAGAATTTCCAATCAGCATGATTGCATCTATTTCTAGTGCTTTGTTAATCGCTTCCTGAAGCTGCTCATTAAAAGCTTCTATGTCAACACGTAATGCTATGGTGGCTGAAAGAGAGATTGGGAATACAATCACATCTCTTGGCTTGGCTGAGAAGTGCACTGCAACACTGTGCACTTTATCACAAATGCTGCTTTCCCATTTGATAAAATGCCTTACCATGTCATGGAACAGTGGTCATTTATTTCAGAAGAACAAGCTGAATCTTCACCATTAAACACTGGATGTGAGCAAACATCATTCTATTTTTGTCTCCCTCAACAATAGAATTGCAGTGAGACCCCAGTACAGCAATTTAACATCTCTCTTACAACAGCCACAGAAGTGATCACAGCCCTAGACAATAATCACTTGCCAATACCATAGTACTTACTTACCAACTGTGAAAGCTCTCACAGCCCTAGTCAATAATTGAACCGACCAATTCCACTGTGCTGCATATGATTGGTGATATTATCCCTTTAAGTGTGTTATTTAAGTTTGCAATGCTGTTAATTGAAACCCTACTAGATGCAAATCAAAAGTTTCAGCGTTAATTGAGATATTTTGAAAATTGAACCCATTGCTTCAGGCAGGTGCTACATGAGATTCCATTAATATAGGTAATTAACATTAGCCTCTGCTTTAATTAACATGCACACTTTAATTAGTAAAGCATTAACCAACATTAAAAAATCTGATCTTCATGCATCACAAAAACTGCAAAGTTATGACTATGTTATTTTTTCCAAGACTGTAAATCATACAACATTATCAATTCTTTTTTCTTTAAGTATATCAAGATATTTTTAAAATAGAAATAGATATATATATAAAATGTACATTCTTGTTTAACTGAACATTTAAAATGGTGGGAAAGATTTCTTAAGATACCTAAAATATGAAGAAAGCTCACATAATAGTTTGAAAATTCTGTCTAAAATGTATAAATATGTATATTTATATATTTGTGTGTGCATATCTAAATAGTTGCTTTGTAAATGAAAATAAATCAGTTGTAAGCAGATCCACTGCTCACTGTTAATTCTATGGCAGAGTCCAAGACAGTATCTTCCAGAGCTAGCATTTAAAAAATAAATGCCCTGTGAGCAGTACTACCTTTGCTTCCCATCATGCTTGTTTTAACACATATGATTTTAACATCATGCTGCTTCCCAGAGTAAGTAAGCCTATGACCACAAACACATTTGCAAAGATGAACTGAGCATCTTCTTGAGTTTGCTCAGAGCCTTAAACAACATCCTCAAGAACTAGCCTGCTGCTCCAAAACTTTTTGTCCTACTGTGTCACAAAGCTCACCGCTGAGCATCATCACCTCTGGGAGCTGAAGTCACTGGGGAGCTGCAGTGGTATAACTGAGCCACGTCAAGATCAGCCTTTCTGCACAGCAGGTCCCATTTACAGTTGTACAAGCTCTGTGAGAAAGGGAACTTGAACAAGTGCAGTTACACTCATGCTTTCAAAAGAAATACAAGTATATTTCTTTGATACAGGTAAGGTCTTCATGACTCTGTACTGTTTTAGCATCTGGAGTAAAAATTCTTATTTAGAAGCAGAGTATCTTCCCAGGCATAGCTAACATAAGAAACTCCATCTAAGCCTATGAAATTAAATGGTGCAGGCCTCCAGCTTAAAAATCTTTCTTCAAATAAAATTTAACAGTGGTATCTTTCGAAATTCATTTCCAATGTAAAGACACCTTCATGTTCCTAATCTTTTCCTTCTGTTATGCATTTACTCATATCCTGATCCCGACAGCTTTGCTTTAAATATGGTAAGTTACATTTCTACAACCTCATTATCACCACAAAGAAGATTTCTGATCCATTCACTTTATTTTCTGTGTTTCCTTTCTCAGTAGCTAGAATTGGAACATTTATTAGTTATTGTTATAAAATTTTCATTATAAGATGCCGGATGTGTTGGTTTGAATAATACAGCCAGTTGAAACCTAGATCTGTTTCTACAATTTCTGCAGATTTTGAACCCCCACTGCATTTGGCAGTGAAAGGAATGGATGAGGTTAAAGGATTATATACTATATTCATATTGCATCCAAATATCTGCAGATCTCAAAGACAGCATGTCCATGTGCAGAGAAAAGAGTGTGTCCTTTCTGAAGCTCCTAGAGGTACCACATCAATCTCAGGAGTCTCAGAACCTCAGGGTTCTGTTTGTTTCTTTTTGCTAAACGGGAGACAACTTTCATGAAAGAAACATGAAGACAAAATGATGCTTTAAAACTGGAAAGATTCACTTAATCAATTTTAAGCACTTTTTCTCCATGGAGGTAAAACACACACACATCTCAAATGTAAGGCTTTCCAGACACTGAATGTACAATGCTTCCAGCTAAAAAAAAAGCTAGATCTCTGGTGCAATTTGCCAGATTTTGTGGGATTCTGCAGGACACATTGTGGAATTTTGACAGTTCTCCCTGAAACTCAAAGAGCATTACAGCAAAAGAATACTTTGGTGAGTACTTTTCGTGGCATGCTGTTGAATTCACTGTGTTTTATATCCTGCAAAACCACAGCTAGAGTGAAACCAACATGAACAGTCAACAACTGTCCTGACTTGTATCTGAGTGACCCATAGAGATCAGGAAACACTGTTTTCTGTAAAACAATGTAGCAATACTTTTAAAATAGTGATTTTCACAATACAGAGCTCTTTGAGGTCTGTGCACATTCAGATTTACATGTAATACTGAAAGAATCCACTTTTTTTTTTTCTTTTTTGGTCGTATTTATTTAGTTTAATTTAGCAATATATTTTCTTCCCATAGAAAGTAATAAATAAACAAGAATAAAATATGCGCAGGAAGTGCTTAAAAAATTCCAAGTAGTATCTTGAGAAACAAGGTAGCCTCATCCTGAGGTGGAAAACCACACAACGATCAACACCACAGAAATGCCTGCTTCTCTGTAGAACATGCAATAATTCTGCAAAGGCCACTTCCACTATAGTCCCACCAGAAAATAATCCTCAGGTCATAATTGCAACATAATGAAATACCTGGCTCTACCTATCAATCACTCTTTCTCTTTCAGAGGCATCCCCCCTATTGTTGGGCAACGGGAACAATAGAAGGATACAATGAGAAGCTCCAAATTTGATTGCAGTAATCTGCAAATGTTGTTGGGTTTGGGTGGCAAAGAGTTTCTGATCGCTTTCAAATCTGGGTGTACTACCTACATGAGCCTGAAGTTAGGGTGATGGATTTTAGAAACACCATACTCTTCATTAGTCCTAATACCACAAAGTTAAAATAGACATGCTTCTCTTTTAATAACAAACTAAATAACTGGCCCAGAAAGTCTACCACATTAAAATGTGTCATTCATCTGTGCCACCATTTCTGAGTTTCCTTATGTAAACTTGGTCAGAGTCTTATTAAAAATGAATGGTTAATAAGAGTCCTAAAATAGTAAAAACACGTGTCATACAATAATATAAACAAGCAACTTCCAACTCTGCTAAACCCCTCAGTTTTAAAATATGAAAATCAACTACTCAAACTGGTCAGTGTAGTAGATATGATATTCTTCTTCAATGCAGTGTTTTTCTTAAGTAAGCAATTGTGTAAAAGAAGTTTCAGGACTTCCAGTAATGCAATTATAAACATACAGGGAATGAAGTGCATTGCATTAATGACATTTTGAAAGGTCTCTCTTTTTTTTTTTTCTTCCGCAGTGAGATCTACCATTCAAAATCTTCTAGTACATCTAGCAAAATAGGCTAAACCTAGAAAATGTATTCTCTCAAGGTCAATGGCAATTTTCTTATTATTTCAAGCAAGCAAAATATGCTTTTACAAATCATGTGACTATATATATATATAAACTCATAATTTCAAAGATATGGATTCCTGACACCAATATTCTATGTATTTTTAGGATAGGCATGCATATTGCAGTGTAACTATCATGATAGGGGGTGGCAAGCAAAGAAAAGTTTGAAAGCGAGTGCAGAGGAGTCAACGTTTTTCAGCAGTTACAGGAAAAACTGAATTTTACTGATCTAAGAAAATGTAGCTCCCCCTTTTATCATGAGGAAAACAGGACAATATTGCTTCTCCAAGAGGGTTGCAGGACGTAAGGGCTGGGGACACCAAATCTCTTTCGTTCACCAAGGAAAGTGGATTTTGTTTTCCCGTACTGGCTGCCACTCCTTCTCCACCAACTTTTTCATTTGCAGCTATAAGTTTCCCATGACTTTGGCACAGACAACTGCAGACAGCAGGGTCACAGTTACCACAGACAACTGCCTGCCTTGCACTGTGCTGAGAGCCATCCCTTAGGCTTTCTGTTCTTTTTCAGACTCTAACCAGTGGTCTAATAAAAGATACTAAACTTTGCCTCCCTTGTCTGTAGCTCATAACTTGTCCTTACACACTGAAGATATGAGCAGTCTTGCACCATATAGAGTTTGACATGTTCTAAAGCACTACTTTAAATACACCTGGAACACTTCTGTAATTACTAAAAGCAAAATGTGTGTGACACACAGCACCTGATGTCCTTCTGTTAAGAACAATGACTTAGGCTATGAAAATACACAGCTAACATCCTGTATGAACTGGAATGATAACTATTATTTTTGGCTTGTGGAGATTTGTGAGTAATTTGGCAAATGTGACTTACACTTACAAAAGCCACAATGAATATGACGATGCAACTTGATAAACCAGTTTTGAAAACCTGTGTTTTATTTTTCTACGTTTAAAATGCCATACTATAAACGACACTAGAACATTAGAAACAGTCACTCTGACAGGCACTGTATAGTACACAACACATCATTTACAGAGCCACTTTTTTGGTTTTTTTTTTTTAGATAGCGGAAGAGTGCACCTTAGCATCTTCCCAAATGGCAGTGTATACTTTCAGTGTGAGATCTTAATTCAATTTTTTCAATTTGATATAACCTATTTCCTTTTACAGAAAATCAAGCCTTAACTTAAAAACCTAGCATAAAGTAGGAACAGTCCACTTAAAAGTTGACTTTTTCCTGTGCTTGCATGGTTGTCCTGGAATCCTGGAAAGAGTATTTCTTCCTCTGTTGATCTTCCTGCTTGCCAATACTGCCATTCACTGTTTGTGTCTCTGGCAGATCTTTTGTTCACCACTTGATTTGCTGTCCTAATGAGACTTTACCAGGAGCATGGGAAGTTTGCTGCCATACTCACAACCCTTTCTGTTTCCGTTTTCCTTCTTACACATGGAATGAGAACAACAGCCTTAAAAATCCTCTGTAATCCAGTTATATATTTTTCTTCACTACATATAAAAATGAAGAACCTCAATATTTCTCATCAATTAATATACTTACTGGCTACATTTTTCTTTAGTTTGTTTAATTACTAATGATTTCCTAACAAAGTTCAAGCACAGTACAGTATCTTCATTCAAGGAGGAGACCTTCTGCAATAAGTGGAAACACCTCAAGATTCATTTGCATTTTGTGTCTCTTTGGACAAAAAATGGAAAAGAAATCACAGAAACTTAGCAGAAACTCTGCAGAAAAATTAAAGATAGGTAAGTTTTGATCATGTATTTCTTCTTGCCCATTGACATACATAACAGAAAATGGTAGAGAATAGGTTAAACAGTCTAAAAGGATTTTAACCTTAAATTTGACAGAAGCTAAATGGCTGTGACATTGGGTTCTTCTACTTTATTCCAGCTAGTAATCCACCTTCAAAGTTCCTGTCAGGTAAATGACCTTGTATTTCATTAACTGATAATTAAATGGATTTATTCCACTAACGGTTTTAATTAAAATGCTAGAAATATTGATTACCCCTCTCATCCTTATTCCCCCAGATGAAAAAAAGGTTTTAGGAATGTTTATTTAGAGAAGACAGAGAATTAAATTAGATTGAATCTCTATGAGACCTGAAGACTGGTTCTTTCATTTCTGCTGCTCAAGCAGAAAAAGGTTTCAATTTTTTGATGTTTGATTAATTATTTTGAAATCCATTTATGCTTACCTTGGTGTTTAATTAAAAATGTCATTTTTAGCATAATTTAATTGGCTATCTGTGGAAGACTAACTTCGAACTTATTTTTTTTTTTTTTAATTTGGGGTAAAAGAAACTTTTTACTTATTTGCTTTTGCTGTAAAAGTATCATCTCATGAATGAAGAACTAAGAAGGGCTGGAGCTTAACTGAATTTTCTACATTTGAATATGAGAATACATATGCTTATGAGTAACACAGCTTTGTTTGGCTGTACACTTGAATCTATTACCAGTCATTTAGAATCTCTAATCTAACAAATATGGAGTGTGTGCCTCCAAATATGTTGGATTTATTGTTACTGACATTAGCCAAACTCTTGTAGTGTGTCCAGAAATGCTTTCATTGTGGGCTGTGATCCTTTTGAAAATGATTTAATATACAGTACATAGTAGTAAAGAAAAAAAAAAACCAAACATTTAGTACCATTTATAATCAGAAAACAAATATTAGAAAGGAACACTAATTTTAAATATTAATCGAAAATTTATCTACTTAATTTTGCTCACATAAGCGTATGTATTTCACTGCTTTCATACCCTATTGTCTTACTATCTAAAATTTTCTTTCCACATGAGTCACTACTCCACAGAAGAACCAACTTTTTTTCTGAAGTATGAAGGAGTTTTAAATCAAACTGGTTTGTATTTTTTCAATACCAAATAAGGATATGCTGTGCTCTTATAAAGAATACATTTTCTTTCCACTTGCTAGCTCTAAGACATTCAATCTAAAATATTTTATATGGAAAGTGACCATACTTAGATAATAAAAACACAAAACCAATAACTAAAGCCCTAATTCTGTAAAACACATTCTTAACTTCAAGCATATAATCTGTCCCATTGAAGGGCAACAGGATTACTCCCATGGTTACCACTACAAATTGTGGACTTGCTTAAAGGTTTTTGTGACTCAAGACCTTCGCACCCACATATTTGTTTCTTTTGTGCTATTTACTTGTGAATTGAACGCTACATAAATATGGGTTCAAAAATATCCCTGTTACGGAAAGACACATTGCAGTAGGTTATTTCATTTCTAGTCTGAAAAAGAAGAAAGCTCTTCTCTGTAGACAGATATGACACTGGACTCTCAGGCTTGTTAAAACCACATTAAGAATCTATTTTATGCAGTCAGTATAATTTATATTTCGCCCCTCTTTCTTCAAGTGTTTAATGAAGAAAAATTTCATAGCCTGATTCAAAGCCCAGTGAATCAATGGAAATATCCTTAATCAAAATATTTGTCTCCGGAACTCCATTTCTTTAATTTTAAAATGTCATGTGAGCCTGAACTACAGTTAGGTGACCGTGGTTTGTGTACAGTCATGAGTCATTTAAGGATGAGGTGGCTTAAAGGTCTTTCCAATGATTTACTGTCTAAAAGTTATCCTTGCTTTTTAACAAATAACTCCAAAAAGCAAGTGAAAAACAAACACAAACCGACTTGTGCATTTGTGAGCTGCAGAAGATTTAATTTGAGGGGTTAAAGAAGATGAATTGTGTCTAACAATGCTGCCCATCTGAAGCCAGTGGAAGTTCCACTCCCCAGCGTGCTCTTTGTTACATTTCCAAAGTGCTGCACGTGGTTTTACTCATACAGCTTTCCATGACGTCCATGACAGTCCAGGAGCCAGCACGGCAAGTCAGGCTCCTTCCCGCAAACACAAACTCCTGCAGGAATTTTACTCATACCGCACTCTTTCCGAATTTGCGGCAGCCACTCCAGTGATTGCTGTTTTCTGCACGTATAGGTTTGCGGGGTAAGGCTGTTTAAGGCAATGACAAATCTTTCAGTCAAGATTCTGCTTCTTTGACATGCCCAATGCCACAGCAGATTCCTGCCACCTTTCAGAGAAGGACTAAAGAACTTGGTCAGAGCATTTTACTTCTGAGTTACTCTTTTATTGCTGCTTTCATTTTCATTACTGTGAATGTGAGGAAATAGTGTATTATGTTCTTTTCATCTAGTTTTCTGCTATCGAGTTTCTTAATATTTAACAGGAACTTTTTGCCTTATTTAGTTACATTTTCTGTTTTATTGTGCAAATTTATTAAATTACAGAAGAACCTTTGACCATGTGGTGCCTATAAACTAAAATCCTGACAGCGATGAGCTATTGGGTGCTTTCCATGTGTATTTTCAATGATGACTTCCAAGTAAAATGTGAAATTAAAAAAGTCACTGTATGTTAGTAACTTGGATGTCCGTGGACAAGAGGACTGAAAACATGTGGAAGCTTTCCAACAAAGAGCAATCACTATTGAAAAACAAATAAATTACACAAGCAAAACCATGTGAAAACACTGCCTTAACTATTGGTACCATTGGGAGAAACTGGATTGGTTTGTTTTCAGAGACATGTAAAATAATTTTTAAAGATATACATGGCATAGGTTTTACTGCCTTTTTTTCCTGAATTTTGAGAAAATAGCCAAGATGAATAACTTTATTTTTAACACTGATATATGACACATTTTAACCTGTCTACATACAAAAGTAGTGCTGTTAACAACTGCAACTTTCTTCAAGTATGCTATGAATCACTGTATTCCTTTTCCCTTTTTTCATGCACCATTGCCACTATCTTACCTTCAGCAGTTTTGCTAGATTTCAATGAAGATGGAACCAGAGGGCACACATTAGAATTTTATATCAGTTCAAGAAGGGGAGAGAAGAAAGACATATGAAGCTAGAATGACATTCATTGAAGGTTCCCTAGGGAAGATAACACATGTTTTTGTCTTTCACCTGCTAGGCATGCTAAATCAGTGCAATGATAAGCTAATTTATGAAATATATTTCATTGAAACATGGACATCTTTACTGTTGCTAGTTTGGATGTTAGATTTTCAGAAATAAAGACACCTAATTTAAAGTTGTTAAGAGACTGGTTTTCTTAGGTAATGCTTACAAGATATGTTCACTGGGGCTCTGGATTTCAGTGCATAAACATTTCAAAAGCAGTTAGGATTAGGCAAAAGTTAAAATTTACACTCACAGCTCCTTTGAAAAAGGAGCAGCTTGCTTTCAAAACCAAAAGGGGACTGTACTCTATTTTTAAAAAATGTACTGAAACAAAACCACAGTAGCTGTAAGAATGGTGAAAGTGTGTCTTACCAAAACAGTGTCTCAGCCACCTTCCGTAACAGATGTGTAGCAACCCAAGACTGAGCAGTTCATTCCTTATCAAGGCACAAAGGCTGCCTTTTGTTCCTCACAGAGCTCAACACATAGAAGCTGAGTCTTCAGGAGAGACCTTTAGGCTACCTGTGTTCAGGGATTGCACACTAGAAGACTGTAAGACTTTTTAATTTCAATTATGGGGAAATGTATTATATTGCTATTAACGAAACACAATGCTAATGTAAAGCTTTACAATTTACTTCACAAATGTTGTGATACTTCTGTGTTGTGGGTTTTTTTTTTGGGGGGGGGGGTTGGTTTTGGTTTTGTTTTGCTTTGTTTTAAACACACAAAGAATTTAGAGACAGTCCATGATGCAGATGTAGACATACAATTCAAAAAGCGTGTACTAATGAGGTTAAATTTTATAAAGTAACCTAGCTGTCTTACAGATAATTGTGTTGAATTTTAACAGTTTCATGATCAGACACAGATGTGAGCATAATATCAAAGAGGATTTAATGCTTACAACAGTTATGCCTCATAATTTATTCTATTTATAATTTTGGTGGTGCATTGACAATTATCTTTTTTATTATTATTTTTAAATAAATAATAATCAAAGCAAAGGTTTTAAAGGAAAAAATACATTTCAAATACTGGGCACAGGGGTCTTACACACTCTTCTGTCTGTACTACTAGGACTTAAATATTTCTTGTTCTGGAAGGAAAAAAACCAACAAAAAAACCCCACAAACAAACAAAAAAACCCAACCCAAACCAAACCAAACCAAACCCCACCAAACTTGGAGAAATTGGAAAATCCAGAAGCTTAACCACCACTGATAAATACAGTTATCTTCACTACCTCCAAAACCTTTATCTTTAATCTGCCCTTCAACTGCAGGGTTTGTTGGCCCCAGCAGAGAGAGGAACTTTAGACTCATGAGCAGCTTCAGCAAGGTCAATGAGGCAACATATATGCTTTAAGTTTTAGTGCACGTTTAAGCATTTCACTGAATTTGTGCCACAGCCTTCTTCTGAACATTTATGCAAGAGGTAGGAGAAAATGTGTCAGTTAAAGTTACCTGTTCATTGTGGAGGATGAATGAAATCTCTTTTGCTCGGTCAAGTTTCCCTGAGTGTTTCCACATCTTTTCTGACATGCTCTCTACACTGCAACACTTTCTTTTCACTGATAATTCATTTTCAAGCATTCAAGACTTATACCCATACTAACTTTTATAAATCAAGCAAGAGCATATTTGTCACCAAGTTTTTTTTTTAATTATTCCTCTATTGATTTAATACCTTTTAAAATGGTATATCACCCCGAATTTTTACCCCCTCAGTTCACCTTCCTTTGTAAGAACTTGCCAGAGACTGAGTTTCTGTAAATGATATTTTCAATTCCTGCAGTTTGCTGCACACTGACAGACCCTTATGGACCCTAGTGTAGAAAGCTCCACTGGAATCACTAGGTATCTGCTCAGGCAAAAATAGTTGCAAGATGAAGATTTTTACAAACAAATACAGCGAATGCTCAAAATGCTCAGTTTTCAAAGGTATTTGTAGTTCTCAGGGATTCAACTAGGTAGTTAAATTCAAAACTGTACATGCATGTTTTCAAATTCCCATTATTTTCTGGGGGACACCAATGCCTAATTTGTATGAGCACTTCTAAAAATGCTTCTAGAGGTTTGTAGACCCCTGGGATGTTTGAGTGGTAAAGTATCTCAGCAAATGTCTCTTTAAGTAACTGCAGCAATACAGTAATTTTTGAAGCATGAAAATAACTTCTTTGACTATCTGAGTTCCTCTTCTTTGCTTGCTAATTACCACAACATATACCTGTAAATACCCCAGAATTAAGTCTCCTTTTAAGGGCACTACTGTACCTGCCATATTTTTTTGTTACATCTCATTGTTTCGTGACAATTCATCTTCCCCAAAATGACTGTAATGTCAAATGCACAGTATTATGGCATTGCATCATAATTTGGGAATCATGAGATAGTAACTAAGAAGAAACACATTTTTCAAAAGATATATAAATGGAAAAAAAATAGTGACAGTTGGATGCTGAGATCTCCTGCAGTCTTTTGTAGAATTGTGGCAAGACTGAACTGCAAAAACAAACATATTCCAGAATACAGGACTGTCTGGATTCAGACAGGCAGTTTGGCATTTGCACCATTGCAAAAGGGTAAATAATATTCTTTGATTGCTTCCTTTGATTTTAATGAAAGGTATTTTTTCAGCATTTACATGACTGTGGCTCTTTCTACAAATAAGCTTAGGCCACCAGCACTTTTTAAAATCTCCACAGACTTATGCATAGAAATTAATAACAGTTTTTTCTGATCTATATTTTCAGTGCACAGCAGTGTCAGAATGGTAGTGACTCCTTTTGACCTTTAGAAAGAAGAAAGGTCTTTTAGGAAAGCTGATATTCTTCTTTTATAGGGGAACTGTGTAAACATAAGTAATGTGCCAGTGAACATTTTATGGTCAAGATAATAACAAAGGATTAAACTGCAGTATTCACCACACAAAATAAATCTTTAGCAGAGATGACTGTTTTGTGACTTCCTCAGTTGAATACAGTGGTGCTTATGCTAACCAACCCTTCAGTGCTGGCAGCCTATGACAACTCTCAGAAAACCTTTCCTGTCATTAGACATTCTCAGCTGGTCTCCAACTGAAGGAGTACCCAGCTCCTTGTCAAAGAAAATGTCATCATAAGATTATGAGAAAGGAGGGAGTGAAGGTAAAATTAAGTAAATCAGGGAAAATGGAATTCTGAGGAGGATGTGAAAAGTATATTTAAAAAGAAGTGAAGATCAGCATCTTGCTTAGTACGCATTTGAATATTCCTACAGGAAAAGAGAATATAAAATTGAACTACTGATCTCCTGAGGACCAGACCACTGTAGGGAGGATATTCTCCTCTTCTAAATGGACAGATGGTGTGTAGCTGAAAACAGAAAGTAATTCCCACTTACTACCAGGAAAAGATATGGATATGCCGTGAACCTTACCTGGGAAGCAGGCACTATGGTTTACACATACTGAATTTTTCAATTTGCTGAGGCAACAGGAGTGAAATTAAAAATTATCAGCCATAAATTAGGATATGGAAGGCTAGGTCCAGGAGTATTTTCCTACCACAACCCCCAGGACTACCAACAGGATAATGGATAAAATTTAAGGATGTATCACTTTCAATAACCATGGGTTATTCATACAGTGGCTGACAGAAAAAGCCCATGATAACAGTTAAGAAGGCCATAGACAATATGCACATACATAGCTGATGTATAGTTGTCCCTATACATTGTTTGAATCCTTAAGATTAATATTCTTCAACTGCTTTTCCTCTTTAATGAGGTGAAAGGAAACTTCAGACCAACAAATTGTGAAAACATCTGGAGAACCTCAAAAAGGAAATCTTTCTTCCAGGAGACAATCGATATCAGATAAGACAAAAACATTCCTGCATACAATTCTATACCTAAACTATTACCTGGACATTACAATAAATAGTCTGCTTGTCAGAAGTGCTGCCTCACAGCCCTAGCTATTGCCAAGAAAATCTAAGATACTCGGGCATCAAAATGTTGATTTAAGTATGCAGTCTTAAACACATGGGTTTGGATAGTTTTACTTAAGTGACCTTCCCAAGGTCAGGAAAAATTTTATGCCTAACTCTCTGTTGACTTACACCTACTCAATTCAGCACTTTAATACGAGGCTCCCCACTGTTTAATCTATCTTTTTTCAATATGAGAGCTGTAACTAAAATCCTGAATTTGCCATGACTTATACACATGTTGACTAGTATGTACCTAAAAGGTGTGTAAAATGAAAGAGACGTGAGACTGAGACCCACATCAAGACATACACATGGGAGTGAATTTAAAAATAGAATTCACAGTCCAGGTAAGGTGGCCAACTTTTCTTTACAAGGCATGGAGATAGCTGGGTAGTAAAATGGGATTTCTCACATTCAGTGCACTAAGCAGAACATTATATAAAGAACTAATAGGAAACAATGAAGAAAGACCAAATTTCACACTGTCACGTATAAGGCCTAAAATAGGTGTCATGGAAATCTGGAATTCAGACTGTAAAATGCTTCCTGAACATACAAAATGCACATAAGATATCTCTATAGGTTAGATCGATAGGGAAAGTAGATCACTGTTTTCTTAAAAAAATCTGAGGATTGGAGCTGCTAAAATTAATCTGTTTCTTGATAACTTAGCAATTAGAGGATTCTCTTGGGAATTTGAAAATAGATATCTGATTTCTCATAGTAACTGCTCGGACAGCTAGACTGCATGCAAGGTATTGTCTGCTCTTTCTGCTGAAGCTGGGAAATGATAATCAGGAATATGAGAAATCTGATGCCAGAGAAGCAGTAAGAGGAATCCTGCCTGTCACCCAGTGAGAAGGACAATCTTCTGAGTAAACGGAAAGAGAGGAAAGGAGAGCTTATGTTCCTGGCCATAATCCTTGCCCTAACCTAGAGGCTGATATTTTTTCAGCAAAGAATTATTGGATAAAACATATAAACATATTGTAAACAGAAAGAAAAGCTCAGAATTTCTCCTTTCCAAGAATGAAAGGGTAATCTCTCTATTATTTCTCATCCCTTTCTTTATATATTGCTATACATGCCATATATATGTGTATACTTTAACAGTACCAGCAATTATATGTGTACACCAATTCTGTGTCAGGCTGTAGTTGTTTCAACAAAAAGCAATGAAATAACGAAGGCTGTCAACATAATCTGAGTTTTCTGTTGTGTTGACCATTTTCTGATGTATTGTACTACCATCATGTATTTATCCTGGGAAATGTACGCACAGATATACTCTATTAGTACACTCTTATGGCCTCATTTATACAAATAGTAACATTTGTACTAAAATGTAACAGCCTTATATAGGATAGTAAGGAAAAGAAATCTTTCTGAATCAAGACAAGAATATAATCCCATGTTAATAAATTTATTTGGGTTCATTTAACCTTTTTTTTTTAACAATTCACTTTTACATGTAGCCAGGACATAGCTTTTTATGTAGCATAACATAACAGTAACTTCTATTATTTTACACATGGTCGTTGTTCCAATCTGCTGCTATTTGTATCATCCATTTAAAAGGAAGGTATCTAATTGCAAGGATTTTCTCTTTTCATTTTATTAAATAAAATCTACACACTAAAAAAAAAAAAATTAAAAAATAGGCAGCTACTAAAGAAGTAATAGTAAAAAAATCTTCTGTTGCCTGCCTGAAATAGGCAAGAAATTACATTAAAATTTTAAACAGAAACAGAATTTTTCCACCAATATAGATAAAAATCTTTTGGAGATAAAATAGTTTTGAAAAAACTGTGCAAATACAATGGTCTTGACTGCAAATCCATTATTGAATGCAAGTGGGAAATAACTATGACACTCCAAAAAGGGTAATGCTAAAGTTACAAAATATAGATGCAAGCTCTGCAGCATAATTTTTCATGTTAATTATGTTCTTACAATCAATATATAGCTGAGTATAACAACAAGAACAAAATAGCAATAAAGTTAGTTTGCAAACATGAAAAGTAAATAAAAGAATACTGATACCTAGTTAATTAGCTTAACAGTCTTTTAGCTTGTGGAATAGTTTCCCTCAAACAAAAAGACTATATTAATTGCCTCTTGTTCTTCTCTAGAAATGATAGTACATTTACAGAAATCTAATGTTAACCACTTTTTTTCTTAATGACAGAGCTGGATTCTTCAACGGTCAGAGAGCTGGAAACACATTTTCCAGCATAAATATGTTAACATGACTACCATGCCTCTTCACATAAGTAGAAGTAATGTCTAAGCTCAAGTCAAGATTCCCTAAAATTTCCCAGTAGAGTCTCTCCCTTCCTTCTTAAAAGATGTGCATCTGGCCCTCAACTTTCCTACATAAAACACAGAATCAATACATTTTACTGCTTTATTTTTTCAGACTCATGATACCACAGTCACACACATACAGCACTACAGTTGCCAGCAAGATAAATAAGCAGTGATAAAACATGCAATATTATTACCATAACTCTCTCCCAGAATTTCTTAAATTCTTGGGAATTCTTGAAGTGTATTTATAGGCCTTAAAAAGTGACACATTTTACAGCTACTCAAAACACGAAGAGATGAAATACCGATGTAACATTTTCTCAATCCTATCTTATGTTTAAGCATCTTTCACCGTTCAGCAACTTCTGCCCCACTGCTCTTCCAAAAATCCAGGATCTAGCCTGGGGCTTCATTCTTCTGTAGATTCTCTAGTAAAGGCTCCTCATCACACTTCAGAGATCTAATCTACTTGGGACTAATTATTACTAATATAATTTCTTCTTCGAATTTATTTTTTTAGTATGTATTGCTCTGGAAAACATCCTTTAAGTGATATATGTCTGTATTTCCAATAGTTGCAACATGCATGAACGGTACTATTTTGGCAATTCCGCATATAGCCCATTTGAATACAGTTCAATAAATGCTCTAATCCTTTCATAAATAACAGAATGTGCAAGACACTGAACAGACGAAAAAGTATAATACAAAAGTACTATAATTGTAAGAATATGTACCTCTTAGAGAATGCAGATTTCTATGAATAGTAGCCTTCTCTGAGGATTGACTAGAACAGATATTTATGTTTGTGTTTATGTAGTTGTTTATAGATGGTTACAAATGAAAATGTATATCTTAAGTTTCTCTCCAAGCATACAACAGGCTGGAGAAAAATGATGACAAGTATCTGGGGCAAGCCCTTCATGTCTTAGAAGAAGGAGGGACTATTCTTTCCCAAGGCTCCATAATCATTTAAAATGATGAGCGTTTTTTTAATGATTTAATATGGTGAGTTGAGCTACATTCCATTAGATATAATTAGACCTAGACAGGAAAGGTAGATCTGAAAAGCTAATGAAATATTATTCAGATTGAATCTAAGATTGTTGATTAGGATAAAGCTAACCCTGATTAGTATAAACAAGATAGGTGTTAGAGACCTTCTTTTTCTTTTAATTTCATTTTTGTGTTAGTTTGAGGAGAGTCATAACTTACCATTTACTTAAAGGAGGTAGATCTGGAAATATTTTCTTTATATTTCCTAATTTTTTTTTTTCATCCTGTTTTATTACACTTTCAAAGTCTTCATCATCTGACCTCTTCTATACCTGTACTCTCATGCCATTATACATATTCCACATGACTCCTGAGACTCACCACAATCCTCCTCCATACAGTAAGCGTTCATTTTGCAATGAACTGGCACAAGATCAGTGCTCTGCATGAGTCCAATTTAAGATCCAACATAATTTCTTCAAACAGTTCATAGCTATATAAACCCCTATGTTGAGGGATTAAGTAAGATCTAAGCGATGTATAGATTTTGAGCTGGCCTTTTGCATAGCGGTGAATTTCATCTTCTATCTAGTCCCACTCCCAGCTTTATACTTTCTTTGCACTAGTTCTTATTGCTTTCATCAGCTTCCCAAATCCTATGTGTCAAGCAACTGCTGAATCCTCATACAAATCTCCCTTTAAACCTATTTCTTTCAAAAGATCCTCCTTGCTTACAATGTCTAAACACATGATGCTTTTGGGACTTGAAAAGTGCTCAGTCTAAAAAAGCTTTCTACTGAAACAATGAAGGAGTGATGCTAAACTTTAGAAGTGTCCCAAAGTAAACTTCAATCTTGATGTTCAAATACTGAATTAATGATGCGAGCTGCTTTTAGCTTACTACTTTCACAATGCTCTTTCAAAATAGACTTTAAAAGCTTGCAAATAGAATTTGAGAAGTTCAAAACACAGCTAATTTGTAAAAGGTCTTTCGGAAACTTGACGTGCAATCTGAATACTTTTATTAGTCATCTTTGCTTGTAGAGAAATGTTGTACCTTAATTTAAAAGTATTTCTGGAATGTAACACCTTGAGGTGTATATTAATATGGCCTTAGATTTATAATATTCCACCAAAATGTTTACAAAATTATTATGTCATGCATTATTTCTCACATGGCAACTAATTTAGAAAATATCCTGTGGGTAACAGCCTGCACTAGTAACTTCTAAGGAGGACACCTCAACTGCCTCCAGGCAGATCTGAAACCTGAAAAAACAGAGGTCTTTCTAATACATTACTTGGGGTTAAATTTTCTGACTGGATGGGTAGTAGTAAATTGCCATAATAATAAATTAAATGATACCAACCCCTTACATACTAATAAAAATGTATTATATATAGAAAATATGTACATACATGTACACGCTTATAACCTTAGCTTGATTTATCTCTTGGTAGAAATACACAGGCAGAGGGCACTAGGTGGGTAGAATCCAAGGATAGACTCCAATGGATAAGTGGGCATTACTTGTGCTTTTGATTATTCTTGCTAATGATTTTTTTGAGAACGGACAGCCTAGAGCACAGCTACTTTTTGTAGTCTGTTGCTGTAGAAGCACACAATGGCATTATAGCATTCTATTTCCAGTCAAGGATAGAAGTTACCTCGGATTTATCAGACATAATTTCTATCAATGTTATTTCAGATTACATTTTAATTCATTCCTTTAATCCATCTACAAAAGACTATTAGTCACAACTAATTTGCTAATACAGCTCTATTATAGGAAGTGCTTTCTGAAGTAACTCAGATTTTAATTAATCGCTATTGTGTGCTCAGTCCAGATTTTGGAGTGACAGATACACAAATAAAAACAGACAATGAAATACACAAATACAAATCCTCTCTCTTTCATGTTTATATTTTAATACGTCCAAACAGAGAATTTTGTATCTTACATACTAACACCTCTGTGATTCTTCTTTCTTCCTGGTTACATAGCTTTGCAAGAGATATGCCATTTCTTCCTACCTTCAATGAGTGTCCCACAGCAGAGATTTGTGGGCAAGTGCTATGCAATTAAAGTTATAGGTGTAATACAAAGACGAAATTCAGGTTTGTGCTAAAGTTTTAATTGTGGTGCAGCTGGAAATCAAGGATATCATACACCTGTGTGCACATCCAGTGCACTTAGTCATCATTTCCCGGAGTGGTCCAGGAACACCCTGCTTGGTCTCTGAACAGAGATAACAGGCTGATGGGAGACAAGGGACCAACTTAAGAGGCAACTGCTTGACTGCTTCACCACCTTCACAACAAAGTGCTTCACTAATTGTTTCAGGAGCTCTCCAGGTGGGATTCTCAGTCCTGGAGATTCCTGCAGACAGCTCCTGCTGTGCATACACCGTCTGACAGACAATGCTTGTAGGCTTCAGAGTGCTGATTCACATCCCAGGTGGACAACCTGGCAGGACCAGAGATCCCCCAGGCAGTTCCTGCTGCAGAACTGACCAAACTGGACATGGATAATACATTTGTAAAAAGTCAGTAGAAACTGTCTCTGCAGATGAAGAAATGCTTATGCACAACATTCCTTTGTACACAATTAAGACAATAAAGAGATGTTTAATAACTAATTGCTAATATTGGTATCAATGGATCTCTCATCTGCTGTATTTGTCACACAGGACCAAGAGCCAGCTAATTATAAGAATTCAGCAGAACAGCACTTTGGAGAGCCTCATATGATCTAACTGAAGCCACCATTGCAGAACCCTTGCCCATTGCCACTTGGAAAATGACTGGTCATCTTGTTTGAGAGATTTGATTCCTCATGGAAGTGCCATACTATACCAAATACCCAATAAAAAGTGGGTTCTTTTCACCGAGTTTTCAGTGTCTGTGCTACAGATTTCCAGGAAAAGTCAAGATTAATTTTAGAAACTGAAAGAAAAACCCAATCAAAACAAAACAACACATGATCAACAGCTCACTTTAAATTACAGTTTCATTTTTCTGGTGAATGGCCTGTGCTCAGAAAGGCTGTGAGTTATACTTAAAAGAAGACAAATGAAATCTGACCAAAACAGAACAAACTTCTCCATCCATCCCTATTTTGGTTTGAAATAGTTTCAAGAGCACTTAAACTCTGTAATGTGTAATAGATTTTTTTCTTTTATTTTTGGAAACCAGAAAGATGAGAACACCTAACACACACGCACACACACAAAGATTACATAGTGATAGAAAATTCCAAGTGAATATACAGTTAAAGTTAGCTGCCTTTCCTGGTTTATCACAATCTGAATATCAATACAAACTATACAAAGAAAACCTTGTTAAAGTAAGACTTCCTTTCAACACTGTCGTTCCCACAGGCTCTGCAGAAACCAGCATGAGTTCCTTCTTCACAAGTTTCTCTGAGCTCGTAAGTTCATTAGAAACATTTTTTTATGAAACTTCAGATGCAGAAGCTTACTGCAAAAAACAAGCTGCTACTAGTGATAAATACAAAACTGTCAATAGCAGTTATTGCCAAAGCCAATAAGGCTTCTTACAATGAATTAAAGAGTAAAGAATGTTGAAAATTTCCCAGCAGTACCATTTTTTCCATGTGTTATTTAACAATATACTTTATTGTCTTACAAAAAATACAATGAATTTTTTATAACACTGGTTTCTAATATAAATTATGGCCTAAAACATCTCAGTTTTCATCTTAAAGAACTGTGCTGGTTTTTTCAGTAAGAATATTTCATGGGGAGAAAAAGAAGATGGGATGTTTTCCAACTAGCAATAGTTGTGAGACATTAAGATCCTTCCAGACTGTTCTTTTTTTTCTCTTTTATGATAACGAGAATATAAAAAACTAAAAACTTAATTAACTTAAGTTTTTAATTATAGGTATACTTTAATGAACCGACAACTCTGTACGCATGATGAATAAAGAATTATCTTTTCCCTTTCAGCCTTTATCTTGGTTTTGTTTGGGGGTTTTGCTCTGTTAGTTCATTTTGGGTTTTTGTTTGTTTATTTGTTTGTTTTCATGATCCACAATCTAAGCAACAAAGTATACAAGGGGATAAAGGAATATCTGCTTAATAACATAAATAGCTTTTTAAGTACTGGTTTAGATATGTCCTGGCCTGGGATGGGAGAAAACAAGCATATCTCCTCAGGCTGTTTTATCTGAGGGCTACTTTTATCAATTATACAATGTAAGGTTAGACAACAGGGGAAAAAAGAAAACAAACAAACAAAAAACAAAAACAAAACCCCAAACAGCAGAATTTGCCATGTGCCATGTTCCCTATATATAGCTAGACAGCTTCCTATTCAAATGGCTGCAGCCAAGATGAACATTTCAGAAAATATTGGCGGATAAATGAAATCAAAGGAGTAACTTCTGTAATCTTTTTCCATCTAAATTAATGTCCATTTGGATATTTTTCAGCATCCAACTTCTAAACAGCTTTAGAGGAATTGTTTTTATCTTGGGTAATAACTTCAAATATTTAAGAATATGTTCCTTCAGAAAATGTCATATTAAAAGAGATGCAAAAAGAACTAACTCACTAGCGATTTGCGAATCAACATCTCTGGAAGCTCTCTATGCACTTGTTAGCATGGGGACAAGACTTCTAAGTTTAATTAACTAATGCTTCAAATCTAATGTGCATAAGTTAAAGTGTATTAATTCCCCATGTGGACACTGATTCAGGACTAAAGTGACCACAATTTGCTGTAGCTCAGTCTTTGTTAAAGGAGCTAGAGCAAGCTACGGTGACTTTACTTCTAAGAACATCCATATGAAAGTTTAATATTCTTTAACTTTTGCACAATAATTTCATCGATTTAGTAAGATTTCCTGGCTGCTCACCATGCAGACAAGCTTTGAAAGATGCAAAGGAAATAGTATTACAGTTGACCACTCTGTGTGGGATCTCTTCTACCACTCCTTGCCTTTGCTAATTGAGATATTATTGCATTATGTTCTGCCATGTTCATGTTGCAACCAATGGATGAAAAAATGAAGCAGATTGGACTTGCAGAGTCTACATAGAGAGGAACTGAGAGTACTGATTCTGATTTTGCCTTGTTTCTCACCTGCTATGTTAACTTCTTAGTAACGCTTCCGTCTTTTTGTCTCTGATTCCCTAACTATAAAACAGAACGACATCTTACTTCCTATCCATTTGTTTCTGGTACACATACTACCAATATGGGTTTCCCACACCACAAGTTTTCTCACAGTTCATACATATGCCCTGAGCAGAGACTAGAAAAGATGAAATCCAGGCACAGGTGCAAGCCTGCAGTGCAGCTGCAATTTTCTACATATGTCTGATCAGCACAATTTAAAACTTTGGTTTATAAATGTAACGTGATGGTGAGATTAGTTCACAATCCCTACAAATCAAAGTCACAAATTGGAACCAGATACCGTGCGACACTAAGCTATTTCAATTACAGTTAAAAATCAATACATGTGGTCATTTGACTTTCCTGACAAAATGTTGCTCACATAGCACACGTGAACCTAATGGTGCAATTCATGTGAGAGTTGTCAGAAGATAAATCATGTTTATTCATATGGTCAATGATTTTTTAAGTTATTTTTCCATTCTTTTGGGGAGGAACAAGGAAGGAACTCTACTCAAAGTGATTTTGCACAAAATTCCGCAAATAAACTGGACAACATGAAAATTTCCCTTATTTTGCATTGCAGACTTTAAAGAGACTGCAATCCTCAGGGAACAGGAAAGGCACTGTGGTACTGTCACTGGATGGGCACAATACTCATACCGGACTTCATATACAGCCTCTATCTCTACCACTCCTCTGGGAAAAGTTCCTGAGAACAGCTCAGCTTTTCCAGGGGAGCTCTGAACTCAGCATCTGCTTGCAGCAAAAGCAAAGGAAATAAGTTTTAGGTCTGGCTGACAATTAAGGGGCAGGCTGGCAGGGGTGACACTGTTGTGGGAGTCTATTACAGGCCACCAGATCAGGGTGAGGAAGTTGATGAGGCCTTCTACAGGCAGCTGAGAGCAGCCTCACAGTCACAGGCTCTGGTTGTTATGGGGGATTTTAACTACCCTGATGTTTGCTGGAAGGACTACCCAGCCAGCCAGCCTCAGTCCAGGAGGTTCCTCCAGTGCATTGATGATAACTTTCTGATGCAAATGGTGGAGGATCCGACTAGGAGAGGTGCGCTGCTGGATCTCGTCCTCACTGACAAGGAGGGTCTGGCTGAAGCAGTAAAGGTGGAGGGCTGCCTTGGTGGCAGTGACCATGAAATGGTTGAGTTCAGGATCTCGTGTGGCAGGAGCAGAATCCCAAGCAGAATTGCAACCCTGGACTTCAGTAGGGCCAACTTTGGCCTTTTCAAACAATTGCTGGGGGAAATCCCATGGGCAAGGGTACTTGAAGGTAAAGGGGCCCAAGATAGTTGGTTAGCATTCAGGGACTGCTTCTTCCAAGCTCAAGATCAGAGCATCCCAACACATAGGAAGTCAAGGAAGAGAGCCAGGAGACCTGTGTGGTTAAACAGGGAACTGCTGGGCAAGCTCAAGTGGAAGAGGAGAGTTTACAGATCATGGAAGGAGGGACTGGCCACTTGGGAAGAATATAAGGCTGTTGTTAGAGGATGTAGGGAGGCGACTAGGAAAGCTAAGGCCTCCTTAGAGTTAAACCTTGCGAGAGGGGTCAAGGACAACAGAAAGAGCTTCTTCAAATACATGGCAGATAAAACTAACACTAGAGGCAATGTAGGCCCACTGATGAATGAGGTGGGTGCCCTGGTGACAGAAGAGGACCTGGGTAACTATAGACCGGTCAGCCTCACCTCTATCCCTGGAAAGGCAATGGAACAACTTATCCTTGGTGCCATCTCATGGCATTTCAAGGATAAGAGGGTCATTAAGGGCAGTCAACATGGCTTCACCAAGAGGAAGTTGTGCTTGACCAACCTCATAGCCTTTTATGAGGACATAACCAGGTGGCTAGATGATGGCAAAGCAGTGGATGTGGTCTATCTTGATTTCAGTAAAGCATTTGACACCGTCTCCCACAGCATCCTCACAGCTAAACTGAGGAAGTGTGGTCTGGACGATCAGGTAGTGAGGTGGACTGCGAAATGGCTGAAGGAAAGAAGCCAGAATTGTAGTCAATGGGGCAGAGTCTAGTTGGAGGGCTGTATCTAGTGGAGTGCCTCAAAGGTTGGTACTGGGACCAGTACTATTCAATATATTCATCAACGACTTGGATGAGGGAACAGAGTGCACTGTCAGCAAGTTTGCTGATGACACCAAACTGGGAGGAGTGGCTGACACGCCAGAAGGCTGTGCTGCCATCCAGCAAGACCTGGACAGGCTGGAGAGTTGGGCGGGGAAAAATTTAATGAAATATAACAAGGGCAAGTGTAGAGTCTTGCATCTGGGCAGGAACAACCCCAGGTTCCAGTACAGGTTGGGGAATGACCTGTTAGAGAGCAGTGTAGGGGAAAGGGACCTGGGGGTCCTGGTGGACAGCAGGATGACCATGAGCCAGCACTGTGCCCTTGTGGCCAAGAAGGCCAATGGCATCCTGGGGTATATTAGAAGGGGAGCGGTCAGTAGGTCGAGACAGGTTCTCCTGCCCCTCTACTGTGCCCTGGTGAGACCGCATCTGGAATATTGTGTCCAGTTCTGGGCCCCTCAGTTCAAGAAGGATAGGGAACTGCTGGAGAGAGTCCAGCGTAGAGCCATGAAGATGATTAAGGGAGTGGAGCATCTCCCTTATGAGGAACGGGTGACGGAGCTGGGTCTCTTTAGCTTGGGGAAGAGGAGACTGAGGGGTGACCTCATTAATGTTTATAAACATGTAAAGGGTGAGTGTCATGAGGATGGAGCCAGGCTCTTCTCGGTGACAACCAATGATAGGACAAGGGGCAATGGGTACAAACTGGAACACTTCTTCACAGTGAGGGTGACGGAACACTGGAACAGGCTGCCCAGGGAGGTTGTGGAGTCTCCTTCTCTGGAGACACTCAAAACCCGCCTGGACGCCTTTCTGTGTAACCTCATCTAGGTGTTCCTGCTCCGGCAGTGGGATTGGACTAGATGATCTTTTGAGGTCCCTTCCAATCCCTAACATTCTGTGATTCTGCGATTTCAGCAGACATCTCAATTCTGGCAACCTTTGAGAACGTGCTTAACTCTACTCATGTTAATAGCTCCTTTGTCTTTAATAAGATCTTCACATGGATAAATACATGTGTTATTACTTAAAATGGTGAGGACTTTAAAGTATTTTTGCCTTTATCCAGCCAGTGCTACATGTCCCAAAGTACTCAACTGTTTGTCTTCTATTAAGGTCTTCTTAAAAGGAAAACTTCAAGGATCAAACCCAAAGCTGTTAACTGTTGGGCTTAGTCAAGACATAGTACAAAGCTAACAACTGACTTATTTTTTTTTTTAATATATATATGTATTACTATAGAACAAAAGGTCCAGCAAAAGATACATTACACACTGAGGAGAATTTAAAGTAGTAAAAAAATGAGCAGGGGGGAAAGCGTACATCTCCCTGAGTAAACAGTTGTTTACTAGCAATTTAAGTGCAGGAGATAATTCCTAGTACAGTCAAGGAATATTTCTACATAGTTACTAAAGAGAAACAGACTTTGTTCTAATAAACAGGTTGGCCAGAAAGTCCTACTTACTAAAGAAGAAAACAGGAGTTTTGAAGAGTAAAGGAATAAAACAGCCCAGATCTTCTAGAAGATCTGAACGGAAGATGCAGAGGATGCATAAGGCACTATCTCCCACCTTGACAGGAGGCAAACAGCAACTGGGCTGAACAAGAGACAGACTTTTTGACGTCATTTTAAAGATTAGGTTCATAATTTATTTTATTACTTTATTTATGACCTCTCTACATGTCTTATTTATTTAATCTCTGTTGAATATTTGTTCTTACATTTTTACTGTAATCTAGTTTAAATGTCATATCGGGTGAGCAGGTTAACAACAATACACTCCTGACTGGAAGGGTGGCAGATGACATTAGATGCTCTTGTAGTGCCTCACCTTCCACGTTCATCTTCCTCTGTGCCTAAGGGATTATGGAACTGGTCTTACGGTGAGAAACAGCAGCTATGTACAGAGCTGGCACCAAAGGACCAGGGAAGATGGAAGTGTCCTTCTGTGACTGTTGATACAGCAAAAGCTCTCTGCCACACTGCAGACTATTGGGATAATGTTTGAATCTCAAGGGGCACAGAGAAGAGGATGATACTTCTTTTCTTTGTTTGTGCCTACCATGGAAGCCATTCATCTTGACTTTCATTTATTATTAGTTTTACACTTGGTTTACAATTTGACAGAACAAGTCCATGCAATGTGAAACAGAATAGCAAAATTGATGGTGATCTTCAAATATATTAAAGCTTGCCACACAGAATAAAGTAGTGATACTCTGTGTCTTCTGGGGATAAGATAGTGCATAAACTGCTGTGAGGTGAATTTAGGAAAGACAGTAGGAAAAAGCTTTTAAGTTTGCTGAGCACTGGAATAAATTGGTTTGAATGCTACAGAATACCCACCACTAGCTGTTTTTAAGGACACAGTCAGACAGCAGAACAGTTCAAATTTGATTTCTAAGTTTTTCTGCATTGGGCAGGGCAGAGGACTAAATGACCTCCTGGAATGTCTTTTAGTACTATGTTCTATGATTTAATGAAAACATCACGTACCTATGAAGTAGAACTACAAAGACTTGCACATCTCTTATTAGAACCTATCTGCTCCCAGTTACAAGGCTAATACATCAGACCACTGCACCAGGCAGTCCCGGGAAAACACTCTAAAAAACCCAAGTAGTTCTTTGCATGGAAATATGCCCACACCACTTCACAATTTTTCAAGAGAAGTCAGCATCTCAGCAAATCATATTGTTATGTTGTGTTATGATGCATGATGTTTCCATAACGATGTGACATGTCTAAATGATAAAAAACTGGCTTGCTACCAAAATATAAGGCATTTTACTTTTTTTTTTTTTTCTTTTTACTTGGGAAAAAAAGCCATTATCAGTTCATATAGCAAATTTCCCTGCAAGAAAATGGAAGCAGACCAATTTAATACAAAGTATTCCCCATGTCTGTAATTACGAGAAAACAAAAAAAGTTCAAAGGATTTTAGAAGCAGAAGATGATTTCATAGAACTGTGCATCACTCCATGCAATGAAACTATGGAAATATATAACGAACAACAGAACTGCAAATTGAACATCATAGTGGAAATTGTGGAAATACCCAGAATATTTCCAAAACTATATTTTTCCTATAGTATGGTCAATTGGCACTAATGGTGTTAGTAACCAGGTTTTCCTCACTACAAGAAAACCTGTCAAATAATGCCATAAATAACTACTGTTTAACCTTATTGTTTTCATTTGATGCATTAATATAAAAGCAGCAAAAAATCTTTTGGATAGCATGTTCTCCTTTGTTATCAATGACTCACTCTGAGATTCTTTTAATGTTTCTACTTTACAAGACTGTTAGATCTCTTTTAATGTCAGTTTTTCATAAGCACAATATACCTTTTGGCTCTCAGATTGTACCTTGAAAAGTTGCCATGACAGCCTGGAAGATTCTGTTCATCTTGCAATCCTCTGTATGTTATCCTGTTCTTTTCTTACCAAAGTCTCTTAGCACCTGCCCAGACATGCACTTGGCAATGCGATTAACTCCTACCATAATATCAGCCATTCTTTTGCTCACCATATCTCCATGTGAATCAAACTGTTTAGCGTTTTGTTCTAGTAGCGTGTTGGGTTTGCTGCTGTAATTTTAAAGCATATTACTATGTCCTCAGGTTAGAGGGCAAGGACAAAAAACTCTGTTGCAAGAAGACTAGAAGGTGGCATGATACGCAATATTCCTCTGGTCCCCTGAGAATTAATTTTACAGTCTCATACCTTTTCTCCAGCTCCCCAGCTTTAGGCTTATTCAGCAGCCTATTCCCAAAATACTCTAGAGAAAAAGACAACACAGAAAGATGGAGCAGGAGGGCTACTGATCTATTAGCTCAGTCCTTCCACCCAGTAGGTCATGTTTCAGGCTCCTGGAAGCCCCAGGCATACTTGGTTATTGTAGTGGCTGTAAGAACAACAGTACTACTGGCCCTACTTATTTTCAGCATGAGAATCTCTATAAAACAAGTAATGAAGTTAGTATAGAACTATAAACTCAATTCAGAATAAATTCACTGCCACTGCCACCATCCATCACGTTTATAAGGCAGATCATCTTAGGCATCACAGGATTTTTCCTTTAACTTAACAAGTGTTTTGATACCATGTGCAACTGTATTTATGAAAATAAATTCTTTTTGACTTAGAAAATATACTGTCTGCATTTGCTATGGGTCAAGCCAGGATTTGTTCCTAAATCAGTCACCCAATCCTAATTCTAATAGAATACCTCTGAATAGTTTTATACTAATAACTGCTCTGTAGAGACTCTTGAAATTATAATATATTAAGGACCCATCAGCCTATCAGAAGAACATGTAATTTTATGTTCATTACTTCTTGGTTCCTGACTATAGAATTTGGATGGTTGCACCTCAATTAAAAGTTGAATCAAAGTTAATACAATTTAAATAAAAACTTCAATAAAAAGTTAAAGTTCTGTTCTTAATAGCATTAATACCCTCTAATGACCGCTACGGTCATTACCACTAGATAACTGACCTTCTTGAACCTCTCTTCACATAGAAACCTTTCTCCCAACACAGTCAATTATTTAGGAGTAATGAGTGCTCTGTAAGAGATTATTGTTTAACCAAGTACCTTGACACACTGCTTTTCCCCTGTTATCTCTATTCTTCAACAAATGGTACATTTTTTTCTATTATAGGCTTTTCAGTTCTTAGGATAGAAAACTGTGGTCTTATTCTTTCCAACGCAGAAGTTCACCATGTAATTGGCAAAGCTTCAGATATAATTAAAATCTTAAAAATTAGGTTGCTGTGAAACACTGTTTGTGACCAGCAACTGTGGCCCTGTAAGACAGAACTGTTCTGAGGGCAGGTTTGAGATACCTAGAGAAAATGAGGAACAAAAAAAGAAATATTGTTGGGGATGAAAAGACACAATTCCCTAACAGCACATGGAAAAAAAGGAGAAAAAAAGAAAAATTAATTTTAAAAACACAGAAAGCATAAAGGAAGTGAAAGGAAAAAGTGAATGAAAGAACAAATAAAGAAAAGCAAGGAAAGCAGGGAAGACAAATTAAATTTGAGTGGACATAATTCATTTTCATAAAGAAAGAAATCTTTTTGGCAGAGTCCTGGAAGCATTAAATGTTAAATGATTTTTGTTACTGTAAAAGTGTGAGAATTACTGGTTCAGTGATCTCAACATGAAGCTGGAAGACAAAACTCCTGAATTCTAACTCTGTCTGGCCAAATGACTCTCCCTGTAACTGTGGGGAAGGCTCCTCATCTGGCTGACTCAGTTTCTTTCTGTGTAAAATGTAAAAAATACCTTTTTTTCAAAAGGAATTCTGAAGCTTATGTATGCTGTGCTTCAAAAATACCAAGCATTAGTAACTACTAATGCCATAAGCTATGCCCGCTTCCACATATCTTTCTAAAAATGTCAGGCAGGTTATTTTGATTTCAAGCACCTTCCAATTAAAATGCTCAAGCTGAAGTATCTCAAGCATTTTGCACAAATTCAGTTAGAAATAAGTTCTGGGGTTTTTGTTGTTCATTTTGTTTTGATTGCTCGTTTTGTTTGTTGGGGGCAGGGAGGTGTTTGGTTTCGGTTTTTTGTGTAAAAGAAATCTTGCCTAATCAATTTAGGAGAGCGAGCATAATCTCATCAGTTTATTTTGAATGTTCTGATCACTGTTGCTCCATCTTTCTCCTCTACCCACGAAGGGAGCTATAGTCAGATTGTCGAACAAAATCTGCTGAATCTAGGAGAAATACTAGTATGCTGTACTTAGAAATAAGATAATAAAAGTCAGATATTTACAATCTGCATGGCACCGTTATACATTATTTGCTCTGTGAGAGGATATTTTGGCACAAAATACATGAAAAAGGTCCATATAATGCCTTACTCCAGTATATGGAAAATAATGTCCTAAATGAGCCCTTTATTAATTTAAAAGCTGTAAATATCTTTTAATGTCTTGGATGAATTCCCATCTTCTCTTTCCTTAGAAAAAAGCCTTGAAAACTGAAAGGGGGGAAATAATACAATTTCCTATTGCCAATGCTGCTGCTATTTAGAAGACAACACAGGAAACGGTTCTTCAAATGATTGTTCTACACTAATATGCTATCTCCTAAAACCTCAACTTTTTAAACAGTATTTCTGTTACATTGATTGAGGTTTCCCCTGTAATGGAGCTACTTAACTAAGTAAGGGAACAAAAGAGAACAGGGCGAGGGCCTTCAAAGCAAACTGCTTATGACAAACCTCCTATCTCAAAGGGGTTAAGCTAGATTTTTTTCTTAAGAAGTAGACTGTAGGAAAGTGTAACATTCTATTCAGTTCTGGAAAATACTACAGGTAGGACTTCTGTATATCGAACCTTGTCAAATAGACAGTTTACTACACTGGAAGAAAATGGAGCAAGAAGGATTTTTTTTTTATTATTTGTATAAAATATATTGTTCTTCCAGGCTGTAGTGAAATAGTTTCTATTTAATTGCAGAGAAATCCTAAGAAGGTTACAGCAGTGAAACATTAAAATTCTAAGGGCAACTAATAACATTAAAACTTTATAGCCCCAGATAGAATAATTTAGACAAAAACAACATGAACATATGTTTTGTGTAATAATAACAAACATTTATAGCTGTCAAGAGAGAAAAACACAGGTTTATGCACACCTTAATGGCGTGCATGGGTGAGCATGAGTATATTTAAAACATAATATATTACAAAATTGACAGCAGGCATGACTCTTCTGGGTACTATGTTAAATCAATGAATAAATTACCAAAAGTGTGCTGTGGCTGTTTGGATGTGTAATTGAGCTTAACGTATGTAGTGTTATTTCAAAAGAAACTGTTCAAGGAGTTTCTAGACCAATCCACTATGCATCTTTACTAAGCTGTTTACAAATAACAATAAATGAAACTGTCTCACAGTAGGAAGGAAGTTTAGTTATATGCGTTACGTAAATGGGAGAAAAGTTAATTTTAATACGTTTTTCAAGAATTAAAAGCAAACTTGTAATATCGCTAGGATTCACTGAATTGGAAATCAACATTTTTCATGTTCAGTTTTAGATTTATTTTAATTAGCTGATACTCTACACAAAAAGTCATTGTAGCAATATACGTCAGGAATAAGTCCACTGAGATAAATAGGTAAATAGATAGATAAATAGATAAATAAATAAAAAAAAAAAAAAAAGGATGCTTCATAGAATACCTATACTAGACGAAGAATGAAGGTCCAAATGAATGAACTAGCAAAAACACGATCTTAAATGTAGCATTTATTTTCTTAATACGTTTCCTGTCCAAGAGATTAAAACCAGATTTTAAAAACATATTATTGGATTAGAAACATATGAAAGGAACTTTTAAACCTTATTGTTGTTGTCTAGTTAATAACAAAAAAGCAGATTTGCAAATTAACCTATAAATTGTCATATTTAGAGAAAAGCTGGGCATACACTTCCATTCCTTGTTTCAGGGCTGTTTCACCTTACTATATCCAGAGTCTGTAAAACAGAAACTGATCCTATTTTCTTGCATCCCTCTTTATATTTTGATGTTCTAGTAGTGCTTGGTTATTATACAATGCTCTAAACTCTTGCACCTCAAATGTAAGATAGGAAGGGCAGCCTGTACTGGTTAATACTTGTACTTAACACCTTTGCAGTCTCCCGGAAAATTTGCCAAACCAGTCACAAGGACAGAAAAGACTAAGCCAACCTCAGTCACCTTCGTCTTGCCTCCCTCAGTCACCTTCGTCTTGCCTCCCTCCTCTGAACTGAAATGATGGTCCTTGAATGTAAGCAATCATAAATGCACAATTCGAGACTTGTGTTGCGTATCACAGCTTTAAGTCATAGTATTTCAGAACACATGGTGATGAACTCTTTAGCAGATCTGAACTTGTTCCTTTGCAGTTTTTTCTCTCCTTTATCACCACTTTTCTTCATTTCATAAGGGGTGATGTGACCTGTCAGCATCAACCATATTGGTGATGATCTTAGGGCTCATAAACTCAAAGATTAAGGCATTCTGTGCTAAATGCCTGGCTCCTTTCTATAACATGACCGTAAAGAGGAAATGAAGAAGAGGTTGAAGAAATGGAGTGTACATGCCCAGATGAGCTATTCTTTCTGTCTGGCCTGATGACGGTTCATAAAACATGCTATGGGGTGATTATAAAAGAATACGGCATACCACCTGTCTCCTGGTCAGAAATCCCATTTTCCATTTAAAGCCATCTTAGGTTAACTGTCATTAATGTTTACAGCTGCCCACGGGATGTGGCTAAGTACAGTACTACCACACATATTTTTCTACAGTTACTTCCAGGTGTTTAAGGAACAAGTCCATATTTCTAAATGTGATCCAGTCCCCATTGTATCTCCCACATTAGTTACACTACCATGGGTAAGTATCATTATCAATAAATTAGGAGCGTCTGAGATATTATGAGAAAGGCCTAATTAAAAACCCTGGAAAATTACTAAAACAAAATAAATATTATCCACAAGTTACTATATCTGACATATAAACTTGCATATGATTTTACCATAAGCATCTTGCAGTCTTTTAATATGTACGTCTATGCTTCACCAAGTGCCCTACTGAAAAGATTGTTTGGTTTTTTTCATAATGTAGAAACACATAAAGAAGTCAGGCCATAAAATGCTCAGCATTGTATTTTGTTGCCTTCTAATAAAATAGCTTAAAAAACTAGCAAAATCTGTAACATCACTCTGAATCTAAAGTTTAACTGTAGTCAAGTGTACTATGTCACAAGGCATTTAAGAAGAAGCCAGATTTAAATTGCAGGATGTCCAAGTAGATTTTTCCTTCAAACATTGTTTTACTTGATTTCTCTTTTGTGACCACCCCAGTGAAGAATAGCTGCTTCAAGTATACAGTTGAGACTAGAACTGAAAGATTCTACAGATTAAATCATTGCTAGATGTTGTTCTGAAAGACTAAAATAGGAACTGAATTGAAAGAAAAAGAAAAAAAGGAAATGCCACCCAGTCACACTGCATATAAAAGCAATTAAAATACTTTAAAAAGAATAAAAACATGCAGAAGATAAAATTTACGTTCATCTAATAGTATCTTTGTTCCCATCAATGATCTTTTTGTTCTCTATTACCCATTTAATCACTCCTAGATATCAACCATAACAGCAAAAACCCAAATACTGAACTGATAATTAAACACAGTAATATTTATGTTAGTTTATTCTGTAGATATGAACACTTAATTTAATGCACAAATACAATGAAAGTAAAATTTCTTTTTAAAGATCAGAGGAGTGCCATTCCAGTCACTCTTCAATTGAATAAAGTAGTAATTTTTGTTTTCAGCACAGTAATATAATTTTAATAAAATGACAAAGATAGAATGTTATTAACAGAAATAACAATCTTTAGTAATGACAATTGGCAATAGCATCCATTAAAACTGCCATTTTTAAAGTACAGGACTTTTAGGAGGCTATATAAAAGGGAAAAACTAGCTTTTTAAACATGATTTTTTAAAAAGCAAAACATAAGGGAACAATTTGGCACCAAAAAAAAAGAAAGCATCTCAGTACAGGAGGTAAGCTGGGTTGACTCCACTGAAGCCTGTGCTACCAGAGGTGATCAGGATGAGAAGCATGAGGTGATACTGCATTGCTACTACCAGAGCTAGAAAAAGCAAAACAGGCTAGTGGAGAAAGTAGAAGAAAACCTTGTAAACCCAACCTCTAGCTCTTATGCCACATTATCCAAATGATCCGAAGTATTTATCATTGTGATGACTGGTAAACAACATATGGGTAGAACTCACGTTCAGACTTTATTGTCTGAGCTGACCAAAATCAATTTTGTCTGCAAATCAGCTACAATGTCTACAGAGCACTTGCTTTCGGTCCTGCTGCACTTCCATCTGAGGCTGACCAGGCAGTGAACCCATGAGAAGTGTCTCCCCACATACCCCTTTTGTTTCACTTGTGATCCTGGTGAAATCCTGAACTATTTTGCAGAGCAACAGACAGCATGGAGGGTAAAGGAAGAGGAATAAGAAATGAGGAAGGAAACTTCACTGAAAACATTTGAATTTCAAATAATTTGCTTCATTAGCGATCGCTATCTATAAAGCTGTCATGGTTTAACCCCAGCCAGCAACTAAACACAACACAGCCGCTCCCTCACTCCCTTCTGGTGGGATAGGGAGAGAATCAGAAGGGTAACAGTGAGAAAACTCGTGGGCTGAGATAAAGACAGTTTAATAAGTAAAGCAAAAGCCACGCATGCAAGCAGAGCAAAGCAAAACAAAGAGGTGATTCACCACTTTCCATTAGCAGGCCAGGTGTTCAGCCATCTCCAGGACAGCAGGGATCCACTGTGCATAAGGGTTACTTAACAAACCCCATGACTCCAAAAGACCTTCTCTGCTTTATACACAGCACAACATCACATGGTGTGGAATATCCCTTTTTGGTCAGCTGGGGTCAGCTGTCCCAACTGTGTCACCTCCCACATTCTTGCGCGTTCCCAGCCCACTCACTGGTGGCAGGGTGTGAGGAGCAGAAAAGGCCTTGACTCTGTGTAAGCACTGCTCAGTAATAATGAAACGATCCCTGTATTATCAACACTTTCCAGCATAAATCCAAAATACAGCCCCACACTAACTGCTATGAAAAAAATTAACTCTATCACAGCCAAAACCAGCACAAAAGCCAACCACAAACTTGTCCCAGCAAGACATTTTCAGTCAGCTAGGATTCCTTCTTTTTACTTGCTTATTTATGAATTTCTTTTAGTGCATTCCATCAACTTCTGGATTCCATGCCAAAAAAATAAATAAAGAAAAAAGCTCAGTTTCTCCTGTGGCTGTAAAAACTTTGCTTTGAATAGGCCTTGATTCTGAGCCCACACAGGAAAGGAGAGGAATAATAGGTCTGCCAGGCTAGCCTACAAATTTCTGCTTTAGAGTGGGAGATGTCCAGTTTTCGGTAAAATTAATCTGTGTTTTTGTGTGTGCATGCTATTAAAAACTTATTAAATGTTGATTTCTCTGGAAATCTGAGAAGCACTTGAAACAATAGGCAGACATGAATAAGAGAAGCCTTCCACCAAGATTCACTGCTGAAAAACCATCATATTAAAAATAACAGAACAAAAATGCATCAACACAAATGTATAGAGAAAGCAGAATGAACAGGTAAAATAGAAAAATCAAGGCCTTTGAGTGGTTAATACTTAGTTTAAGTTACTTAAGATAAATGTGTTCATATGAATACATGCACAAATAGAGTCATGTTTTTATATTTTCAAACACAGGCCAAACCCAGCTGGGATTTTTGCCTAAATAAAGCTTGTTAGAGTTGGTCCAGTTATGCCTGTGAGGTTACAATAGCCTAACATACTTTCAAAGTTTCAGATAATAGTGTTCAAAGATTCAAATAGCATTATGATAAAATTTGTCCCTTGGGCATATGTCAGTTTAAATATCTGTTCTCATCAAGTTCTAAGTCTGCGCGTGTTCTCAGTGGAGTGATTTAGATTTAAAACATCTTTCAAACTGAACTTGATCTATGTTTTAATAGAAAGTAGTCTTCCTTATTCTTAAAGTCAAAAATCATAATTTCTTTGCTAACTGTTTAAGCATAACTGTTTCTATTAACAGTGATGGCATTTAAAGAGCCTACGGTTGCCAAAAAGTAATCAATATACAGTATCTAGAATCACCAAGGTGTAAAAATTATAGAAGCATACTATAAATACCACAGATACCTTGGAGTCCTTGTTCATGTCTTCAGTTATGACTTCTGATATTTTTGCAGTAAATATTAGAATATGTTGGTTTAAAAACATACCTATGTTTTATAACAGGATTGAATATTGTCCTCAATAGTAGATACAATTTAGCTGGAAAAATATGAATTTTAAATTGTGGTGCTCTACATTTTATACTTGGTAGTGAGTTTAATAAACCAGATATAAGGTTACTTTCAGATTCAATGGAAAAAACTGAGGAGCTCTGCTACTGTTTTAGAAATTTGGCTTGTTAAAGATTACTGAAATTATTTTAGATACCATGAAAACAATACTGTCATACAGAATTCACAGCAAATATTTAAGGAGGTTGATGGATATATGAGAAAACAACCTCTGTGAGCTAAAATAGGACCCAGGTTTGCTTAACTAAGACTTTGGGGATATGATTTCATTAAATACTAGCAAAATATTTAGTTAACTTGTGGTAAAGAGAAGTTTTAACAGGGCTCATGTAACATGGAAGAAAATGTTTAGGACAGAGCTCATATTCATTTGTCTGCTCTTATTGCAGTCCAAAAACTGGCTGCTTAGCTTCATTCCTTTCTCTGTGAAAGCAGGCTCTGAATTAAATACAAAATTGTTCCTCCTGCCCATTAAAAGGCGGGCAATTAACAACTCAGGAGAAACCATGTCTGGTAAATAGTAGCAAATCTACCATGTGGAAGCTGACGGTACATGCAATAGCCCTAAATTTGATGTTTTTCCTTTCAATAATTCAGAAAAATATCTACAGCTAGTTAAACAAAAGAAACATTTTCAAAACACAACTCTCCCAGATACACAACATTTGAAATCTTCTATCAACAGTAAATGACTTCCAAAAGCAATGGTAAAGTGTTACTAATCCATTTACAAGCACATCTGCATAACCCTGCACCTTAGCCATTTAAAAATGCCGTTGTTATCACAACATACTGCCCCCAAAACAATGGGTTAGATTCATCCCAGGTGGCCACAGAAAAGCAGGCTGTGGATTTCCAGCCTCCTTCCCATGAAGCAGCCCACCACCGGCACCGGCCACGAGAGGCTCACAGAGGCATAAGATGAGGCTACCAAGGACACAACTTGATTTACAGTGCTTCCCAAAAGTTCTCAGCTGTGTAAATCCTTCTGAGCAGCTAGCTGGAATGTAACATTCTTCCTCCAGAAAAGGAACAGTACTTCTGCCACCTGCCTCTTGAAGGATGCGGTGGGGACAAAGCCCTTGTGAAAGAGCTGACCAAAGGAAGGTTTTAAGGTTCAGTTTGCTTGTGCCTGTGTTTGCAAAAAAGGCCTTGGTCTAATGACCCTGAAATTAAAATTTTACAAGCTTGGAAACTTATAATCTTTCACCCCAAAATTGCTTGTTCAGTGAAAGCACTTTAACTAAGCAAGAACTTGTTCAACTACATAATTCCTTTACTCTAAGAGAGATGAAAAATACAAGACAGAAGAAACTTAGCAGTTGAGGAGGTATTCTGTGAATATTCTTGTGTGCAATGTATAAATTTAAGATTGCGTTCACTTAGAAATTTGAAGGAAACTTTATGTACATAGAAGATTACATGGTTACTTCGGCTTTGCAGGGGTTTTTGAAAGTTTCTGCTTAACTGAAGAATTTTTTTTGTGATAAAGAGAGGTACTTTCTTGGCAAGATACAGATCTTGTCAATAAAAAAACCCTGTATATTTTACACCCATCGGTAGATCCCATTTACCTGTATTTTTTGTTCCTACAATTAAGACTCACTCTAAGTCAGTTCCATTCAATTTTCCATATCCAGGCTGTCCTTTTACCAAGGCCAGCTTCTGCTAATACACTTATTCTATAATATCCTTCTGTTTCCTTTTTTTCATCCACTCTAAAATGGTGTGAAAAAATATGGTTTCACCTCTCAAATCCCTCCTGAAGATACTTTTTGTTACAATGATGGCTAGGTCTGTCCACATTCAATGTGATATCTGTAAAATTAAAAATACATAACTTACAAAGCAAGGTATTAAAAACTAGCGAATTGAGGAACTTGAAGTGTCTAACTGCACTAAAAGACAGAAATATTCCTGCTTCTTTCTTAGGTTCTTTTCATTGTTACATCAACATAGCTTGTTTTGAATATCTTAGAAATTCTTAACATCTTCTATTTGGATAACAACTAGTATAAAAATAACTCAGTTGTTTTCACTTGCTACAGTAAAAAGACTAAAAGACAGGCTTATTCCTTGCAAAACCAAAATGTTGTCTATTGATTTATAGAAGGATTTTGTAAATGCCACTACCCTTTTTATCCATTTGACCAACTCATCCATGGTTCAAACCCCCAACATAGAAGCTGACAGATCAAGAATACTGTAATGTCACATACTAAAATACCTTAAGTCAAGCAAAATAATAACAGTAGATGCATTTTTTCCTAGTAGGGCAGAATTAATGTTATTGTTTGTACTTAGGAGTGAGATCACAGTATCTTTAGTCTAGACTTCCAGAGTTCCAAAAGATTCAGAAATGAAATGTCACATGAATGATTTTAAATGTTTGGCTTTTAGGCACAATAGTACTATTTACGTACACACAGCATTTTAAATATTCAACAATTTAAGACTATGCCTCAATGGCGATATAGCACAACCTTCTGTTCCAATTACAGGAAATCACTTCCCCTATTACCATCTTTTGAAGTAGTGAATGGTGAGCCGCTGACTTGCTGTAATTCTTTTTGGCACAAAAATACTTTGTAAGGTATTATAAGGTGTTTTATTCAACAGTACAAAGTAGTAACTATTTAACTGTGCTCAAGACTACCCAGTTGTTCTGAACAGAACAGACTAATACATTCAGCTGAAACTGAAAAGAATTAAGGTGGCAGATGGTAATTACTGATACTGGAAGTAAGTCTGGATAAAGGTGGTTGGAACTTCAGTTTAATGTCTGATCTATAAGGTGTTGCATTCATGGCATAAAACTCTCTCATGTCTAGATGGGAATGTGGCTCATTATGGAACAATTAGAGAAAAAAATCACTTCTGCTAAAGCACAAATAACAACTTTCCTTGTACAATTCTTTTCCAAGAAAAGCCTTGATTAAGCCATGAGAAAACTGTAGACCAGGATGGCATGGGTATCACCACATGAAATTCCCTTTCCATATGTCTGTTCAATGTCAGAGATGAAAGTCGGATTTCCATTTCATTATCTTTCAAATTGTTACTGATGAAGTGATAGCTATTTACTTGACATTTTATTCCACAATATTAAGTACATGAGACACAGGACTGAATGCACGTGTCTGATCCTGAGTTTGTGCATGTGGAAGACAGAGAAGGAGAGATTCTAAGTTTAATAAATAAATTCAGCATGAGGCATGAAATTGTGGAAGTTCACTGTGACTTAAGAAACTCCAGCAACTCAAGTAAAATGATGCCTCTAGCGTATGCTGTTTCTGCCCTTTCACTAGAAGCAACTAACTCAAGGAGAAGAGAATGAAGGCGAGTTACACTTGCCATTTGACAACTTAAAAGTACTGACCACTACAATAATATATGCAATACTCTAACTGCATCTGTTGGATGTATTCCTGTGCGATCTGCTCTAGGTGAACCTGCTTTAGCAGGTAGGTTGATCTAGATGATCTCCACAGGTCCCTTCCAACCCCAACTATTCTGTGATTCTGTGACACTAGAAACACAGTTTTCAAAGTAGTTATGTAAGTAACATTATATTCTGAAATCATGCTCTCTGTGACCTGTTGACAATATTTAAGACTGTCCCAATAACAGACTTTCCTTGTTTGTAAATATTGGAAGACATCAGAAAAAATACTGGTGTGCTGCATTTAATATTACAGTGCATGCATCATACTGGTGTCTGCAGATTAGAAACACAGACCTGATAAAAGACGCCGAGAGACAGAATCTATCCACAAATATGATGTTTCATTGCACTGATCAGGGAGATGCCAAAACACTTCATTTATACATAAATTTTGTATCAAAATATTAATCTAAATATTGCAGTCATAGCAGCACGATTGGATGGCCAGGGCAAGTTACAATTCTGAAGTCCTGCAGAAAGGACTGCTACCATTCTCTAACCTCTGCTCTCTCTTGTCCATTGCACAAATAAATCCTCATATTAAAACACTGAGCAGGATGCAATTGTTCTGGACTGCAGTGTTTAGTCCTCCCACAAGGTCTGAGATCAGTGTTAGCATAAAACTGTCTGTCAAGGAGCCTTCCCACTATCCCAAACTGTGGTAGATATTTCTGTGTACTGAAGACTGTTCGTTCAGAATGGCTGTAAAAACTGTAAAATTATGTGTAACTGAGTGGGAGATATTCCTGGAAGTGTGGAGTGCTTCACTACACCAGTTTTCTTTTTCTCTTTATACAAAGGTTTGTTTAATAATTTCAGACTCAGTTGTCCTGAGCCATCTACAATTTCTGTGATTTTAGATTTACTTTATTAAACATATTTTTACATCTTCTTCTAATATTCTTCAAATCCTTGGTGCTTCTGTCATTAATCCACTGACAGCCAAGTCCATTACAGAGTTAAGCCAATCTTCCCAAGAGTGCTTTTTACCTGAGACAACTAAGTCAGATTTCAATGTTCTAAGCATTAGGCCCAATGCCTTAACCAGTTCCAAGTATATTTCTCTGTGGTTAGAATGGAAAAGTAGAAATGTTTTAAGTAATATAGCAATTTTTCTGGAAAGGAAAATGTCCAGAAGTACATATTACATATATATTTCTAGAGTTCACCATTGTTTTTCTAACCTGCCAGTCTTTAGGTTCTGATGTCATGCTCTGAACTGTTACACAAAAAAACCAAAACTTAATTCAAACATTTACTTGCAGAACAAAAATATCCATATCCAAAAATTATACTCATGAACTAATTGTCCAAACAAATGCTGGGAAGCAGACCTTACAACTGACTCAAAGAATACTATTCCAGATGTTTTTGAATGAAGTAATTTCACCGAACTAAGAGTTACATAGATAAGAGTAATATGCAAGCAGTAACACAGCCATTAGATAAGAAAGTACCTTGCTATTTTTCAATACTACTCTACTGTTTATTGAAAACAATACTGTTCCAGTAGGACTTTCCTGATGGAGAAGTGGCCCAAATATAAACAGATCAATTACAGAATGAGTGGTGTCAAACTTCTCCAGAAGGTGAAAAAACACAACATGCACACATCTATTCAAACACTCCTCTTATTTTCCAGACATTTTAGAATATTATCTACTATTTCCATCAGGAGAAAACCCCTACTGTTAGCTAAGTGTCTTAAGATTCTGAAAGAAAGTCAAATGTATTGTATGTCATGTTTACTACTCATAACTTTAGATCAGTACTTGTTGGAATGTATCATGGAAATTTTGAGATTTATTTTTAAAGGTGCTTCTCAATGGGATATGAAGGCAAAACCTTATATCCTCCAATTTAAGTTGAATACAGTAATCATTTGTTTATTTATAAAAAGTACAGAATAATAGTAAATACTTAAAGAAATTGCACTGTTTTTCTAAGATTGTACAGCAAATGTAAAACATTAGAAATGCTTAAGCATCAGAAATATTTAAAGTCCCTTCAGCTTTCTATAGCAATCACTATAATCCACCATGAAATTTGTATAAAATAAAACAAAAAATGTCATAAGCAAAATCTGAATTCTTCAATACAAATGTTTACAATATATTTCTGGAGTGCAGAATGTCCCTCTCTCCCTTCAACTCTTCATTGCTTGCATAAAAGATGCCATAGCACTATGAAAACATGTTTGAAAAGTCCTGAGGGAAGAGTTTCCTAGGGTCTTTGAAATTCCTCCTTTTCCTATTTCTTTACAGATTTCTAACACCAACACTGTTCCTGTAGCTTCTCAAACAAGGCAAAAAGAAAAATACCCTCTAGATATAATCTTTAGATTTCCTATTACACTTCTCAGACTCCTTTTGGCTTTTGAAATAAATGCAAACTGAAATCTACAGTTATATTACCAGCTATATTTTAATTTTAGTTTATCTTTCAGCACGAAGAAGTAGATGGTATTTGACTGCACTATTGCCCACACATAGAAGAATCATATAGGAATGTAATTTAATGAACGAAATAACCTGAAAATACTTTTTTGTTTGGTCATTTTTTGACTACTTTTGGTTTTATTAAACTGTAGGCAGAAAAAAAGCATTGCTTCAGGTTCCTATCTCTGTCACAAAAAGCAGAGAGTAAGGAGCTACCACCTATCTATAGTAAAAATTTACTGCAACATAAAACATGCCTCCATTTCTCCCTTTTCAAGCAAATATTTTAATATAATATTAATTATTCCTTAATTTTCATAGCAAAATCAAGCTGGATTTTAGAACATTTTTAATGTCATGATTTTGAATAAGCAGTTAGAATTTGGCCATAGATGAGTCAAGCTGTTCAGAGATATAGGGTCATATTATCAGTGCAGCAGAAAATCAACTTTGAGCCAGTCTGTTTACTTTAACAGACCTAATTATGAAACCATGTGTTGCTCCACCGCCTGCTTCCTAAAGTAAGAGCTATGTGGCACAGGAGCATTTTCCACCATGCAAGGGATGAGGGATATCAGTTCAAATTGTGTCTCCTGCATATAGGTCTTTTCCTATATTTTTGTTTCATTGTTATCCTTGGCTCTTCCTCCACCAGCTCTAAGATCATTCTTGCTATGAAGAATTATTATAAGAAAGCACCGGAACATTTCATGTAATCCTAGCTAAGAGTCACTCTACAAACTACTCCCTAGGAAGCACTGAATATCAATTCAAAGAATTGTCTGGTGTCAGATTCAGAAAATCTGCTCAGCCCAATCTCTGTTAATTCTAGAAACAGGAATCTTTAATTTTGCTACAAATTTCAGCCTGCTGCATGCCAAAATCTTCAGAGTTATTGGATTGCTCTGCTGGATATTCTTTGCTTAGAATGCATTGGAAAAATCAACACTTTCCAATGCATCCTCCCCCAAACAACTTTGCTTACTATTGATGGTAATGAAAGGTCATGGACTGTATGCCAGAAGTTTCTATTGTGTATAGTGTCCCCACATTGCTTGCACCAATTTGAATAAGCGTGGTTTGTATTTTTTTGTGTTTAAAATGCTCTTACAAATATTAAGTTTGGCAACTGATAAGTACTATAGCCCTCTTTAATAATTAATATCCACAAAATGATTATAGGTGTCAACACCTTATTCTTAAAGTACTTGTATTCAACACATGCACTATAATGGAGAACTTAAATTCAGAGCAAAAAGATTTGTGAAAAGGCATATGACCTTCTTCCCACTACAATGGCCATCCCCTAATTAAGCAATGCATCTGATAGTCATTAACAGGAATGAGATAATGAATCACTTTCTCTCTTCTTTGTTAATTTGCTGTAACCAAGCGGCTAATGGATGTCAGAGCTGAGTGATTGCACTGATTATAGTGATTTATAGTTGCAACAAAACAATTTAAAACCATTCTGATTATTCATGTTAAAGATGCTTTATGTTTTGTTTACTAAATGTTTTATGTTCCCCCTCATGCCCCTCTACACACAATGAGACAGGTCTTCCTGGAAAACTTGAAAGTTCTAACATTTTTTTATTGTTTCAGAGTAAGGCAATTCATTTTGTTTATTAAAGAAAAAAAAAGTTTACCCAGTAGAAATAAAAAGCCTTAGGGTGGAAAGAAAACTTCAGTGGTGCCTAGTTCAAAAGAAGACGGAAATAAGAGGAAATAAGGCAAACTTCAAGCCACTTACCTTAGGGCTCCCAGTCCCTTCCTCATTCTCTGCAGACACATCAGTAGCCAGTATCTCTGCTTTGATGATATCCAGAGCCCTAAGAATCCAGCTGTGTTGCCGTTTGATTTGCCTCTGTAGTTCCTTCCATTGACTTGCAATCATCTGCAGCATGTCCTTCAGTCCTTCTCCAAAATGAAGAGGAAAAAAGTAAAAGCTGTAAACTCAGCTGCATCTTTAAATATTATTCTTTATTCAAAGAATTAGCAGGGTATTTAAAATAATAAATGCAACAAGAATATTAATGTATTGTCTCAGAAATAAATCCAAGCGCTACTATTGTTCATGCTGCAAAACAATGCTACAGGGTCAAAACATTTCTTTCAGCCGTCATATTAAATTTTGATTATGTTTCAGCTGACAATTTCAGAAAAGGGAAATCCCACATAAACCGTGATTTCTATGCAGTAGGGAACACTGGTAATCTCACCCTCTAATAGCTAGTCTTTATCTCAAAACATTTCATAATCTTCCAAATAAGTTTTTCTTACCTCCAACTCCCGTGAATGTTTTCTGTAGTTTACACATTACCATTTTCTAAGTATATGATGGCATGCACTAGCCTTCTCTGCTATGGCTTCTACAGCTTTTTGGAGCTATACATACAAGTCACTAATTTCCTATAACTTTCACATTACACAGATCTGCCTGATGCTGTGAAACAATAGAGGTACAATGTACAATATGATCAGAAAACAGTAGACCAAAGGATAACTTCAACGTGGACGAAAAGCATGCTAAGTAGGCCAAAATTAAGATGGCATTATGTAGCAGTATATGTTGATTAAATCTCTATTATCATACAAGTCATGCAAACATCTAAAAATGTAGGGGGTGATAGGGATAGAGCAAGGGGAATCAATGATTCTCTCCCCCTCCTCTCAATTTAGGGCCTCTGCAGGAAGAGACAAGCCTAACCAAAGGAAAAAGGTATTTTTAATTTTAGTCTATTCCCCATAAATATATTAAAATCACTGTAAGAATTCGTTTAAGTGGCAAAATAAAGCTTTACCAATGCAATTACCCATGCAGAGTATGTAAATATATATATATTTGAAATCTTAATTCATTATCTTAATGTTATTTCCATAGCACCTACATCAAAGAATGTGTCAGTGTGAAGTTTTCAGTGATGTGATTTCAATTCAAATGCAGCTGAGCAGCAAGACCAAAATAAAATGGACTATTTGCAGGCAGTATTTCATTTTATAAGTATCACTGCATTGTATGCAGTATATGAAACATTTATAAATCTTGAAGGTCAATCTGATAATGTAAATATTAATAATACATAAGGAAGTGAATATATGCAGTAATTTACAGCAATGCTTCTTCAGTCTTTAATAGTCTGGAGACATAAAGACTTGCAATATTTCAGAAGGATTTACCTGATTTGTGAGATACAATAAGCTCAAGAAGTTGACGTCCTTCTTCTACCACTGCTTCTTTTAAAGCACAGTGGCTATCAACATTCAACTTAAAACTCTGAAGAAAAAAAGAAAAAGAAAAGAAAAGAAGAGAGTAAAAAAACCTCCGTATCAGACATTGAAGAGGCAGTTATCATAAAACACATGTCCAAAATTACTTGCTGCTTTTTATCAAGAACCATATCCCCATATACCCAACAGCCAAACTAATTTGTGATACTAAAAGCTATTGATATTTTGGATCTGTGCTCAAAATGTTTCCATTATATCAGCAAAGTGCATCTGTGTTGAAACAGCTGACAAATCTAGAAATTCATTAGGTTTTATGAAAAGTCACAACCCACAGGCTATATCTGGTGTAACAGTGTTCTATAAAATACACTAAATTTATGCCACCACATATGAGCTCTGTTTTTTTCAGATTTCTCTGAAATGTTGGTGATAGCACTATTTATGAAACCATAAAAAAATTACAGCATTGAATACATTGGCCTTATGTGCACTCATACAAATCTATTAATATTGTGTTTCTGAGTTAACTCTCATATCCATTTTCAAAGAACAAATCAGAGTGCTTTAGATCTCTGCATTCTTAATTTGCAAAGCAAGTATTTTTCAGCCTTTTTTGCACTAATATTTTTACTAGTTTACAAAGGATCTCTGCTTTAACAGTGATTAAAGTATTTGGTTTCTTTTTGAAATTTATTTTTTATTTTTACAAATTGCATTAAAACCTAGTAATAGAGGAACTGGAAACTTAATCTACTATATGTTATGCCATTTCATACACCACTGGTAACTTGGTTAAATTTGTGAATTATTTGCCAGAGCTTCCCACTCATACTTGAATGTAAGAAAGAGAAACAAAATACAACAAAGGGGTACTTGCTGTATTTAATGATAAATCATGTGCAGCCCTGAACACACACACACACACGCAATTCTTTTTCTCTTTGAAATGCCCACGAAATGAATGAAAATAATATTTAACCTCTTGGAAGAAAAGAGTTTTGCCTTCTCTTGGGAATGAGTTAACTGCCAGAGATGAAAGGAAACTTTGCAAATACACGTTTGTAGCTTCTAGTTTTTATAAAACTGCTACTTCTCCAAAGACTAGTGACCATGCTAGTACTGAAGTAGCAGACACCACAAAATACTCAAAAGCTCTCATTTCTTAGGGAAGTGACCATTCCTTTCTTTCCTAACTCCTGTAGTCAGGCTGGTTGGCATAGCAGAAAATAATATTGCCAGAACTGTAATAAAATGATGTTCTTTTACTGTATTTGTCATGGTTGAAAGAGGCATGTTGCTCAGACAGACTCTTAACAGTTGTTCAGGCAGCAGTGTACCTGACAGTTAGTGAGAGAATGTTTTCGGGAATTCTTCATTCAAATACAGAGCAATGAACAGGAATTCAATACCTTCAGCACTTTGTCTAGCCCAGTTTTCCTTGTATGGGCACCTGAATGTATCCGTTTGTACCATCTGTTGAACAACTGGGTCAGCCGAGAGAAATTAAAAAGGAAAAAGGATGCCTAGCTTATGTCTGGTGCTTTCTTAAATCTAGAGTTTTATGAACCCAAATCTAGAAGTTATTTTTCCTTCATAAGAGCATGTCTGAACAAGCACTGACAATATTAAATTTGCTGTTTACTTAAAACAGGCTTGTACTGAATAGTTTGTAATCACGCGCTTCATAGGAAATGCACTATGCGTGTGCCTCACACAGCAAAAGATAACCTAAAGGACCTGAGAGTAGGTTGTGTAATTTCATATAATTGAAGTTGAGTATAGATGCAGCTGTATGTGGCAGTGTCTCAAGATGATGTGGATGTGTTTGATAGGAAAACTGGAAAAGATGAGGTATTCTTTTTCACTAGCAAAAAAAAAAAAATTTAAAAAAAAATTGCTGTCCTAGGAAAGATTCATTTAACATAACGTACCAGATACTACAATATGGCTTGATTTTCAGGTGCACCTATTAACCAGTACTAATGTTAAAATGCAGAAGCAAAATATGATGAATATAGAGGGGGCCAAAATTTTGGGTTTTGACTAGCAGTATTCTACTTGCGCAAAATTCTGATTTTATGGATAAATTATGTGCGGCACGAATACCATGAACATACATGAAATTTAGCAGGAATAAACTCTGATCAGCACAGAAACATCAAAAGGAGGGAACCATTCATACAATTATAAATGCAAACAGAAATGAAGGAAATTGTCAGTGGATGTAGTGAAGCATTAATTTTGGCTTTAGATTTATGTAAGTATATATAATTTGTTATGGGTGGTAATTTCCTAAGAAAAAGGAACAATGGGACAAGAAAACCTGGAAAGGATAGCCCTCAATTAGCACATCAGTGCTCATGGTTCCTCACACCTGTAGGGCTGAAAATCTGACACATGAAAAAGGCAGACAGAGTTGAAGATGTAATAGGTATTACGTGTATATACAATGGAGAGATGCAAATTTGCACAACTAAAGATAAAATCAGACCAAATAATTGGAATGAAGGAGGACCTTCAAACACAGAGGTCCTCTCCCATCATGGGTATTTCCCATTCCCTACTGTTTGTTTATGGCTTTTGGAAAATTGTAACTCTAACTGCGTGTGACCCAGGTATTCTGCTCCCCTCCTCCTCTGATCTTGCCTGATAATGAATGGAGCCTTTGCATCTGAAGAGAGGAAAGGAGAAGAGGAGGGAAGTCAATTAATCAAAGCCATTTTTCCAGACACATTTACAGCTATGAAGCAGTCTAAATATCACACAAGCACATATACATTATGGAAAATGCACATGCATTGGCCTGACAGCAGCTTTCTAAACAACACATTAATGTCATCCCTAGCACTACAGTATATATAATGCAGTTTACAAGCTGCAAGAAGCAAAATTTCCTTCTGAAGTTCTCTGCACTTTTCCCAGTCAGCATGCCCTTGTATATAAATATCAACAGTTCTTATTTATCAAGAAAGTAAAAGTGAGGCAGGAAACATGCAGTTTTATTAAAGCTACAGAAGTGTAAATAAACAGGAATAAAGACCCCAAAGGTACAAGTACAAAGCCCCAGGAGTGCTGTCTTCTGTTGACTGCACGGAGCAAAGGAGCTCAGCCTTCACAGAATTAAGCTGTCCCCTGACTTTTAGGAAACCGGCTGATCCATCGGACAAAAATACTCCAGAACCTCCACAGGGGAAAAAGCATCTCCTGATCTATGTTGGGCTCTGGACATACTAAAAATAAGATACCGTTTTTCCAGCATATAATAATCTCTCCCTCTCAGCTAATTTGTCTGTTCAACTGGAAATGGGAAGAATTATTTGAAAATATATTTGAAGCTCCCCTGAGGATTTATTTTATGGCCATAGATAGTTAAATTTAGGAAACTTCTATTGAGTCAGCATCCTACAGTATGTATACATTGAGCTCTGATATGCAATCTTTCACTGTTTTGCAACCCTCTGTTCTTAGCAAATCCTTGTGATTTGGTAAAACACAACCCAGGTCCTGACTTATTCATATCTGCAGAAAGGGCAGTCAATTATTAAATGTTTTTGTTTCCAGAGGCACGCAGACTTTTTATAAGCACGTGGGTTTTTTTAAAGTCATGATGTGTCCAACTAATTACTTCCAGTGTACTTTATGTCTCTGAAACACAAATGAACAACTAGGTATCATACGAACCTACAAGGTATATGTAAATATAGATTAGTTCAAATAACACGGTAGTTTACACCTATTGCCAGATTAAGATACTGCATTAAAAGAAATATTTTCCCAGTCAATCATACCATTAGCATGTGTGGTGTGCTGGGGTACCCCTGAGACCCAGTTTTCTTGAGGTTCATTTTTGACGTGTTTAAATACATTTGAAGAACATATCACCGCTTCTGGGGAATTTATTTTTTAGAGCAACGGCACAGACAATTAAAATTATCTAAGTGATCTATAATTTTAGAATTTGAAATAGAAAGCTGAATTTAAAATTTCCTAATAGTCATTTGATTTTTTGGAGAAAAGCACAATATTACTAAAATATGGACTTTTATATTTAGGTACAGTTGAATGCATATTTTGGCTAAGAATGTAGCACTTTTAATTATAACATTCACTGTGACAAATATAATTCAATTGTGAAATTTAGAGTCATGGGAAGAGTTTCTGGTGGAAAAAAATGCGATTCTTTGACTATGACAATCCTGGAAGGATAACCAAACTCCCACAAATATGATCAGCAATGCTACGTTTTGGACAGAGAGACAGTTTCAACACACAGTAAAGTTCTAAGAAAATGGAACAACTAACATGTGCCACTTATTTATTAAATATATGCTATATACCAGTAATCTCCAAGAAAAATCAATAATGTTGAAAGTTTGATTTTTTTTTTTAATTACAATATTTCATTTGTTGTAAAGGGAACATGACTTCAAACAGTTCCTGAAAATGTATTCTTATATTCTTAATATACAGTTACTTTTGCAACTATATTGGTCCTGGTACAGTTACCTTCCAATAGCTTGCTATGGCAAAATACCAAGAATTCAGCTTTGGCTATAGAAAGGTAGCAGTCTATTCCTTTTTTCTTTTTTTTCTTCCTTTTTTTTTAGTTTGTTGTTGTTTTGTTTTGCTTCCGTTTTTTGTCTGGTTTTGGATGAGGAACAATGCATATAGACACAGACAGAGATGCACACAAAGTTCTTGTTAGCAGCCAGAGCAGAGCCAGGCAGAGCAGAGCAGAGCTGAGCCAGCCTGACTTCTATTAACAGTTCTCAGTTTATAGGTTTACAGATACGGGCCTGGACCAAGAGGTTAGACAGGATGCTTTTTCAAAAAAATGTTATTCCAAACACACCACACTCATGTTGTGTCTGTTTTCAGTCCGGTTCCCATGCATATCTTGTGGGCAGTGTTCCGACCCACTCATTCACGCGCCCAGGCGCAACATTCAATCATACATATAGAGGCAGTTTTCCAACCTGAGGTATCATTCTCACTGGCCTGGGCTATCACTCCTTACACTCATAAAAAACATACTTCTGTATAACCTGCCCAAGGCCCTTTAGCTGGAACTGCACGTCCTGCCGTTCCCACAGTTTTGTCGTATTGGGCTTTGTTTGTTTGTTTGTTTTCTTGAGGAGTTCTTACTACACAGAAAGTCTCTGGTCACTGCCTAGAATTTATGTACTCAAGTTAATAACCTAATAAGCCATGTAATAATGTAATGGTATTTTCATACTCCTGAACACCACCTACCAACAACACTCAGTAAATAAAAAAAAATAACTACCGTGTAAGCTGCCCTCATATTAACATGGAAATGGTCATATATTTAGTATTCCAATAACATAATGCTAAATACATAATTAATTGGTCAATGGTTATATAAAAGTGATATTTATATGCAATTTGGACACGGGAAAAGATCCTATCTTCTATGAAATAGTGCATTCCACACATTACATCTACAAATGTGTCATCAAACTATTTGACTTGTTAACAATTGGGAAATATCTTATTTAGGGAAGCCTCACATTTTTCATCAAGGATATAAAGCCTACCTAGTATTAGAAGTCACCAGGATAAGTTTTCCTGAGAATTAAATGTTGCATGTGAAAAGGTTCCAGTCAACGTCCCTTTATTTGTGTTTTCCATAAAACCTAGGTGCCTACAAATATTTTTTTATTTTCCTCTTTTCTTTTAAGCTGTATTTCTCTCTGAGTGACATTCTACCTGATCTGGGAACCTCACTACTGAAATCCCATAATCATCATCTCATGCTGGCATTGTGCCACTGTAGAGCAGATCAGATGGAAGATTTGACTGCTCAGACAATTTCTTTGTGTAAGTTTATAATTAATTTAAACATAATATTAACTGAATGTTCTGAGTTGAAAATGTTTAGTAATCAGACAATTATAGCAACCCTGGGAATGATTTTACCTTCTGATCACTGATACTCAATATACTTTTTGCCTGGGAGCGTGTTTAGGAAGAGACAAAGTGGTGGGAGTTTAGTGAAGAGTAAACAAAATGTGTTCAAAGGTGGAAATGGTTAAAGACTATAAGAAATAAACTACACTGACTGAACGATGATTAAGAGAAAGAACTGTTATTATCTGCTTATATTCCATGAAACTGAATACCAAGCAGAAAGAAGACGTACTAGCATAGCACAGTATCAGAGGGTCTAAGTTTTGAATGCATAATTTTAGATGTAGAGAAAAAGGATAGTCAGCCCAGCTCTCCAAGAAGCTTATTTTGTAGATTTAGTTTAGAAGGCATCGAGGTTATTTTTGCAGATACTTCATATTTCAAACTCACGTAAATTCTTCTGCTGCAACTGTCATTTTTTTGGTCTTTCATTATATAAATTTCTCTTTTCTCTTTTCTGTCTAAAGATTTTATATTGTCAAAACCAAAAAAAAAGTTAACATGAGGCTTCCTAAATTGAATCTCAGTTTGCTTCCTATCAAGAGACAATAAGGGATGGAAGAACACAGGCAGAAAAGCACATGGGCAAAATGGCTATACAATGAAACAATTGCTGAGTTGCCATAAGCATGGTGAACTGCACGTCCATTCCTCCATATCTAACTGTCCTTGATTATTTCTAGTCTTCTTGAGATACTCAGGAAAAAACCTCCAGAAATCACAGTCTTCTGACTCCTTTTTTCTATGAAGATGACATTTGTCTGGCTGATCTTACATGTTTCTAGACACACGTCTTTCACCTGGGGAACCACCATGCCTGAAAGCTATTTCATCAAAACATGCCTAAGTTGTATTGTCCCATCACATCCAGGAAAAAGCCAAACAAGAGAAAAGAGCTTTCCAACCCAAAGATAAATTCATGGGGCATAGTAGCCTTGGCAAATATGGAGTTACTAAGGGAGAAATAACATATACATATATATTATCTAAATATAAATTTATAAACTTACAGAACAAAAAGCACCAAGTGGCACTAAATAACACTATGCATTTTTAGAACAATCCTTAAAGGATTTTAGTTCTATTAAAATTTCAGAGGAATATGAGGGAGATGTAATTTGTTTTTTATATATGTACAGATACAAGGTTTTACACAATTAAAAGGTGAACTAAAATGCCTTTTTAATAAAATATATCTAATAAACTGAGATCCCAAATTATTAACCCAATTCATCTGTAGAATTAAGAAATGAAAAAAATAAATATAGGAGATGCTAAGAAAAACCTTTACCTATCAAGACCTCCATTCATGCCCCGAATTTTCTATACTTGTGCTGAAAGCTTTGGCAATGCAAACACCGAAACACAGACAGCAATTGTATTACTTCTAGTACTTAAAGTGTGAATGATATTATGCCTCTGAGAGACATAGCACAAAACCCATGGGACTGGACCATAGCTCTTGGCAGGTAAGTAAAAGCAAATATAGTTTAAATGTTGCTGAAAGTGTGCTTGTTTGCCCTTTGAGATTGTGGCATTATATTTTATAATGATTTCCAATCTCAGAATTTTTTTCAAAATAAATTTTGTTTGACTTCCAAAAACAAATGACAGACTACATCTATATTGATCATACCAGCATACTAAAATTTCAGGCAATAGCATACATTTTAATAGACGTAAAAATTAAAATGAATGGAGCTCCTACATAAGCAATTTATTAATGAAATAAATATTACTTTCAAATAAAATTTTTAAAGATGTTTCAAAAGTTGTTACAATGATAAATTAGTGTAGAGAGCATGACCAAGTTGTCATTCGAAGAGTGATTATTCTGCAATTGCTATAAAGCTTCAAAGTCAGAACTCATGTGAAATACTTTTTCACTGAAATTTCCTGATCAAGTTAGTTCAAAGCATTTTATAGTGGCAGTTTGATTTCATTATATTTTTATAGGCACTGAATGCCCTGCATGCAAACTGTTTCTTCTGGAGGCCAGACACACAATGGACCCAGTGGAATCCTGAACTTCCACCACTCAGGCTTACAGTATGTGTGCTTTGGGATACCTCAGCACCCAGGAGTTTTACAGTTTTCAGTGGTGAGACTTGAGAAAGGATGAACATTTGTAACACTGCCAAATCAAGTTACCCTGCCTTGTCCAGCTTCATCCATATGTGCAAATAAATTTAAACATTTCGGAAAGTCTGAACAATCTGGGTTTTAATGTGCTCTGTGACAGCGGTTGGCCTTGTTTTCTAAGAAAACTCTATCACGTATTTAATGCACACTCAGAGGAATATAACACCCTCTATATTGCATGGAAAAGAACACTGTGTTTTAAGGATCTCATCGCTCCCTTCTCCAAAGCAATAAACATTAGCTCAAAAGCATCTTGGATATCAGTGAAAATAAAATTATAATTTTTTAAAACCTCAAACATGATTAATTAAACAAAGAAACAAACAAAAAGAGCAATACAGTTCTTCTTGAGACATACATCAAGCTTGTTCATATACTATATTTCCATACACTTAGATCAAAAGACTTCCAAAATCCTCACAAGTGATAGAGTTTTGATTTTGGACATCACAATTTTCCCTTCTCCTTCAGTAGAAGAACCAGAGCTACTTTAGGATGCCACCCTAATATGCTTTCTCTCTGGTTAAATGCCTCCTCTGTCCAGAGATACCAGCAGCTCTCAGAACTAGTAAAGCTGGGACAGCCTCCTGCAGAGCTCATTAACAACTAAATGTAACGGGCAGGCTCAACAGTGCTAACTTTTATTCTGTGGTTCTATCTCCTTTCTATGCAGAACTATGTAAATTTGGGGTGGTAGCAAAGAGAAGAAAAGGAGTCTTGGGAAGGTCTGAACCAAACAAAACACAAAGTGCAATATCCTTTTTTTTCTTCATAGCGGTACAAAGTACCTACACAGCATTAGGTATCTGCAAACTTGGAAGACAGGTTTAGAAAAAAAGTAGTACTCTTAACAGTTTTCTTTTGATGTTCTCTGGAACTTCAGCTCAAGGAACAGAAAAATTTACATAGAGGTTACTGGGTTTACAGATTTTAAAAGCTGAATAGTAGGCACAACTGACAATATACATGCATTTGCTTTCATTAAGGTTGATGTCTTACTTCCTATTAATTCCTTTTATTTGCCTGTGCTATTTTAAAACTGCTAGGTTTAGTCTATATCTCTGATTAACATGTTCTGCAGACTGCTTCCTGTATAAAAGTACATACCTTCAGGAACCTATGCATACCCAAAATACCTTTCAAAATAACAGCATAAAGTTAAAAAATTCAAACTAAAAACGGGCTAAACAGATGCAAACCAAAGTCCTTAGAGATGCAAGAGATTAGTCCACTCATGGTGCTCAGGCTCTTTAGCACCATCATCCTGCAGATACTATTGTGTATTTTGAGAAAAAAAAAATAAATTGGCTGCCAAGGACATTGGAAATGCCCACATAGCAAAAGCACAGTACATAACTTAGCCATTTCAGAGGCTTTAATACCTTTAATAAAATTACTGTTACCAGCGCTACCACAAAGACAGCCAGTAGATTAGCCCAAGGCATGTGTATTTAACCTTATTTTCGATGAGAACAGGTATTTAATACTCCTCTAAACTGACATTTTTCAGAAAATGAGATTTTCCAGGGAGATGAGAATGATTCTTCTTTTTATTTCAGACATAGCAGACTTGTTACAAACAGATGATCAGTTATCACGAGATATCACAGAAGCATCATTACTTCACCAATACAATTTCTTAAACATGAAAATACAATCTATTTTCTCTATGAAAGCATTTACTGTTTACAGCTAAGAAAGTGCTGAGCCATGATGTGGCCAGAAACATTTATATTGGACACAGGAAAATTCTTCTTTCATTTCATTACAAAAACTCTCCAAACTCCCACACATTAAGAAGAATTTGGTTTCGGAGTGGAGATGACATCTAAACTTCCTATGCAGAAGAGAAGCAAATGCTACTGTGAATCAACTTGCATAATTTGTCTTGAAATACTAGTGATACTTTATGATATTTTTAAGATTGTAGAATGTAAAGTAAGTACGGTGACTGAGAAGGTTAATCTAATGGAACAATTCTGGGCTAAAACACACTAATGTGGCACAAAACTTCCAACTAAATTGAGGTAAAAATTACACACAGGGATCACACAATTTATTAGAAAAGAAAACAAAGACATTCTGATAAATGGAAACTATCATCTAGCATACCCAAACAACAGTTTGTACTGCAATGACTCTATGCAATCCTAGCCGCTGCTCTATTTGCTATTCTGGTTTCAACTAAGCATAACATATATTTTTGCCTAAAAAAAAATAATGAACAAACGAATAACCCTGATGTGAAAAACTGATTATTTTCAAGGAGGCCATCCTCCTCCATTCTTTCCTCGAGTGACAAACCAATCCTCTTTGTGCTATCTGGAGAAACAGGAGACCACCAACTGTCATCTTTTCTCAGGATATCTTATATCCACAGTTAGAAGAGTTAGGCGAAACATTGAGAGCAGCCCCGTGGAGAAGGACTTCAGGGTACACATGGATGAAAAGCTGGACATGAACCGGCAAAATGCGCTCACAGCCCTGAAAGCCAACCGTATCCTGGGCTGCATCAAGAGAAGCGTGGCCAGCAGGCTGAGGGAGGTGATTCTGGCCCTCTGCTCTGCTCTGGGGAGGCCCCCGCTGGAGTCCTGTGTCCAGCTCTGGAGCCCTCAGTACAGGAGAGACATGGACCTGTTGGAGAGGGGCCAGAGGAGGCCGGGAAAATAATCAGAGGGCTGGAACAGCTCTCCTATCAGGATGGGCTGAGAGAGTTGGGGTTGTTCAGCCTGGGAAAGAGAAGGCTCCAGGGAGACCTTATCGTGGCCTTTCAATACCTAATGGGGGCTTCTAAGATGGGGACAGACTTTTTAGCAGAGCCTGTTGCAACAGGGCATGGGGTAATAGTTTTAAACTAAAAGATGGGAAAATCAGGCCAGATATGAGGAAGAAATTTTTTACAATGAGGGTGGTAAGACACTGGCACAGGTTGCCCAGAGAGGTGGTAGATGTTCCATCCCTGGAAACATTCAAGGCCAGGCTGGACAGGGCTCTGAGCAACCTGATCTAGTTGAAGATGTCCCTGCTCATGGCAGGGGGGTTGGACTAGATGACCTTTGAAAGTCCCTTCCAACCCAAACTCTTCTATGATTCTGTGATTTACTCTCCTCCATATTGCAAACTTAAAAGTAAGCAGGCTAAAGCTACCATCTTACTCAAATGGGCAAAAAGCAACAGCCACTTTGTAAGAAAGCCCATCGTCATGGGAACCTCTGACCATTATTTAGCTGGTTTTGAAGAAAAAATGCAAAATCTATCATTACTGTCTCTCTCTATATATATATTTATACATGTAACTTTTTATAGTAACTACTCCTACATTTATACTGTCCTGAAATTACATTTGGCCCTTTGGAGGCAACCGCAAGGCTGATGTGGCCCCGAGTGAAAATGAGTTTGACACTCCTGCTCTGAACCTTTTCCTCAGTGGTTCTTCACATTTCCTCATGTGCTAGCTTCTTTACTGTGCTAAAACCATGTGTCTTTTCAGGTCAGGGATAAAGAACAGTACAATGTCCATTTTAGCAAACTGAAATGGTCAAGAGCAACATGGTGAATTCTTATTTGTTGAGCTGGTAAGGAAGTCTGTTTAGTTTCACAGGCACAGCAGTACCATCTAGACAGATGCTTCTGGCTCATAAGCTGCCTTCAGGATACTGTTTTTGATGAGATATGATTTGCATACCACCAAGTCTATGCTTAGAGTCTGCCAGTAGCTGATTTTGATCAGGGTGCCAATGGGCAAGCATCAGCATAACAGAAAAAATGTGCTACAAAAGACAAAGTGAATCAGAAACTATTTTCAGAAGTTCCATTTTTTATAAGGTCAATGAAGCTATCTTTTCATTGGGAAGTGATTTGAGCCCAATCGTTCACAAAATTCAAAACTTGCCTCACTTTTTTCTCTAGTAGGGCTGACTGAGCCCTTTGTGGCAAAGTAGATTTCTGCTAAAAAACACCCCTGTTTTCTGAAAGCATACCAGTGTTTTCAACATCTGCCGGTGTGGGTGGCTGCCTGTAGGGGTGCCAGAAGTTCAAGTGGTGGCAGCTCCATGTCAGCCCTCCCATATGAATGGGAAGCACACAGATCCCCAGATCAGTTTCACCGATGTTACTCAGTTGTGAAGACCCATAAAATTGAAAGAATAATTTCAGTCACTATTCCAGGGATCTCTGAAAGCATTTTCATTGATAGTTGCATGCTTTGGTGTTATCTAAAAATGAGGCATACGGCAACTTGCGTTCTGCAGAAAATCAGAGAATTGCAGTTTAAAATTTAAAACTGTCCTCCAAGCTGAAGATTGTCTATTTTGGCACACATTCTGGATGTAGACTACCTTTCAATTTGTACAAAAAATTCATACTCTTTACCAAACCGTATGTTTACTCATCATGGCAAAAATCTATGGAGTTTAAGTTCTAACTGTGATTTAAGAATTAAATTCCAATTTGTCCTACGGTTAATAATCATAATTGTGGTATTTTTGGGTATTGGGGCTGTGCCTGACTGCACACACGGTGCACTTGGTTGTGAATTCTCTGAGTGGCCCAGGAGCTCCCCAGCTGGTCTCTGCACAGATGAGATAATGGGCTAATTGGGAACAACTTGAGGAGAGGCTGCCTTCCACCTTCACAACAAAGTGCTTCACTAATTATTTCAGGAGCTGTCCAGGTGGGACCTTCAGATGGCCACAGAGATGCCTGCAGGCAGTTCTTCCTGGGCTAAGAGCAACAGACAGACACTACTCGAAGGCTTCAAAGTGCTGATTAACAGCCTGGGTGGACAATCTTGCCAGAGCAGGTATGAGAATTAATTAGAACAACAGTTTGGGGAGTTCTGCCAATTTAAGCTGAAGATGTCATGCAAGGACACTTGTAATGGTGACTTGCATTGCCATCCTGTTCAAGAGATTTGACTTCTCATGTGAATGTTACCTTATGCAACTAATAAGTTGATGTTGTAGGTTTCTTGTGGTGTTTTTATTGTTGTTTTTCATGTGGTTGGTTTTGGTTGGGGTTTTTTTGAGGTTTTTTTGTTCGGTTGGTTGGGTTTTCTTAGCAAATGCACTCTCTTTAAGTGTCTGTGCCATACCATTTCTCGAAATTTCAAAGGCATAGAAAAGTGAGACTGAGTGAGGAGAGACTTTAAAATTTAATTCTTTATCAACAATTTAGATTGGAACCCTAAAATGACATTCAAGAACTTCACCTACTGAAAAATCTGGAGGATGATCACAACATTGTCCTTATCTTCTCTGCAAGACTTTTCCCAGCCAATAATGAGAAAGGGAACAAGTGTATTTTTCTGTTTTCCTGCTCCCGTATTTTCTTTTCTTAGATTTTGACAGCAGAGGTTTAATTCATGAATGCAAAATATTCTCTCTTTATGGCACTAATTTTGTTATTGCAACAAACATATTTCCAAGAAAACAATATCACAGGTGGTGAAATTGATAATTTGTGCCAAAGGCTAAGACCTTGTCTCTACTAATAAAAATAAAAATACTAATCTATACCGAGTTTTCATTCCTACGACCAGAAAATCTGTACCAGTGAGGAATCATGAGGTTTCCTAGTGCAGATGCAGTATATAGAAAAAAAACCAACATATTTTCTTTGTTTTCCAGGTGAGTTTGCTACCAGTGTCTGTACTATGAACACATTAAGTCTGGAACCTAAATGTATAAAATACTAAGCCCTCTCTACTTCAACAAATATTAGCTGAGTCTGACAGCATGTATAACCTGACTGGCAAAAGAAGAAAATGAGCAGTTTAAGTACCCTCACAAAGACCTTGATCACCATTTTCTGACAATGCTCAACCATGGGAAATTTTAACATTGAGCTTAATGTGAATTGAAGTTCCTATACTTCTGTTTAAACACAGATTAGGATTTCTGACAGACAAATGCCACAGAAAAGCTGACGATCTAATTAATACAAATAACTATCTACCCTGCTATAAAAATGCTTTATATTTTAATAGTTCAATTCTGCTCTGTAGAAACGAATATGATAGCATAGGTTTTCTGAAATACAAAATGAAAAGTTACTTTTTTTCTGATTTGTGCAATGATTTTTTCACTGCCTCTATATGCCATCCAAATAATTATAATATCATGGAATCGAAACTGAATTGTTCATTAGACATTTTCCTTCTTCACAGAAATAAAGAAAAAAACCACCTTGTTTCATAACATAGTCATCCTGAAACAGACGAAGATATTCTTACCCCAAAAACATGCAGATATCCAGAGTACGGCAGGGAGCTTGAATACTTACAGGGGAAAATAAAGTTGTACAGCTGCCCACATACTTTTATTCTGACTACCTCTAGCAATGAAGGATTTGCCTCTGGGCTACTACTGGTGCACATTCCAGTTTGATGTTTGTGGTCTCACCTCCTAGGACCCACAAGGCAAAGCTGGAAGTCATTCACCTGCAAAAGAGCTACTGTGCTCCTCCCCATAGAAGGGGAAAAAGAAACTGGCTGTGACAGAGACAGCCTGGTGATTGCCCTGTTGTTAGAATATGTTTCTTTCTATCCAGTCAAGACTGAAAATTGCAATTCTAGTCATAAAAACTTGTGTCTCCAAAATTTTCATGTTACAGGGTAAGACGAAAGAAATTGAAATGATCAATGCCTTTTCCGAGGTCTGATCTCATGATGTGCTCTGTGTCTTCAGAGCACCTGTAAACATAACAGGAATCACATGACTGAGTGTGCACAGCACAAGGCAAGAACCCAAACTCTGCCAAAAAAATCCAAGATCTGCAACATAAGGAGAAAATGCAGTGTCTTTGTACTGCATTTGATAGACTGCCACAATGGGCACTTGGCTGCCTGTAGGCACTACCATACAGAAATATTTAAGAACAAAAGACACAAAAGAGTTTTCTGTACAGCTGAAATTCTGAAGACAGTTTTTAGTTTGGTTCTAATTGCATATGTGGTTAATGTATACCAAATTAATTTAATAATGGCCACTCCAGTACCACGGTAGGGATTAGGATGACATCTTTTCCTCTAATGCATCATGTGACTTCCTGGGACTGTCAATTTTTCACTATCAGATTATCAGGGACTGGAAATGAGACTGAGCTTTGGGGGCTGATGCTGTGACATGGGTTCAGCTAATGCACTGTTTTATCAAGCTGGGGTGTGTAGCTCATTGGTCAGAATAGTGCTATCACCGGGTTTTCTTCCAATTCATACTGGCAAGAACCTAAGATTTTGGCATAGCAAGAGGGAATTTCTTACCTTAATTTTCCATTCTTTTTTTTTCTTTTTACCAGATAGAGCCATTTACCTATTAAGATACCTACCGATTGAACAGTATACATTGATCTCTATTCTTTACTTACAGCGTAAAATTTTGCTTTTGAGAACTTAATACCTGGTTTAATTCAAGTCTTTGTTTCACTTCCTCATGACCAGAAGCAGTTCTTGCAAGAATTCAGTGGAAATCTCATGAGGTTTATCAAATATTTCTCAATTTATAATCCTAGTCTCTAATGTATTCAGGAGATTATTCATCTAAGTGTTTTCTACTTCCATCCAATGTTTTAGGTTTTTGCATAAGAACAAGGTCAGTGACAGTTGTATCAGTTACAGGACAGAAATGCACATCAAGTAAAATTATTGAAATAACTATTTCAAATATTTCATTTAAATGACTCTGTACTATGTTAGAACTCTGGGAGAGACAATAAGAGTTCTTTTCTATTAAGACTTCTGTTATTGTTGCAGTGTAGTAAAAATCCTGGAATGATCAGCAGAAAAAATATCATCCTTTCTCTTTTTGTTATTACCATTTTCTTTCAGTTTTGGAGATAATTTCTGAATTGCAATGTAATTCTAGCTTTTATTTTAATTTTTAAAAAGCTATAAGTACATATTTCAAATACAGAAAATATTTCTTTGTTATTGTCATTAAAACAAACTGCAATGCTGGAAATCTTACATTAAAATATAGACGCACACTAGTAATTAAAAAAAAATAATCAAATAAAAAGCACAGCAGAACACTTCAATTACTGATAGTAATCATAGTATAATCTTGTCCTACCAAGTGTGTCTCCAGGTACAGTTTAAGGCTGTCTGTCTCTGCTTTAGGAGGAGTCCAATTCTCTGTTGTTTCCATGGCTTCATTTAACCAGTGAATGAATTCATCCAGCTTGCTTACAAACCCCTTACCAGATAAGAAAAAGAGAGAACAAGAAAAGCATATTTGTTAGTAAAAAAGCAATCTGCAAAATGTATGTTTTGTTTCATTAGGTTTTTTTTTTAAAGCCAGTAGAGTATTGTACAGTAAAATTTTGCCTTTTACAAGCATGCAAAGAAAGAACAATCAGTAAGTCGCCTTCTTGCAAACAAGGAGCAGAACGGTATTTCTGGGGATAATCTAACATGGGGACAAGACAACATGAGATCCATGTGACTGTGATGAAACCAAGAAAACAGCAAATTTTAGAAGATATGAGAGGGATTATACAAAAAGGTGCATATAGATTACAATGAAAATTGAGCTGAAGACCTTGCACTGGGCAGACTGGGTGTAGCATGAGTACAGTTCATTGAAAAAAGTGCTAGACTAAGCTGCATTAACAAGGTTTGCATCCGTAGAATGAGGGGAGAAACTATTTGTCAGAACTTGGGTCTTGTGATTCCTGTTTAGTTCATAAGATGAGGCTCAGTAGAAATCAAACAGTAGGTAAGACAGAATATATAGCATTTAATATAAATATTGCTGATTGCATGTGAGCCACACAGATGGTGTTCCTGAGAAGATAGGAGCTCCCACTTCTCAGGAGCACCACCATTTATTTCAAGATTAGTACCAATTATATTGTCTGATTAAAAATACTGCCCCTAAATTTACATGATTGGATGATACTATAGGCACATACTGAGTACAGATAATTTTACTGAAGTCTTATCCACCACAAAACAAGAAAGTAAATGGAATAAACTGACCGGGATGTTTATAAGCACCCTGAAAATTAACTCTGAAGAGGAATGTCGCTCTATTAAAAGCATCGTAAGACTATACTACGTTCGGCTTAATACTGGTTATTAGTTATTAACTATGAATTTCACAGTACATTGAGAATTTTAATTTCCAGTTGGACAACAACTCGGTATACACACTCAGTATCTCACTCTCACCACTTTATGGAATGATTTCTGGTAATTATTAGTCCATTCAGATTGCTAAAAGCAAGATAAGCATAAAACTTTTAAAGATTCCCGAGTGACCCAGGAGGCCAAGTCCCCTTTTCTGAAGTGGCACCTGAAACTGGAATTCTAAACAAGACCAAACGGGAATTTAAGCAGTTGGTGCACAGCTGTGTTACGCAAAGAAGTGCAATGGTAATAAATGAGACCAAGCAGAGCCAAACTTCCTTCAAAATTCATGGTAGCAGAGACATTTTGGCCCAACGCTATGCCAAGAAGCAGGGTCCAATAATACACTCCTGGCTTCCAGCTGAAGTCGCAGTCCTGAACCGAAGCTAGCCTTTGGTGGGACACTCCAGTGCACACTGCAGGCATGACGACACTCTCTGAGACACTCTGAAGACTTTGTTTTAATTCTTTTTTTTTAATTTTTTTACATGAATCCCTGTGAGTTCTCAGGATGAGGAGGCTATTACCAATCTCTATTCATGGACTCCACTGTATCTCAAAAGCGTTATAAGGAAAAAAACTTATTCTCAGAGTTTAATTGTGGGCTGTCTATCAGGACGTTCCAGAAAGGGGGAAGGAAGACAGGAAAAACAGCCCAGTGCACACAGTGACTGAGACAACGTGCCTCCGCTCCAGAGCAAGCCATGGAGATAGCTGCAGCTTCTCTGGCCCACAGCAGGCCATGCCACAAAGGCTACGTTCCCCACATGCAGCCATGGGACAGAGCGGGCAAGGTGTTCCCCTGGCTCTGTGGCTTGCTTTTTTCCAGCTCGCAGTGGAGCATAAGGGATGCCAGACTGGCAGGGGAGTGGGAGACGTGAGCTGAGGGGGAGAGGAGCAGGAGGAGTAAAGTCCTTCTAGTCCCTCCAATAAATCTCTGCCTGCATTTTAGTGATGTGCTGTCCTTGAGAGACAAGGTGATATGGTAAGCACAAAAAAAAAAAAAAAAAAAAAAAAAAAAAAAAAAAAAGGAAGAAAGGCTCTCTCTTGTATATGCGTCATGTATTTTACGGACACAGACACGTATAACATCTGCTTGCAGTACTCTATGTCTGTGTGCCTTCAAAAGGGAGCTCAGGAGCATTGCAGGCTTGCACCAGTATAAAAAGCAACTACTAGCAACTGAGTTACTTCTGCCCTCTCGCAAGAACTGCCCGTGTTTTAATGTGCGCTGCGTCACGCGGGTGCTGAGCAGCTCCCGAGCAGCGGCTCCAGCCGGCCGCCCCGCAGCCCCGCGCTGCTGCGCTGCTGGGAACACCCGGGGGCCGCTTGGGGGAATGGGGAAAAAAAAAAAAAAAAATAGTTACAGCCTCCTACAGAAGCACGATGAGCCATGTCATCCGATAAAAAAGAGGAGAGGCTGCAGCACCAGTGCCCTGGCACGTCGGGGCGGCGGCCGAGGACGCGGTGCCCGAGGGGAGCCCCGCGGCACAGGGGAGCACCGGCCGCCGCCCGGCCCGGCGGGTTTTCTTCCGCCAGGCAGCACGAACCACAACAACCCGACTACTTTTCAAACGACGGCGATAAAATTTTATTGAAAGCATTCGAGAGAGCCCGTCCGCAGGCACCGAGCGCAGCGGACGGCCGTGGAAAGCAGCGGGGAAGGGGCGGGCAGGCCGAGCGGAGCGCCCCCGCCCGCCCGCGGCCCGTGCCTGGCGCCACAGCGCCGCCTGCCGGCCCCGCGCCGCCCGCTGCCGGCCCGCTGCCGCCCGCGGGGTGCGGAGCCGCCCCGGAGCCCGCGCAGCGGGGGAAAAAAAAAAAAACAACAAACAACAAAACCGTATCGTCCCTTCGACCACACGCATCGTAGCAGAATTACCGACAGTGTGTTTTAAGCTGTTGGAAGGCGTGCAAAATAGAAAACTAGTTTTATCTCAAATTGTATGTAAGATTAAATTGTAACAATGCCATTGCTCCTTCATTCCTTCATCGGTCACAACTTAGTGATCAAAACAACGCCTCGTTGTTTTTTGGTTTGGTTTTGTTGGTGGTGTTGGTTTGGGGTTTGTTTGGTTGGTTTTGTGTTTGGTGCGGGTTTTGTTGTTGTTTTGGGTTTGTGTGTGTGTTTGGTTTTTGTGGTTTGTTTTTTTTTTTTTTTATAGCACTGCCTATGATTCCATTTGACTTATTTTAACAGCCTGATGGCAGTGAGCAAGGAATGAGCCACCTTTATCCACCAGCGCCGTGACTCACCCCTGCCTGGGAGGCAGCCCTGGACTGGAAATTGAAACCTGTGCAAATATAATCAACTGCAGCGGCTCTGGAGTTAGAGATGAGCCTACAGTTTGCTCTCGATGCTGAGCTTTCCCTTCTCACCTTGGACTTTTTGTTAGGGCGTAGTTCTTGACAGGCTCTGGGGTTTGGGCCAGTTCTGGTCACCAGCTGTAGCCTAGACCTGGAACTAACAGTTCTGTGGTGCCCGAGCTGGCCCAGGCAGCCGAAGGCAGGAGGCTGCCGGCTCTCTCGTACTTAGAGCATCTGCCATATCGATGGTCCATGTAGCCCTGTCACAAATATAAATGCGGGTCCTTAATCTCCTCAAGTTTCATAACAGAGGCGAAGACCAAAACATAACTTATCCTTGACTGAAGGGCCCCTGCCCCTCCACAGATAGACCAACGCAGAGTCATTCCTGCGTAATCAAGATGGTCTAGTTGTTGGAATAGAATGCAATTAATGATGTGCATGTCCTCAGGGACACAAACTACATTACAATAGTTGCTTTTCTCATCATTTAGAATATTTCCCAGATTATGCATTTTAAATAAAAGCGTTAGACAAATTCTAAAAAAAATAGGGAAAAAACGTTGCCCTATAATACAGAATATCGATTGTGAGACTGCCAGGGCATGAAACTATGCTTTAAAAATACAGATTACGACATAAATTATATCACAACAAAGGACAAGGCTTAATATGCAATCCTAAATCCAAATCCAGGAGTTTGCAGTGAAAAAAATAAATTCATAGGATAACAGATTTTACCGAATACAGGACATTTTTCATTTTTTTTCTTCATGTTATACAGATGCACATGAAACCACTTTATATCCCTTCCTAGACACTTCTTACCTTTCTGCTTTTTCTATTTGAAGTTATGATTTTCCAGATTTTTTTTCCTTCGTCATTCTTAAGGTGGGAAAATGTTTCAACAGGTATAAACTTCGCTGGAGCTATGTTGATTTGTACTAGTTAAGAGTCTGATCTAGACAGTATTGCACTTACAATGATAATACTGTAAAATCTTTCCAATTCATGCTTTGGTAATGGGAAATTAAACTATTGTATTTTCCATCAAAACTTCTTGAAAGTTGAAAACGCCTAGTCAGCCACACTGAAGCTAAAAATTACTATACAAGAATTCCTCAGGGAGAAAAGAGGGGAAGAGAACAGAAAAAAAGGAGCACCAGTATAATCCAGTTTCCGCATTCTGACCAGCTGGTTCAGTTTTGCAAATGTAATAGTTTCGTACTGTGCTAGCAAGCTAGATGTTATTAACAAAACTCAAGCCCTTACTTGACACAGTGTAAAGCTATTCTTATTCTGTGTGGCTTAGTACAGAAACAAATGTTTCTGGATTATTATTGGATGACTTGTAGCAACTTCTACAGTGAAGTTTGTAAATAATGATAAAGCCCTTCCCATACTCCATGAGAAAAATGTTTAAACATTCATCTTCAAAACATTCAACTCTCCATTTTGTTTTATGACAATTTTACAGATTTTCCTAGGGAGAGGAAGAAAGTTCTCACCACACATCCCCCTCCAAAAAATAGAGCAAAAATGGCGTCATTTGAAATTTGTCATGTACAAGGTTATTTTTTGCAGTCTAATTCTATTTGCTCTGGATGGATAAGAGTAAAAAAGACAGACAATTGTGAGCACTGAGGGACCAAAAAAGCTGTAACTCAGTGTTCCTGCTTTGTGTCTTACAGAATTAAAACACACTTAATTCAACTGTTCTGTAGAATTAAGGAATTAATTAATTGAATAATTAAAAGTACATTTGATGGGATTTAACAAAATATTCCCAATTAATGACCAGAACACTCCTTTTTTTTTTTTTTTTTTTTGGTCAGAAGATATGAGAACTCGCTGCATCACCCAAAAGGGCAGGGGTGCATCCACTCTGAGGCCAGAGGCACACGTGGATATCGGGCTGAGGAAGGGGGAACCTGGCAGTGTGCCTCCCGCCCTTCTTCTGTTAAATATAAAGGAATGCAAAAGGCACAGATCCCCTGGCTGCTGCAGAAGGCTGTAGGGCTCCCCACGCCCAGCACAGCTGGTCGGAGGATCCTGGGTCAGGCCGCCTGGCTGTGCCCGGCATGTGGGGGGGCAGCTGCAGAGCTGTGCTGCCAGAATGGGAAACCCTGGAGCATGGTGGCGAGGCCTACAGAGGTGGTCAGATGAACAAGTCTCACATGCAATTCATTACATTTAATGAGACTGTGTGTCTTCTGACTAACCCAAGTGTGTGTCAGAAAATTAAATACTTAAAACGAACACAGAAATAAGCAGTCTTTGGCATCCCAAGCAGCTTGTGCCTGGCTCTATTCCTCTTTGTTGTCTTGCTGGATCCTGTTCGCATATGCCTCCCTACTCATGAGGATGGTTCAGCACACCCCAGTGCTCACTACCTGCACCTGCTCCTGCCTCTGGGCACAGCCCCAGAGTTCCTCACACCCTGTGTCTCCAGCTTCCTCAGTCCCCTCCTGCGCTTTCCCACTGAGCTTCAGAAGCTCACCCCATCCTTGGCCAAAGACTGACCTCCTTTAGCAATAGATATCCATTAACTCCTCACTTCCTAGTGTGTGGAGCAGACAACAAGACTGATGCTTACTGCCGTCAAATGAGTCAATCAAAGGACTTTTGGTACCCACTGACCCTAGCTACATGCTCCCCTGGAGCTGCTGGCCCAGCTAATGCTCATGGTCAAAAGTAGAGCCCATGAGAAATTGCGGGGCTGTTTCTAAATAACGAGCAGTTGATCAACTTAAAAACTTCTGATAACAACTACAAAACTAGTGATAACTACATAAGTGTTTATGATACTGTAGAAAGACTTCAGTCCCTGATGATATCCCCACATACTCTTTTAGTTTGTCAAGGGTCTTGCTCAGACATATTCTCACTGGATTGCAGTTTTCTGAATAGCACATAACTAAGACCTCCCAGAAAAGCTTTTACTGCCACAGTCATGAAAAACAAAGTGAGACTATTGAGTGAGTCACTTAAAATTATGCACAAATGCCTCTCCACTAAGCCAACACCACTCCTTGCACTAGAACTGTTAAAGTTTCCTAACTTTATTTCAGTGGTTCAATTTTACTTTTACATTACAAGCTCTCTCTTTTTTTGGTCGAATAGGAAAGTAAACAGCTCTGGTGTTCAATAATTTTAGCACTTCAAATGATCTCATTTAGACTTTGAAGTTCAGCTTTCATTAATTGAATGGAATGGGAAAGGAGGAAGTTTCCATCTCAGCTGCAGCTATCACTTCACAAATCCAGCTTTTATTAGATCACATTTAAGAATGGAAACAGACTAACATGGAAATTTTACTATATTAAAAATGTAGCTTTGTTTGTTTGTTTGGGGGTTTTTTGTAAACTAAAAGCAGTAGTAACTTACATGTTTTTAGTACATTCTTGATGTGAGCTTCCTTTAGATGGGGAATCTGGATATGTGCACTTAAGGAAGCTAGCATTAACATTGCCAAAATTACACCATAAAACACCAAAGATATGACTGTATCCAGTTAATGCCATTATGAAGAGTTTTATGGCCCTCATCCTAGACAAATTTTGGTTTAGCTTTTTATGGAAAAAAAAAATCTCAGATTTACTCTTTCTACATGGCACAGGTAGCAAAATTATTTCAATACCTTTTGGCTTGTAATTTTAAGCTGTGCAGTATTAGCATTGCTCAGTTTATTAGTCTAACACTTCCATTTAACATGCATGCTGGCTTGTACTTAAGACACTTCTGGTCATTGCATTTGTAAAAGTACAAAGCCCTACTAATGACTTGATCTAAGATTAAAATCAGAATAAAAGAAAAGCACGAAAGTATTAAATGCAAACATCCTAAAATCATCTGCCATGGTAGTTAAAAGTGACAGTGGATGGTCTACTGTACTCCACAAACCTCAGTGTGGAAGCACCAGACAGCAGTGCTTGTTAAATCACTACCCCAGACCTTTTTTTCTCTCCACCTTCCCTTTTATTACACAAAGGGAGTTCTCTTCTTAAAAGAATTGGTTATGAGGCTGTATGCTTAAAAATGAATGTCCAATTTTGTTGCAAGGAGACAGTGTTGTAAAGTTTGTTCCCAATTTACAAAAAGACCGAGCTCACAGAGGGGTCTGTGTATAAGGATGGGCTGGCTCTAAGGGCACTTCTATCACAGAATGCATTAAGAAAACCCTTTGTCTAACCACAAAAAGACTTGCATATTAGTCTCAGGAGGCACATATTTCTGCCCATGGACTTTATTTTCACAAGGATAAAAGTGCACTTTCTTCATAGGCAAAGGTAAGTCAAAGAAATCCAGGTACTCAAGAGGATGAGGCTGCAACAAACTGCCACGGTCAATTTAATTGGAGCTAGACCCAGAGGCAACAATAAAACTATTAGCAGTGCAGATGTTAGAGATCCCCAAGGAACCAAGATGCCACAATGGAAAATATTCTTTATGTGATATTGTCAAGATTCTGTGGCAGACAATGACCTCGCAGAAGCACAAAACTGACCAAACACATTAGTAGGATGGCAATACTTAATATGCAGTTCAGAATACATCCATTCACAAACACTTCAGAAACAGAACTTAGCAGCTTTCTACTAAAGAAGTATCACGTTTACCCAATAATCCCAGCGTATCAGTGTGTGTGACTTAAACGTTCCTCCAAACAGGGAAAAGACAAAGATTAGATCGTTTTCTTAGTGGGCATCTGTGTAAAGACACATCTTCGTCTTCTACTACATACTGTTTAGTTGAGCATTTTTTAAGACTGTGAAGTTACACAAATCTTTAACAAATGCCAGCTCTGGGCTTTGTGCCCAACTACCACACACAGAATTATAAATGACCATTTAATGTATTTTCCCTAATGGACATCTATCTAATTGGTCGTGATTTATATGGTTACAGAATGGAAAGCGGTAGCACAGGATGTTCACTGGCTTATGACTTTTCCTAGCTTTAGAATCCCCAGGATGTGTTCTGATGCTGGAAAACCAGAAGAATTAATCTATAAAAACATAGAGTTATAACAAGCAGAGCCACACAGACATATCTCAACATTTCAGGGAGATTTCACTGTAGAGCTGAGAGTACTTCTAGTCTTAAAACAGTGAGGACAACAAAACACACTTTTTACAAGCCAAGGAAAGCACTACAAATTAACTCAGTTCTAGCTTTCTCCCTAAAAGCCGATAATAGGATACTCTTGATCTTAATATTTGTGGACCTTTTGATCCACCACTAAATCAATAAATTTTGCTAACATTTCCAAACTTTTTCCACACTGTATTCTCCCTGGAGCAGAAACAGCAGATAATATTTTTAAGAAGTTCTTAGTTCCCTAAAGCTTTCTAGTTAGAAGACCCACAACCATAAAGCTAAGATAGGCTTAAAAAGTATGGTACAGGGAAACGTGCAAAGTCTTACTTTTCAATCCATTAAAAATAACTATATTTGAAGACAGTGAACCTGATTCTGCCATAAAAGTTCACTGTCCCCAGGGGACTGTTGACTTTATTTCTGCTTCTATTACAGGCAAAGAGAAGGTTATACTAATCTGAATATTAAGAATCATTCCTAAATGTATCTCTGTAGGTTACTTAAACTTTTCTATGATGCCACAGACATAATTCATTCTTTACCCTACGCCTTGTTTTACCTTTTGCTCAAGGTAAAGTCCACTTTCTGTTTACAAGAACTACCATTGCTATTTGAAACTTATAATCAATATGAATGTCATATAGTAGCACAGGAAAGCCAGCATCATTGTGACTTTGAAAGTGTTCAATAGTAGAGAGAACTAGTGGAGAGAAGGGAGGAGAAAAGGGAAGACTGTTGGATTCATCCATCATTTAAAGAATCATCTGGTACGAACTTAACAGCAATATGGATTGTCTGTAAACCTCCAGAGATGCCATCTGCTCTGATGGCAATAATGCCGGGCATACAAAATGGCTACTGATCTCTTCTCACACTGACATGGCCGTGCTTTCTACCTGAGATGTAATGTTAACAGGCACTAAGCCAGGTAAGGTTTTAGGCCTCCTACATTCGTTCAGGTGAGGACAGAATTCATGCCGAAAAAATATAGGAGGCCAGTGCTGTATCCCAAAAATGGTGGGAGATTCAAAGCACTCCTGGGAATCAAATAAATAAGTAAATGAACATATCCTTCTTTGTAAAGAAAAGTTTTATGTATGCCTTCACATTCTAGATGACAGAAAATAATTTTTCTTATCTGCCTCCTAAGTTATCAAACATAAGAATTTGAATCTTAGTTATTTTCGAGGCAATATTTCAAATTGTTCAAGTTCCACGCGAGGTCACAGTGACTGGATGGCGGCGGCACAGCCCAAGCTGCAGCCTGGGCTCGGAGTAAAGGTGCCTGCTGGAGCGCAGCCTGCGCCAGCCCTCTCGTGGAGACGCCTCACACCGCCTGGAAAACACCACTGTGCCAAGCAGCTAAAGCATCCTCTCAAACTGACAGAAGCAATATTGACAAACCCCCCACCACTTTTACAGAAATAAGTTTTATAACCACTGCAGATACGGGTATATTGGTTAAAGAAGTAAATATTTTCCACTGTTCCAATCAGTACTGAATTTCGTCAGAAAATCTCTGCAGTGTGAATCTGTATTCAGATGTTTCTAGCATTGATCTCATGCAGCATTCCTAGTCTGTGGGAAATTTTGAGCTTGACTGGGAAGTTTCCTGAGGAAACAATATTGAAACTACGGAGTGAACTGTATAAGCAGCAGGAAGGAGAACACAGGAGTTAAAGTATACCAAGAGCCCTGAAAATGAGGGAGAAACAGGAAGAACAGACAATAAGGAAATGGGCCATAAACAGGGAGGAAAACAAAAGAGGAGGAAATAGAAACAAAGGACAAGACACTTCTTTTTATTCAATTAAAAAAAAAAAGTGTGATGTTCTTTGGGTCATTGCAATTAAAACAGGCAGGCCAAAGCTCTTAGAGTTAAAAGCGGAACAGTCAGCGACTGTGATATTGTGAGTGCTGAGTAATGGAACAACTTCTGAATGATCATCCAAATCTGGTCTTCAAAGTTCATCACACTACTAGGGTTGAACATGTTGTTTCTGAAAATATATGTGTTCACAAAGAGCGATGCCTGTTATTGGTCATATCCCACAGAAGCTTTCACTACTCTCAAAATAACTTCTTTTCTGAGGCATTTCTTCTCTACATAAAATCCAATATGTCTAAGCAGCAGCTAGGTAATAAAGAAACGTACCCAAAATGTCTTCTAGTACAGGACGGGTTTTAAGTTTCTCTTATGTATGACAGCATCAAATATTCTAAACTGAGGCCCTTTTATATTATAACCTCTTGTGATACTGCCTAAGTCACAGACCTGTCATATCTAGAGATCAGCTAAGAGATGTGAATGTTTTTAGATCACTTGTTTCACTCAGCTGGTAAACCAGGGAGCAAGTTACGGACACAATGTCTCCGGAAATTTGTAGCCAGTGATCTATCAAGGGAAGGACAAGAACAACAAATAAACCTGCCTGGGCCGAGAAAGATGATGCTGGTAACTCCCAGAAAGGGGGACTTCAGCTCTCCAGCAGCGGCTGGAAGGAGAGTCTGGATTCTGAAGAGACCCTGAGCACAGTGCAGGAGAGAGGCCTCTCTTTGGTAAAAATGCCAGGCACAAAAATGAGTTGCTACGTCCTGTCTAAACAATAGTGACACAATGCTGCAGTATATTCACATCTATTTCACAGTCCCAAATTTATTTATCTGTCCATTCTGAGCAACTCCAAACATGAACAGAAAATCTAGAAGTTACTTCAGGATCTGGTGTTCATAAGTGCAAATTTATTATTTATTCTATAGATCAACCTAAAATCAAATCTCCTGATCAGAACCATCCCCTTTCTTTCAGTATGAAGTGTTTGTTATGCAGCAACCTTGATCCAAACTTTGTGGCTAATGTGAGTCTATAATCAGTATCTCTGCTTTCAGTGAAGCTAGTTGTCTGATGTGCTTTTTCTAAAAATGCTGCCAATATAACTATTGATGTAAAGGTACTTGGAAGTACTGCATTGCCTCTTCATATAATTATTTTAAATGTTTTCTTGGCAACATACCTTATTTTCAGATTGTTTTACAGCTATTGTATGTATTGACTACGAGCTGAACTGCATCCAAAGGACAAACTAATTCTCATTTGCAACTTTTCCATATAATAGCCTCTGTAATATATTAGTATACAGCTTTATTCTGCTCTGGAAAAATAGACAATTATGGATGATCATCATTCCTTGGTTTGCATACCCTGAGTATTTGGGCTTCAGATAATGGACTGGAGTCTGGAGTTAGAACGCCCTGATGCAGCTGCTATTTCCGCCACTGGTCAGCTGCTTCCTTGGATGTGCACTGGGCAGCACTGGAGGACACTCCATTGGAGCTGTGCTGGCACCTCCCTTGACTGGTCCCAACATTTCTTTACTCTTTGATTTCATAGATGCTAGAAATGAACCTCATGCCCCAGCATTTAATTCCTTGAAAGATGCATTTGATATACATGCACCATAGTTCCTCCTGTAGCCTGAAATCAGGGTGGCCCTATGGCGTAATGTCGATTAAACATTTATGTACTTCCAAAACTTTTATATTTTCCCAAGCGAAGAACAAATCACGTTTAAACAATTAAATTAGCCAAATTGTATACATTTACCCCATGGCACAGAATTAATCCCACAGGATTTTCAGTGCCTTTTAAGCAAACACAAAAATCATTATTTTTACATGACATTTTCACTAAGTTAACCAGTAAGTGATAGATAAAGGAAGAAAGCCACTATATTCTTGGCCTGATGGTCACAAAGCAGGATTAAATGGTACTTATTTAAATAATATGACTATCGTTCTCTAAATAATAATTAAAATGGTAGTTATATTTTCAGGGGGACAGCATCTCTAAATTTTTTGCAGACGCATAGACATGCCACTACTTTTCAAAATCAGAACAGTGTGTCAACATTCAATATGCTGGAATAAAAAACGTTGCAAAAATTATTGGAGACTATACTACACTAAAACAAAAAAGATCTTCATAGGGATGAAAGATTCTAGTTTATGGTTTATTTAATCTCTGAATTTCTAACAGCAATGTGTGTCAAGTTGTGTCTCGTTCGTTTGAGAAGCAAATTGAACAACACTTCCGTAAAATACGCACAGTAACAAGTTTTGACCTCAAGATGGCGATATATCACCACGTCTAAAAGTTTTCCAAACTGAAGCAAAAAACCACTTTTTACTAAACTAGAAAAGATGCTGATTGCTTGGGGGTAACTGCCAAACACATTGACCTCTGCTGTATCATTGATATGACTTAAGATATAATAACCACGATTCCCTCTCAAAATCAGACTGTTAATGTTAGCATTTCCTGTTAGTCAAGGCTAATTAGTTGGAAGTCGTCTGTCACCTCACGAGAGATATTATCATTCTTTGACCCATGAACTTGTTTTGCAGTTAAGATTTCTGAGTTGAAGAACAGGGAAAATGGTGATTGCCACTATTCACTAAATATGGCAGGAGCTATGAGAGACTGAGATTCCCTACCTCTTTATTCCATTATTATTACTCTATTTTTCTAATTTAACCTCCTGTTATACATTTGATTCTTGTACACCTGCAGTCTCCAAAGAAATATTGTCACTATTAGTTCTTCCACTAATCGCTTTTCTTTTGCCTTCTAATTAACTTATCTTCCCTTTTAGATAGTTTCTTTTTTTCGGTGGTTTCTAGTGGGCATTCCTTTACACCCTCTTTAGACCCTAATTCTGACTTTTTGCATCCCAAAATTTGGATATGTTTACAGAATGAAATAAAACCAATCTCTTGTCTTTTTTCTTTTGTCTTCTTATTGTTTATTTTTAACCCTAGAAGCTTTGTTGTTTCTAAGGAATTTACTACTTTTTTGTTGGTTTTCTGTATCTCAACAGAGCTGTAGGAGATATGCACTACAGTGCCTAGATGAGCTTGACCCTAGTTTGGGCTTTCCTGAGCCAATTCTACGCTAGCTGCTACGGTTCAGTTGCTGCTAATAGTGCAGCAGTATTTACATTTTAAATTGCCTCGTGTGTCTTTAGTCTTGTACAGCACGATGAGGAAACATTCATGTAGTCAGATGCTGCATCAGTAGAGAAAAACCAATCAGTAATATTAAGTTACTGTGACTTGAACATCTACACTGTCTATTACCAAAAATCTGTTTGCTTGTTTGTTCTCCCTCTGTCAGCCTGGAGAGTTTCCAAAAATTGTCCAAGGGAAACCAGAGGCAAATCTAGTCCTTGTTCTGGTAACCTTACTTGACTCACATGAGAAACAGCTTTTAAAATAAATCTTTACTAACAATAAAGGAATATTCAGATAAGATTCCAATTTGATTTGCTAAGGACCTCTCAGCTGTTCGCGAGGATTATCATGTGTACTCCAAAATGTAAAGCGAGGGGGAGAAAACAATTTTTTGCCTTTCTGGTTGCTTTCAAGATAACTTTTATAATAAATGCCTGTGTAAACATACAGTCTGAAACAAGCCTCTGAGAGACAGTTTCCTGTCCATATTTACCAGACATTATATTCACTCTGATGCCTAATGATAACAACTATGATTTAAGAGTCAGCATGATTTAATGTTTCATTCCTGATCATAACATACTGGAAAGGATGAAGGAATGAAAACCAGTCGCTGTCAAAACATATAAAGATACACAAGAAGAAAAAGATGAACATATTTTGAGAAGTTATGCAATAATCTTACATAAGTGGACTTGATCTTTCTTTTCAGGTTAATCCTCTCTAGACCCTCGAACATTTCTGTTCCTCTGACTCATCTCCAGCATGTACACATTTTAAGGTAATGATGCATTAACAACAGGAGATAGACTGGAATTTGATTTTGGTAGAAGTTAGTAGCAATGTATTATTTAAATAATTAAATATTTAGAATAGAGCATGGTGATTTTGATATACTGTATCTTTCTGGAATATCCTGTACTTCCTTGCAGAAGATACATAAAACATAAGTATCCAAGAGCCTAAGTATATTATGTAACAGAACAGCTAGACCTTAAACTGTTGGGAAAGGCATGTCACTCTGGAAATATAAAGTGAGGAACATTCTCTCTCATGCTCCCATATTTAACATATTCAAGGGAACGTGAAAAAACACAATTTTAAATTCAATAGTTTTCTGTTTAATAGTGGTGGCACTTCAAGGAGCCCTAAAATCAACAGAGTAACTAGTTTACAAGGTAGCTCAGAAGTTATCTCAAATTCTTCGCAAACAACCAACCCTCTCCCCAGTACCTGCTCCCTATAAGACAGGAGTTATATGTGATTCAGCCCTGAACACAACAATATCCCTCTTAAAACACCATATGCACCTTGAAGTAAATTCCCATATTGCAATTTGACTTTTTTGGTTTGTGTTTTGAAAGCTAGTGCTGTAATTGAAAGCTTCTAAACCTGTTTTAATGGTTGCTTAGTGCCTTTCTCTACCTTGAGAGAACCAAAAGCAGTGAACAGTCAATCATAAGATTATCTTAAAGTCAATACCGATTACTTCTTCGAGTTATCACTATGTTCCTCTTAAATCTGGAGGCTCTATTGGCTTTCCAGATAGGTTACCTGGCACCTAGAATTTGCCTTCCACCTGTCCTTTGCTGCAGAGTGAGGTAATCGGCTTCTTGCAGTCTTAACTGTTCCCTCTCTCCATCTTCAGCTCTGCTGCACCCTTTTGCCTATTAGCAAAGATCCAGAAGGTAAGAAATAATCCTTGGCAAATTTCTAGAAAGTTTCCAGTTCACAGGTAAATAAAGTGGATGTCTCTGCTGCAGGCTTGTGGCTAGGTTGGGGTACAGATGACTAAGAAATGACTCTGGGTTGTGAAGCAAATGGTCACTTAAAGCTGATCCAAGGGACTGCATTAGAACAGAAGAGGAGGGCTCATGGATTAATGGAGGCAAAAGCAGCCGTTCTTCCATTCCTCTAAGCTGTTCATAGCCACCCCTACGCTGAGATGTAGTGTCCAACTATGTACACAACAAGAGAGAATTGGGAACATTTTTGCAGCCAGAGGTCTCACATCAGATGTGGGCCAAACATGGGATGTAGACAATGTAGACATATCCCTTACAATCAGTTCTAAACACTAGTAAAAATATACCCTCAAGTCAATGCTATTAAAATTATTTGTGAGCAGATTTTTTCTCTCTCTCCCTCACCACTGCCCCCCCACCCCCCACTTCCATCCTCCCCAGTTATTGGGAATGACTAGCCAAACACTGAATGTAAAATACCCAGGTCTAAAACTGTTCACTGCCAAGTCATTCTGAGGTCTTTATATTGGAAATTCAAACATTCCTGAACACACATATGCTTCACAATAGATGTATTTCATTAAGGACGCATATTTCCTGCAGTCAGTTACAAATTCAGAATTTGTACAGTTTATGTGGAAGTTGCTGTTTTTGCAAAGATTGCTGGTGACAAACTTGCTCAGACTATTTGTGGTAAAGCAAATGCCAAAGAAAAGTGAATGTACTTGAAGGAGCTGTTTAAAATTCAAGCAAACTGTTAGGAACTAAGTGTTCTGCAGAAACAGAGGGTTCACTGTGTTTCAATAATATCTTCTAGTAAAGAAGTATTTTTCTGAGTAAAAGTGAGAGTTCCATATCTGTACTACATTACTGCTTAATAATAGTTCAACCAGCTTGAAAACTGAGGGATGGGCTTTCAAAGCAGGGGTGTATCATCAGACTCAAACCGACAAAGCCCAAACTTGACTTTCAGTACAAAATGTGAAGTGACATTTTCAATTATGCTGCACAAAGCAGCAACATAGCTGAGAAAACTGCAGAGTTGCCAAGGAATTTTTGGATCTGGTATCTCTTGCTCTTATTGCTTTTTAAAAAGTGGTCATCAACTAAGAGCACTATTTCAAACTAAGCTGTATGATGCAGTATAAGTGAGACTCAGAGGTGAACAAACTTTGGCAAGCATGCTATCTATTAGGAAAAATACACAATCCATTTATTTTTAGAGGGTCAGTATTAGAAACACTGCATTTCTGAAAGCAAGAGGGCTGAGGGGAGCACCACAACACTTGAAAAATCCTTTATCTGGTAATCCAAAATAAGCCAGTCCTGTTCCCTGATGATTACCTTTGCATTTTCCACCTGTTCTGTCATTACTGATTTTGGTTCTGTGTTTCTTCTTGGTTACCAAGCCCCATCAGCATTATCAGTTCCTATTAGTTTTTCACTATCTCAGCGCCACACTGCAAACTCCATTTGTCCTCTACGCGTGTTTTTCCCCCCAGTTATGAAAACCACCTCCAAACAGAAATAAACTTTGCTTCCCCGAAAGCAATGAACCTTCTACCTTAACTGTACCAGTGTGTTTTTAGTCCATTCTCTGCCCATGAGCCACTCTGTCCCTTTTCAATCTAAACAACACAAATTCTTTCCCCTTTGTTTCAGTTCTCCAAATATTTTCTAACCAACTGGCTCTCCGCTGCCCAGATGAACTCCTAGCCCTATCTCCTATATGAACTTGCTCTACCAAGTCCATTAACCATTTGCAGAAGCCTACTATTTAGTCACCTTTCAAGACCACCCTCTAAAAATGCAAATCATTCCCACCCAAACACACAAGCTATTTGTCACACTAACAGGTTTAGCTCTGATGTTGCACTCTCCTTTGTAGACTGCACCGATCCATAGTTCCTCCTAGACAGGACAACTATTCCTGTTACTACTAGAGTCTGGAAAAAGGGTCTTTAATCTCTGGTCCTCTGAGGCATCTTGGGTTTAGAGGTGATAAATGGTTGTATGAGGGAGAGAAGGTCCCTGACTGGGTCCTGGAAGGCAGCAAAATCTTTCATCCAACTCTTTGCTGAAGGATTCCTGGGAAATGCTCTAAACCACAGCAGAAAAACATGCAGGGCAACATTATTTTATTCCCTCAGCACATCAAGAAAGTGGGAAACCAGTGCCAAGGCTGACTGGGCTCCCCAGACAAAATACAGAGTCAATTGAGTTGAGAGCAAATAGATGCAATGTGATAAGCTAAAAAGATGGGATCAATAGATATCAAATTGCTTCTTGCAGAGGAAATTCAGCTGCCTCTTAACAGAAATGGAGCCTGTGATTAAACAAGCTATAAATCTGTATAACAGGAAAAACTGACAATTTGCTCCATACAATTAACCCTGAGGCCTGCAAAGCGAGCACACCTTCATTAAAACAGAGCGTCTTGCCCTCAAAAAATCAGGTAGATGGGATTATCAATGACCACAGATTAAAGCACAAGGACGCCAGTGTAGTCTATCTAGTATTGCTTTCTAGATAAGGAGATAAAACTGCCTGAATAAGGTTTTTATTGTCATTATTATTTTATTCACATAAGACAATTGAAAATGCATTGTCATTATATCAGTCTAGGATAATTTTTTTCAGTTTGCACATAAAAATGGGGGGAGGGGGGAATTCAATTATAACTTTGCTTTCTCATAGAAAGTAAACCTTAAAGAACCTGAAACTGATACTATGGAATCCTAGTGTTACAAATGGGAAGTGACAATTGAACATCTTACAGAAAAGAACTCTATTGACTTTACCTGTGAGAATGATGTTGTTATATCTTTTTCTCCTCTGGTTTGTATAACAGAAACTACAAAGCTTAATCTGCATTCTAAAAATCCATTTCACATAGCTACTAAAAGCTGAGCTATACTTTAACAAGAACAGGAACATTCAGAATTTGGTATTGCTCATTCTCACATTTAATTCCAAAAAGCGATTCCTGAAACATACAAGGAACTGCCACAGAAATTGTTGTGTACCCCAGAATGGAGGTTCATAAGAAGCATGTGACAAAGAATTAGCGGCAGTGCAAGGGAGAAGTTGGTAAAAGTATGCAATATTTATTGCAAAGCAAGGAAGTGATCCTATGTGTTAAGAACAGCAAATGGACCAGTCAAGCAGAATTCTGTTTATAGGCAGACATATAGATTAACAGCATGGTAATACTGCAAGGACATCTGCATAATTTGCAGGTATGAAAAACTACATTTTATCAGCATATGACTGTCCTCCATATAACTGAGAAATTAATAAGTCTTCCAATAAATGCTTTAGCATATGTTAAACAAAATGTTTATTATCAAGATATTACCAGACTTACACAAATTCAAAATTATTCCTCTGATGATAAAATACTGGAACTTCCTTGTTTGCCCTATTACATAGCAAAAATATGACTTTGAATGATCTTGAGGCTGCCAGTTGTTTATAAGATGTTATTATCCCAAAATGAAGTGTTATTTTAGTTTTGTTTTACAGTCTCAATAAATAAAATATATTAGACTAGACATTTTCAGCACTGTAACTGGATTACTAATGGGCATGAACATGCTTCTTCCATCCTTAGTTAAGTTCTCATTTCAGATCTGACTTCTTTAGCACAAAACTACCACTAACCAAAGCAGTATTGACTTATTGCTAAGACATATATTCATGCAATTAGGAAACTAGTTTTTGAGTTGGAGATTTCTTATTAAATAACAGAGTTAATGTAAATGGCAAATGACAATAATTAAACAAGCAATGGCACACTTTTCATACTCTGTTTAAAGAAATGTAATGTAAGTATGATATTTTTTAGTTAGATTTTGTTTATAATAATTCATAACATCATGTAAGGGTGGGATTTTCTATTTTTCTATTACTTATGTCAAATTAAAGTACCTCAGCAAGACACCATAGTGTTACTGAGGTAAGATTTACCTTGGTAAGAGCTCTTGTATTGAAATATTGGTTCTTTAACTAGTCTTACAAGAAAAAGATGTAATTACTAGCAATAATGGAAAAACTTGGCAAAGCCTTCTATTTCTTTAAAATATTATAATATTACAATTTCTTGGCAAAATATTTCAAAACTTTTCTCTTGATTATTTTTATTCACCATTCACGAAGTACATTTTCAAGCCATTTAGTGTAGCTAGCATACATCTTTCTGCATGAAATAAATTTTAGACTTCCTTGTGTGCTACTTTCAAGGGGTTGGATCACCGAACTATCTCCCTAGCAGTGCTCTTTGCAACTGGTCTTCTTTCTCTTTAAAACCCTTCTTCTACTCTGAGCCTCTTCCCACAACATACTTCATAAGATTATTTTCAAACTGCATGATCAATATTTCCCAAACTTTCATCACAACCAGGAACATTGAGAAATTGTAGAAAAAGCAGCATCAGCGGTAGCAAAGATCCTCAAGGACAAGAGTGGCAACTGTAATCACTAGCTAGAAGGGTTTATTCTGGTCAGAGATCAGTTAACTACCTTTAACTGCTGTCAGGAGCTCAATGCACTCTCCAGAGGAGGTGAGGAGAGGCTGGGTATGGAGACGAAGCGGGTGTTTAAAACTGCAGCCAGTTCCTACAGCTGCTTCTTACTCCTCCATCATGGCAGGACTGAACTGCAGTTGCAGGGAATCACACCAAGACAGATGACCCCCAAAAAGAGAATTACCTTTACAAAAAGTCTGAGAAGAGTAAACATGATAATTTGAGAGAGTGATGCAAAAAGTTTCTCTACCACCTGCTTCTTGCCAAAAGGGTGCCAGTCAGCACCTACTGGAGGGAGTTGGTCCCTAGACACTCAACAGTTCCATTCCTTAAACAGGCTCTTGTAGTAGCATCTGAGAGACAGCATCTTACATATTCACAAGCAGCTTTGATGGGATTTGTTGCTTGCATAGAATGAAGGGCTCTGTATCTGTCAGCTTCATCTGGGCTAATTTTCAACAGTATGTAAACTTAAGCACAGAAACAGCTTGCACTTATGGGAACGGTTCTTTCCTCAGAGTCTGGAAGATGAATCCCAGCCATCAGGATGGAAGGAACAACTCAAATCATTAAGTGCTACCCTTCAGAGCTGACTCTCTCAAGGCTGACAGCTGCTGCTCCCTCCTCTAAGAAGAAATTTCTCTTCGTGTTTTCTACCCTGACTTTATACTCAAACATCTCTAGCTCGACTACTTTTCTACTAGTCATAATACTTCCAATGTCTCCAAAAGTTATCGGAATCATGCATTGTAAGAAGCATTTACTGAAGTTATAAAACAAAGTCCTTTTTTCTTAGCTATTACAGAGCTTGATGACACAGAAGATAATGCAGATACCAGATTTAGCATTTAGATGGCAAGAGCACCCTTTAATGCAAATTTCATGAATTTTAAAGGTTTTGAAATCTAGTAAAGATGGAGCTTTCTTTTCTGACAGCCATTTTACTAAACTATATTGAGGATGGACATGAAATGTTCTGAATAGGAGAGCTCTCCTCTACAATGGCCAGGAAGACAAACCTATCAGAAAACTGAAAAAATAAATATTACTATGAATTTAAGGTAATTATTATATTATTGAGATGGCTAGGTCCTTATTTGATTATTCTTTCAAATTCATCTCCCTTTCCAAAGTTTTTTTTTTTTTTGAAAAAATCTCTCACAGTGTTAACTACTCAACTTTATAAAGAGTTACTTCTGAAGAAGTGACACCAGAAGCCAAGAATGAAATCCTATCTCACCTGAAGTTTAATGCAATAGTATATTGCACTCTTAAATTGCCATTATTTATGAAGGATTATTTAAATTAAAAAGAAAAGAAAACAAGAAAATAAAAAGTGAAAGGAAAAGGAAAAGGAAAAGGAGAACAGAGGGGAACAGAGGGGAACAGAGGGGAAGAAAAGAGATATTATGCTTAGTTCTACCAACACTGGAGGGAAATTAATCACTGAAAGGGAAGAGAACTGATTGAAAAAAATGTGGTTATTATACTTGATATGACAGGAATCAAGTAAATGATTCCTCTATTCTTGGACTAAAAATATGAAGAAAACAGACAGGTGATTTTAAGTATAACTTCATTCAAATACAATAAAGATCCCTGATTTTCCAATGTTTATCTTTCGCTTCATCCAAAAATAACTTATCATGTAACTGATATTAGCAAAGAGAAGCTCGATTAACAAAATAATGTTTTGCCAAGTTTAAAAGCGTTGGTGTAAGTAACATGGTATAGGCAAATTGTGCATAGTTAGTTAAAGTTCATTGCAGTCTATTATAGTTACAATGATATTTGCTGTTCTCTACTTCCAACAGTCACTGAGACTATTTTCATTGTTAAAAGAAAACAAGAAAGCAACTCCACCCCTGCTCACAGATCCATCCCCATATGTAGGCTTATCAAGAACACAGCAGAAGAACACAAGATTATTGCCTTACCTCAATTTTTTCCCATATGGTTTCATAATTCTCTTGATGTTGTATATCTTGCATTAGTTGGTGAATTAAAGCTGATTTATTTGAGGCAGAAGTCTCATTCTCAGTGGGCTGAGTGACAGCAGTCCTTTCGGACTTTTCTTCAATGTATTTTTTAATGCAAGATACAGGCATACAAAGATCTTCATCAGACAGAATATCACTGAGAGGCCCAGATTCAATACTGTCACCCAAGGAGGATACTATATCACTGGAAGAGCTTGGTGAAATTCTACCCACTTTTTTGTACTTTTTTGTTTGGTATGTTGGATACATTTCTGAATCTGAATTCATTTCTGACAGCTCCCAGTCATCAATGTTTTGAATGGTTTCTCTTCTGGGTTTTTGGGGCAGCAACTTTGTCAGATTTTCTAGTTTTAAAGCTAATACTTCAGTCTGTTTGAGATGTGAAGGGAGTGCTAAATATTCATCAGATCCATACCAGACCTCACCATCTTTACTGTTTTTCTGAGTATAGCTTGGTGTTGAGGAGAGGCTTCTGTTATTCTTTCTTCGCAGTAGAAGAGGCGATGAGTTGGTAAGCTCAGAACCAGCTGAGGAAGCGCTCCTTTGGCTACGTGTTGGTGAACTAAAAGGCTCAGTTTTACCTTGTGATTGCCCGTTTGGGTCTTTCTGGTTACAAGAATCTGATGATACAGAAGAATCTGTTTCTGTCTCCTCCAGAAACTGAGAGTTATGAGAAGTAATTCCATTCTGTAGAGAAGAACGTCCTCTTTTTTTGACTTGTGTTGGTGGAGCTGTTTTACACATACCTCCAGGTGTTCTGTCAGCTTTCACTTTCTCAGGAGTATCATGAGACTTTTTGTGCTTTGATTTTTCTTTACAGGTGTAGAAAGTAGACTTCCCTAGACTTATGGAACTGTCCTTCAAGTGATTATTTATTGGGTACTCCAGATTTCTATCACCTATTTTATTTAAGCAATCATATGACTGACTAACTGCAGATGGACTGTTAGTGTAGGGTGACTGTAAAGCTAGGCAAAGCTTGGACCTGTCTGGTGGATCTAACAATGAGGGTGTACTTCTACTAATTTCATTTTTAACTATCTGAGAGATTTGCCTTTTTAAATCATTGGTTTCCATATAATCTTTAAACACGTCATCTTTCAGAAATAGACCTCTTTTTGGCAATGTAGGCTGCGTAGGGGAGTCTTCATTATAGTTAAAGCAGTCTCTTATGGATCTCTTAGGAGTTGAGTTTTCACAGTGAGAGTATTTGATTTTTTCACCAATGTGCTGTGGAAGATTGCATTCTGGTTTTTCTACTGTGGAAACTGGTTTGCTGTCAGTAGGTAAAACACCATCTTCAGAGCAGGGACCTTTAGAGAGAGAGGAGTTCACGGAAGGAGATACTAGTGAGAGCTCAGGTGGTGCTTTCCTGTCTTTGCTTTCTTCTCCATCTTCTGCTGAAAGAGGTATGAGGGTTTCTTTCTCATTTAATGCTTCATTACACTGGGAAGCAATGGAATCCGTTGCTACTGCAAGTAAACCCACACTTCTGATAAGTCCTGGAAAGTCCTTATCCATCTCACTGTAGTTCCAGGATTCAAATGATTTTAATTTCCCTTGGCTGGAGGTCATATCATCCAGAGCACCAAGCAAATCCTCACTAGGACTGTAGTCAGATAGTTCAAATGCAGTAATACCACAATCCAGTGACAGGTAATTTTGAGAACATTTGATGGTTAGCTGTCCAGAATCATCAACTTCAGTTAAAGAGTCAAGACGGTCCTGAAACAGACAAAGAAATGGTACTTTTTTAGAAGATCAGTTTTCATATGCAGCACACACAAAGTAACAAGCTTCTATGTTTCACTGTCTCACACCTAGAAAAGCATTCATCATTGACCTGACTGTTTTTGCAGTACTCTGTAGATGAGCAAACCATTCTAAAGTATTTGGGAATTAAAAAGGGCAGTAAACTGAAAAATGCTTAGTTTCAGTCTGGTGCTCCAAGTTACCTAAAAATAGCACCTCACTTTTCTGCTGGTATTCTCCTCAAATTCTGCTTTCAGTGCTATTTATACTGTAGGGGGTACTCAGAAATTCCATACAGCAGACTCATAGTATGTCCCATACTAACTACCTCAAACAGGAGGGAGAGGATCTTGAGGACTGCTGAGTATATCAGCCACCTTGTTAATCTTTTGTTCTCAGAAATCCATGCTGCTCTAGGATCTTTCAGTTGATCTCCAGAATGTTATTTTGCCAAGCATTATCTAGCAATGACAGACATTTCTTCCTCTATTTAGGAGACAGAGGTTGCTAACTGCATTTCACCTTTTTTTTTTTCTGGTAGTATTATCAACTGAGGATTTATCTGCTGGATATTTGGAGCACAAATGGAGAATAGCTCAAGGAAAAGAAACTATAGCCGTGAATCCTAAACATCTGGCCTGCCATGTCCCCTTGTCAGTATCTTCTCAGTTGAAGTCCTTCAACCTCAGAAACACAAACATAGCCAGAGGAGACCATCTCAAGTGGCAAAAAGATTTTAAGATCAAAGTCAAATCAATGTTTATAAATATTTTGGTGAGTTATTTGAAGGACACTGAAAAAATCCATCCACATTAAGCTCCTAAACCAGCCTGATATACAACAATCACAGAAAAATTATGTTTAGTCAACAGTTTATAAGCATATTTTACTAGATGATTTAATGTTCTAACATGCAGGCAGGCCTCATCTGTTTCCAGATCCCAGCATGTAACGTGAAACCTGAACTGAGAATCAAATAATTCTGAAACAATTTCTGTTTTTATTCGCACTTGTGTATATCTTCAGGGGCTCCATGAAACTGTCTAGAACAAGAGAAATTGGCAGAGCATGTCAACTAGACAAAAGAAAATGAAAAAGTAGAATTTAAAATAAAAAAGCCAACATTAGCCTAAGTGCTTACAGAAACTGTTTAAAAAACATCATCAAGGGCAGAAACTCATATTTTAAGATTCTAGCTTTAGGTGTTTAAATCAGTATACTAGTCATTTTTTCCCAGGTTTGGTTTTCATAGAGTTTTTTAAAGCAAACTCTTTAGTATCCACAATAGGTCTGAATTATTGTCTAGAACAGCTTGTCTCACTACACTGCCTGAACCCATAGTTTAAGGACCTTAGACATCATGCCTGAAGAAAGTGCAATAACCCCACAATCTCTTCATCTTACAATAAACTGCCTGGATTTTGGTCTGGACAACAATAGTCTCAATAAAGAAGGCTACTGTTTTCTATCTTCTATAAACATATGTTTAGAGAACATTATATAAGCATTATATAAAGTTTGAGCCCTGTACTCTGTCCACTCCACCTGCATTAGTCAAAGTAAAAAAATCCTCCGGCTAAAAATGTTATATATAGAAAAGATTGATTAGAAAGTTATTTATCAACCATAATCTTGGACACTGAAAATATATTTTATTCAGCACATTCTATCCAGATGTAGAACCTATGCCACAAATTGTACATTGTCAATAGTTCAGAATTAAAAGAGGAAGTTTCTATAAATCTGTCAAATTTATATTTTGGAGCTGCATTTTTTAAGGAAAACAATGACTAAGCAATGATCAGTATTACAGCTGCATTTTCCCTCTCATCTCAGGAAAAGATTACAAACTGTAAAAGCATATATAAATCAAAACCCTTTCCAAGGCCCTTAGGGCCTTCATTTCTCCTGAGTAATGAGCTCCATTCCTTCATCTCTTAAAAATGTGTTTATTAACACTAGTGAAATTTACAATCACATGCATTAAACAATCTTGCTTGGTCATTTTCCAAGCAGTGCCTTACATATGTGCTTCAGAAGAGCATTATTTAATGCCAGTATTACCAGGTTTTTATTATTCTTTTTATTTCAGAAGAATATTACATTCAGTTATTTGCATGGCTACCAATAGGAATACCTTAGTTCAAAAAATTTGTCCCTTTTTACATGGTAATGCTTCCTGTAAAGCTCTGTAGGCTGTTTCTAATACTTTCTTGTATTTATATTTATAATAGTTAAATTCTGCATTTTTTTCACTCTTTCAGATGAGCTGAGTTAATTTGTAAGATATTTCTTTTGTGACTTAATCAATTGTTTGGGAACATCAATATTCACTATATTTTAACATAGCCTGATACTGAACCTTTCCCTATTTCCTGGCTTTATCAATTGTGAAATAAAACTCACAGGTTAGGTTCAGCTTTACAGAAGTCAGGCTGCATGGAACTCATTTTTCTTCTTATCTATCTCTGGGCAATTTCTGAAGAAGAAATGGTCCTTCAAAATCTTAACTCTCCAAAGATTTTTATTTTAAAAAGCATTTTCTTAATTTGGCAACTCCGCCATGGCAAGCAGCTTGCCTCACTGGTTCCTCTGTCTCCTTCAAGCCATGAAACTTTTTGTGCCCTTTCCTGCTGGCATCTTATTCAGTACGGCACTGTTGAAATAGCCCCAAGCACAGTCACTGCCTGCCCAGTCAATGAGCTGGCTTCCTAACCCAACCCGTACAGCCTGTGCTGTAGGCTTGCAGGATTTAGTAGCTACTCTACCTGTATTATCCATGTTTATTATGTTAAGGCTGGCTGCTGCACATTTATTTTTGTTTACAGCCACAGTGTAAATATAGCCCAGGCAGGACTGTTGGCTGTGTCACCGTTTAAGGCTGGGCTGATAATCAAACCAACGACAGATGCTCTCTTCCCAGAAGGGAAAGTAGAAAAGGGAGAGAGACTTATGGGTTGGAAAATTAAAAATAGCTCTACTAAAATAATAACAATGATAAAGAGTATAATAATAGCAATAATGAAAAAAATATACAAAACCAATATTGAGCTGCCCTGGTGATGATCACAGAACTGCACTCCGCTATGGCGAGCACCACAGACTCTACAGGGCAGGAGCCAGGAAGACCCAGACTGGACTCAGCAGCAGACGAGAACTGGAGTCCAGAATGCATGGGTTGGGATCGGAGTCAGGAGAACAGGTAGAGTCCTTCAAGGATGTCAGCAATGAAAGAAGTGAGCGTGACCCCTCTCATTGCTCGGCTTTAAACTGACTATGACATGTATGGGATGGATTATTTTTTGGACAATTTTTGGTCACCTGTTCTGTCTGCTACTCCCCACAGGTGCAACACTTTTATGCCCTTTCACTTGTAGAACAGAAGAGATTTATCAGTGACCTTGGTTTCTATAGGGATAAGTATAAACATAGGCCTTTCTGCATACCATTCCTACTGTTACCTCAGTAACAACTGTAAACATCAAGTGTTATCAATTCTGGAAGCAGACACTGACTGAAAAAATATAGTCAACTTCAGAAAGTGCATTTACTGGAAAGAAACTTAAGTGAAAGGAATATTTACTGAAAGAATTGTTTCTGTCCTAGCCAAAACCAGAACTCGCTGTGATTGACTGTGCAGTCTATGAACTGAGAGAGTAGGGAATATTAACAAGACAAGACTGTCTCACTGAATACGAAAGAAACCTTGGCAGGTCACTTCTTCCATAGAGGTCCTCAGTTAACATTGGCAGCCAAAGCTGCTCTTCACCATTACACAGAAGACAGCTGACTTCAGGAGCGAGCCAAACATTTTGTGAAATGATCGGTTCGAGGACTACAGAAAAGCATAACAGTTGCTGTATGGGTTCAGATCGAATTTCCCAGTATCTAAACATTTTCTGCTAGCTGAGCTGTAAGATATGGGTATACATACATGACCCTTCCATACACAACGTTTCTACTCACATTCCCAGCTTCTACCAATGAGCAGCATATGGACTTCCTCATCTGGAAGTTAAAATTCCTCCTATCTTTGCTTAGTTTTCACACATTTTTTTGAACTTCATTTCACTTCTAAGTGTCCTATGGTAGTGAATTCCAAATGAGAAATTTTGGCTGTGTGTAAAAGTTTCCTTCTATTCATTTCAAACCAGATGACTTCTCAGTCTCAGGAGGAAAACATAAGCTGTTATTCCTGGTTCATGATCCCCAAGGAGTACTGAAAAGTAGCAGAATGGTTCTCCAAGGAAGGCTTATTTGTATGGGCAAAAGTTTCTAGGTTGGCTCAGCCTTTTCACATATGCATGAAAATCCCTAATAGATAATCACAAGGCACTTATTAGTCCCACAATGTAGTCCGGCCTGGGAAAGGATGTGGGGGAAATGCCAAAAAAAAAAAAGGTAGATAGGAGTAGATAAAATTGTCTTTACATTACATGTTATTTATTTATTTGTTTTTGTGAAATAAAGCCACTACCATTATACCCGATGAAAAGCTTGAATAAATACCTGAAAGTTAAAAGCTGCAGAGCAATTTCTGGGAATCTGTTCAAGCATTAGAGCAGAAACTTGATATTAATATTGTGTCTCTGCTATTGCTAGCCATTAATTTTATAAAAAAATTATTTATGTTTTAGTTGGGCTGGAAGAAAAGAATCATGTCAGGATATTTTGTCTTTTTTATTACCATATAAACCTATCTGGCAACATGCTTTTTCCCCACTGAAAAATAATCTGTCGTTCCCCAGTCAGTCCTCCCCTGTATTGGAGGAATGTTTTTTTTAGCAGTTGTAATCAGATCCAGATGGGACATTTCCTGTTTCTTCCTATCTGAATCTGCCCCCTCCTTATGACTTGAAATCACCATGCTTATGTCATAAAATAATGACTTTGCTCTAATTCCCCACTCTGGATATTCATGCAAGTGTGGATTTCCTTCAGACTTGCCAGAGAAGGTTTCCCAGCAACAGCAAAGCAGAAACCCAATCTGAAGCACCAGGTATGTCCACATCAGGAAGAGAGGGTGTGGAAGGTGGGCCTGGGCATATCTGAGCACTGATTTCAGGACCACCCACTCTGTTGTGCCAAAGATAAATATAAAACCCAATGAGAAGCGGAGAAATAAGGACCTAGACTGTAAAGGTTTGGATAATATTGTGTAAGCTTCAGGTTCATGTATACAAGAAGGGAAATGTCTAAGCTTTCCATGAAAGTATTCACTGCACGTAAAAATTGATTTTTGAATTGGCTATGAACCTTAAATTCACGAATGACCAGAGCAAGGACTTTGGACCAGATGCACCTCTACAAGTGTTTCCAATCCTTTATGAAAAAATATTTCAATCAGGAGAAAACCCTGCTAGCTACTGTCATGACATTTCTGAAAGTTGACCTTAAAGTACCTGCTTTAATTTGGTTATCAGCTGAAGACACTTAAACCACAAAAATAGCAAAATATGTAGAAGACAAGTAAGCTGTCCTTAAAATTGTCATCCTAGCAATTTTATATGTGCAACCAGGATGAAATGCTTCAACTACAGATGAAATCCTCAAAACTGAATTTATTTACTATACCTCCTTAGTCTCTTCAGAAAATGCTTGCAGAATATCAGCCTGCCTGGTGTAGTTTCCATTGGCGTCTTGCAGTCCCTGGAGAATACGCTCCCTCAGAACCAGAACAGAAACACGCAGCTGGTGCCAGAGTAGTTGTACTGTGTGGATATCGACTATCACGTTGACAGAGTAAGACAGAAGCTTCAGGGAAAACTCAGTCTCTAGTAGAGCATGAATTTGTTCAACGTGATCAGATATATCTTCACAAATATCCTGTAATAGAAAAATAAAGTAGATATTTAGCTACAGGCATGGTCTTTGCATAGATCAGCTCTACTTTTCATCTACTTTTTATTAAACACAGAATAGATTATCTCAGTGAGAAAGGGTAACGTAATTAATACATCTAGGGTTTGGGTTTTTTTTAAATTTATGGCAACGCTACAGCAACTGAACCAGCAGCTGTCCTGTTTGGCAGGACTGCTCAGTAAGTGCACAGACAGCATACAAAACAGAAGGATGGCACAAGATCACATGAATCAGAAGCAGAAAACTTACACTGTACAGTGACATCCTAGAAGACAGCAATAGGAATGAAAGTGATAAGATTGCCACGAACAGACTCCCTCTCTCCTTCCTCTCCCCTGCCCCCAGATAAAATGCAAAGAATCCAATCTGTGGCATCATCAACAAAATTCTTTTGGACAGAATTTACCTTTTAATCTACCCTCTATAGCCAAGTAGCACAAAAGTCTGGGCTAGACTCCATGTAGATAACCCATTTCTGACATGCATTGCTGATTGCTGTGATGAGAGGGCACCAGTTTTTCATGGTCTTGTTCTAGACTCAAAATTGAACAGAACAAGATGGGTGGAGAAGCAGAAAGAGGGAAAGGAGACAAACTGTGAACAGTTGTGTTGAGAAAGCAGAAAAGAAAATGTAAGTTACCAGGTTGTAAAACTGAGGTTCTTATGGCGTGGTATCCTCCAAATTTAACAATTAATGTTCCAGATTTCTAAACTGTGCTGCATACAGGGTAAATTCTTTACAATCTAGTCTTAATTTTCTTTGTGAAAGGTTAAGTCACAAGACTAAAGAATCTTTAGGCATATGCTAGTGAGCAAACAATACTGCGTTATAAAAATTCCCTTTAAAAACTGTGTAAAAAAGCATGTTATAAACAAGTAAGGAAATATGATTAAAATACTGGCAAAACATTGCACTGGAGCTAGAATTTTTTTTCCTACGTCTGTGACATATTTTTTAAAGTGACTTGATAGCAGATTTTAAATCCAACACTTAGTTCCTTAAAACAAAACAAAAACTACCACAGCAATACAAATTATTTTAATTCAAACCTTCAGCGATTAACTTCTCAGGTAAAGGGTAGTATATGCACAATGTCAATAAAAATGAGAATAAACAACATAATTTTGATTCATTTCAAATTTCCTATCAAAATGATTCTATCAGACAATTACAATGAAACCTTACGTCTGATGATATTCTTGTGGTTTTGTACAGCAGCAGAATAACAAGAAAATCAGTAAAGCTGATTCTATCAAAATTAATAATACAGTACAGTAACTTTTATCAGTTCAGATTTGACATCTTCAGTCTGAAAGCAAAGCCAAATTACTGAATATGTAATTATATATATGTAACAAATTAAACAAAAAATGAAATCCCTAGTTAATATTAAATAATTTTAGTATGACAGTATGATAATAGCCCTTGAGAAACTATTATGGCTGAGTACTATCAGTAGTTATTCATTTTAATAAAGCACTGACAGATAAATCAAGTCCCCTGCAGGAGCAGCTCTCAGAAATGCCAGAGATGGACACAAAATGTTGGAGTTTCAACGAGCAGGGTTTTGGGGCTGCCATGAATGAGAGGCAGCATCTCTTCCCCTATATCCTCAGTCCCTTTGTTGTGACAACCAGAATCTGTGTTTGCAAGTACAAAACACACAGGCCTGGCCTGGCAACACGTAGGGTGCAAGTTCTCAGGGCTTCAAATATCCCCACACTTCCAGGTGAGCAAATGGACACTAGTTACTGGATTAGTGTGCTAATCTAATTACGGACACACAGACAAAGCTAAAAAGCTCAGCAAAATCTTTTCCAAGCTTTGGAAAAGGTTATTATTATCCATTTATCCAACTACAACTGAAACTTGACTGAAAAGTACAGCTGTATTTCTACGTTCTTTCAAATGTTTTAAATAATATTTTTAGTGAATTTGTTTGGCTGCATTAGCATTCACTTCTCCAATGCTGTTCATGGTTGTTTGGTTTTTTTTTTCCTCTTGGCCACAAAGCAGTTTAATACTAATTTCAGGGATTAAAAAAAAAAAAATAGGTTGTTGCCCAGTAACTGTAACTTTGTAAATTAGGCTCTGTCTATAGAAAAATACTTAATATATCTTCAGTGAATGAGCTTAAGTTTGTGCCAACCTGTAAAACAAGTTTTCACTATTTTCCAGCTTCATACACACAGTTATATGCTGAATTCAATTGCCGTCAGAATTCCCAGGGAGTTTGAAAACACGAAGCCGTAAGAAGAAAATATCAACACTGAGCAAGTGTCTCCTGACAATTGTTAGCAAATATACTGAAAATATTGGCTATTGAATAGATAATAGTATAAATCAAGAGTTCAGACCCGCACTTCAAACAAGTTTTCTCTTGAGCTACCATTCTGCTAGCACCGAAGCATCTCAGATTTCTGAAGTAGACAAACCCTCCACACCAACACAGAAAATTTTGTACCAAAATGCACTAGAGGTTTGAAAGAGGTATATGTTCAAGGACATATGCTGTTAGTTTTTACATGGCTTGTTACAAGTTGCTCATTTTCCTCAAAAAGCAAAGGCTGAAGTACTTACAGGCTACTGCAAGCATAGCAGCCACCAAAAGTTTTATGTTCTAACAAGATAATTAACCACTCCTGACAGTTTCAGTAACATGGAGAGAACCTAAGGCTGACCTCATCCATATCCAAGGCCATGTACTCTGATCTTAACATAGAAGACTACCACCTCAGTCAGAGACAAAGTACCAGCTCTGAAAGGATTTACATTTTAGAAAGAGTGGGAGGCCAAAAGAGAGGAAGATATTTTCTGAGAGGCTGAATGAGCCAGGAAGGAAATCAAGTCTCTGCATACCTTCTCAGAATATATAAACTCTGAGCTCCAGTTTGTGACTTTATCATCAGCTCCCTCTCCCTTCTGACCTGGAATTAGTACAGCATTGAACTGTCACTGTAATCTTGTCTTTCATGGGAGAATAGAAAGGATTTTTTCCTTTGTTGGTAAGTATGTTCACATAACGTGATCTTTAGGGCTGTTGTGGTTGGTTGGTTGTTGTTGTTTTGTTGAATGCAGAAGTTCAATGTCCCATTCAATATTGCGTGCATCTACCTGCACATGCACTTGCAGTCTGCAGACAGACAAGAGGCTGGATTCACTGTGTGCTTGCAGAGCAGTGGCATCAACACAACAGTCTTACTGAACATGCACTAACCGCTTGTGTGGCAGCTGGTAGTTGATCAGCGGTCCCCAATATGTCTGACTCTACCTGCATGGCACATGGTCATGTATCAGTCTGTTGGATGTTCTTGAAAAAAATTCTTAGGAGCCAGAAGTTCACACTCTGGTATCACATAACGTTGTTTGGTGGATGATGCTGTTTCAGCCGAGTCTGTAGCTATTGTCGAAAGAATGAGATTTCATTGTGTCACAGGCCAGATTCCTGCATAAAATGGATTATACCTGGGTTTGGGGGAAGTCCAGCTTACTTAAAGCTTGAAAAAAAGAATTTAGGCCCTATCGATATTCTTTTGGTTTTTAACTGTTATGTGATGATGGGAAAGTGAAGGCTGCACAAAGGCCAGAAGAATAGCTGTGTAAAGGCTAATGCCAGCCCTTTATCAAGAGAACATGATTATGAAGAAATGATCACATTTGCCATGTAAGTTAATACTGATTAGTCCTCAGCAGAAGAGCATTAATGAAGCTGCAGCCTATTTATTTGCATCTTTTCTTTACACTTGCCTAGCACAAAAAAGAATACTGAGAGGAAAGAGTATAATGTCAAATTCAGTTCGTATTACCTAGTACAAGATTTTCTTATTACTGTACCTGATGTCTAGATTTACATATAATTCAGCAAAATGAAATAATTATATCTAGCACAGTTGTGAATTTAAGAATATTCTGTAAAAATTAATGCAGTTCTAATACAGCACGAAAATGCCTTGTTACATAAGTTTCTGATTTTACTGAGGCTCAACATTAAGACCTGGCACAATATGGCCTTGTTAGTCTCATTCTTCCTAACTCCTTGCAGGTAGTTTAGCATTATACAGAGCAAAACCAGCAGAGCATTGTCACATGCCCTTTCTACACTTTGTATTTATAAACAAAGAACAGCACTATCACAAGAAAGTATCTTAGTGCAGTGACGAGTGCCAGTTGTTCTTACCAGAAGTAGCAGGTAGATAAAATGATCCGTGTACTTATAAGTAATAAGAAACCAGTATTTATCTATTTGCATCTATTTCTAAATATGCATAGTTCCAGGCCAATGACAATAATATACAGCCTACAAATATAAGCATGGAAATCCTTTCCCATTTTATCAGTATATAGTTTCATATCAGAAGCTATTATAACCTGAATTTTAGAAAGCGCCATTTCCAAAACAACTTTTTGTAATAATTGATCTCAAACACCCACTAGGCACTTTTATTTTTACACAGTTTCATAGTGGTGTTAAGGTAAAGATTTTTGTCATCCTCTCGTGGGCTCTCCTGTAGGACTGACTGTGGAATTTCTTGGGCTACAGGGGTTGTATCCATGTGGCTGCCAACTGCCCACTTCACTCAGCTTTCCAGCAGCTGATCCTGTGATTTGCAGCTGCTGAATCCATCAGCCTGCTCATCACCCTCCATGCCAACTAAAATAGCCTGAACTGCAAACGCTGCAGGAGACAAAGAAAAAGTGCATAAACAAACTCTCAGGAGTCAATGAAAACTAAGCTTTGATGTTGACTTTAAAAAATAGTTTTCTCTGCTCTTCAAGAAATTCTGTTAAGATGTGCACGAAACTACTTCAAGATGAAAGCTTGCAATATGTTGCTTTAGAGTTAATATCAGTGACAGAGTAGCTATACTGCAGACTTCTGTTCTTTGATCTCACAGTAAAACCTCAGTAGGAAAACCAGATTGTCTTATGACTACTGCACATGCAAAACAAAAACTACGATTTAAGAAAATGTCTTACCTATTTGGTCTTTCCTTTTAAGTGCATTTTATTTCATCAGAAGACAAATATTCCAAACAGAATGTACAAATTCTTCTCTTCAGAAAAAAAAAATTAGAACATCTGCCAAAGAATTTTTTTCAAATGTGCTCGAAAATTACAAATTAAGCTCACTCTCTGCACTGCTCTTTTATGCTTGTATACAGAAAAAGAGCACAAAAGAGAGGTTTTTCTATTGCTAAACAAATAAAGATTTGCAGTTTTCAGAGGGGTATTTTTTCTCTAAAATTCTCTCTGACTTCTCAAAGAGAAATAGTTTTTTGTATTTACCTGCATGTACATCCAAACAGTGTTATAATAAGGATAAAATTGTTCTCTTCTGGTTTGGATTACTGGTGAAACCTTAAGAGCAAATGCTACTCACATTTTTCTCGCAGCTGTTTTTAAGTAAATGGTTAAGTCAAAGAAAATAACCATACATGAAAAATCCAGAGTTTGACTAAGCAGAATCAACTGCCACGGAAACCTTTAGACTAACTACGAGTCACAAGTTTGTCAGGCAGTGAGTTGAAGTGCTGAAGTACTGTAGCTGGTATCGCTGTGGCATTTGGTGGCTGTGGGAAACGAATACATTTCACTGGGTGCAGAATGCAAAGTGCAGCAGGAAAACAGCTACTGGGAGGGCTCTAAGGTCACTGACCCTGCCTTCCACCCACACCGACAGCTTGGGATCATGTTGCTCCTCAAAGTAAGCTTCTCCCCTCTCCCCTCATGATAATACATGTATTACTGATAGTAACTTTTTCTGGCTCACCATCCTTTTCTGCATATTATTCTCTTTCCCAGCTTGGTTTTTATTTTGATTAATTTACCCTTTTATAAGCGAGAAGCATTTTCATCATTGCTAAATTCCAGTAAAAAATCTTAATTTTACCTTTTGCTAAATTTCTCAGAAACTTGTTGGAATATGGGAAAGCTGTTAATTTGACAGAAGTGTTTTTCCTGTAGAAAAATATTTTGCCTTTTTCTTTTCCTTTTTCTTTTCCTTTTTCTTTTCCTTTTTCTTTTTTCTTGCTTTTTCTTTTTTTGCCTTTAAGAGAGGAGCTGTCTTGACGCACTTTTAAGAAAAGATCATCCACTTTCTATTGTGCCAACACCACTATTACAAAATTCTCAAAAAATATTTTAAAAATAAACATCCAGTCTGGTAAACTCTAACTAGGCATGTTTCTACAGGATTCTGTTATCTCAGGAATCAGTGAGTTACATTCTTATATCCCTGCACTTCAAAATAATGTGAAATAGATGTCAAATCACCAGTTCTTTGAAAGAGTTGCTAAATTTGCAATGGTTTGTCTAGGACTGTAACAGACAAGGACCTGCTCTGTAAAAATTTATTAGCAGTTTATGTGACATGTTATATTAGGATGTCTCTTGTGCAAGTATCAATCTGCAAGGAAAATGAGCAAGAAGAAACAAGAAGAGAGTAAGATACGATGTCACTCACTAAGAACTTCAGGCTGTTAAGCAGCAATGCCTGAAATGTTACTTGTGAAGCTCCTGTCTCAGGATTCCAGCAACTTGCATTTGTTTTGCCATATGGGCCATTGCTAGAGCCAAAGTATCCAACTCACTGGGAAGAAGCAAAATGATCCTTTTGTCCAGAAGCAGGGCAGTTGTTGCTGGAAGCCATTCCAGCTCATTTCCAGGACCAGCTGAAGTGCCTTCCAAACCTGGGCCAGCCTGGACCTTTTCTGCAGGAGGGGTTGGCTGCAGAGAAGACAGACTGCTATCCAATGTTTCTTTCCCCTATGAAGTTTAATCAGTACTTTAATGTAAAGGGACTGAAAGACTATCATGTGAACAAATCTGTGCTAGCCATTTCTGGGATATTCCTGACATTCGTAAAATTGATGCATTAATTTCATTTGTATAAGAAACCACATATACGAACTGAATATGGCAACTAATTGTGACATCTGCAGCTCAAAGTTGCTTCAATATTCCTGAACTTCCACTGTTTCCACGGTGTAATAAGCCTAAAGTTACAACCTGAAAACCCTTTGAAAACTTCAGAATAAGAAATATATTCTTGTACATGTCATAATCAGCCAAGCCCACAATGTTCGGAGACTTGACCCATTAAAGTTATCACTGTACAACATTTCTTCAATGAGTAACCATACAACTTTTCATTTGTCTTACTTTAAGCATGTTAAAGAATATTGATTTTTATAAAAGCCTAACTTTTTAAATTTTAAAAATCAGTGTGTAAAAAAAATTAAAACTTGATAGAAAAACTCATATTTGTGCTCACTGAAAACTGGTTTTGTGCTGCACCCTGGAAGACAGTGTTGTACAGGTACTCTAGAGCAGTTTTTCATGCAAGATAGGTGGTACTGAACCGTGCAATAGAGTAGCAGGTATTGATTCCAGCTACTTCAGACAAAAAAAGGATTTTTCAAATGCCTGTTCATTTATCTTGCACTGATCATTTAAGATCACAAAGAAATGATAAAAAATGATGAGGTAGCTTTATACTAAGCATACTCATTATGTATTACATATTCATATCTACTGAAACGGAAGAGCAAAGACTTTTAAAAAATCCTTCAAATACCTTATAGATCTCTTCACACAACAGTAGACTTTTTCTGCAATAATGGAAGTATGAAGGACATATTTTGCAACCATCTAGATAACTACCTTTGCTGCTTTTTATTTTACTCTCTTTAGTCAGTACTTTCTTGCATTCTGTAAGCCATATATGCTAAATGTAAGTTAAAGACATTTCTAACAAGTTCAAATTACCATGTGCAAAGGAAAACTGAGGATGCAAATGGAAGGATGTTTTACTCACAGTGAACATAAATGCTCTGCTGTAGATAAAAGAAACAGTTCTTGGTAGCCTGGCCAGGATTAGGCAGGTGTTGACCTCAGCATAGAGAGTAGTTAACTGGCTATGAGGAAACACCTACTGTCATTTCATGTAAGACATACAAAAATGGAACATGATAAACAATCATGTCAGCTACAGGAAGAACAAGAAAGAAGACCAGTCTTATTATTTGATCAGAACTTTCACAGTTTGATCTACAATATAAAATAACTAGCAGAATTCTATGCTAACGCACCAATACTTTAGTAATTTTCCAGAAAAACTGTTATCCTTTTTAAAACACCAAAGCTTTATGCAGCCCAACTACTACTCCAACAGCTCAGCTTTGAATATGTCCCACCCTTATTCCCTCCTTTCTAGTTTGAAGAAGATTTGGAATTACTCTTGACATGAAACAAGAAAATTTCAAGATTTCTTTAAGTCTTCTGCAGGGCCATAGGATCTTTTTTTTCTGATGAACCAATCTCTCTTTATTTTTCATACAAGAAAGAAGGTGCATTTCTCTTAAAAGATTTTTCAATGTATGAACTTCTTCAGAAAGACTCTTGTTCTTATTAAAGTCAATAGATTTAATTAGGGTCTTCAGTGGAGATCAGCTGCTCTTGAAGAAAGGAGTTTAGATTAAGAGGAAAAATTTACTGGAGAAAAAGAAATCTCATTCTTGAAATACTGAATTTTCAAATAACAAAGTGTAACTCCACATAAATAGCACAAAATATTTTAGGCAGCAACAAATTACTGAAATGTAAGACATCAGGATAAATAAATAAAAGGAGCTGCAAGTTCACACAGGAGGAAAAAATCGATCTTTCTGCATGTCTATGCAGAACACAAGAGAAAAATTTTAATCAAAATGTTTTCACTTGGTCAAGTCAAAGAACGCTAACCTTATTCACTCTCTTTGACTAAAGCTTAGTGGCTGTAACAGAATTTGATGAAGGATGGTGAAACTCTTTACTCTCATGTCAAATGCTCAATATGGTGACTGTGCTCTCTTTTCTGCAACAGGTCAGAAGTAAAGAGCTACCATCTGTACCAAGTTTTCTGTAATGAAAATCGATAGCATGAAAGGAAGTTTCCAAGTTAAGTGGCTGTTTTATATCAGTGCAAATAGGTCTCCAAGATCTTCTCTGACAGATTTTAGAAGACACTTTCCATCAGTCATTGTTGAGGACAGCAAATAGGACACAAAGTCTCTTGGTCTTTATTACCAGACTTTATATTGTTAGCACTGTTTTTCCCTTTTATGTTGTTCAAAGAAAGTAAACATTTAATCTATGAACTCTTATGGGGATCACTGAGATTTTTTTGCTTGTTTCGGAAACATGGAAACGAAGCCTTATAGCCTGTCTTGCATGCTGCTTGCTGTTCACAACCTTCCTGCCCTCTCTCTAGAATGACAAATGTTCAAGTCAGCTGGAAAGCTCTTGTAGATCCTTCAATGAGTTAGTAACAATTACAAAGCGCTCCAAGCATGTGGAGGCACTTCCAGTAGTCTGAAACAGCTACCACCTACCCACAGTACCAGCAGGCCTGTTCCACACTGGATATCACTCACTCCCTTATAAGAGTCAGGGTCAGAATATATATCACTGCTAGTTTTTTAAAAAAAAACAAACAAAAAAACCCCCACACCACACCACCAAACACACCACACATAAGTTTTCTATATCCAGGAAGAACAATCTGAAAGATTGGTAGAAAGCTATTGTACAAACTTAAGGTCTTTACATGAATGAAGAAATAAGAGCGAATTTTAGAAAAAAAATAAACGAGTTAGAAGATTGAATCAATAACTTCTAAAATGTACAAGATTTTTTATTCTAATTTTACTTCTGAAAGTACACATGAAATTTCTTTATGCACTTACGGAAAAAGCTCTTCTAGCAGGCAAATAACACTCATTATTATTCTCAATTAGATGGTATGTTAGAAATCATTCTTAATTTCTTTGTGATAGGTACAGTGTAGGTCACAGTGAATGTTCCTGTATTTTTTGGCCTCAAATGTAATAAAGGAAAAACTAAACAAAAAATCCCATTTCCATCCAGAGAAGGAAGAACACAGTAGAATTTTTTGTAGGCTTTTTTGAGAAGGAATATAATGGAGGCTAAATTGGAAACCTGGAGTTATGAGACTGGCACGACATTCAAAGTTAACTGAACCATATTTATGTATATTAAAAAATTAACATACGTTATGTAGTAGTTTGTACCATCTGATTTTTTCTAACCCTCACTGCCATCCTACAGGTGGCTCTTGGTTAATACAGGTGTATATTTAAAGGTTTGTGTATGGTATTTTCTTTTCAAATAAAATAATGTCCATAATATCCTCAATTTTTTAATTTAGATGTAAAAAGGATACTGTATAAGTAGCAAACAATCAAAACTCAGATTTTATACCGTATCTGCAGAACTAATCGCAAATATTTCTAACATAATCTAGTAAAAATTGCTGTATCAAATAAATACAATAAAGTACCTCTTTCTAATTAAATTAGCTCTAATGAACCCAAAATTCAGTGGTATTAATAATAGATTCTTGTTCTGGCTGCTTATAAGATTTAGAGTTCCAGACATTAGTGTTTTAATACTGTATTTAAAACTAAATATTTAATTTTTAAATTAGACATATTATACATAGAACTACTCAAATACACTGTAATTGTAATTTAGAAACATGTTACGAGACTGTAGAACATATTCTGAGAGCATAGTCAGATACACCATGTTCCAATGTGAAAGCTCTGAGAAGTCAACTTGTGCTCTGGCAGGATAATTCTCCTAATAATGACAGGTTTATCTTTAGAAGAGAATTTTCCGGTGTAAAGCACTGATAGACTTAATGGCTGTTAAGATGTTGATGCTGCTTGAGAAAGTACTTGTGCATTACACAGTAGGACTGAAGTGCCTTGAAAGAAGCAGGAAATGAGCAGTGCTTATTTAAATATTTATTCATTTATATATATACAGATGTACATATAGGCAAATATATTTATTACAAGTTGCTAACTGGAATAAGATCCTTGATTTATAAAGCACTTCATATTCAGTGCTGTTCACATCTTTGAGAAAGCAAGACAGCATGACCTGTGGTTTTGGTTGAGATAAATTTTTTCTTATGCTGACAGAGAAAAGAAGGGGTTTATCTATGAACAGCCTTGTTTTTCTTTATATGCCATTTTGTTTTCTAGCTATATGGATGAAAGTTAGAAATTATCTTTGTCTAGACTGTAGCTTTTAGTGATGAGTGTAACTCTTACCACTGTATAGGCACAATGAGGAAAAGAAAGGTTGTTGCCATGCCTGGGCTTGTGAACGAACCCTTTGAAATTCAATAGCTGAACTTGTCTGTGTGGAAGTTAATGAACCTACACAGCTTCAAGCTTCAAATGCATATTTGTGTATTTTATTAACTGGTAAATATTTTTGTTTTCTGCAAAAACAGTCATCATTTAGCCTGGAATTTAATCCTGAATTTGTACAAAGGCAGACCTTTCATCTTCCTCAGATAATAAGATTCACAAGAAATGGTACAGGATCCCTGGATTGCGCTATTCCAAAGTACAGACAGGGAAGAAAGCAAGCTCAGAAGCACATCAAATTGCAAGTGTTCATATTTCCATACTCTTCTCGGAACAACTGAGCTGGGTCTGCAGAGACCTAGCTTTGCTCACAAGCTTTCCTTGGCGCTAAAGTGGCCATGCTGCTGCTGGACTGGATGTGAGCCTGGAAATACAGTAACCACACTCTCACGGTGTCACACTTCAGCTAAGTTCCCTGCCAAAGCCTGACTCACAGCTTAGCAGAGGTAGCTGGTCTAAGTCTACACCTCTTGCAGAGGTGATATAAAATGCCCAAGGACAATGAGGGACTGACTAACTCTGGTAGGCTAAAGACTGAGTTACTGTATTACAGCCTTGGAAATTGGAAACAAAAACACTTGCAGCAGCCCTGACCACAAAACTGTGATTTCTGGTCTGGAACTGATAACAAGAAACGCCTTCCTCCCCCCCTGCCATATACCACAAAAGCCTACATTCTTAAGGGATTCTGTAGCTTTTATCTTTTTGTCACATTTCAACTGCACGATATATTTCTATGCAGGTCATCTTCTATCAAACAGGAAAGCCATTAAGCTGTAGGAAATGCAAAAAATGCAAGAGTTTTCTCTTTTTTTGACAAACTACCGTAGCATATCAGCCAATCCTGGCATAAATATTGGCAAGTTTGAGTAACGTGGAAGGAGTATTGGTATTTTTAAATAAGCACTCTTAAATATTGAGGTCTTTTCACAGACACTTTTTCAGCACTTCAACAAGAATTTTGTGAGAAACTGAGTCACACTGAGCCAAAGGAAACTTGGTCAGCTGAGAAAACCTTGAAATAGTACTGATAACAGCAAGTCAGTCAAACCTAATATATATTCCCCCTCTATGTCCATCCTCTTCAATCTATAGCACTGCCTAAAATTCAATATCCTGCCCTCCAAAAACACGTTATATATATGTAATAAGCACCTACCATATTTCTAGTGCTAGCGCATATAGCTGGAGCAGAATTTTCCATTGCTTGATGCTTCTGAGCTTTAAATGAAACTTTCACAAATAGCATTTTGGAGAAGACAGCAGCATGGACTGCCATGATAGAAATGAAGGTTGTACCTTGCTTAGCTGGCAAAGTCTAAAGAAGAGCAATTGGCAACTGATGCATGGGCAGCTGAAGAGCAAAAGCAAAAGCCTTTTAAAAGGTAATGAGAAATTCCTACACAAATAGGAGATGCAGCTGCTGCTATAGTATATGGCTGATTTCCCATTCTTCTGACACCTTTTACTAACTATACATCAGTCAACAATTTTCCATCCAGTGCCAACTTTTGCTCCATAGAAGTCAAAAGACTTTGTTGTCTGAATCCTGAACTTTTCCAGTACATACCATTTCAAAAGAGTGAATAATTTTGCAGAGAGAACAGACAGTTTTGAGCGGTCTGAGCATATTCCTCAGGACATGACGAACATCGTGAGCTGAGAACAAAAATAAAACAAAGGGCCTTTGGAAATGATACAGCTCACAGGCTATTTTGAAAACGGCCTCGTAAATTAACGCAATTGTGATAGGCATCAGAGTGTTCATATGTCACATTCAGTCTCCCTGTGAAGAGCTACAGAATTTATTGTTTCTAATAAAGATAGTAAAATCTAGATTTAATTATGAACTCCCGTGTTTACCATTACCTACATTATTTTCAGTCTGTTGGTTTCCTGAGCCTTCACTAAACATGTCTTCACAATATAGGTCAAAGTTTTAGCCAAAGTAATGTAATTATAATCTTACAGTGTCTACTTCTAATTATACTGTGATCTATAAAAAGTTAGCTGAGTAATGTCTCAGGGAACAGAGAAGATTGAGCATTAAGTTTCACCTCAATATACAAAAAAGTTGCAATCTCTCCATTGAAACATGGGACTAAGATTTACAAACATCTTTTTTATCTTCAGAAGTGAAAGATTTAAATTGCTTAAACCCAAGACTCATTACAGAAACTTTACATTATGTAGAATAGGAAGTGAAAGAGACTGAACAAGCTTTTCTCAATATTAAGAAATCCACATCCACAGGAAAAAGATCTGTTAATTTTTCAAGTTAGATTTACAGTGCACAGGAAATAAACCGTATTATTTAAAATGAAACACATTTAAGTCATGCAATACTTCTTTAGAAGTTGAAAAACAGCTGGTTAAAAAGAAATTTGCATTTACTGATAGAAACAGTTGACAAACAATGATAATTTATTGCTGTAGTCACTCCTAATGTTTTGTAAAGTATTTTACTTTAATAGTGTCTTACCTCATTTATACTGGAAGGAGAGTTTTCAGGTATTATCTTTGGAAAGAAAAAAAAAAAAAAAAAAAAAAAGACTGTCCAATTTTCCCTTCCTCAGCTAAAGGACTTGCATGCAATGAGTAGTTTAGAAAATAAGTGTCTGTTTAAAAGACAGACAAGTAAGCCATAGACAATCTGTAACCCAATCCATCTTCAGTGTCGAGTCAACAGCTTTTATTTTGCATGAAATATAGCAAATAGTCTGCTGCCTGTACCTGTGTTGTTGTGCAGATCAAGTTTAGGCCTGTCTGCGCTTCCCTTGCACGTTCGGAGCTACAGTAGTGATTTCTCAGCATTCGGATCTGCTGTATGGCAGCTAACTGAAATTTCAGCCGACACTTGTAGACTTGCAATTAGCAAGGTTATTTTAAGCGCTGACCTAAGTTCCAGCAGAATGTTTATGGCATTATGACAGGAAGGAATCCAGTATAATATCGGTCACTTGGTAACCCTGTAAGGCTGATCTCGGAGAGGACAGACCCTCTGATTCACAGTGCAAAAGAAAATATCTGACCCCCAATTTACTTTGATTTTCATTTTTAAGCTTTGAATGGAATGGAAATATTTACTGGGTTAATGTTAGGAAGCTTAGAATTTATTTTAGGACCTGGTAGATCATATGCTTGGAACAAATGTATTAATAGGAAGTTAAGGCTTCCCCAATGGAGTGATTCATCACTTAAAAAACAGAGGCTATTACTTTTATAATGTTAACATTTGTAATAATTATCTACTACATTCTGAATGGGAGAAGAGAATCACTTACAGAGCTGAACTTATTACAGCTGGACTCTCAACAATATCTTTTAGGTTCTCCTTGGTTAGCTTGAAAAGGGCTCCCTCTTCTGTACAGGCCTTTGGTAACCCCTCATTTGCCCTGGATTCCTTCTGAATTCTCTGGCTGTCTAACTATTTCAAAGTCATGTCGAAAGGCTCAGTCATACCTCCACACCCTTATTCACTGTTCATTTTCATTCCTCCCCCCACTTTTTTTTTTTTTTTTGGTCCATAGATCAGCTTTCTTGTCCCCACCCATCCTCATACTTCCAGCACTGAAAGATCTAACCTCACAGATGGTACCACGACAAACAGCTCTCCAACTGCCCCACATTGGAGCTATAATGGTCAACCAGCTCGTGTGTGTGCACAAAGACAAGCTTTTCTGAAAGCACCACAATCAGAAACACCATTAAAAGAAAGGGTTTTTTTTTAAAGGAGAAAGTAAATGATTAAAAAAAAAAAAAAACACCAAAGAAAGCTGTTGCTTTTGCAGATGATTTAGTAACTTTTACACATCACTAATCACAACTAAACTGTTCCTTTGATCTTGTAGCAAAATTTACCAGAGGTAAAAAGTACTTTTGATAATTAAAAATATTGAAAAAATAATGGTGAAGACAACATAAGTTCATTTAATCTTCATTCTAAAATATCAAATGTATTCTGAGTTACATAAAATCTTGAAATGGTGTTCAAAACAATTAGCAGCAAGCTGACTGTTAGATTTATGCTAAATAGCAAAATTTAAAATACAACATAGGCACCAGACAGTCTTCAAATACATCACAAGATCAAGAGCTAGAGTTTTTGAGTGAACCGACCAGTCACATACCTTTGAGATGGTCAACACTCAGAAAGATGCTGTTGTCACCACAAATAGTACAGTACCTTAATGTATGCACACTTCTGAAATCCGAGCATAAGGACAGAAACGTTACTGTCATGGATACACAATTACCTTTTTTTCAGAAGAATACCTTTCTAAGAGAAGATTTCTTATGAAATGTCATAACTTAGCTATTTGAAGACATCACGAAAATATTGGCTTGCTAGTGCTGGATAGCCTCAGTCATCAAAAACTCTAAGGAAGCTAATCGAAATGATTTTTCTCCTCTCAGATATGCTCTGTTTAAAAAATATGAGAATCACAAAATCTGCATTAAAATAGACGTGTTTTCCATTTTACGTCAGTTTCTGGACTTATAAATAGATTTACTTCTGTAGGAATATGCAGTAATAAAAAATAAAATGAAACAATTTTTAAAACGCAAACAACAAAAACAACAAAAAAACCCCAGGTTAACAGTATTTGATTCAAAAATGGCAGGAAAAATACCAGTGAGGCAAATTTTTTGTTTCAGCTCTTATAAAAAAAAGCAGATTAGGACTACTGACTTCAGAGAAGGAGAAAAAAATCGGCTGAAGCAGCATTTCCAAGTTTGGCCACAGTGGCTTGCTCTGTGCTCAAAGATTATATCCTATACTGCATTATCTGGTTTTACTCAAGTCATTTAGAAAAATGTTATATGAAGCTGTCTGGACAAATTTCAAAAAATCATAGCTCAAAATTATTTCAAATTATTTTAGTTGCAAATTATTTCAGATCCAGTTTCAAATAATTCTGGTTCAGAAATGCATCTTTGATAGGAAAAATACGAGTTTTCATCAAGTGCTAGTACTTCAATAGGTAGATACACAGGCTACAGTAGATTTATATGCTTTTTACAATATGGAATAGATTTTCCAAGATTAATGAAAAGCTTTATTTAATTTATATTGAACAGTGGCATAACACCTAGAGATGCTATGAACATGCAAAGGCTTCCTCTGTTTTGTGGCTTAGCTTGTAAAATTTTGAGAAAATGTAACCAAAGATCAGCATCTCAGTTCTCTTAGAAATTTGATTCACACCTGCCTAACTGCAGGAAATCCTTTTCCTGTTGAATACCAGGTAACTCCCAGAAACATGTCACCATGTAATTCGCATTACAGCTAGTATTTTAGTTGCTGATTGCACTCCTTGTTCTAGGAGGCAGCTATAGATGAGTCATGTTGGAAATCGACTGTCATCTCAATCAGAAAAAACTGTGAAGACCAAGAATAAATCCATGGTGAAAACACGTATAAGCAGAATAATATACATGAGCTGACTTTTTAATAGACAAACAGTACAGAGGAAGAGGATAATTCAGCAGAGGTAGATGGTTCATCATATATGTTCTGAAAGATCTTTCTTCCTAGTAGCTCTGCACAACTGGGCACATTTTTGGCAAATTATTCTGGAGATGTGAAAGAGAGAAGGCAGTAAGGAAAAAATCTCCGGGGTAGAATTAATGAGTGAGTCTCATGTTTGCCCTGATGTGCAAATACTTTTAGAAGTGTTAGGTAAAAGGCAAACATTCAACAAAGTGACACCCACGATCAGTTTCATAACTCGTGGGTTAACCTACACACTCTTGAATAGAATTATTGATTTGTTAATAACGAGATTTGGGGGGAGTTAGCAAAGAAATATCAGAAATAAGATAAGAAAAGCTTCTCATTTCAAACCTGTAACATCACTGTACCTCTTTTCAATATGTGATTTTTGGGGCTTTAATTCCTATATTTTTCAGTTGTACTATCTTTACCAACCAGGCAGCCTACACAATTTATGTTACAAATTCACATTTTTTTATATAATAGACTAAGAATGCAGCCCTCAACTGCAACCAGCCTGATCTTTTATGAGTTTGGCTAACAGAGCTGGATAACGTGAGTTAAGCTAGTTTCAAGTTTTCCAGTTAAATAAATCTTCACTGGAAAAAAGAAATCTATTAGTTTAAATCAAAATTTTGTGAATAAATTTGTGTACAATTTGACTGAAAAAGTTTCTTAAAAGCAGAATAGGATTTTCTGCATGATATCCAATTAGTATAAGTGACTCAATGTGCATGATTTAAAAAAAAAAAAATCGGTTTACAGCCCATTATGTTTCTGTGGTTCACAAGTGGGATACAAGAGACCAAAATTCAGATCTCTTTTCTACCTGGTGTTTACTAATTCACACTAGTGTAGCTATGCACGGAGTACATCAAAGACCTACACACAATAATTCAAGCAGGGTATCAAGACAAGTATCAGATGAATGATATTATGTTGTTCTGTACCTTTTTAGGTAAAATTCAATTTGCCAGTGTGAAGATATCAGAATAAGATGGTTTTATTATCTTACAGGTAATATAACCAAGCCTAAATACAAGAGTGGGGAAGTTCACACTTAATGAAGTTTAAATTAACTGGTATTTTCATAATTTCCTCTAAGCACCCCCTAAGTCATCATAAACAAAAAAGGAAAATGCATCACTTAGAAGCAACAAACAGACCAAAAGCAAACCAGATGAATTCTAACATGAGTTTTTGCACTCTGTGTATCAGCATAAATTAATTCAAAAATGAAGTTTAACAACACACCTGTGCCAACTGCTAGTCCCACTGTACATATTTGCATTTAATATCTTCAGGAAAAAGAGATGAAGAAATGCACCTAATGTGAGACACAGAGAAGTAGTATAGGCATTAACCTTTCCTTTTGATAAAGAAAACATCGGTGAATACTGCCTTTGGCATTTAAACTGAGAATCACTGAGAAGTGAAATAATTTTTTTCACTGCATACCTATTATGTATCCCTTTGTCGCAGCATATCTTCCACTTGCACACAGCAAAGACTCAAGGTTTAATCTGTCCCTCTCCTACATTTTCAGATTCTTTCTTTCAGAAAAAAAGGAATTAAACAGGGCTGCTTGGAGTGCACACATGTTGGCTTCCTATTTATTCTAGCAAAGAAGTGCACCAAAACCAGATGAAGCAGCAGATTTCACTCACACTGTTCAAGTTTCGTATCCTATTAAAAGAAATCCTGAGTTCATTATTTTTATGAAGTATGAGTTAACATATACAGAGATAAATACTGTAATATAAACTGAACTGAAAGTGGAGCCAGACTTCTTTGCTATAACATTTCACCATCCTCCTGAAAAACCAAGAGCTGAGTAAGACTACTGCAGAGGAATTGCATTTCTAATGTTTTGTAGAGAATAAATAGCCAGACAAACGACAGTTTTAGCTTTTGCCCTGAAGGATTTAATCATGCAAAACTCTAAACATGGTCTTTCCCAGGAATTGAATGGCTGGTTAAAACTGGTTTTCCTTCTCCTATTCCAAGTGACTGATTGTCACATTCCAGACATTTCTAGGCAATGGGATTACATCATTCAATTTTTTTTTAATGGAAACAGCTGTTACATCCAATATTCATGACCTTTAGGTTTTCAATATCAAATTATTCAGCTGTTCTTTCCATCCATCTGAGTTGCAGCAAAATGAAACTACACAAAAGACCAAACACTTTTATTTCATAGTTAAATGAATGTACATATTGTTCCAAGGCAAGAGAAAGAAAAGAGAGCTTAGGGGAAACGTGGCATACAAAAATCTTGGTCTTACCACTGCTTCAATGGACTGTCAGCTCCCCGTTCATCCCACACACAAAATCAGTACAGTATTTTGTTGCATATTTCACATTGCTTCTTCCTAGGGTTTGATGTACACAGCTGTATGTGTTATGTGTGGATAATTCTTACAGGACTTCATAGAAGAAAAAACAGAAGGGAAGGCACACACACAGATTTTTAAGGCAGAGCACAGATACTTTTGAGGATACGTGCCAACTCATATAATCAGACTCTTTTTGAGCTCCAAGTTCAGCCTGTCTTACATCTTATTCATTGTTTTTGGTTTGTTTTTCAGTGGAGGAAAACTTGAGCACATTTAGACAAAAGGAGCTTAATCATGTTTTAATTTAGAAGCATATTTAGATGTGATGTATTTAGCTGGTCATTAACTTAGCAAACAAAGTTAAACAAAATCTATTAGTCTACCTAATGCATAAGGGCATTTCTCACGCTAAAACTTTATCATGCTGGATGCATTACGTTTCCAGGATGTTGTTACATTGACGTCTGTGCCTTTTCCAGAAAACTACTTTTGTAACAATGCTTCCTGCAAAATAGTAAAGCTTATTTTCATTAAAATAAATTGTGAAGTGTAAGCAGAACAATAAAAGCACCATGCTATTACAGAGAAAGAACCTGCCTTAGGAACCGCCTGAGCGGGTCAGGGGATGATACCAGCAGCGGGCTCATGTATTGGTGAAACTGAAATAACTTGTTCGTACTCCTGATCTTGCTACCAGTTTATTTTGGACTTCAGTACAAGTCACATTGTGTCTGTCTGGTCTGCATGATATCAAGTATACAGTGGATGTGATCATGCTAACTTGCACTGTGTAAACAGCTTTAAAACAGTGGTTAAAACCAAATAAAACATTAATTTATCCAGCGACCCATGCAGAACTGCAGATGCAGTAATTTTGTATGCAAGGAGAAACTTCAGGGGTTACAGGTGTGTCCCTCTTCAGGATGCCCTTAAGTTAAACACTGTCTCCCATTAGCACCATTGCCAGGCTGCTGTTTTTCTCATATAAAGCACTGTAGAAATTGAATGTTTCATGAGACTACCAGTGTAAATATTTGTAAATATAAGCATATACATAAATATACACACATTTCCCTAAGGGCTCCATAAGAGCTCTACCATTGCAAGATCAAGCATTTTATTTTGTAAGTATTATTTTGCAAAATTTGACACATTGGTAATGATTTTTTTCAGCTAAACATTAAAAAAACCGCTGCAAATTCCTACTGACGCTCCCAAGCTCTGTGCATGTGAGACCAAACTTTTTTCCTTTTTTTTTTTTTTTTCCCCCCCTTTAGCAGCACCAGCAGCTTCTGTGAAAGCCCCTCCGCTCCTGCGGCACGAGGTGGTGCTGCAGCACAACCGCAACCTAAAGCTGCTCAGTGTGAAGCGAACCGTGCCTGAAATGGCTCTTTGCTTTTTTTAAAATATACAAGTTATTAAACATTATTACTGAAACCACTGCACAAAGGCTCTGGGTATTCATGCTGTTTTGTTTTGTTTTCCTTTTTTTTTTTTTTAAACAGAAATTCTAGCTTTCTTGAACACTGTATTTAGCATGGTTTTCTCACTAATGCTTTATGAATAGAAATAATGAAGGCAAAGAAAATTAATAGACATGATAAATGCAATTAGTTACACAGAAAGCCAGTATTTTTGAAACTTATAATTCATCTCCTTTATCTTCTTATACAGTGAACCACAAAGATAAATTACAAAGATTTTCCTACAATGCTACATGATACAAAACTTGTACCTTGTGAAAGTAATATATTTAATAGGGGTGCAATGCAATCGAGACATTTTAATCCTTTATAAAAATAACACTATAAGGTATAACATTATAAACATTATTTACATGCTAAAAAGTAACTCAAATGTGTTATTAAACTCCACATTTGAGTGGTTCCATTCTGTTCAAGGGCCTCCCAGGCACGCCAAGTTGCCATCATGTATATTTACTAGACTATGTCCTAAATGTACATTAGTTCTCTGGCTTTCTGTATGTTACTAAAAAGGGAGGTTTTGATTTTGTGCATTTTTTTAAAAAATTTGTTCATTTTGACCCTACTAAGTAGACTTCCATGCACTGTGTAATTTCCCAAATGCAGCTGATTCTGCAAAAGAGTAAAGTCTGCTGGCCTGGAACAGTTTTAGGAAGTGAGGCCTTCAAAGTAGACTTGAAGCATTTAATAATTGCAGTTTAATGGAGAATTCCTGGAAATTCTTGTAGATGTCTTATTTGTAGTTCCTTCTCAATTACCGTTTTTCGCTACCAAAACTAAATTGCCTCTTTTCTATAGATGCTAATAGCTGCACTTCATATTCAAGGCCAGACTATTCAAACAGCAACAAAACCAGTAGCCCTTCAATTATAACAACTGAATCTTGGTCTTCAGTAAGGGAACATGCAAGACTAAGTATAAAAACTTAATTTAATTCAGCAAGTGCTGACTAGCTAATTTACTGCAGGAACATACCACGACCATACTATAAACTCTTTGAAGAAGCAGCAAGTCCTACACGCTGAGAACCTGTGCATTCATTGTTTTGAGCATACTAGTAAAGGTATTAAAGATCTTAAACTGAACTTTGGTCACAGAAATTACACAAAGCCAGACTTAAAAAAAAAAAAAAAAGTCACTAGAATGAGATCAGACCCATATGTAGAGAAGGGCATTGTCCTTTATTTCCATACTTCATTTCTCACACAGTAAATATTTCTTAAACATGTGCTCTGGCAGGCTCCTGCCCTCTCCACAGAATGTGGCATTGGTCCAGGTTAAGAAAGAAAGAACAGCTTTTTGAAGTAGCAATTCAGCACGCCAGCAGATGACTCAGCAATGTGTTTGGTGAAGGACAAATGGGAAGAAGAAAATGAAAAAGGACAAGAATCAGATGAGAGTTCTGAAAGACAAAAATTATGAGAGAGAACCTGAAAAGAACAGAAAGGAAAAGAAAACAGAGGAGAGATGCTGGAAAATAAAGCTAGCAACTGATAGCTAGAAACTGATTTGCAATCTAACAAAATAAAACTCCTGAGCTGGTCTGCACTGACACATGTATTCTTTTGAATAGAGGAATATCTCTTTTTCAGTGATTTGCAAGATACCTGTAAAATGTGGATTTTTCCTTTGTAATTTTTCAAGCAACACCTATAATAACATACAGGTGTGGCCCTGCCATTCTGATTTGCTTATTTCTGAGATCTCCTATATAAGACAAGGCAGTAGCAAAGAAAATCCAGCTGTTAAGAACTGGTTCAAAATTCACAAATCAATCACAAATGCTTTCAATACAAAACTGAGAAGGGTGGTTTAAATTGCAGTGGAAATCACGATAAGTCTTTGCCACTCAAATGCTTAGCTTGATGTTTTATTTATTCGTTCTATAGCATTTAACAAAAAAAAAAGAGCTAGAAAACAGCAGTAGGCATTGAGAGCTATTCTAAGTATTTTGTAATTAGGATCAGGAAAGAATCTTGAGCAGATTTGAGTCAGGGAAGATATACTTGCAGATCTTAGCTGAAAATAAAAAGCATATAATTTAAATTGTAATGTGGTAAAAAAACATGTTTTCAGCATTCCTTACTTATTCTACCTGAAGTTTGAAATAAATACAGCATTGACAGTATTTTGTGTTCCTTTGAAAGTAAACAATGCTATTTGAAATCAGAGATGCAACGCTCTTATGGAGAAAAGAGAATGGCTCACTTCCCATGTATAGTTTTCCTGTTTAAGTCTGCCTTAATTCTCATACTGGACTACTGGACTGTTGGCCTAGATTCATAAACAATGTCAATACTTAAACTACTCTTTGAAGAGAAAATTATGCAGTGTTTCAAAAAGACAGACCAAATTTGCCCAGCAACTGCTTTCAAATTGGGCCCATCTTTTTGAAACACCCTGCATTTGTGTGTATCATATCCAAGAATTCATATGAATTTACACTCATTTACAGGTAACACACTGCATAACATTTGCTATTTTAATCCAATGTATTAAAATTATCCATTTCAAGTTAGGATACTAGTCCCATGTGAAAAATATGTAAAAAGGGGATTCCTGTACCTGATAATGGACAATGTGTAACACACTGTCCTGTCTTCACAGTTAAACAAGGCATCTGAACCTTCAGGAATTCCATATAAACACTATCTAAAAGTCCAGATGACCTCAGCAAAGAAAACATAGGATGGCCTAAATGGTACCACATCTATACAAATCCTACTCTATTGCCCTTGAAAATATCCCTCTTGTCTTCCATTTGACGATTTTGTCTTCCAGCTGTCGGACAATGCTGGGATCCAGTGACAAATTCCAGCCATACATTGTATACAAGCTGACTGAGTGGTGTATAAACCATTTTGGTCATTCTACACAGCTTAATAGCTTTAAAAAATCAGTTCTGTTTCTATTATTCTGGGGATCATTTGGATGCTTTACTGTATCCAAAAGTGCAGATACTTTGCATTGTTTACAATATAACACTGCTCCTTGAGTACAATTTCTGCTTTTCGAAGGATATTAGCAATATTTTGCCATGTCAGAAGTTTTTGTTCTGTCAGTGCACTAAATAGACACATAGACAAAGAGTAGCCCTCAAAAACTACGAAGAACGAGGTTAACTACAAACACAGAGATCTCACACACACACTAATGAATGATGTATTACAGTGAATTGTAGCATAGTAGCTCAAATATTTTAGGGCAGATAATTCAGAAGAATTTTGGAGAAAAAATAAAAATGCATGAGAAGTGGATATACAAATACTGAGATGGCACTGAATTGCTTTTACAGTATTATGAAAATGATATATATACATATATATTTATGCACATATATGCCTCTATATATCTATTTCAGTTATTAAAAAGAACATATTTCAGAATGTCACATCACAGTCACATTGGAAATGAAAATATAAAATCATCCATTCCCTATATATTACCAATAAATTATGATTAAACCTACAGAACCTATTCTGCAGAAATGTTACTTGCTTTCTTGCCTTTTGAATGTCTGTATCGTTTGTGATCAGAAGCAAATGTACTCATCAGAACATGAAGACGTGAGTGGCTGCACCAAAAGATAAGACTGTATACTTTAACTTGTTTCAAATCCCTTTTAAAGTATGTACCCACAGCTAAGGGTGGGTACAGTTGCAGAGCCAACTGAGGAGAATAAAAGCAATATAGTTCACTGAAAGTTATGAGATGCATTTTCTCAGCTAACACATATTATGAAAAGTAAGTACACTGCTCATTACTACATTCAGTAGATTTTATATTTTGTGAAAACTTATCAAAAGTCTGTCTGAATTTTGGAGTGCTATGAGCGCTAATGCACCACCGCTTTATGCCTGCTAAATTACATGTGTTTCCAAAAAGAAATGGAAACGTTTCCAAACAAAGAAGTGCTCCGTATTTTAAAATGCAAGGCCTAGATTCATAACTGACTCCACAAAAGCTATTATCTTCCTCCAGGGAATCGTTTACATGGAGAAGGAGGAGAGAGCATTCACAAAGCTTTAACAGATGGAACTGGTAGGTACTAATTCTCCTTTTCCTCCCTGTTTCTGCATGGTCAATTGTAAACGGTTCAGCTCCTGTTCAAAGAGAAAGCAAGTTCATCTGTCTCCAAATCTGCACAGTGTCACTACAGATAGTTACATGGAACATGTTAAAAACTTCAGAACAATTCTTTCGGATATATGTATGTAATACTGCTAATGCTTCTTTACACACAATTCAAGGAAGCACAAGACAATACAAGAAAAAAATCTGGTGTGTTTTTATAACCTTTTCTGAAGAAGATGACATCACCACATCCACACTGTCAGTCAGACGTGAGCCTGAGCTGAGGCTCCTGCCCAGATGTGCCACCCAGCTGTATTTGTTAGATGCAAACAATGAGGTCAAGATCCAGAGCAATCCTTAAGAAAATCTCAGAGCCCAGCACAGCTCCCAGACTGGCCCTGGAAGACAGACCAGCCTCAGGCAAGGCCACATGAACTTCATCTCAGTCCTCCAGAAGACATCTCGCACACCTCAGTCACGGGATGGGTACTATGCATGGGGCAACATTTCAATTAAAAGTATAAACATCACTATACAGGCATGCCACTGCATTTTCCACAGGAAAAAACCCACGCCACTCTCTTGCTGTGCCCACTTGCTTGTTGGTTGTGAGATTTTAAATTTTTTACAAAGGAATAATATCGGTTCACAGAAGGCTCTTTAATGGTTAACTATACAGAAAGGGATTTCATTTCGAGGAAGAATTCATGTAATTCGAGAGGCAAATATCTAAGGATATTTAAAAATCACAAATGTGTGGAACTTGTTCTTACTAAAATGCAAGCGTGTTATGTTACTGAAATATTCATGTTGTATTTCTGGTATTCAGACAGCAATCACCCTATAATCTAAAATTTCTTCTGTCACCATTCCCGCAATAAAAGTCCATCATTCATTTTTAACAATAATGAAGAAAATTTTAAAAATTACTTACATTTTGTGTGATTTTCTGTGCCTATTCTTTGACTGCTCCCTTATGCCATATTACAGTTTTTACATATCGGTTATAAGTGACATCTAATTATAAACTGAAAAAGCAACAAACCTTGCCACTATAATGACTGATAAGAAATACATTCAGAAAGCCTACTGAAATATGTAAAGCAAGAAAATGTCTGTAAACGTAATAGTTCACAATGCAGATCAGAATTAGATGCCTGTTATAAAACATAATATCCTACCTTCTAAACTACATATAGACTCAAGTCCTCAAGAAAAAATTCACCAGGAGGATTTATGTGGCTTTTTGTGTGTATGCTTTTGTTTATACTTATACACACACACACACTTATATGTATACGAATATACATTCTTTGGACAGTCACAGCGACCATATAAAAATTCCCATTGGCATCCCTACCTGGTGTAGTGCCAGTGACCTTTAATTTAAAAAGTTAACATTACTAAATCTTATTCATACCCTTGAAATAGTATTTAGCTTTTTCTAGCAAATCTGATCATCAGTAAGTGTTACTATCATCACATATACTAAACAACAAAATACATTTCTCCAACAAATGTTTTGGTTAATTAATTTGCACGATGACTTAACATACAAATTTTTTTTTCATCATACTGAAAAGTATTTATATCATTACATCCAGTAAACCTTTGTATTTGAGTCAGATTAGGATACAAACTAGAGAAGACTGTAATAGGTAACATCTGTGTTGGAATTTGATATTTACTTTACTATTTCTCCAGAGACTATTGGTAGAGCACATTAGCTCATCTTCTAAAGCCTGCACTAGCATATTTTAACATAAGAGCAATGTGAAGTGAGAAGAGGGAGAAATAATAATTATATTTGTTCAAAAGTGCACTTACATGCATTTGTGTATTCCAGAAATTCTGGAATAAGTATATATTTCAAAACTGCAGATATCCAAATAGTAGTGAGATTTTGCAGAGTTTTTATTTTTGGAACTAGATGAAGAAACTAAGAGTGGTGAAACACTCACTTTTTTCTTCATTTTAGAGCTCCATTTCCTATTCACAGACAAACATTCACCTTTATTTTCCTGAGTCTCCTGACTGCTGAATAATCCAAATGTCTATTTTAGGACAACCTTAAGACCTCTATTACATTGCAGATGCTACTCTACTCTTATATCTTCACTTCTCCGAATTAGAAATCACCCTTCTATGTCTAAATATATTGCTAAAAAACTAATGAATGCATCTCTACCCTTGCAGGAAGAGCCTCCTCTTGGAGGGAACGTCACAGGTTGCAGTGTTCTTGCTCTGTGTATCCTCACTGATTTGCTTTGAAGAAACTCAAGCTGATTTAAGGAGCTGTTCAGATTGTACCCTTGCACTAAGGGGAGACCTTAGGTGTTCTACACATTGTTCACAATTCTTTCCCAAAGGCTGTCCATATGGACCCCAAATCAGTCAATTTAAGCATCCTATGCCTTTTTTTTTTTCGTTTAAAAAAAAAAAAAAAACAACCAAACTCTTTGTCCCAAGCCCAGAAGGGATATACAGTGCTGTTGTCTTCTGCTATTCCAAGGAATATTCAAGTCTCTTTGTCACAAGAGCAGTAATCCCAACCATTTTTGTTGACATCCTTTCCCTGCTCTTCCAGAAAGCCCAAGCTTAAAAGGGTCCAGCACACTGTCTGCAACATTTATTATTTATTCATTTATCCTGATAAATTATGCAAGCCAGGTCCTCCATTATCACTTGGGTTACCAGTTAAGTCCTTTCCAGCTCTTAGCTCTTTCACTCCCTTGATACGTAGATAACAGCAGACTAACGAAGTAGTTATTGCTTTTCTACTCAGAAATGGTATCAGAACAAACAAGAATTTCTTACCATTTATCATTTTTTTGTCTTTTTATTAGCCTTTTATTAGCTTTTATTAGTTCTTCTTCTTCTTATATTCTAACCATCAGCCTTCCATCTCAATTTGATTCCTCAGATAACGACCAGCTTTCTTCAAAAGGCAACTGAATCTCCCGTAAAGTACGTACACTCTGTGTTCATATTATGTCTCCTCTGGCACCCATGCAGGCAATTAGAGGACTGTGTGTGTGCATAAATACAGGCTATATCGATAGACTTGTTTACTAAATTCTAACAGGAAAAAAAAAATCATTTTAACTTCATTGTATATACACAGACCAAACAATACCAGCAGGAAAGGGGGAACTGTTTGTTGGGTTTTTTTCTATTAGGCTGAATGGCACAGTTTAAATACACCTGATTTCTTAAAAGTGTTCTATTAACCTGCCATTATTAGCTTTAAAAATAATTATCTTTGTGCATTAAAGGTATGAAATTTTATTTCAAAATTGCACTATTATCTACAAATACACTAGATCATAATTTAAAATGTCAGTGGCTATTGTTTTTTCTATGGTTACTGTTGAAAAACAGATTGTGTGAATATTAATAAACCAATATAGTCACTAGTAATACCCAGGTACTTGAAATTAAAAATATGTAAGTGCCCACATAGGCTTGACGGATACTCACTTAGTATAAAATACATGTAACACCAAAAATGGTTTCAACACCAACATTAATATGTAACTAGCACTAATCCAATGTTTCATGTATTTATTGAGAAATGTCATAAGGAACCAGAACAGTATTCTTTTTCATTAGTAACTTAGGAATAGGCCTTCAGGAATGCATTCTTAACAGAGTTTAATGATCACAGCAGAATAAACATTAGGACAGAAAGTAGGCAACCATGTGGTTCTGCGTCATCTTGCTCAGTTGCCATTTAGCTCATATATATCTAAATACCAAATACCACAGGTACACCTCTGTTGCTCATTCCATTAAAATGCCTAAAACTTTGCATTTCTGAACTTGGACTATGACCAGCTCTGGCAAGTCTGAGCAACTTTGCTCTGAACCTAATTAGGACCTACAAAATTGACATTTATTTGATCATCATTTTCACCCTTGAAGGCACTGATCTAGTAGGTGAGTGAACAGCTTACTTAATGCCTCCAGGGTTGCCCTCTATATGTTAATGGAATAGAGCATTAGCTTCTGTTTATGTTTGATAACATATAGCCAAGGGACTAGTACAATTTTTGAGGGATGTGGAAAAAGTGGTTTTGTTCCTTGCAGGCAGAATGTTATAGGTGTGGAGTTATTGTAGTAAAGCACGTTAAGATGTGGTAATCAAGTCATGTCTGTTTCATTAAAAACATCAATTTGAGCAAGACTGTAGAAATACCATACAGGTTGGAAGGCTTCTAAATAGTGTGATTGTTTGTCCAAAAAGATTTTGGGAAACACAGACTTTTTTTTTTTTTTTTTTGGTACTCCATGTTTTCCATTCTGGCTTTTTTCCAAATACGAGAATGTGCACAGAGGAAAATCTAAAATTTAAAATATAAAATGTTGGCACACTCCACTACTCATAAGAAAAGCTAATAAACTCACCTGTTTGATGTTCAAGCCTGGACTGTAAGTAAAGAGTAGCCTCTGCAAAGCCCAATCTCAGAACAGTTAATCTGTATTTAGCAGCATTTACGCTCAACTGCCCTACTGAAAGCTGTGATTCCACCAAGATGTTCAGAGGCAAACTAAATAAGAATACAACTTCTTAACCAACTAATTGCTTCCTTTAAATTTTATATGAAATCTTGTGTGTACAAAGCATAGAACTAGTACATATAGAAAATACGTTCTGCCAATATAGAGATACATATTATTGTACATCATCTGCTCCTCTAGAGTTCCTTACAAGAGCCCAACATTTTTGGAGTATATAACATATTTTGTCTAAAAAATAACTTGAATATAAGAAATACGATGGATCCTACAAACAGTTTAAAAAAAAATTATTCACAAGAAATCTGTTTTTATCCAAATAAATCCTACTACCCACTGGTTAAATATTAGGTGAATTAAGGCATATAAAGTTGCCCCACTGAGGTTGTTGGGATGAGTAAGCAATAAATTTAGCATTTGACTGGAGTCTTAGCTAGAACGTGCTCTTTAGCCTAACCCTTCCTCTTCAAAAAAAAAAAAGCATTTCACTAATACCAGTGTAACATAAACATTTTATGTGTTTATATAAATATATTCCTCTGGCAATGTTCCATACAGAAAAATGTATTCATTATCTAGTCTTTCACCATTCTTCCATAAGCAAAGTTGGTTTTGATTTGAAGCCAGTCAGGTAGCATATTTTTGCCTATGTTTTGTTTGTATTAAACAATCTGGAGAAAAAAAAAAGTCAGATCTGCAGTTACTTAGATTGTAATCTACAAAGACTGTCAAATCTTTGGAATTTCTATGCAAAAAAACCAGTGTAATACCTAATATGTTTATAGTCAGGTTACTGTTTGGTGTTTTAGTGCTTCACAAATATATGACCTGTCATCAGATAATACTTTGAGTTGCATTAAGGGAAAAAAAAAAAAAAAAAGACAAGAGCAAAGTGATTTTAGATATATTTTCCTTGAAATAATTAATCTAACACAGAAATATCCCATATGTTACGTAGAGAACCAAGAGCTAAAGTTTTCTTACCAAATTAAATTTGCAGTAAAGGAATCCTCATACTCAGAACTATGTGTTTGCTAAACAGATGCGAATAGCTTTTTTTTTCTATATTTGTTGCTGTACACAATATTTGAAGTTAATAAAGAATTTGAAGATTCTGAATAATTGTTGAATTGCTTCAAATCTGTAGTTGAGGTTTTAGTGTCTACTATTTCAAGAAAATACTCTTTAAGAAATTCTTCAGTAAATTTGGGTTTACTTATGCTTGTTGATAGCACAGAGAATATTTCTCCTCCCCCTCACCATTCAACTGAAACATTCAAGCTCCTTCAGACTTTCAACTTCTTAGATTAATTTTCTCAGAGAACATTGTTTACAGCTTTAACAGGATTAAGGAGACTGAAATTTACCAAGTGTCATTAGTTTAAGAGATCCCCTTTGATATGCACAGTGCTACAGCTTTAGGACGTGTTGACGAGTTCAGTATGAAATAAGTTACATTTTCCCTGCATTTATAATTCATTTTCATTTTAGGAGTTTTTAGTGTGCACATACTATCCTTTAGCTATAGACAATTTAAAACACTTCTCAAAAACTCACAAATCACATTTCAGACTAGACATATTGTATCACACAGATAACACTTAAATGTTCATATTTGTTATCTGAATTGCATTTCAGTGATGCTTAAACTAATTTTATTTCATGTGAAACTTAAGTATAAAATTGTTAACAGTGCCAAAATCAAATAATTATCATATTACTGGCTCTCAACCTATTTGCTAGACCTGAGGCTCTCTGCAAATAACAATACTTCCACAAATTTATGTGCAACAACTTGTTGATCCTCAGACCTAAACTTAATAGTGTGTCTTTAAAGTTGTTTCCACTGAGCTATATGCCATAGTTTAGAATCAGATGTCTAATTTCGTAAACATTCATACACCCACACATGAAAGGTATAAAATTATGTCAGAGAAATTTGTTTCATGAAGCTTAACTGTTAAACATGTCGAAGAATTCGTCTCAGAAATCTCTCTGTGAATTTAAGTCATTAAATCCTTTTACCTCTTCTGAATAACAGCCCTCATAAATTTGCACAACAACCCTTCACTTGAAGTATCGAGATCATATCTTGCCTGCAAGTAAAACAGCTGAACAAAGTTGCAGTCATCTTCTCCAATTAAGGTTTTATTTTCACCTGTTGAGTATAAGAGTGTTCTCTTGTGGCTAACTTCTGTCAAGATAATGCAGTCTAAGCAATATTTCCAATAGGAGCTTCATCTATACATCCTTCTGTAAAGGTTGTCACTAACATTTTCTGTGACCATTCGTAAAATATCAATTATGGTAACACGATGAGGTTCAATGATTCTCCAAGTTGTCTTATATACATAGTTGTCTGTACAGTCTAGAGATTCAGACTCTAGGAAAAATTCACCTGTGCACCTAGTTAAAGGTGGTTTAGACAGCATAGCTGAAAAGCTCAAATGCAGAAGCAAGGTATGTTGACAGAAGCCACAGAATAATAGAACCATTGAGGGTCATCAAACCAAAGGCAAGAAGAAAGAATAGCCTTGTTTATAATGCTACAGAAAGATGTCATAGATTAAGTACTTCAACAGTGCTGCTGGCATTGAATAAGTCCTTTTACGGACTATGATAAAGACAGTTCTGAGTTCCAAATTGCAAGAAACTGAACTTACTGAAGTTATCTTCCAGATTCAGCCATATTTTGAGTGACTTATTTTAACACCTGAAAAAAAATTGATTTTTGCTCTTGAAAGGAACTGATAAAGGAAAAAAAATGTTGAAAAATACTCAGAAAAGTCATTTGGTCCAGCCTTCATCATTCAGTATTTATTCAATAAAAGCTACTGAATTCAAAACGAGGGGATAAGAGCGAAAGTCTTCTACAGTACGCTGATTTTACATTTTTTCAAAATGCTTGTAATTGAATTTAAAAAAGCAATAACCTATATGTAACTGCAGATATATTGGAAACTAATACCCTTTAATAACTTACTTTGATAATTCGTTACAGTCTTCTCTTATCCAGAATTTAAAGTACAAGGAAAAAAGCAACTAAAAATTATTTGCGCCACCCACCCCTCCAAAAAAAAGTGGAAACAGAGATAGCAAAAGGATGATATTTGACCTCTATCCAAAATTCATGAAAATTTTGTTGTAGGAGTCAGGAGGAAAGATGAAAGATCCAGTCAAGAGACATCTGAGACTGACCCAGGTATCCTGGCAAAAGATGATTGAAGTCTCTCTACTTGGAAAGAGAGAAAAGTTCAGTGGTCTGCAAAGATTCAAAGATACTATCATAGTATAAAATGTGTTTGTTTCTATGTCAATATAAATTGTCCAGACATTTAAGCCACAAAGTGGTGGTGGAGTGCGTTACTCCCCAAAAAATTAGAAGTTAACAGACATCACAAATACAGAAGATTATACTAGATCATCCAAAATGACAGTTTTTTTCAAAAAGGTAGAAAGCAGTCACCAATGAGTTAAAACAGTAGACCCTTCCCTCAGAAGGTTAAAGGATATAAAGTAAAGCAGAAGAATAGGAGTTGAATCCAAGCAGGATTTCAGGAGGATTCCAAGAATTTGCTGTAAAAGCGAGCATGTTTTATTCAGAATAAAAAAGCTAAATGGATCATGAAATCATCTCAGCAGGTTAACACAATACAAGGACAGAGAGAACACTTTTACATTTGCCTGCAGTAAAATTTTTTTTTTTTTCATCTCTTTCACAATATTTGCAATTGGTAACAGCTACACTGAATGTGTTAGAGAGATGTAAATGTATCTTAGCACAGCTTGAGTTAAGAGTGATGACCAGATAAATAACTAATATTAGGCATTCTGGACTCCAGAGAGTTATGATTCATGCATCTAGCTTACTGAAGCACTCATGTGAAGCTGAGTTTTCCAGGAAATTTCCCAAGGGACAACATAAGACAAGCCTTCCACTCATGCTGCATGGCTAGTTCTGAGAAAGGGCATTGCAAAAGTGAGAGAAGCAAGTATTTTCAAAGTGTCAGTGGTGACTAGTAAAGCCCTAAGTCACACAGCACAAAAAGAGACTGCCAGCAAACACCAAAATCCCCAGGGGACAAGCCAAAAAAAGAAGAAATAACACTTGATTACAGAAAGAGCAGAAGCACAGACAGATCTGCAACAGAAACACAGAACAAATATTCACAAGAGAAGAGATGATCTGTTCACTGAGCAATTTTTCCAAGGAATAACACAAAAAGTCTGCTATGGCCTAGATCCTCAAACCAGCCCTATCACCACGAGTCAACTGAAATCAACTTTAGGCACCCGAAATGAATAGAAAGCTGCCTGAAAATGGAATTGGGCCTCTCCTGGCTGCAGAAAACAAACTATGAGAGAAGGAAAAACTGTTGCCTTCTACATTTGCAGTTTAAAAATTACATTCAGAAACTATTGATATAGACCATTAGCCTGAGTCTGTATCATTCATTTTTGTTTTTATGATTTGGACAAAGGAGTATAGAGAAGGCTTCTTAAATTTGCAGATGACAACAGTATGTGTGCTTGAGGGATACACTTCAAACATACCAGAAGCTTCAGACCATGAAAAAGTCATGGATACATAGGAGAAATGCGAGATTTTTTTTAAAAGTTCAATAATGAACAAAGGCAAAATCCTACATGCAAAATTTCACAGATAAAATGGATAACAGAGGTAAAAAACCCATACTGTAGCAATGGTGTTTCAGAATTACAGTGAATCACAAGCTGAACATGAATCAACCATCTGCTGCTGTTGTGAGAATAAAAAAAAAAGGTAAATACTAAACTGAGATTCCTCCATGTTATTCTATTGTCCTTTTTTACATTTGTATTCATTTGTATTCTTCCTAGTCCCAAACAATCTCCAGGTGCTACAGTGATTGCTTACATGGAAAAAAAATCATTAGGAAATTATTTTATGAACCATTGATGCTTGCTGCTTCATCAATAAACTCTAAAAATGAGAAAACTGTGAGGAATGCTATTCATACACTGACCTCCATTTGGAAACAAAAATTTTAGTGGACGTGTGAGCGTGAGTTATATGTACAGAATATTCTCATTCTGTAAGCAGGCACAAATCAGTCGTGCTTGTGCTCTGAGCCAGCCCAAAGCTGTTTGCAAACACCACCCACAAGCTCCACAGCTCTTCAGTTTCAGCTCAGCTGTGCGCTGATACAGCCACAAGCAATTCCAGATCAGAACTGGCACCTAGTCCAGCAAGATATGTTGTCTGCCTGCAGACATACCTTTCAGGTGTACTCGTTAAAAACCTACTGCATGTTGTGGACATAGTCCATTCTCTCATCAAAAGCTGGCAATGACTACCCCAAATCTTTCAGAGAAGTGGCAGGACCATAAAAACCTCAAGATCAGCTTTCTACTGGGTTAGGACTGATTACGGTACAATTGCTCTACGGTTAGTGCTAGCACACAGAGTTGTATTTTAAGACAGCTTACAGCTCCAGTCCTAAAATAAACACAAATAAAATACCATCATGGTGAGTATGAAGGAGGACTACATTCACATACCCAGCCCTCAGAATGCAGCTCTGAAGACAGCTCAGTCTGAAGAGATAACATTTGCCTGCTATTTTTGGAGACGGTTTGCTGCCTTCAAAAGCTGCTTTAGCTGCTGCAGCAAACCAAGCCATGCAAACCAACATACACATACAGATCCAGACACTATTTATTTGAATTTCACCTTGGATTTCCTTAGTATCTTTAAAGATTCAAGACCAAAACTTAAAAAATGGGACCAAGACAGAGATAATTGTTTAAAGATACTTGTGTTCAGTTGATGGGTTGGGGGAAGGGAGATTGTTACTCTTCTAGTTTACACAAAACAGATTTTTGGGGAACAAAGTCCAGGCTTGCTAATGCATTTTCTTGCTGGGGGAAAAAATGGTTAATTTATTGGCTGTGACTGTCCAAATCTTACCATGTCATATTTCTTACCAAAGCCCAGATCTGAAAAAAAATTCTGCACATTTAGTCTCACCTGAGTTTAATCTTCAACATAACCTTTACATGACTGAAAAGCAGACAGTAGACCAGCTTTCTATCCTACTGACTCTGAAACTTGCTTAGTTTTCAAATGAGCAGCCATGCTTATTGGGACATGAATTTGTGAGTTTTAGGTACTGAAGCCCATTAAAATCAATGGGAATATTTCTTGGCACTTCTGAGATGTCCTGTCAGGTCACTGTTAGTGTTATATTGGACTGTTGAATTAAGCAATTAGTAAATCATGTTGAAAAAAATCTGAGAATGGTACAGTTTATATTATTTCCCTTAAAATTATTTATTCACTTTTTAACACAGGCTGTCCAGACATGCTGCAGCAGTTATGAAAAGCCCTTTTACTTTACCAGTAGGAGAGTCGAGCAAACCACCTTCACTGAAAAATCTGCAACATAAAATCCATCCTACCTTCAGCTGTACTAGATGCACATCTACATGCTTGCTATCCGAGTCCTGCTGGACAGAGTAGGTCAGATCCCTGACTCTTTCAGACGTCATCCGAAGCCAGGTCTCAATTTCTGGTAAGTGGAGAACAATCTTCCAGTCAGCCCCAGTGTGCAGAGGAGGAGGCTTTTCATACTGCTGGCCAGAATCAAGCTCCTTCATAACATCCTCTTCCCCTTCTCGATCCACTGTAGGAGTCATGTTTATGAGCATGGGAGATGCATCAGACGGCATGGGATCCAGTTCTTGTGTCCTCATGGGAGAAAGTGCTACATCCATGGCTAGCATGGGAACATCTAAACCATAAATCTTTCCAAAATAGCTGCAAAGATAAAAAGAAGAGAGACTGCTGTAATGAGACCAAATTTTGCAACAAAAATGTCCACAAGACAAGGAGTAAATGGCAATGTCTGAGAGGTACCATACTTCTAAATAAATTCTTCATCCTGCAAATCTACACTAGAAGTTCAAGAACAAATAGATTTTTCAATTTAACTTTGTTGATTTGAACAAACAAGTTATTTGAGAAAATTATAAATATTGCATTTCTCTCATTGTAGACAGTCGCCTTGGAAGTGGCAGTTTTCATTATTGAAAAATATGTTCTGGTTTTCTATAACTGTAACATAAATAAACTCAGCATTGACAAAAGGTAGCAGAACTCTACTGACCCCTGCAAGTTCATGTAGGACTGGCATTTGTAAACAAGCATCTATTAGAACATACTCCTTGGTCTGAAATTTACGACTAAACACAAAGTATCTCAAGTTTTATTCAAATTTCCCAATTGTCCACTTGACTGTTGATCACATACAACAAAAATTTTGAAGGCATATTTGAAGCAACGATTGAGGACAGTTGATCTATACTAGGCAGATTCTTGTTTGGGAGTTTAAATTCTTGTAGTTTTGTCAGATTAAGAACTGTTGTAATAAGCAACAACTCTATAAAAACTTATAGATAAGAACTCTAACTGTCAAAATATGTATCTAAAATGAAAACATCATTTTACAAGAGTGGCTTTATGAAAGTCCAAAAGCTGTGTCATCAACATAACATTACAAGGTTCACTGGAAAAAGTAAGTAAAACATTTTCCTTTGTACCTCTTTCTCTGTACACTCTGTTTGCAATACATGAGGCTGCTTAAACCCTGTGCCCCAGAAAAGAAAACTTCTCTGTTTAACAGCATGCACCTGGTTTGGAGCTAAGTATCTACAACCATTATGAAAACTTTAATTCAGTAGGAGATGTATTTTTTACCTAATTTTGGAGGGACTTAAATTTGACATATGCCTGCTTTTGACATAAAACTAAAATTTATACCAGCAGTTACTTTCTTCTTCAATGTTTTACAACTGTAAGTGATATTCAGTAAGTCTACATTAAGAGAATTAGGAAAACTGAGTCATTTTAAAGCTGTTTTTATTTTGTTATAACCAGTGCATTTTACATTTTAACAACTTCTGCTTGTATTCCTATTCCATAGTGTTTAGACTGCAAAATAACTCAGTTATGCAGATATGAATTTGGGCAAGATTCCACATTTTTACAGTTTGACTTTCTTTTCTATAAAGGCTGAATTTTAGCATTTAGCACTATAGCTATGAGACTGCAGAAAATAAACCAGTGCCTTTCGCTATTACGTAAGCTACACTTTGACTACTGAGTTATATTTCTAAATATTTCCATCAGACTCTCAGCATTCAGAGACTACTCTTGCAGGCAGTGAGAGCACAAGCAAAGTATCCAAACATCAGTCTCATAGCCAGGAAGGACAAAAAAAAATTCCATTTAATGTTAATTTCATCTTATTTCCCACCCTGCCACTACTTAGTAAATTATGTTTCGTATGTCTATCATCCTCAAAAAACAATATTTAGAGCTGGCATTAAGCTAGTAAATATTAATTTGGCACTTCAGGAGAAAATTTTTTATCAGTGCATTCAAGGAAAGAGAATGAAATAAGATTTCAGCCATTCTCAGTGCCTGCTGTACATTTTCCAACTCTTTTAGTTGAACACTTTGGAATTAAAAAGTGTCATCCAAAAAACTCTGCAGCAAGACATTATGAAATTAAAATTTCAGGATTCTGAGTATTTTTTAAATCCATGTATTTTCGCTACGTGTTTTTCAACTTTGACTCTTGCCATACATACACAAAATACATCACTAGACAAAACACTGAATTTGAAAACATTTGTTCTCTTAGACACTGCTGCTCATAGCCACGGTTTTAAAGCATATGAATGAACTGTTCTAACAGCCAAAACTATCTTGTTCATTTAAGCATATTCTTTACATTTTTTTCTCTTGAAAATGAAATTTTGGTGCAGCACACGTGGTCCTTATTTCTGCATGTTTATCATGAATAAATAAACATGCCTACCAGCAAGATATTTGGTCCCGAATCATTAAATGATACAAAAAAAAAATAAACCCCACAAAACACCACAAACTGGCAGTCTGTACAAGTTTTTCAACATGACTCAGCTCTAGTAAGGACATTAAAGCAATTAGCAGACAGAAATTAAAACATGCTCCTGCAGAAGCAAACAAAAGCTAGCCCACACTGCATGCAGAGCGTAGATGTAGTTTTGATACACTGAATTTGCAATTAGCATCCATTAGGAACCTGCTGACCTGTTTTTTGTTACGATGTGCTTGACTCTATATGCTGGCTCTCCAGCATTACGGCTAATGCCTCCTTAATCCTAGTTGCTCCTAAAGTCAAGTCCTTCGAAGCCTTTTCTTTCTGCCAGATCACAAATTGCAACACTTCAAGTAAAAATATGTGGAGAAACTTTAAAATAGATCATTCTTTCCACATTCTTAACGAAAAAAACAAAGGAAATAAAACGCACTGTGGATACTAATTAGCAAGGTCTGGGAAAGCTTTAAAAAAACACAAATAGTTGAAAGGAGAAACTGTTGCAGCTAGAAATTACTGAACCAGAACACTAGGACACAGATTCATTAAATTGTTTCTTGGCAGAATGAACAGGTAGCATCATCCAACTATGCTGCAAGAAAGGAAAACTGAAAGATTTTCCTGGGCTCCCCGAGCAGGCTGGCACTGAAGCGGCACGTTCGTGGGAGTGCTCCTGAAATCAGTGGAGAACCAGTAAGCTCCACCCCACCATCCCTCCCCTGGCTCCTCCGCAACTGTGGCGAAGCAACGTAATTCCCCTGTCACGCCTGCTGTGACCCATGAAATGCGCTGGCAAGGTGCCGAGAGAGCAGCTTCTGTCACCCTCCTGCACTGGATGTGAAAGGAAAACAGGAAAATCCCCACCACAGAGGTGTTTGTATGAAGTTCTAATGTTGAAACATTAAATAGCAAACAACAAGGCCCAGCAGCAACAACAGCAAACCTCACAGACATATCTACTTTAAGCAATTCAGGAGTTAATAGGACTTGTCAAAATGCTTTTGATCAGAAGTAGATTTTGCTTTGTGGATTGCTGACCACATGCAAGGGAAGACTTGCATATTGGGCTCAGCTCTGCCATTGCCAGCATAAGAAAGACAGGGACCTGCTTGAGCCGATCCAGAGCAGGGCCACAAAGGTAATCAGAGGGCTGTGGAGCACCTCCCTGTAAGGACAAGCTGAAATAGTTTGGGTTCTTTAGCCTGGAGAAGAGAAGGCTTCAGGGAGACCTTATAGCAGCCTATCAGTACCTAAAGGGGGTAAGGTGGAGAGGGAATCTTTATCAGGGAGTGTAGTGATAGGACAAGGGGTAATGGTTTTAAACTGAAAGAGAGTAGATCTAGATTAGATGTTAAGAAGGAATTCTTTACTGTAAGGGAGGCGAGGCACTAGAACAGGCTAATAAAAACTTCATCTCTCAATATTTTCAGGGTATAGCCATGTTTTTGTCATGAGAATCAGAGTGAGTTATGATGATGCCATTATTAAAAAAAACAAAACAAAACAAACACCACCAAAACCCACGCTCCCTCAAATTACTTGTTTCTGTCATTTCTGAAGCTACTGGTTCATTTCACTGAAAGGTCACATTATGAACTACACGACACTGCTACAAGGCTTGTAGTCTTTCTGGTTGGAGAAAAAAATAGATTGAGAGTAATTTTTTTGTCTTGTGTTAGTTCTTTATATACAGTTCTATATTTTCATGGATACTTGTATAAAAGGTGAGAGATCCTGTGTAAGCACATGCACACATATGCTTTCTATCTTCATCTTTAGCAAGTGCATTATGCCTAACAGATGGCTGATTACCTTCCACTAATCACATAGGCAATCTCGCTTTCCCCTGGTTTTCCGCTCAATCAGATGCTAACACTTTTATGCAAAATGTAGAATGTGTGTGTCAACCACAATACAGTTCATCAATCACCACAAGCCTGGAAAAACATCTCTCACTCATTCTACTCCCCAATTATTCACATTTTCCTCATTTATAAAGTGCAGGCCATATTCACTCTGCCAGCTATCAGATCATCCACGTTTTCCTCCAGCAGCAGTCTGCTACTGTCAAACAAAGATTCATTAAGCATTTTAAGCCCATACAGTATTCCAAGCATTGATCAGTGGTGCAGACACTGGGTCGAGTGAATGTTAATGAGCTCTAATTTTTCTTGCTGTCACATATTATTAAAATCAGCCATAAGCCCTATATAGCCACCTGTCTGTCAATGAAAAAATTTGTTTCGTTCTCCAAAATGGCCCAAAAACCCAGAGAAAGTCTATCATTAAATAATTGTCTGCTTGCTGACTTTAAAATCTAATGATGTAAATTTTAACAACAGATTTAATGAGCTCATTTATGTATTGATGTTGAGTTTTCTTAAACAGACACAGTCAAAATTAATCTTACACAGGCAAGTTATATTTCATTTTCCATTTCTTTTCCATTTCAATAGTCTCAGGCTCACTGAGACTCACTACGTCTTTCCTTGAAAATGCAATCTACTGTATCTACTGCAAAGATAAACTGTGTCAGTACACCAAAAAATTAAATACATCATGTCAGTAACTACATATAGAGCAACTTGAATTTAATACCACATTAAGACTATCCATGCTACACAAATTCCGTTGCTGATTTCCCACATGATTTAAGAAATACTACAATTTCAAAAAGGTTACAAAGAACTGAATTCTAACAGAGACAGTTTAGGTTTTTCTCTTCATATTATTCTATGTGAACACATTTCAAAAATACCTCCTTTACAATTATCCTACAATTACACCTAAAAATCTGAACAGAATGGACAGAAAGGGGAAAAAAAATCATTTTGCCCTGCTAGCCCTCCTATTTGATGTGTGTAGATTCTTATAAGTTATATCTGACAGGGAGTATAAAGATACCTGAACTCCTGCAGGACCAAAGAGCTTTGCAAAGTAATACCGATATTAAGCCTAAACATTAATGTGAATTATGATTAAAATCTTTAGCATAACTTAAAGTCCATTAAAATGCATACCCCCAAGGCTTTAATGGCAGCAAAGCCAGACCACCAATGATTGACTGCTGAAATCCCACCATGAATGTCTGATTTCCTGATTACATCCATAACTCAGGATTTAAGGCACTGCAATGACCCAACATGGTCTTTGGTATCTGTTGTTTCTCTTTCTAATAAAAGGTGAAGGACGTACAAGGCAAGATAGAACTTACAAGGCAAGTGTTTAGCTAGAAATTGGAAATTATTGTAGCAAATCAGGGCAAGTGTAAATTCTACTGGAGAATTTAGCAAAAGATCTACCTGAAATCGATGGTGTAGTAAGAGACCAAATGAAACAGACAGACCACAAGGTCTAAGCATTATATACCCAGGTAATCTGCGAGGAGCCAAAGCTGAAATAGCCAAATTGCTGATTTTGGTGTGCATGACCTTTCACTTGAAACTTTGGCTCTTAGGATATCAGTTTTTAAAGAAAGGTTCTGAGAGACCTTTCCATCTGATGTTTATACCCGGAAAATTAGTAGAAACTGTAGCAGAATGAAGCAACACCTGAAAAAAGTACCATTTTTTTAGAGGAAGAGCCTCCACATCCTGTTGGAATTTTCCAGACAGATCACAAAATGCTTTTGACAAGATCCAATTCCAAAAGCTAAAGGAATCTAAATAGCCATGGGATAAGGAGGAAGGTCCTTGAACAGACAGAAAAAAAGAGTAAAATGCAGGGAACAGTATCAATAAATGGACAGTGGAATGGTGAACAAATGGAGACAGAGATCACAAGCAGAGTTTCACAAAAACCTCTGCTAGGTACAGTTCTTCTCAATAAACTGATAAATGACCTGGAAAATGTGTGAACCGTCAAGTGAAAAAGTCTGCAGAAGGTATTGAAATACCTGGGACAAATTTAAACCAAACCAGATTAAACTCATTATAGGCAAAAACGACGATATGTGTATGAAAAAGAAAAAAAAAAAAAAAGAGAAAAAGGTAAAACAAACAAAAAACCCTAAACAAATAAACAAAACAACAACACAGCCAAACAACAACCAAACCAAAAAACCCCACAAAAACAATGAAAAACACAAACCCAAAACCAAACAAACAAAAACCAACAACAAAACAAAACAAACCCAACACCAAACAGTCCTAATTACCTGTGTAGAATGGGCTCAAGATGAATGTTGCTACTCAAGAGTGATGTCTTGGAAGGAAAACTAACAAAGTTCAATAAAAACCATGAGCTTAATACTCAATGGTAGTCAAAAAGAAAATCAAACTTTAGGAACATTTAGCAAAGAAATAGAAAATAAAGCAGGAAAAAAAATCACTACATCACTATATATGTATCTGGTACATGTCTGGCACGTTATGTGCAATTCTGTCCCCCTCATCACAAAGGGAACACAGTGAAGCTGGAAAAGGGTCCAAAAAAGGCAATTTGAAGGACAAACAGGAATATGTCGTTGCCTCTGTTCAAAGGAAAACTGAGCAGGCTGAGACTTTCAGCCTTGAAAAAAGGTGATGTAGGAGGATAGAACGGAGGTCATAAAATACCACTTCATGACCATGCTATCCAGAAACTTTCAATGTTGCTGGTTTTCACAACTTAGGTCTCTTCATTCTTCAAAAGAACCCCAACCCTTGCCAATGGAAGCAGCCATTACATTTCCTATGTGCTTTTTGTCCAAAGGTCTTTAAAGTGGTAGACAACAAATCTTCTCAGGGTCTCAGTCATTTACCCAATATTTTTATATACCTAAGAGGGTGCTTCAGCCGTTCTACTTGCCGTGGGTTTTGCACACATTCCTCCAAAGGAGGACCTGGAAGATCCAAGCTGGACACTGTTCAGGTCATCCTTTCAGGAACAACTCAACAAAGGACCTTTACCTGTAAACAACTTTCTTTTAAAGAAAGCATAACTGAAAATTTCAAACAGCAAACTGGCCTGAATCCACCTCTCTCAAGCCTTCTGTTTATTCAGTATCTCCAGCTGCTTCAACAAGCTCGAAGTCTCTGATCTAAATCCATTTCAGTACAGATATGCTTATGTAAAAATGCAAACACTGTGAAGCATAGTGAAGACTTGCCTGAAACAGTGCATAAAATTTATACACTTCCAGCTCGTATCATTTTATGTTCTCACATACAAAAAAAGCAGAGAGACTAGCTGGAATTGATCCCATTAGACAGCTGTTATGAGGCATGTCAGCAAAAAAATCTACACTACATGTACAGACATTGAAAACAATTGTGTAGTGCCAGATTCATACAGATAGAGCAATGCATTCAAAGAATCAGACGCGTTGGGTTGAATAGTTGTGTTTCCTGGCCATTTCTGACTCAGCACAGGTTTGCCCTGCAGTAAGGAACAGGGACTGGGAGATGTTGTGGTACAAAGAGATTAGCGTTAAAATGGACAAAGACAAATTAGCTGCTTCATATTAACGCATCATTACTTCAGCATCCTTTATTAGCTAACTGCTCTACACCACCTTAGGCTTTTGTTGTCCTAATTTTCACTTCAGAACATCAGCAGCACACAGAAGATGTACACAGTGGCAACTTTCATATGCTGATTCTTCAACATACATTTGAGCAGTAGTTGTTGGGGTTTGGCTTGTGGGTTTGGGTGATTTTTTTTAATCTCCCTGGGATAAGGCCATTTTTGTCATTCTAGCGGCCAGTAGTGAGCAAAGCATTTGCAATCATAACGTAATTTTTCCCTTCACCAGCTACAAAAGTCAGATGGTAAGGGATGCAAAATAATTATTCTAGCAAGAAGATGGCCCCTTGTTTCACTTTTTTTTCCAAACATGAATAATTTTTTAAATTGGAAGAAAACAAATTCAAGATTAGTCTTGGCTAGATTTTAAGTGGTCTTTAATTATGCACAGAGGCAGTGAGACACAGGTGGGAACACATTCAGAGCTGTTTCATAGAGGATCTGCTTATTTGCTCGCATCTACACCACCACAGGTCCTTGACTGCATTTTCAAGTCTGACCCATGTCCAGTCAGGAAGGAGAGCAGAAAGAATCTGCAATTGTTTGTATGCAGTTGTATGGACATGATCTTAAACTCTTCAGTCACTGAGAAGGTTTTAGAAAAGTTATTCACCATCAAAATACCAAACATTATTTCCACTCCCTAAAAAACCACAATTTACAGGCATGGCATTTCATTTCATATCTGTATGTGTCACTTTCTTGAAGTGTAACTAAAAACCACTATTTTAATTCCAGCTACCTGAAAATATCTTTTCAAATCACTCACAGAACCCTAGTTTAAGTTTGCTTCTTTAATTGTATATTTACCTGGTGGCTGGGATCAGGATGTTTTTAACTGAAGGCTAAATGATTCTACGAGACTTGATCCACAACTGTAAACGTGAGATAGAAAAATCCTTCCATCAAAAATTTCCCATAAATAACCTCTTCAAATTCTTGGATCCATTAAATTGCTTTTAACATTATTCAGGGCGGGGCGGGGGGGTGAAGGGGGAGGCGAAGGCAGCAGCTTTCTTCCTTTGTTCAAAATTTCATTTTATCCAGATTTCAGGTGTTATTTTAGTTTGCTTTTTTCTGACCACTAAAAAAACCCAACCAACCAACCAAACTTTTTCTCTTCCAAAACAGAAAAGAACAAAGAAAACTTTTTTTTCAGCAAATACTGGCAGTTAAAAACAAAGTGTCCTGATGCAAACAAATTTCACTGCAAACTTCCAACCAGTCCACCTCTTTTTCCTGGGAGTTACCTCAAAACCAGTACTGCAAGTCTTATCTCAAAGTAAAGTTAAGGAAAATAAGAATAATATATGTTTCAATGTAATTTCGTGCTCCAGTTTCATAACAGATACATGCTAATCAGGAGAAATCTTAACATTATTTCAGTAAAAATTATCCAGAGGCTAAACAAGTTCAGTCCTTTTTATTATGGAAGATGATTTTGAGAAATTAATTACTTGTATCAAGCAATGTGACCTCATAACAGATCAGACAAGAAGAACTAGGCAAGGTTATTTTAGCCCATTTTTAAACACTATTATTTCTTTTCCTCTCGTATGTACTGTACAAAGTATGTCAGTTGCAGTCAACCTCTAGCTACAACGCAAGTCCTTCTACCTTTCTCTAGTGATCATTCAAGATCATCTTGGGGCTTCTTTCCTAAATTAAAGCACTATTAGATGTGTTATAGATAGTGCAATACTGGATGCTCAGTCTCTCAGTACAAAAGAAAGGAAGGAGGAAGAAAGAAGGAAGAATCTACCTGAAAAATTCTTCAGGACACAATATTAATATGTCAGACTCAACAATGCAACTTCAGGCATTAAAGCTGTCCCAGCCCTCATCCTAGTGATAAAATAGATCAAAATAGCCGTGAAACATGCTGTGATTTCCAAAACTAGCTTTGTTACCCTAAATTTTAAAAATTATATTATAATTAATAAAGTTTTTTTTTAAGAAACTGCCACTATTTGGAATAATGAACTATGCAGGTGTTGAGACCAGAGACCCCGATCCATTTTGGAAATCAGTATTCTGTATTATATGAGACAACACACTGTGGCTAACTGACCCTGCAAATTCTCACTATCACATAAAGTTTAACTATAAATAATTTAGCTGTTAAATATAATATTTTTTCAGGCCTTATCTAGAAGAATGCCACAGCCATTGCTTTTTATCTCAATTTCGGGATTCATAGAAATAGACTAAACTCTTCAGAGCACAAATTGGTCTTTTTGTACTGCATCTTACTGAAGGGTTCTGTTCTATTTTTTTGGTTCCTGGTACTATCTATATATCAATAATACATTATCAAATGTGTACATTTGGTTGTGTCAGACATTCAGTTATCACAGTAATCGCGTACTGTAAAAAGTTTTCTTCCTTTTGGTGATTATTTTTTAATATATAGGAAAATAAGAGACTTCTCATACTACAAGTGTGAACCATGGCTTCAGCAACTATTTTGCAAACTCTCTAAACCTCTGCCTGAATAAAATCCTGACCCTTGATGTTGACTTACTGGTCACCTAAAAATAGATATCCAGTCATGCTGTGTTAAGAGCTGATTGACACCATCACCCAAGCTAATGAGTACAGTTGCTTTAACCCCTTCCTTTCTATTGTGCAATTTTACAAGGTCATTTATGATTGACTCAAAGCATCAGAAAGGTATTGTCCCAACCCCTGCGCAGAATTATTGTTTCTGGATTACACTAAATGGCAGAGACAACTTCGTGTTCTCCACATACAATACTATTTCTGCAACCAGAGCTTTCAAGTTTCACCGTCACCCCTCTTCTCAATACAATAAAAAAAAATTATTTTCTCATCTCATTATACCTTATAAATTTTGGGAGAAAAGCTATATGATAAACAATATCAATGGCACCTCTAAACAGTGTTCAAGCAGGTGTCCAACTTCATTTTGCACCTGGGCTCTAGCCAAATGTAAAAATATTGTCAATTACAGAACTTTAAATTCAAAAATCAGTTTCAACAATGCTGGTAGTGTCCAAGACATTTTTTCAGTATCAAATTCTCTCAAGTTTCAATCTCAAACACTTTTATGAGTCCACAAGTATGTAATATGTACAAAGACTATCTACCAGCACTGTTACAGACAGTAACTCTGAATCTGATCTCTCTTTGATTGTTGTTTAACTAAGACCAACTTCACAGAAGTCAATAAAATGAAAGAAATAAGAAAGCAGGTTTTCAAGGGCTATTACAGCTGAAAATGGAAAATTCAGGCACAAAAATTTTTAGTCTTCTAGGTCACTCAGTTACATAAAGCTGCTTTCTTTTACCATAAACTTGATCAGATACGCCAAATTTTGTTGGTTCTGAAACTTTAAGGCACAGAATTATTGCTTCAAAACTTTAACTAGCTATAAGATATTAACATAATATTTGTAATATTAGCAGTTCAGCATTAACACTGATGCTTTGGGCAGCTCTGTACAAAAGTTATATGTCGTATGTGCTCCAGGAGAGAAACGATAGTTCTGGCATGCACTGTTTTAAAGCACAATCCTGGAAGAAGAAAAAACAAAAAGCGCCTTTGTTCCCCTAGGACAATCTTTTACAATGGAAGAATACAACTAGGAAAACAAAAGCAACAACAAAAAAATAAAACAAAAGAAAAGAAAAAAAATCACTCTGCCCCTTTGTCTCCTTCATATAGGTGCATACCAATACCTGAGCTATTTATAGCGTTAAGGGCAAACCCAAACTCTTGTACTCAGCATTCGTGAAAAAAGTACTTCCAGTAAGTTGGGGGGGGATGTTTGTTTTTGGTTTGGTTTTTTTTTTTGTTTTGGGTTTTTGTTTGTTTGTTTTCTGAAGATATTGTCTTGAAGATGCTACAAAAGTAACTGAAATGTTTCACAGGAAAACTTCAGATTTTTGCACTGGATTCTTCCAAAGAAACTCAATCCTTGAAGAACGTATGTGTCTTGGAAAGATCAGGGAGAAAGGATGCCAAACCTGTTTTTGAAGATGGCTTTTAAATTCCAAGAGCTAAGCATTTGACCAGGAGATAAAAGAAAGCAGACAGTGTTGTGAAAAGAAGAACAGATAAAGCAAAAAGCAAGGACTACAGGCCAGAAGAAAAAGAAATAAAAGAAGGTCAGCAGGCACTCCAAGAAAAGGAGAGGCTTAAATACGGCTACAAGACAAAAAGATGTCGGTGAATATATTAAAAAAGCAAGTAATGAGAGTAATAGAAAGGACATTCAATCTAAAATACAGTTTAACTTGTGTGAAACAAAAGGAAAGAGGAGCTTTTTTATTATTATTCTGTCCGTTCTAGGAGGAAAAAAGCTTCTAGCAGGTTAACACCTAAGACTACTGCTTATCAGCATGAATTAGTGTATCATTGTGCCACACTAACCCCATAAATTCATCTATACCAACGTGAGAGCTAGCCCTACCTTGAGCACATATAGCCATGGCACCTTAATGGTCTGCCAAGGTGAAAGGAGGCACTTTATCCCCAGTGAAATGAGGATGGTTAGCTTATCTGTTAGCTTATCTGCAGGTAACAGTAACAGAAATTCAGAAATAAGAATTTGTGGCACAATTATATCAAAAAAATTCAGCAAGAGCACAACATCAAAATGAGGGTTTAATAAAATATAAACATTCAGTGTCCTGCCTGATGGTACTCTCATAATCAACATCCACATGCCCAAATATTCAGGCTTCAGAGAATACAACCACAAACAACACAAAATCAAACAAAAAATGAATAGGCAGGAGTTTTCACTCATATAGCTCAGGTGGTTTATTGACTTATTTTCTACCATGAACAATTGTTCCTTACTGTAGTGAAGGAAAACTCTCAGCTACTTGCCACTGTCCATGAAAAGCTACATATTCATGCTTTCTGCCAGTCAGAACTTCTTTAGGAGAAAAATATTCGTTTCTTAATCTTTCAAGACATACTTTTCTAAGTCCCGCACAATGAAGTGGTAAGATACTTATGCAATCCCCCAAATTGCAAATAAGTATGGGTACAAATTCTGCTTTAAAGCTGAACTATAAATTGCTAAGAGGAAGAACTCTTTACTTCATACAGGCAAGCAGAGAGGGGAAAAATCCATACTATTCAGCATCATCTATAAAATTGCAAGGACGTTTTCACTGTTTATTTAGTGTTTTGTTATCACAGGAGGCACCTGCCTATCTTCTAAGGCTATTTAAGGTGGGTTAGATGTTGCTGCAACTGTACTTAAGAAACAGCACAGGAATTCTGGAAGATATGGCTTGAAGCATCAATTCTCCCCGTGTGGGAGGTGCACTCTGATTCGGCAAGGAAAGGGTACAGATTTAAAACTTGGAGTTCCGCCATAAGGAACAAGGACTCTGACCTCTGGCCTACTTTCTCTGGATACCTTTTTTCTTTTTTGCTGCCTTCCCTGATGATTTTGGCTCTTGTGTGACTGGTTCTATGATAATAGACCAAAGAGTTGCCCAAACACAATATTTTTCAGTGAAACCAAAGAGATGACAATGGTGCAGAGATCACCTTATAATACTCCAAAAAGACCATCTCAAAGCTGGCCTTGCACAATGAGTCCTGACCAGCTTGCACTAGAAGAACAGATATCACAGAACTAGACCACCTGCACAGTAGATTGCAACTTAATATAGTTATCTGTGGATTGGCACAAAAGAGAAGGATGGCGACTTCTGGCTAAGAAAGCTACTTGTACATGGGAATAAACAGGTTTGTATATTTCTTGGACTCAACAACAAACAAACAAAACAACCCACAAAGCATTGTCTTTGTTGTTTGCACCATTATGACTGGGCTGTACGCATTTTGTGCTACAAGAACGTACTGACAGTTCTGGTTGTTCATTTGGGTTTATTATTTTTTTTTTTCTGATAGAAAATGTTCACGTGGCATCATGTTCCAAGACTTTTCTGAGTGCTCTCAAGCACAGAGGATTCTACTGGAAATGCAACCATGGATTTATATTTTAATTTTCCAGAGGCAGAAATATTCAAACTAGCCCAAATAGGATTTTAAGACATAATTTACTTTGCAAGAGTAGCTTGAGAATGATGGATCTTACCCTGTCTGCTGCCACCAGCAGGTAGTAAAATGTTTGCACCAACATATTTTGCGAGTAAATGACTTGCAAACTCCTTGCTCTCTGCACTTCTATGGTGTATATGTTCTGTAAATCTGCTCAACTCACATAAGTTTCTTATTATAATTGTAAAGAACAATAACAGGAATCGATAAACAGAGATGACCTAAACTATTCCACAGGATGTCCATTCAATGGGATACGCAATTTAAATTTTAGATAAAGCACCTACAGAAACAGTAGGATCTTATATACATTCTAAAGAAGTGAAATACTGATACGAACTAGCATTTCTCTTTGGTTAAATTTCAAGTCAGTATATGTAATTACATGTACTTCCAATTCAGTGACTTTTTCATCCTACTACTAAACATGTGAAAAAGGAAGAGTATAAATGAGCAGAAGAGAGAAACATTCATTTATCCAGAAATAAGACCAATTATTTCCAGTGTTATTCTGTGTTGGTTTACTCTAGATTTTTCTTATTCTGCATGGTCTTCCAATTTTGTATAAAATGAACTATGTGCATGCAGGAATGTGTTTGATATTTTGTACATCCAGAAAAAGTTATAATGGAAAACTACTAAAGAATAGAAGAATAAGATGTAGCCATTTGAAAATTGTGTGCACTGTACATGAAGATAAATGATAATGATCGTATTCTCAGGTGTGCTTACAATAATTTTAAGTATGCAATGATTGAATTTATACAAAGTCACATGGTTCTATATGTACTTTCCTAACCTTAAGTAGCAAATTCTGTTTGTTATATGTAACTTTCCATCTGGAAATTGGGATTGAATTTTCGTAAGAGTCCCCCTCACCAGATGTCACCCCTTTCTAGGTTTGAAATACACGTAAAATGGAATTTCTTTTATGACGCTTATTTGTTTCTCAACTAAACCAAGAATTTCAGAGCAACATAAAAGGCTTATAAAACCTAAAACATGTTAAACTGTTTTCTCAAGCCCCTATGAAACATTTAATAAGCATAATCTTCTAATTCCTCTGGTCCTAATACATAATGTCAAAAAGAGAGGATTATTTTAATATTTATTATTATTTAGGGCTTTTATTTTGAGAAATTCTGTCAGTCTGTCACTTCCTTTCACTGAGTTTTTCAGGATTGTCCCTTAATTTTGTCATTAGTTAACATACTGATTACATGTATTGATTTACACTCTTATTCTGAAATAGTTTCTAGAGAGTTTCAGTTTAGTTACTTGCTGCTGCCAACCTCCTACGGTTCACTAAACCATGCAACTGTGATGATTCTACTAACAGTATTTCAGAAGAATACAGGTTTTCAGCATAAATTAGAATATTGGCTTTTTGCCTCAAAACTTGTTTTTGTTCAGGGAGATGGAAAAAACATGATTTTACAGACCCTACAGTAATCCAAGCTTTTAAGATTATCACTTGGGAAGGCTCAGGCTTAGATTCAAACCACTATATTAACTAAAAAAAAAATACAGAAAGTAGAATTAAACCAGAGCAACTCAGCAAGCTCCACCCAAAACATGAAGTTCTGTTTAAGGTGCTTGCTTGACTTTAGAGGCCATTTCCAAAAAGGAGCAGGTATTAGAGCTCTCACTTGGTTTAAGATTTCTGCAACCATTTGTGCATGGAGAAAAAACCACTACTATTACTTTTCTCTTACCAACTACAAGGAAATTATTCTCCCTTGGGCATGAGGCTTCAGATTCAGCACGCATGATTTATTCATACATCAAGAAGCCAGGTTTTCAGAAAATTGATCACATGCATGTATAATAGAGGTAAACCAATATTCTGCATCCTTTTTCATACAGAACATGGCACTGGAAGAAAAAAACCCACAGAATTCTGAATTGCACATCATCTGCAAATTATTTGACTAGGACAAGATGTAAGACACATTCCTGTCCTTAGCATCCTTCATTGGCTTATGCTGGTCTAGACTGGGGCCATGGTGAATTACAGTTAAGGTATTTCTTGCCTCATGCATTGCAAGGTCTGCTTAATCAGCTGTTGAATTCCAATTTACATGTTTTATTCTGTCCTCATGGTACACACTCATGTGACTCTACTGACTTGAAATTAGTTCTGACAGGCCATAGTGCGTCTGAAATGTCACTGGACCTAAACTACTTTCTCAGAACTAAAGGCCTTATCTTTTCCCCTGCTGAAACATCCACTGCTTCTTCAAAATTAACAGTACAGAAGTGCACTTTCACTTACTAAAAGACACATAGTTTATAAATCATTGTATCGGTACCTATTTCTATACCTCTTTCATGCCAAGGGGTCACTTCAGTACATTGCAGGTATAGTAAAAGTCTTCAGAAATAGACTTAGATGAAAAATGATGCTATTAAATACCACAGGGTTTGCAGATTTCAGTCATCCCACCATTTAACCAGTCTTTGGAGAGTGGAATTTATTTGGATCTACTTTTTTTTCTTTCTTTTCTTATGGACATTTACAGTTCTGAGGAGTAGAAGCAAGACTTCCAAGAAATAGTAGTATGATTCAAAACCGCAGGATAACTATAGTTCAACAAGTTAGTGCAAGATTCTAACTAAATACAGAGGATATAATATATCTATCTTGGCATTATAATATGACAATGTAATGGTCAAAATTAGTGACTGATTTATTAAATTCGGCCACCACTTAGTTTTGATTGGAACACCTTTTTGGCACTAAAACATCTACTTGGTTGTAAAAAGCAGAATGACAGTTCAAACAAGGAAAGAGATAACCTATGAAAAACATTTTTAATCAAAATAGACTTAGACACAACTGCTTTAACTCAGTAATTTCAGTTTTATTGACTAAGTCCCCTCCAAACAGAAACAACCAAGCCATCAAGCATCAGTTAACTGCTTGAAATAAAAAGAACAGTAAGGGAACAATCTGCAATAAGTAAGTTATTTCTGGAGAGTTTCCAAGTGTGTTTCATCCAAAACATGTGGCCTACTTAAGCTACATGTCATTATATTGTTTTTCTTTCTGCATTGTCCATGAAAATTAATTTTGCTGTTTGGGAAATCTGTGAGCTACATCTGAGACAAATAACTGACATACTCAGCCATAAGGAGGAGTGGAAGCCCAAACAAGCAGCTCAAATAAATCTGAGAGCAGATACTTCACAAGTCCCTGAGATTATCTGGTTTAGGTCAGATACCAGGGCTCCAGGACAGAAGAGAGGAGGAAAGGAAAGAAGAAAAAAAAAAAAAAAAGTGGTCTACCTCATAAATTCAAAAAGACTGTGATGAGCTTCAGTTATCCTAGAGCCTAGTAACAGAAAATAACAGACAGTAATATTCTAGCTGTCAGGAAGCTACTAGCAGAAACAGTGGAAAATGCTGGAAATGTCTGTGTTCCCAGCAGCTGTGGAATTAAATGCTATTTATAGAGCCTGCCACAAATGATAACATTTTTTCCAGAAAAATCTTTAAATCATTGAAAAGTTAAGAGGGAGGGGGAGAGAGATGAACAATCTGTTGGGAAGGTAATTTTCTTTGCAGTTGCCAAAATCTAGTACAATTAAGTTGACATGGATATTTCCTGCAACACTCTTCTTCTAATTGGTAACTACACTCCTTGATAGTATCTTAAACAGGAGCAGATGCTTCTGTCTTAACCAAATTTATTTTGCAAAGCAAAAGGCAAACTGCATCATGGAAGAATGGATCTGTTTGTCCTTTATGTTGAGAAAACTTGATTTTACAAGGATTACAGATGCCTTTTCATGAAATGAAAACTACTATGTTCTACAACAGCCTAAAAATTCCTCTAAGCTTCGAATAGTCATTTATGACTGACAGTGTAATGTGATAATTGTCTTTCCCAAGCTTGTTCTTTCATTCACTGATAAACATTTTCAGGAGGAACAAAATCATACTATGATATGGAACATATCAATCAAAGGTAGGGCTTTCAGTAGCACATAAAATACCTCCCTGCTCTTGAGTGCTGTCATTCACATTCTCCCTTGTGCAGATGAACAACAAGCCATGTCAGACACCTTCACGCCACTACCGATTCTGCATTTGTTGAATAATCAAATCGCCTTCCTGTGCCCGTTTCCATCCTTCAATGGGGAAGTTCCTCAGACCACCTCTTCAAAACAGATATGCTATTCTATTCATAGTATTTCCTATCTGATTTCACATACAGCATTAAAGAAGGGCAAAATGAACACAAAAACACTTTTCAAACAAATTCACTCTAAAATATAATTCAAAAAGATGAAGAGTAGAGTAGAATGTGTTGGAAACTGAGTAATACATTTTAAAATAAACTTTAGAAGATTTACTTTGTATTATAAAGCTGTTGAATGTCCTATCAAGACCATTTTCATGATGATTTTAATACCTTTTCTTTGACTAGCAGAAGCTTCCAGATGAGTTATACACTGATCCTGGGGAGAAAGTGAGTCACCAGTGGAAAGAAAGTTAAAGAGAAATGAGGCAACTAGTTCTGCTGCTGTTACAACACAAAGACGACAGGAAGGAGAATGTGAAAGCATTTGACAATGAAATCTTCCAATTGGTAAATTACAATAGTAGTTTTAAAATTATTTTAATTACAAATATTATGTTGATATCGAATTGTTTGGATCCACTGCATTCTGGTTGTTCATTATTTAAATAACAACATTAACTGAATGCAATTGAATAGTTACCCTACAGAAATGACCCAAGTTTCAAATTACTACTTCACTAGTAAAAAACTGTCATACAATGCTATGGAGTCTCACCCCACGTATCAAAAAGTAATTTTAAATGTCAAGATATGCAAATCATGCAATTCTTTCTGAGTGAATATTCTCACTAAAAATTCAGAAGCCTGGAATAATTCAGTCACATAGTTTATTCACCACTATGTAACAGAAACACATGGATGAAATACAAAGATGTAATGAACTCCTAAAATTTTTTTAGTGCATAGGAGTATCTGGATGAACAGTCATATACGAACAAGACTTAACTTTCATTCTTTAAATATAAATAGACATTAAGCAATCAGAAGGCTGTAGCAATGCAAAGGAAGAGGTGAAATTTAACATTTGCCCGTGCTTCCTGGGGGAGTTTTAATGCACGTCTTGTTTGAAGCATCTTTCTTTGTGAAAGCATCCTTTTGCATTAATATAGCATGATAGGAATTGGCATTCTCTTCTGTAATACTAATGATCCCAATTTTATCCTGATGTTACCCAATAGCTTTAGTCAGAACAGAATCCAGCTTTTTGACTACCAGAGAATAGAGGTTGAGGACCACACCGAATACTAACTTAAAAAGTTAAATGAAATAGTGGTTCTTTAGAGTAATACACAGTGACAGACTTTGCAATCCCTCCGCTGCCCTGAGTTTCTTTCTGGTTGAGCAAATCTCGTCATCTTTAAAAGATACAAGTGAAACAGGCTTGGAGATTGGGAATGCATTTCTCCAGTGAGGAAAGAAGAAACAAGCTGAAATAATGCAATTTTCCCATAGCAACCTACCCAGTTTCTGAGCTGATTACTTCTATTCAGGCACATAGGCAGGGTTTCCTGCGGCAAGTGAGGGCCTGTTAACCCCAAAGTCAGGCTTATGGTGTGGAGAGGTAAACACTGATAAAACACGTAGTGGTTTTTCAGTAGAAATAAATCATATACCAAAAAGAATTAAGAACTCACTGGCTAGCTGAGCAATCTTGGAAAGAAACATTTGGTGGGGAATTAAACTAGGCTGTTTTGAGTGAGATTCCACAGGGATTAGCAAGGCCTAATGCTATTTTAACGTTTTTGCAAGTAATCTGGAGGCAAATATAAAAATATTACTTGTAATATTTGCAGATAGACTGGTGCAAAGCTAAAAAATGATCAGCCCAGGTCTAGCACAGGAAGAAGCCTCCCCTTCTTTTCCAGAGGAGCGCCACTGGTGGCTAAGGTCAAGCTTTTTGAAAACTAGTCCAATAAATAAAATGCATTTTAATCTTAACAAATGTAGAGTTGCACACCAAAGATCAAGGAATGAAGTGAGTAACAAACACACTGAGGAATCCTGACTCAGGAAAGGCATTAAGGACTGTTAAAGGCAAACAAAATGAGCACTGTGTGGTGTACTGTGATCACAGGACTTACTATGATTTTTGGAATAAACCAGGAGCTGGGAACAGTAGGAAAAAACTAGCACTGCTACTGACTGTAAGTGATGGTGAGAATGGAATGCTGTGTGGAGGTGTGGTATACACATTTAAAAAAAAAATGTTGAAAAACTGGAATGTGTGTGGCAAAAGTAATTGAAAATAATAATAGGTGCTTGAAACTGGAAGGCATAAAAAGCTGTATCTGTTTAATGTATCAACAGGAAAACTGAGGTACATTTTCCATGGATAACATGTGAACCTCAAAAGAGGAATACGTTTCCTACTAAAAAGCAGAGAAAAACTCAGGTGTGAAGGTTGAAGCCAGACAAGTTCAAATGCTGAAAGAAGTCTCCAGCAATAAGGACAATTAATCATGATAATCAAGTTACTGAAAGAAAAAAAAAGGTGGATTCTCTGCCTGTTGCTGATCAAGAAAGGAAGATATCAGTTGGCCAAACTCAAGTTATTGGGCCCAAACATATGCAAAATATAATAACTTCCATACCTAGAAACTGCTCAGGGAAGAAAATTGTCAGAAAAGACTGCTGGAACAGAAACGAGGATTTCTGTAGTCAGTATTCAGACCCTTAGGCTGTACTACATTTCACAACACCATAGCAGAGAATGCTGATCTCTCAGGAAAATAAAATCTGACTCCTTCTGATCATTCTCTAAAAAATTCTTGGTTTATTATCATTATTGTTCTGAATTTCTAACACCATTTCACTGCTATAACCCCTCTCCCTCACCAAGTGAAGAGACTCATTACTAAACACGTTACTTTGTAAATAATGTGTTTTACCATCTGCTAGCATATCTGAAATATTTTCTTTTGTGGGAAAAAGAAAATTTCATTTCAAAGCGCTACTGAAGGGAAAAGAAATTGAAATGAAAGAAGGTTTACATTGAAAACACTTTTTAGTATTTATGGATTTTTTTTCTCTATATACATCTTTCTATTTTTATACAGTTATAAAATTCAGCATGGCCAAATCCAGTTAAAAAAATTTGAATTAAGAATTTTCCTTGGATACAGTAAATGAAATAGTTCAATAGAGTTCCAGCCACTGTTTTTTCCAGAACTTCAGAAAATAGGCAATGAAAGTATCAGCTTCAGGATAGCCTTTAAATACTCTCTCCTGAAGCAGATCTGAAGTTACATGGTTGATAACGCAGCGAGCCTATTCTGGTGCCTTCATTTAGACTATATTACTCAGTGTATCATGCTGGTTTGATTCAGTCTATTGGTAATGTAAGTTTCTGACGCTGAAAGTAAGTTTCAAAAAGAGGTGTTTATTGCAGAGAATAGCTCTGCTTCCCAAAGCATGGAGTTAGAGAGTCAGGAATAGTTAGTCTGTATATCACAGCCCCTGCAAACACAGCCTGACAGAAGGACAGGAAAATAAACCTCTTCTTCCATTTCTTTTCAACTCTTTCTTTAAGAATGAAGAAACAGGCCTAGAAAAAAAGAAAAAAAATATACTTTATATTGAACCTTACAGAACATAACCTCAGCAATGATTCCATAAATAACTAACTACGATTATACCTAATGTATATTCCTTTTTTGTTTCAAATAAGATTTACTCATGGAAAGCTGCTGTTTAATTCATGACATTCCTAAACAGACTCTGAAAGTTCTGTACTTACATTCATAATCATTTCAAAGGCATTACAATATATCCTGTAATTAGAGCAACCCTGTATAGAGCTGCAGTCTCAAGGTTTCATTCTGCTAAATGCTTTTTTTCATTTCATGTTGAAGCAATAGAAAATTCACTGACTCACAGAACTGCTCCATCTTTGAAGAGCTGCAGACTTGTTTATATAAATATGATTCCAGGAAAAGCAAGTCTAACTGCAATTCCTGCAAAACTGCTATGACACACCATGTGATTGTTGTCAAACCACAACCACCATATGTAATATAGGCTCAGTTTAATACATTTCGGAATGGGGGATTTATACCTTCAATTCTGCACTCCACAAACTGCACCTTGATCTTTCCTTCTGAGCTTCAGAGCAAAAGAATATCAAAACATGACTCATAGCCTTGAAAAAAACATGAGTCTGTCTTGGGGAAAAAGTACACGCAATCTCTACAAGATCTGAGCTGACGCCAAGCAAGAGAACATTGGCATGGCTAAACAGTAAGAACTCATATCAGCTGTCATTACCACAGCTTTTGTTTGTATAATATGTGATATGGAGCTGTCAATGCATGTTTGCAGCAGGTATAAAAAGTCCTGATGCCCTTTGCATCCCAAGCTCAAAAGTTTTGCATCTCATATTGTCAGCAGTTCATAGCAGAGCTGCTCGCCCTCCTGAGAGAAGTGAGCTGCAGCCTTCCCCATCAGCTGTTGGGTAGAGAGGTATTCTTGTCACCTACCTGGCTGGGCACACCTGTGCCAGTTACTCCCAGGTAACTGAATTTTTGTCAGTAACATATTTGGCTGCATACATCTACCTCACAATCTTGTGAACTCATATATCATGCCTGAGGGGCCCTTGGGGACCACACTGTCAGCTGCTTGAACAAATCACAAAAGCTGCAGCTCCAAGTCCAAGGTCCTTTTAGGAGGGAAGGTGACAGAGGGCAGCTGGTGGAACCAGTGGACAGCTGTTCCCAGGCTGCTCGCCCGCTGGAAACCCTGCTCCAGCATCTCCTCTGGGACACTGCAACAAGGAGGAGGGAAACTTCTCTTCTGCCTCCAGAAAGAACAATAAGGTATCATGACACTGCACTTGACAAAACTCCTCTTCAGTCCAAATTAGGAAAAATTAATTATTTGTGTATATCATATACCATACAAACATGGGAGAGTCCATGTGCTGGGCAGCAGGTGGGCCGATAAGGGCATTGTGGGTGTTTTGCAGGCTGATGTTACTGTGTACAAAGCCAAAAAACCCAAGCTATAATGGTGCAAATGAAGTCAGTTACATGGCAAGGGCTAGTTAACCTTACTACCAACCTATAAGCAGCTTCTCTCCCTCCAGAGGTGCACTCTTCACACTTCCAGCTGTGCAGGCCCTGGTAGTTCAGCTTGCATGCCTACTGCAGCCTCTGCTTTCAAAACACTAAATTTTCAACCAACGCCCATTGCTTTGAAAAGTCATAACAGATTTGCTGGCTTTTGTACAGCATTAGTATCATTTTCTTTGGAGGTCCTTTATAACCACGGTTGTCAGCAGTTCAGCTATCATTTTTTTTACATCGTTATGTTACGGGCCATTAACACAAGTTCTCTTTATCACCTCATTCGCACATTTTAAAGTTCATGATGTATTATACCTCTTTAGCACAATGCTACCATTTTAACTATATTAAACTAAAAACTGCCTTTAAGTCCACAAACTGGTTTTTTCCAACTCAATGTTTTGTTCAAAAAACATCTTTACTAAAAATCTATGCAATAGTTCCTGTCTGCATATGTGGCTTGTTAGTAAAGCTAAGATTAATAAAAATGCATCTCCTCTAAGAAACAGATGTTGCAAACAGCCTTGAAAATTTGCATTTATATTCGTCTTTAAAAGTGTCAGGAAAATTGTAAAATCTGGGCAAGTAATTCCTGTTCATCTGTGTACATCTCAGATATCTACGAATTCTCCCCTGGAGTGCTATTCCTACAAAGTTTGTCTGAAAAGGAAATCAGAGAAGCACTAATTCGAAAGTTGCTATTTCACATAATTAGCACAAATCTCACTATAGATGGAGAGATACTGTATGTATTCAAAAATAACCATCTTCTGCACTGGCCTGCACAAGCTCCATTCTTTAGGCTATAATATGGTACGTACATTATCCATCTTATACAGTTTGATTTGTAATGCAATGTATATATCAACGTAATTTTGCAAAATCAGTTTATAAAATCAGATCTATACAAAATGGTAGTTTGACTGGAAGAGAGCCAACATCACTCCAGTCTTCAAAAAGGCCAAGAAAGGTGACCCAGGAAACTACAGGCCAGTCAGCTTCACCTCCATCCCTGGAAAGGTGATGGAACAACTCATTCTGGATGTCATCTCCAAGCATGTAGAAGAAGGTTATCAGGAGTAGTTAGCACAGGTTCACCAAGGGGAAATCATGTTTGACCAACATGATAGCCTTCTGTGGTGGTATGACCGGCTGGGTAGATGAGGGAACAGTAGTGGATGTTGTCTACCTTGACTTCAGCAAGGCTTTTGACACCATCTCTCATGACATCCTCGTAGGCAAGCTCAGGAAGTGCAGTCTGGATGAATGCACAGTGAGACGGATCATGAACTGGTTAGATGGCAGAGCTCAGAGGGTTGTGATCAACGGTGCAGTGCCTGGTTGGAGACCTGTAGTTAGTGCAGTTCCCCAGGGGTCAATGCTAGGTCCAGTCTTGTTCAACCTGTTCATTAATGACCTGGACGAAGAGACTGAGTGCACCCTCAGCAAGTTCACTGATGAGACCAAACTGAGAGAAAGGGTTGACACACCAGAAGGCTGTGCTGCCATTCAGCGAGACCTGGGCAGGTTGGAGGACTGGGCAGAGAAGAACCTGATGAAATTCAACAAGTGTAGGGTCCTGCACCTGTGGAGGAATAACCCCAGGCACCAGTACAGGCTAGGGGTGGACCTCCTGGGAAGCAGCACTGCAGAGAAGGACCTGGGAGTTCTGGTTGAGAACAGGTTGACCATGAGTCAACAATGTGCCCTTGTGGCCAAGAAGGCCACTGCTATCCTGGGGTGCATTAGGCAAAGTGTGACCAGCAGGTCAAGGGAGGTTCTCCTCCCCCTCTACTCTGCCCCGGTGAGGCTGCATCTGGAGTACTGGGTCCAGTTCTGGACTTCCCAGTTTAAGAAGGACAAGGAACTATTGAAGGGAGTCCAGCAGAGGGCTACAAAGATGATTAGGGATCTGGAACATCTTTCTTATGAGAAAAGACAGAGAGCTTCATCAAATAAGATTTTCCCTAACCAAAACTTAAAGTTCTAGAGCAAGTGTTGCTATATAAATGATTAGCTACAACAGATGTGAAGCAAAACACAGATGCCAAAGGTCTAATTTTGTTCAGTTTTGCAAACAAACCATTTCTGGCTATTAAGAAAATACAATGAATCAATGTGTTCTTGTATGATAACATGAAGTAGAGAAAACAGAAATTCAGTTTGCCTACATACTACAGCCTGAGTAAAACAAGCAGTGGCAGTAATGAGAAATAATTTAATTTTCATTTGAAAGTTCACTGGTGTACTGCACAGTGGAAAAGAATTGCAAAAAACCTGAAAGTCTGTACATTTCTTCAGTAGTTCATTTTATACATTACATGTTATATTAGAAAATTAGAGGTCAGATTAAACTCATATTCACAAGTAGATTGTGTCAGCTACCAACTCCATTATTCACACATTGTTCTTGTGGGTTATTTTATCATGGACATCATCCCAACTAGTTAAAGTTGCAACAAAGTAAACTAGTGGGCAGGGGTACCTGAGGGTGGTAGAGTCAGGACTTTTTTTATTTTTTTAAAAACAGATAAAGGTTTGTGTTCTTACCTGCAAACCACTGTTTATGTAGTTATTTCAGGGACTCTTGCAGTGGCAAAATCAGATGTAAATGTCTTTATATAGTAACATTTTCTTCTGATTTGTATTTTAACCTCCTGCAGTTTTGACAGTTTTCTTTCAACTTTTTATTATCATGTCACGCATGTTCTACACTAAAATACTCAGAATCAACATCCCACTACATATTTAAATGCTCATTCATTAAAGCCATTAGATGGAAAGCGCAGAAGCAATACAAAACACAGAGGCATCAGTAAGTTTAGAGAAGTTAATAGATTCTAAACTGTCATACTGTGTCATGCTAGATGCAACATCAATGCAATCTTACTTTAATACTGACAGCACATTATAAATACTATGACTTTACAACAGTTTGTGTCCCCAGGCAGAGATAAGAAGAGGTTAGATATCATCCACATAGACAGAAAAGGACAGGACAATAAGACAATCAGACTTCCAGTACCTAAAGAGGACCCTCCAGACAGCTGGAAAGGGAATTTTTACAAGGGCATGTAGTGATAGGATAAGGGGTAATGGCTTAAAACTGAAAGAAGGTCGACTTAGATTAGGTATGAGGAAGAAATTCTTCACCAAGAGGGTGGTGAGGCACTGGGACAGGTTGCCCAGAGAATTTTGGATGCCCCATTCCCTGGAAGTGTTCAAGGCCAGGTTGGATGAGGCAACCTGGTCTAGTGGAAGGTGTCCCTGTCCATGGCAGGGGATTTGGAACTAGATGACCTCTAAGGTCCTTTCCAACCCAAACCATTCTATGATTCCATGATCATACCTGCCTCTGACTGTTGTAGCATTTTGATGACTAGCTTATGATTGTCCAAGACTACAAAGTCATAGGAAAACCAATCATTAACACTATCCAAAACCATTCCAAATCCCTTGGAAGTTTATGAGATCGAGAGCAAAGTACTTTGCATACATTAGTTCAGAGGTGAATGTTTATTCAGGTGCCAAATTCTAACACCTAGCTGCTAATTTGTATCAAACCGACCCAGCTCTAGAGGAGACTGAAATCCTCAGCATCCAGTAAAATCTCTGAAACAGCTACATTCCTGTTCCCAAGCATGTATACAGCCACAGCCACCTAAATATGTACAATACTTACTGATGATCTCTTACTTAGACCCCCAACAGGATGCATAAATTCCCTGATGTCCTCCAAATAGCACCTGCTCTAGCAGATGTGGTCAAAATACATCTAAACTTTCAGAGACTGAACTGATGGCTATTTTAATCAAAGCTTGAATTTGGAAAAGTTGATTGAAGTTGCTTTCTTGGGAAGTGAGACAGATTTAAACACCCATAGTGAAGGGATTTGAAGCTAGATTCTCCAGCTTCCCAAGAGAGCTTGTTCTCTGAGTTACTGGGCTTGCAGTCTGAACTCCTCTCCTTGAGTCGTTTCGCCTGGCTGTAATAACCAAGTACAGACTGAGCCATACGATACACAAGAACCGCTCTCAAAATACAGGTTTAAACAACTTATATAGGAGACTGAAGATTTGTATTTCATTCCCAAGGCACAATTGATACCCTAAACAAGAAGGAGTAGATTGCATCATGAAATATTTTAGCCCACTCCTTACAGTTTCATGCTTCGGACATTTTCCTGAGGGATTGACTCCAACTATTCCTCCATGCTGACTATCTGCACACAGCGTGAAGTCATAACCTCTTATTCCAAGGTAGAAAAATAATTGGTTGAATGCAAAGCCACAGGTCGCTGAGGAGACAGACACCTATCTCTGAGCTGGGGGAAGGAGTCTGATGTCATGTCAAAATTATAGCTTTTTTTATGTTATGCTGGTTTTGTTTTGAAGAGGATTTTTTAGTTTAAGAATCTCCTTATTTAATGTGACGGACTCCACCCACTACATTTTATTCCTCCATGTGCCTGGAATTTAATTTGACATTATTAATTCTACAGGATAGGAAGTCCTTAGAAGTTACATATTGAACTTGAGCAATACTGCCCTGCTCCTTTGCTTGCTCCTGATAATGCTGTAAAACACTGCACTGTTTTACGATTACCCTTTTCAAAAAAGTAGATACGTTCTGTGTTTTCCAAAACCCACCTGATGTTCCACTCAAACATGCTCATATCTGCCACAACTCCGTGTGCCTTGCAGATAAGCATTACCAAGTCTTGCACAAAACATGAAACCTTGAGGGTGAAAAATACATATTTAAACACTATTTTAAGACCAGAGTCAGTCATTATTGTTACTTAATCAAATGCTCCAAAGCTAGAATCTGAATCTAAGAAACTTCTATTTATACTTTCAGGTTATAAGTGTGAACTAAAGCAAGAATTTCTTTGTCTACACTACTTACTCTGCTTTGTATGGAGAAAAACAAACAAAAATTAGGATTTTCTATGGAATGGGTAAAATGAAAGAGTACACTTTAAACATGGGCAGAGAAGGACATAAGTGAGAAGAATCTTTTAATAACTCATGACAGGTGTGAATATGACTGAGAAAGTGTATACGATCAGATGACAACCCTAATTATGAGCATGCTGCTAAGGCAACAGTTGCACATTTCACAAGATCTTAATAAAATAATATTTATTGGTCCACAGCAAGGAAAAATAAAAATCCTGAATGCAACACCTTTTCCAAAGCTGCAGCTATATCCTTTCCATTCAACATACGTGCCTTCAGATAATCTCTTGCCCCTTTGAAAGATTTCACTGACACTAGCAGATTCCTTTCAAGCAGTTAGGCCTAGATTTTTTCCCCGGTTGTTCACAGAAACAAAACCATAGCATAACCGAGATATGGTCTGGTGTGAAAACTGTTTGTCATTTTTTTATTTCTGGTCTTCATCATTAACATGTACCTACATTTACAGAAGTTACTTGTCTAGGATTTATGCAACTGTGGGGTGAAGGGTAGCTGCTTTTCTAAAAGTAGAGATTGAAATTTAATAGAAATACAATGTGAAGTAAGCTAGCTCTCCAAGGATGCCATTTCAGGTACATCTGAACAAATACAACAACACCATCTGGAGCATTTTCTGTCTGCCTTCATGTGGCTATATGGTGAAGCTATCTGCCCTCTGTCCTCAAGACAAGCTCAGGAAGAACAAGAAGTAAAAGTGACTTTAAGCTACCTTTGCATTTCTGAGTCTTTACCCTGGCAGGCATCTTGAGTCCCCAGAAGAGGTAACCCAGACAGCATCTGGGGAACTGTTCAAGTCACAGCCGCCTTCCTGAACTGAAGCACTGCTTTCTTTGGCCTGTTCTCTGATCCCATAAAAGGGTCAGGTTTGTAATCTCTATCAGCATTTCTTGCTTAACTACTCATTAACCCTGCAGAAGTACCATAACTATACAGATCTGCCTGGGTACCGTTTTAAAATCACTGGCCTTTTGTTTGCAAGAGGAATATCCAGGAGGATAGACTGTCTGATAATATTTTCTCTGATTTTTTTTATTTTGATGTGTGCTCCTTTTTCATCCTTTCATAAACAGCAATAAAAATACAATAGCTGAAAGACTAAATAGGAGTGAGTAGAGTACCGTACAGATGCTTTTCAGTGGAAGAAAAAGATTTTTGTTTTTGAATAGAATTATACTGGCCACAGAAATACAAACAAGGAAAAAACCCTGTCCATTTTCATATCTTGGACCAGTTACTTACAGACAGTGAAGTTTCTAGGAGGCTCAAGACAAAGTAATATAGCTCATTTACTTCTAAAAATAAGAAACTGTGACAACTGCTCAGCTTGCTACCTCTCTAGATTACCCTGCAGCTTCAGCTGTAACCTCCAGCCAGTAACACCCTGAGGTACAGTAAACTTCTGACCTTTGATAGTAATATGCAAGATATTCTGCATGGGCTAGAGCACAATGGAAGCAAAGGTGACACTCATTTGTTGCAGAAAATCTGCAAAGGAAATAGTAATAGCAGGCAAGCTGGAAATGGGGTCAGACATTGTTCAGAAATCTCCCTTCTGATAAGGATAAAAACCCAGCTGTCAGCTGCCTCAAGTCACAGATGAAGAATCATAGGAGCCACTGTTTGAGAGAGAACAGGATTTCACAGGGAGGAGGAAAAGAGATCACAATCGCACAGCAGAGCAGCTTTAACTGCTCCCCCATGACCCCCACTGACTTGGGACAGGCTGCCCCCAGACAGGGTTCTGCAGGGAGGAAACGGCTGAAGTTGTTTCCTGCAAATACGAGTCTCAGAAGTATTAGCATGTGGTGTTGGTCCTCAGTCTGGTAACCCAGCTCTGAAGGCCAGGTGAGAATTTTTGTGTTCCCCATAATTCTGCATTTAGGAATGCTCTCTTACATATATATGCATATATACATTTTTTTTTCTAAATTGACAGAAGAAAGTGAAATACAGGGGGAGCACAAGGCCGGGGTGTATCAGAGTGGAGCATTCATTCTCTGCAGTGCATCTTGCTGCTGCGTAACAGAGTTATACAAGTGATGGGAGTGATGGCATATATCGCAAAGCAAGGAAAAGGAGAAAAGAGCCATCTATGCAAATATTTTACATGCATTAACTTAATGTTTGCTCATATAAAACACATAAAAAGATGCCACATTGTATCTTTCCAAGGAAAAATACAAAGACAAGTCTGTTTGTTTAGATTAAGATTGACTAACTGTTTTGACAAAACTTTTCATAAATGTGTTCAAATGCACACAAAACCAGCATCACACAGGTCTATGCAGTAAATCTTTAAGGAGAAAACATATGAGATTTTGCATAACTGGTAAATTTTTTGCACACCATGCTCTCAAAAACACATGATCTCTTAAAACTCTCAGCTGCCTTCCTTGAAATGCACTCCTGTCAGATGAAAGATAATGATATGCCACCATAACACATGGTAAACAGACCAAAGAAGAAAGAAAAAACAAATCCCCAAATGGGCAATGTTTGGCTTCACTCAAGCATGAACAAGGCATGCTTTGATGCAATTGCACCTTATCTTTTTATGTTCAAGTAGTTTCCAGCAATCAGAGTTAAATGAAACCAAAGACAAGAAACCTGCACACATGCAACTTAAATTCAAAGTGATAATACGGCTGACTCTTTTTATGAGCATCATAATGAGCAGTAACCAAACAATCAAGACTGACTAATGATTTAGGGTCACTGATGAACGACTTCTGTAATGCATGCTGGAACTAGAACACTACATTGTAATGTTAATTAGGTAAATAACAGTTGGCAGGCAAAGAAGTTCTCTGATACACTTTAATATTACAAAGAAGGGAACTGATCCACATGGCTTCTGTTAGGCATAGCATAATTCTGAAAAATGAGACCATTTCTCTAAGTATGATTACCCAAATTAACTACCATTTGTTTTGGACTATATCATGGGCAAGAAAACTAAATTGTTACAGGCTTTAAAATTTTCTAAATGCATTTATATTCCCATTATTAGCTCTATGTAAACTAAAAATCCAAGTTACTACAGTTTTGAAGTCTCCTTCCTTTCTCATCTGTTCCAGGCCTTGCCTAATAGCTTTTTCCCAAATACACGTACCTCTATCAGATCTATAAGCTCCAATAACATGATATGACATGATTTCCTTTACAATTTTGGAAAATTTCTGGAACAAAAGTGGATTTGTAGTACGTACCATGTACGAGACGAAATACAAAGAGATATCATGTTAATGACGGGAAGTAAAGAAACAGGGATACACTTAAGTTCCAAAAAATGAAGTTAGCTCAGACTCCTGGAGCTTACTTGAGTAAGAGTAGTTGGTCTCCTCAGAGCAACTCCAGCAACACCCATTATATGATCAGTTTTATTGCAACATTGACGTTGCTGCTCAGGCTGCACAGGAGGACATAGAATATCTGCATGTGTCACACTTAACAAATATTTAAAAGATTTGAATTCTGGAAAGTAGTTAGAGGCAGAGATTGAAATACAGCATGTAAAAATCAATTTGGCTGTATTTTCTATTTAAGGTGCTTTTGGGAAAATTAGTCTATTGTCATAAAAGGGTTTTTACTCTATAATTAACAAACAATTTTGAACCTGCTAAATACCTGAAAAGGAAAAAAAAAAAAAAAAAGGAGAATTGAATGTTCTGTCAAGATGCATGCAGTCTGAAGCTACACCACTCTTCTGTGATATGGGAAACCTTGTACTTTTGAACCTGTAGATCATTTTTACTTTTTCACTGCTTGAGAAACTGCAAAGAGATCATCAAAAACAGAGGAAAACTATGTTTCTGCTCTAATTTTCACGCTGAATACAAGAATTACCCTTGGAAATTTCAAGGAGCAATGCATCGTAAGTCGACTGTAAATCTCACCCACATGAAGAGTGTCTTTTTCAATACCATATTCTGTGGAAGCAAAAAGCATGCAAGACGTGAAAATAAGCCTCCAGCCAATACTAAGTTCTTATTCTATAGTATGCTTTCCAAGTATTATTTTTAAGTATTTTAAAGATACTAAAGCACCCTAAAGAAACTCTCATGGTTTGTTTGCTCATTTTTTTAATTAATACTAGCAGATCTGTATTTGCTGTCATATTTTTCAAAAACGCTGTCTCCTTCTCCCAAGAAAAGTCCAAAGAATATTCAGCCTGAGGCATTTATCCACCTGGAAAACTTCATTCATCAAAGTCTTACACACCACTTTACACTAATACAATAAAAACCAACAACAACAAAAAAGCCTGCGTTTAAACATAAATGCATTTATATCTTCATGTGACCATTCAGGCACAAGTAAATAGGTCTCATACAAGACAATGTCTTAACTTGTCTAATAGATAGATTGTATTTTTGCTTGAATGGCCACAATTTACATAGTTGCAATACTTTCTACATCCTAAGTAGTTTGCTGAGACCTGCCTATTCCTGCTCTTCACAAACACAAAATAGCCACTGGAGGAAGGAAAGCTAAATAGCCTCTGTATCAAATTTTGCAAACCTACAGGAAAGAAAAAAATAAACAAACAAACAACAAAAAAACCAACCAACCAAAAAAAAAACCACCCCACCTCACACACACACACAAAAACAAAACAAAAAAACACCCAACAAAAAAAGAAAACCAAAAAAAAACCAAAACCCACCACACCAACCATACTTAGTAGTGGGAGAAAAGAAATAATCTCAAAATAAAAAGCATTAGCCCCTTGAGGTTGATCCTCAGACCCAAGTAGGTTAATAGAGTTACACTGATCTGCTCCACTTGCAGAACTGGTTCAAGTCTGTGTGTTCAAAGATGCAAGAGAAACATACTGAACCTCGTTCCCAGCTGAGTCTTGGTCCTAACTGTACCTTATTCCTAATTAAATATATAGTGAAGAACATGCGTCACGCTCCTGCCACTAGAGTGCTTCCAGATACTTCTCTTGGTACACTGGAGAATTACCCTGATCTAATTTCTTAATCTTAGTGGTGGTGATCTTTTAAGTCTTCCAATCCCATCACAATAGCCACATATACTTGCTTCTCAATTCTGTCTCACACCTCTAGCCGCAAATCCAAGCCCGCACACACCACTGTCTTCAGTGGTTTCTCGGCACTTGGTTCTTTTGATGAGTCTGAGATCACTGCTCTGGGTGGTATCCAGCCTGCAGTTTGAACATTATGAAACTACAACATATTTTAAGCATAGAAAAAGCATCCTGGAATTGCCTTTTTGGTACATGTAACTATCAAACAGGACTAGAAATATATGTACGTTGTCAGCATTTTCACCACTTTGGTTGCTAGACTAGTACAAGTTGTTAATACATATCACAGTGATTAAAGTCCTTGTGGCTGGTCTACACTAATGTTATTATGAACAGAGCTGCATTAGTGAGGGAAATAGGAAGAATGAAATAAATAAAGCTTGGGATAAAACACACATATAATACCCTTAAAATAAATTTTTTACAGAGAGTTAATTACGCTATTTACAAGATTTCTCTCAAACTTCCCTGCCAGCCAACAAAACCTCCCTGATGCAAGCCCTAGGAAACTTTGACCAACAGATAAGTCTGAAAGAGAGATTTGACCTCAGTTCATTTCCACACAGGTTAATGATCCAGCTCTGAGGATGTAAGTGTAGGAGTTGACAGACCTTCAGTGCATTCACTGAGGCTTCTCTCCAGCTCAGCTACATTCCTGTTTCCTCTTTCTGCCCTTCTTTGTTAGAAACATCTTACACTGCCTTGATTTTTACTTCCTGGGCTATTGCCATGGTTTAAGCCCAGCCAGCAGCTAGGACCATGTAGCCACTTGCCCACTCTAACAATTAGGATGTGAAAGAGAATTAGGGGGGGAGCGGGAGGAGGGAATACCGCACCTCATGGATTGAGATAAGAACAGTTTAATAGGACAACAAAGGAAGAGAAAATAATTAATAATAATAATAACAACAAAATATAGAAAACAAGCAACGCACAATGCAATTGCTCACCACCAGCGGCACAGATAACCTGTTCATTCCCAAGCAGCCCTATTCACTCCCCAGCCAATTCCAGTTTATATACTGAGCATGATGTCATATGGTAAGGAATACCCCTTCGGGTCAGCTGTCCTGGCTCTGCTCCCTCCCCGCTTCTTGTGCACCTGGTAGAGTATGGGAAGCCAAAAAAAACCTTGACTAGCTGGCAACAACCAAAACATCAGTGTAATATCAAATTCTTCTCACACTAAATCCAAAACACAGCTACTAGAAAGAAAATTAACTCTATCTCAGCTGAAACCAGGACAGCTATTCAGCCATATTTCTACATACACAGCGTTTCAACAGAAAGGCTTGACCTAACAAGTCCTCCTCAAAAGTATACATGAAGATTCTGGAGAATCTGGTAAAATGAATATCAGTAGGACTCCTGACTTTGGAGAGGAATCAGGATGAAGCAGTCACACCACAAAAATTTCAAGCAAAGCAGATAGTTTTCCGAGTATGCCCATTTGAGCCCAAGGAAATAATAATTAAAAAAAAAAAAAAAAAATCAACGTTTTTGAGAATGCACATGAAAAAGCTATAGCTCATAAATTCAAAGGAATACAACATGGATTTACTGAGAGGAGTTTGACCCTTTCTCACTGGCTACATTTAGGTGAGAAAGGTGAGGTAGTGAAGAAATAGCAGCTCCCAGAACAAATGAAGACAATGGTGTGGGCACCATTCTGCTGACAGATGCATGGCTCAGCATTTTTGAAGAATGCTCTGACAGGAAGAAAAATCAGAAGGCATTAATTACTGCAGCAAGAGAAGAAACAGATAGGTATGTAAGGAGTTAAATTACAATGTAAACCAAATCCTGCTCCTCTTATAATCTCATTTTGCTGTTGAAATTAAAGTCTGAAGAATTATGGTTTTCCACCCTTGTTTCTCAAACATTCAAAGGAGGATTGAAGTGGGGAGAAAAAGTGAGCACAGAAACAGCAGACCATCCTGTTTGGCAGCACCATGTACAGCAACTAGCACAAGCAGAGCAGGATGTACAAATACAGGTATATATGTTTATATACGATTTCACTATATGCAGTTTCTGACGTCAACACCAGCATCAAGGAATTTTAAGAAAATTCCAATGTATTAAGGCCACTGTCATCTATGTCACTATTCAAATCAGGAATATTTGAAATCTTGGTATTGCAGGTCTGAAAAACTACTGAACGTTAACAGGACACAGCAGAACAAATCATCTGTTGATTCTTTTACGCTTTTGTTACAAGACTTCCTAGGGCTTAAGCTCTGTGTAAGTCATCAGAAAATGCAGAACATTTCAAAAGAAATGCCTGAGAACCCTGTCTCCTCTTCTAGTTTGAATCTTGCAGAATGTGACACCTTGGCCACATTCTAGTGCAACTGATGTCTCAGTTATTGCTAAGATCATTTATAGCTACCGCAAGGTCCCTGCACTGCTGCCAGATTAGTTGTTCCTAATTTCTGTTTATCACTTCTTATCCTGTTCTGTGGTTAAACTGGTTACAGCAGTTTCTGAGCAAAGAAATCTAAGCCTATACTTCAAGTAAATAAAGACCTAGCATCTCCTCTTTGCTGGGACTAAATAACATCAAGGGGAAAAGAGTGTCTTCTGCCTTCAGACATAATAATAAGGTACTGTTACACTACTTTTCACAAAACTCTGTTCCAGTCCAAACGAGGCATGTCCAAAGGAGTGAGAGTGCATCCTTTAAGAAAAGAGAAGTGGCAGGAGGCAAGCTGCTGCAGGAGCTACAAAGAGAACTGCCAACAAGTCAAACCAGCTTCTAGAGCAGCACAACAGCCAGGGCTGATCTGCAGCAGCCCAGGTGCTGCGGGAGGTTACAGCCAACTATGTGGCTCATTACCTCAACAAGGCAAGAGGAGAAGGAAAGGTAGCACTAGTTACCAGCTGAGGAAACAGCAAGCCAGGGAAATGTTGAAGCAGCTGCTTGGCAGCAAACAGGCAGCAGCAGAAAGCACCCACCACAATGAAATGGAAATGCACGTACACATAGTTATTCTATTGTATCGCAATATGGTCCTATGAGAAATCCACCTTCCACACGGCTGCTCTTGCAGTAATAAGGATTAAATCAATCCTTTCTTTCTTCAGCTCCCCACGGGGAGCAAACGTATGGCTTCTGAGAGGGTTTGACCCATTTCCCATCTGCCAGTGGCCAAACTGCAGGTGGTGAAGTATTGTCACCCCTCTATGAGAAGACAGAGAGAGACCTCCTTAAATTAGGAGGAACTGAATCATCAAGCAAAGATTTTTAAACAAAGGAAAGCTTTTTAGTATGCCAGAACTCTCATGTAACATGTATGTGTCTACACAATGATGTCTATACATATGTATATGTACATGCATACATTAAGGTTTCATATAAATCTTCTATTAGTCATGCTATGATAATGCAAATTTCTTCCACAATTAATATTCACCTGAGGGTATTAGTCAGTTTTCAAGATTCCCTTTTGTCATTTCTTTAGTTGCTTGTAGACACAAGGTGAGGCTGTGTGTGAGGTGGGCACTGTGATCGTCCTACCACACAGCAGGATGCAGTGAAGGGCTTCTCAAGCTTGTGAATTACTCCAAAAGTAGCCATATTCCATTAGTAATAAGTCCAGGCAACAGATAAATTTATCGCCTTGGGTAAAGTACTCCACTAATGTGGCCTTGCTGCTTTAGTGGCCTGAGCTCTCCAGTATCAATGGGCTATATGGTGCAAAGCTATCAAGTCCATTTACTGTTGTCTCAAGGTTTCTAAATAGTGCATTTGAGTACAGAATCGCCAGTGTAGACTTGTCCTGGGGCTCTTGCAAGGAGATCTAATGCATACATGCCAGTTTTTAAGAACTGCGGAGTATTACTGTACTTTACTTGTTCATACCCCGATACTCACTAATGTGCTTCTTTTAAAAATGTGCTAAAACACACAGCATATTTTTAGTGCAATGTAGATTTTCCAAGCTCTAACCAACCAAAGCTTGAATATGGGCTTGTTCAGTGCTGTCAGCACATCAGTTTTGCAGGAATCAAGCTCAACATTGGTACTATTTAGGAACAAATCATTAGAGGATCCTCCCTGCTGATCCAGTTCTCAAACTTTCCTAAAGGATTTTGCCCTTCATAAAATCTCCATAAAAAGCAATGCACCTAAACTTGCATTAGTTCCACTGACAGTAATGAAAGTTGTCAAGTCCTTGACAATTTACAAATTTAGACGGCTGGCTCAATTATCAATGCTCTTCATACCAGACTGTAATTTATTTTCTTCCAATCTTCATTCATTCATTGAGCAACACCCATCACTTCTTACTTCATGAAATCAAACTCAGGGCACTTTTAAAGGAAAGGTCACAGCTGTGAAAATGAAAATTAAGCATTTAGCTTCAGGTTAACTTCCCACCATTCAGAAGCTACATCTGCTACTTAGATTTTTGCAGAACTGAAGTTCAGTGAATGCTGGTGTGTCATCTAAGCCTTCAGAGTGAAAAAAATTAGAAACACTGCTCCTTATGTTCAGTAGCTAGCACAAAGTTTCCTAAGGTTTCCTAAGTTTCATTGATTTAAGAAAGTTATGATGGTATGAATCTCACAGAGGCAACAGATAGCAGCAAACACCAGAAGTGTAATGGTGTTTCCTAGTATTTATTTTTTAATTTGGGTCAGGTCAGAAATGCCATAAGAATGTGATCCCACAGTACTTCAAAATTACCAAATGCAGAAAGAAGTAAACAGATAGCAAAGTAGGACAAAAATTCCCAAAAATTCACATTTCAAATTATTTTGAGGCCCAAACAAGTATTTAAGGCTAATCTACTTATTAGCCACAGGAATGCTGCTTTTCTCCTTCAAGAAGACTCAATAGCTTGAGAAGATCGAGTAGCTTGAAAATGACAATATCTTTTACTATATATTAAAGCTGTAGACTTCAAAGCTATCTATTTTTAACTGTACTTCAATTTTTCACTTACCTTTTAATTCTATTATTACATATAATACATTTTTCTTTAGGAAACTGTCAGAGAGAGACTGGAATATGTACCAGTTTTAGTACTACCTTTAGTTTCACTATCACTGGTTCATTTATTTTTACACCTGACAATGTTTTATTCTGAAAACTTTACACTTCTAGAACAACAGACAATGCTGAACTAAAGTGGTTAGGGAGATTTTTTTTGCTGAAAATTAGAAAACATTTGTGAAAGGGGTTGTAAATACATGGCCAGTGTTACACAGTTTTTGCTACTTTTAGGTTGTTAATATCTCATCATCCATTAACCTCTGACTTGTGACAATTCTTTAGTCTTTTCAGCACTGATCAGAAATTCCTCTCATGGAGACCAGAAAATATCACTGGAATTGCAAAATCTTCTCCCTCACTCTATAAAATCTATTTTTAAATTTTTAACTGTAAGTCTGCATACTGGGGAACCAGACCGTCCAAAAAACAGCCCCAAAATGTTATATTAGCTTTGTACCTACATTTCTCAGAATGAAGTAGATGAGGTTTGAGGATAATTCAAAATATCTTTTAGAATCAGTTTCTAAAAGGTTTTAAAATTTTGAAACAAGGAAAAGCGCTACCATTTTTTTTTTCATTTTCCTATTACTTTGATCAACAGTTTTTATGATGTTTTACAATGCAATCATTCTTAGTGATATCATATATATGTGAAATCTTAATAAATTCTTAAATCTTAATAAGCTCATCAAGGCAGGAAATCAAACGGAAATACCTGTTTCCATCAATTTCATGAAAAAGAAATAATCATTAATCACTTCCGTCTCTTACTTGCAAAGGAAAAAGAAGAGATCCTATAAAATGCACTAAAACAATTTACTTATGGTACCTATCTCTGCATGAACAAGCTGCAGTAATCTCGTCACAGAAAAATTTAAATAATGGGAACCAAACTGGCTTTTTCAGTCTTGTTCGAAGCAATTTTTCTTACTTTGGGAGACATAAGGAACTTAAAATTCTGGCCCACATAAATGCATTGAAAAAAATTTCCTGGGTTTCATTCCAGTCTTTGGATAGTTCTGCTAATGCCCTATGGTACTAGGTCAGTATATGTCCTATCAGATATTTTTAAAGCCATGAGCAGTCTTCAAATTGTTGAAGAAAATGGATTATTTCACAAATAAAATCTCTTGCCTATTAAGCTTGTCTACAAAACATTCTGAAAAATATATGCCTAATCTATACGCTCCGGACATAAAAAACACATGAAATTGTGACTCTGATTTAGTTTCACACACAGAAAATGTCACTTATGCCAGATTTTTAATTTAAGTCTTCAATTGCTGTTTTAAAGATGCATTTTTACTATGTTTGGATTTCTTAAGCAGATCATCGTTCAATATTGTGATCTAATAGTCCAGGGAAACAAATGTGTAATAAAGGATGCAAAGTCAGCATTGATTAAATCGAGCTCCATACCAGAGGGATGTAGCCGTTATTTTCAGAAAGTAACACAACTATTTTTATTAATAGTTTGTTTTGCAAAGGAAAGTAGCCCATTCTTTACATTTAATATTTCAGATATTGCAAAGTCAGTAAAAATACTTCCCCTTATCCCCAACTCCCAGTTCTTCATTTTAAAATCACAGCATGTATCTTTTAAAAATAATTTTTCTTCATGGACTGATGTTGAAGTAAATACAGGACGAATATATTATTTCATTATATAGACAGATACACTGATAATTACTTTTAAGTAAAGATATAAAGATCCTACAGAACCATGGATTTTAATTATATCCTTATCTGTTTACTTCAATTTTGTTTTATTCATCTATGACAAAGCATTGACATATAGACAAAATTAATGGTGGAGAAAACAGATGCAATAAACGCTTCATTAGTTAATTGACTGAGCACCTCCATGACATTTAGTGGAAGATCTGTCATTGTCAAAGGGTTCATGTAACATTTCTGACAGCAAAACACCTGTCTAAACAAAAAAAGAGGACATCCAGAAGTGAATTAAGAATAGAGGACTAGGTACCAAATGAAACCAAGCTTTCAACACTATTTGAGCTTGTGAGCCAAATCATTTTAACCATTTCACAGCATCTTTCTATTATATTAAAATATAAAGCCAGGTGATGCTGGACAAAAGTATGAATTGGGGGAGGAGTGCCTGGAGAGCAGCCCTGCAGAAAGGGATCTGGAGGTGCCGGTTGGCAGCAGGGCCAACAGGAGCCAGCAGATGTCCTGGCAGCAGAGAGAGTGAACTGCATCCTGGGGTGCACTCAACCCAGCATCACCAGCTGGTCAAAAGAGATGACTGTCCCACTGTGTTCAGTGTTGGTGTGGCCTCACCTTGAGTACTGTGTGCAGTTCTGGACACCACAATTTAACAAGGATGTGAAGATCCTTGAATGCATCCAGAGGAGAGCAACAGAGCTGGTGGAAGCGCTGGAAGGCATGTCCTGGGAGGAGCGGCTGAGGACTTTGGGTTTGTCTAGTTTGGAGAGAAGGAGGCTGAGGGGTGACCTCATTGCTCTCTACAGCTTCCTGAGGAGGGGACGTGGAGAGGGAGGTGCTGAGCTCTTCTCCCTGAGATCCAGTGACACAACATGTGGGAATTGTTCAAGACTGTGCCAGGGGAGGTTCAGACTGGACATTAGGAACCATTTCATTACAGGGTGTTCAAACACTGGAACAGGCTTCCTAAAGAGGTGGTTGATGCCCCAAGCCTGTCAGTGTACAAGAGGCATTTGGACAATGCCCTTAATAACATGATCTAACTTTTTGTCAGCCCTGAAGTCGTCAGACAGTTGCACTAGATAGTCATGGTAGGTCCCTTCCAACTGAACTATTCTATTCTGTATTAAATGCCAACAAGAATAAAGTTTGATAAATTATCTTTTGTTATTTTTGATATTTCAGAAAACAGAAAGTTAACTTTTATGGATCTCTGCAAGTCGATAATGTCTTCTTTTTAGACAATAACTGTTCATATCTTAAAGACTACATCTGGAATTTCAGAAAGTTCATTCCTTATTTAGCAGCTCTCTACATCACACCTTTTCCTCCTTTTCACACAGAAAATAGGTTTATTTTATAGTTTCGGTGTGGGTTCTTTCTGGGTGGCAATGATACACAAACAAACTTATTCCTAATTACACATGGCTCCACCAATTTATTTTGTCAATGTCTGGTTTCAAAGATTGCCCAAAATCATAGAGAGCAGTGGTGGAACTATTATTGCCTCTTTTGACATATAACTATGTATTAAGGACTTACTCATTAATTGCAAGCTTATTGCCAAGAGGGTAAGTATATAGGCCTAAAAAGCTTTGTAATGGGATATGCAGCATTTCACTATTAAGCCATCCATCCACATCTGGTCTAGTTTAGCAGTGACCTAAAATCATTACCGTATGAAGGCTTCTTCCTAAGTTATGCAAAATGAACCTATTTAGTCCAGCTTTTAAATTGAGGAAATATCCATATCACACAAGACCCATTAAAACATCCTGCAAAGTCTCCAAGGATTTAAAAAATGAGCTTGCTTAGCTAAGTTAAATTTATTATTATGTTCTTGAATTGCTGCTGATTCATTTTCTGTATGCTGTAACCATACTGGATAATGCCATTAGATATATTTTGTTGCATATTGTACTTTAAACTTTTTAGACTTATTCCCAATATGACTAGGAATAGTACATCATGCCCATTAGATGGCCACAGAGGAGTTTGCAATGCTCATGTTATTTTGACAGGAGCTGAATAGGAGTAGGGGCCCATGGAGTCCTTAAGCAGCAGTTAACTTCTGGCCTGCATGTACCAGCTCTTACCTCATTCTCCCTCAGCTGCTTACAGCCCACACCAAACCCATTCAGCCTGTAGCAACCCAATTTCTCCCCTCTTTTGCTTGTGGTAGTTCTTACCAACTTCTTTCTTTCTGCTCTGTGCCGCTTCTCTAACACTTTTTCCAGACTCTGACTCTCACCAGCCAGCTGCTCCCAGGTGCCTCCGGACCTCCTCGTGTGGCTGGGTGCCCTGGTACCACAAATGCACCCTGGGCACATGCTTTTTTTCCTCTCGAGTCTCTTCCCTGCCTGCCCAAGCATCTTAAAGGGATACTGTTGACTCGCTCATTTAGCACTCCCGATACAGAATCACTTATTTAAAAAAAAAAAAAAAAAAGACCTGTCAATCAGTGATGAAGGGAATACCTAATAGGGTTGTTGTAGGTCATGTAGGAGCTCATGTCACAAATGTTTAATATCCTCTCACATACCTGCCATGTTCTTGAGATGCTCCTTTGCAGGCCTGTTCTCAGGCTCACACAATATGTGTTTTGGTGGGGAGGATATACTCCAGGTCTTTTGTGTGCATCTGTGCATGACTTCACATGCAAAGTCTCTCTTTCCAACAACATTAACAATAACCATAGAAATATAACACTAATACGGAAACAGATCACCATTCTGTGTTCAGCTTATTTGGTTTTAGAATCTACAGAAAAAACTGGCGTCTACTGTACCTACTGTTGATTTTATCAAAATTGGGTTGAATTACATTAGCAGATGGAGCTGTGGATCTTGGAACTAACGTTCTTATTGCCCGTGTACTTTGACTGTATTGTCCCTGCTTTTTTATTAAACAGGACATCATTCCCTGAGGCTGTCATAAATAATTGCTGTAAATTCATGTTTTAAGTTTGCCATTATACTTTAGTTCAAAGAAATCACTGCTTGAAACTTTGTTTCCTGTACAAGAATCTTGTATTCTGAGATCAGAATTGGGAAATTTTCATGTTTCAAATAAGAGCAAAACAAAACCAACAAAACTATAAGCCAGTATCAAGCAGTCTAACCCTTCCCACATTAAAAAAACCAAATGATTTGTTTTTAATCTTGCTTTTAGGCCATGGATATCTTACTTGGACTTTTAGAAAATAAAGCCACACATCTCTAAAGCTCTTGATGCATTTCTGAAAATTTTGGTTTCTTTATCCCTTTAAAGCTTGATACAATATTTCAAAACTTGCAGCCAGGATAAACCCTTCAAATTTGGTAAGATATTTTATAGCCACCCAGGAAGGCAAGGAATTCATGTTGGCTTCTTGAAAAATGAATCTAAAACCCACCTGCATAATATTACTTGTGCTCAGATCTTAATCAGCTTTCCAGCACACAAAAAATACTTTAGCACTCCACAACACTCTAACAGCAACCTGAACTTCACAGACAATACCAATAACATTTTCATTATTTGGCAGGAAACTGAAAAGCGAGATTATTCCCAAATCTTTACAGTCACACAGTCCTTTTTCAAACCTTTGAATCTCAAATGAGGCACACATTTCCAATGGTTTTGCCAGTTCCAAGGATTCTGCTTGGCTTCATTCAATTTAACACAATACCTTCCTTGGTGAAACCACAAAACGGGGGGAACACAAGGAAAACCACCACAATGTGGGAAGATACTGGGCCTGAAGCTTATTAGTAACTCCTGTAAGCCTTGAATAAGACCTGTGGTTTATATTTCCATTAGAAGTGAAATATGAGAAATCAGTAGGAACAGAGGTAAACCTGAACAAGAACTAAACGCCTCCTGAGGCAAGTTTCGGTGGCACACCTGTAACAGCTGCAGCAGAGAAATGCTTGTGAAAGAAGTGCCAAGGCAGCTTCGAGACTAACCTTGTGCTGACATTTCTGAGCTGCTCTAAAAGATAATTTATAAGCATGGATGATCATCATAGGCAAGAACTAGACCAAACCCTACTCTGAGCAGCAGTGCAGCCACTGCTGCTGAGCTGCCAGGCTCTGACTGCGCTGCTCCCTGCGGAACTCTGACAGTCTTCAACCTTGCCACCGCAGCAGGAATCATCCCATTGCAAAGCCTGGCAGCCATTAAAGTACCATTATACTCTTTTAGCTCACTCACTCTTATTTAAAAACAAAAAACTCGTTCTCAGAAGCTCAAATTTTGTTTGTGCATTTTTTTTTAATCAAGTATTCCCCGCTGTGTTTCAATATGTTCTAGATTTGTTTCTCTTAGTCAAAGTTAATGTCCCTGGTGCGCACACTTGATGAGATAGTCAAGTGAATGCTTAGATATCAGTCCCTGTTCCCACTCCCACTCTCTTTAATCTTAAAGAACAACATTTTTCCTCCCCTTAAAAAAAGGAAATTATTTGTATTGCATTACAACCCAAAAAGTGCAATACTAGGCCTTAGTGTGGTTGATAATGATGGGGAAACATTGGATTTTTTTCTACTCTCAGTATCACAGAGATTCATGAATTTTATATCAAATGGCTGGTAATCCATTTCTGCATCTACATCTTTACCAGTTTTCTAAAGGGTCAGTCAACAGAATTTTGTTTGTTATTGAAATATTGCCTGTTTCATTCCATTTGAATCCAACTTGGATTCTGTAATATTTTAAAGATATGTCTTAGAAGAGATTGTTAAAATGCTGCAAACAAACCGTAGCAAATGACATTTGATAGTATAAACAACTCTGAATTTTCTTGATTACAAACAATGCGACTATTCATAGAGGTTTAGTTTGCAAAAATACTCACATTGCAATAATATATCACTAAGTATTTTAGTTCTCTGTGTGAAGATCTTTTAGAATTACTTGAAGAAATTTTCAGAAGGAAATTTGAACCATTGCCAATATACACATTCTGCATTCCATTTAATTATTAATTCTCTAGTCTTTGTTGAACACAGAAAATTGCATTTCCATTTTAGCAAATAGTATGAACTCATTTATGAAGTTACATTTAAAATATACATAATTAAAACTAGTATGCTTGTTTACAATTTGTCCCAGCATAGGACTACATAGATTAGCAGAAAAGATCTATTTGGCCTTTTGATCATCAGTACATTTCTATGTGTAGTTTAAGTTGTAGATGTAAATATGTCTGCTTTTTGTTTTAACAAGAAAGCTAAATTTCGCTTATGGCGCGGCTTGCAGTTACAAACCATCAATAGGATGAGGAGGACTTAAACAGAGTCTTATAGCACAGATCATATTTTCCTCACTTTCAGTAAACTGCTTTGAAAGGCTGGAATAAAGCACTGTGCTTCCTGGCCCAGGAGATAACCACCTCTAAGTATTCAATACATCCCACGTTTTCACTCATAAAAGGATTTAACCTACCAAACCAGTTATTTTCTTGACTCCCTGCAGGGAGGAGTGAAACATTGGACTTCTTTCCACTAGGCTGTCAGGGTATGTTATTTTGTTGATCAAGGATCTTCAAGTACCCGACGCTAATCAGCCCATGACAGGCTAATTATAATCCCTGAGGCCTTCTGCAGTCTAGGAAAACATTGCTTTAAGAAAAAAAAAAAAATTCTGAGCCCTGCCAAACTGGCATTTTTCCTGGCTCCAAATGCTATCAAATTTCCCTTTCATAACATATAATTTTCAGGTTGGATGTAGAGGAGGGAAATACCATTTCACAGACTGAAGGTTTATTGAAGTTCTCTAACACCCCTGCCTTCCCTGTGGTTCTCCCATACCAATGAAAGCACCAGACAAATCAAAGAATGTTTCTTATTTTATCTTCATACATTTGATTAGGTAATTGCTGTCCAAATTCTGAACTTAAGGATTAGATAAAACCATGAGGTGCTAGTGATTTTATGAGAAAAATACAAAAAAAAATAATAATAATGATCTGTCAATAATTAACACCCAATAAGAACATGGAAATACACAATTTAATTTATAAGCCATGCAAAAAAGTTCAAGAAAATATGCTGTTGGAATTCAAATACATCTAACGTTAATTTTAGGTGCTGAGTTTAACATACTAGCCTGTTTACGTTATGTATTGCATACATCCTTAGTTGTTTGTTGTGTGGTTTGGGGGGGGGGGTTGTTTATTTTGGGTTTTGTGTTTGGTTTTGGGGTTTATTTTTAACAACTCAAAAGACGAATACGGGAATCAAAGCTACATCCAGTATATAGGTCTTCTAAAGTGTCTTCTAAATTATATTGGGGGTCAGAAAACAATATAGATTAATTGCATGGGCTACTTTAGTCTTGACCACCCACAAGGTGCCATTCTTGCCATGCTCCTCTTCCCTGAGCTATTGGCACATGAATTGGAAATACACATCCTTAGCTCACTTGACAATTACAGCTATTCTGACTTCTAAAGATATTTATTAGACTGGAAAGAGAGATATCTCCAGAACCCAGGAGTCTGCCTAATTCAGAACAGATGTTAGTCCTGTGTATGTTATATCCCATTTTAATGCACATGCATCAGTCATTAGTTGTTTTGGGTTGTTTGGTCTCTGAACAAAACCTAGGCAAAGGAAGTGTAATGAAGATCAAAAATAGGTGTTTTAAAGAATCAGAAATGACTTAGAAAACAGCATTTTGTAGAATAATTCTCATCAAGCTCTAAATGTGGAAAGGAGGCCTTGAAGATCATGCAAAATCTGGTGGGTCCCCCTTCTTTCTCAAAAACATAATTTCTTTTACAGCAGAATAGCATGTACATATTGCCTCGGGCTTTACAGACCAGATGTTGCTGCCTCTCTGCCTGTATGGAAATCACTTAGACATAGCTAACAGAGATATCTGCCTTGTCTTTTCAAACTTAATTGTGGAATTAAGCTTTTATTTTCAATTAAGTAGGCTCGACAGTCTGGCATACACTATGTAATTTTTGTGTTGCCAAAACCAAAAAGTTTTCCATACATTTAATAAGTCCTCTACTGTGCAATCCTTTATCCCAGGACAAAAATCCCCAAAGCTAGTTTCCTTCCCTTAGATGTTTGCATTTTATTTTCAGCACCCACCTCTGTCTTTTATTCAACAATATTCCCTTGCACCATTCTGTCTGGCATGTGCTACTGTCTTGTCTGCATGTGTGCGTATGTAAAGTTAAATTGATATTAGTGTCACCTAGTACTTACACAGAGTGCTTTACAAAGAGGATCAACAGCAATTTGTCTATTCCACAGGTGATGAACGCAAGACACAAGTTCAGAGATGATGTGTGAGGGGCACATTTAGTAACAGAGCCAGCAGCAGTTTCCAGGTGTCCTTGATTCAAGTGTCCCAGGCCACTACTCAAGGCTACTTTTCCTGCAGCATATCGCTTCTCTGACCGACTCCTATTCTATATCATCTTACATTAAAATTTATACCCAGGGATCCCTCTTACTAGTTTTGGTACATTTTCATGACAAGTAATGGAAGGAGAACACCTAAGATCTTTACTTCAAACAAACATTAAACTAGTGTCCTGCATAACTCACCATTCAGGTCCTCAACATGCTGACAAACATTGCTCCATATTGCCTAACAAGAAGAGGGAACAACAGAGATTTGAGGGGGATTTATCCCTCTTGACCAAAGCAACTTCAAATGTTAGAGAAAGGATCACATAGGTGAGAACAGCAAATGAAACTGAAGTTCCAGTCCAATTCAAAATGGCATAATAAAGCTGAACAAAAGAAATAATTAAGAAGTTTTCTGCATAATTTACAGAAATACAAAATCAAGTCTGTTTATTTAAAGATTTACTTTAAAAAGTTATTGCCTTGCAAAGAGGTGCCTAGCACTTGGAGGGTTAAAATTGTTCTGAAAGCAATTGTGACTGTTGCTGATACACTGCCTGTTCCTACATCATGCACAGAGCATATCTGGACTCCACCTTCTCCAGACACAAGAAAACCAAAAATCCCCTAATTATTTTCCAAGGTATCTGTGCATAATATTCCCAAAACCAAAATGGGGCTGTTATTGTTAATGACCTAGTAAAATACTGTGATGAAGTTTTGAGAAAGAACAAGACTAGATGGCGCATTAAGGATCCATAAAATACACCCTGCATATTTTAATAGCTGACCCTTAAAATGGCAACTCACATATCTGCTGTGTCACTGCCTTAGCAACACAGACTAGACATGCTGAAACCTGACAGCAGCTTTTTCTAGCTGAAGTTAGGGGGTTTGGGTGGGGTTTTTTTGGGCAATCAAAACCTGATTTATTCTTCTCACAAAGTGTAGTATGTTTTAGGAGACTAGCAGCGCAGCTTGAAGTACAAGGAAGAATACATACTTGCTAGTACAGAAGTGCCTTTGCCAGGGAATTAGGCTCCTCGGCAGGAAAAGCTGCTTCTAAACATGATCTAACACACTTGAAAATTGTAAGCGGCATGGAGCAGTTACATGCAGCAGCCTTGAAAGATGTACTTGTTTGAAAACATTCTCACGAGACCCTAGTTATTCTGTGAATAGCACTCAGATCTGAAGTGCAGTTTTTCATGACAAAATCTAGCTGTTGAGAAAAGTCTTTCACTAGTTTTGTCATTGTTAACTAGTACTTTATTTGATTTTTCTTAAGGCTTGCCTTGCAATACCATTTCTCAGGTACTTGTACAGCTCCTAGCACTGTAAGAGTCCTATCCAAACTTCAATAGAGACATCTGAATTGTTTTGTTATTTTAAAACATAGTAGTAACCCTGAAGTCCCACAAGTTTTCCAGATATAACTTTTCATAAACTGTCCGGAGAAAAAACAACTTTTTTCCAAGTGATTTAAATAAGAAAGAAAAGTGGCAACTTGGTAGAAGCATGCAACGGCAGGTGTAACACTCAGGAACAGAAAGCTGGAAGGAGGACACAGAGGAAGTCAACACATGATAGAATTGAGCAGGAGCTGAAAAAAAAAAAAATTCAAGTCTAACACAGTATGCAAGTAAGAGTTATGGAGGTTGGGTGGAATGCATTTTAAGACTGAAGTAGAGACTCAGCTGCAAGCTTTTAGTCCAAAGAGAAAATACTGTGAAAATGACAAAGAATGACAGAGAGAAAAAACAGGAAAAAAAAAACAACAACAAAACAACCCACAAAACAAACCAATAAAACAAAAAAACAAAACAAAACCCAACACTTGTTTTATAATCAGATACACGCCTCCTTTATTCTATTTACACACCAAGGTGGCAAAAAGTTAATATTATTTCTTGACAGCTCATGAAGCCACGTCATGTCTGCATCCTAATCTTGAAACTGTGACAACATCCGGCTTACAAGACAACTAGTACAGGGCAACACTTGAAAGAAAGCAACATACACAAAAGTAATAAATTTGCAGACAGACAAACTAAAAAGCTAGGACTTCTTTTAGTACAACCTAATGCTAAAAAAGGCTATCTTTTTGAGTGTGTCAGCTCCCACAGGGTGGGGGTGGGGGGGGCTGGGAAATCTATTTCACAGAGATATTTCCTCACAGAAATCGCCATCACTTGAAAGAACATTTTGCCAAAGAGAGACGGCACATTCCAGCTACATGTTTAGTGTACTTGGAGTCTATGAGAAAGTAGTTGGACTTCATCCACCAGCAGTACTTGGGGTCAGACCTTTCTGTGCCCACACCCATGCTCACAGAAGCCCAACAACCTCGCAGCGGGCTCTATGGTTCCCTTCGCATGGCACCTTTTTACTGCCTCACTCTGCAAAACAATTGGTCATCCAGAGAGCTGACTACCTGCTCTGGGTTCTCTTAACTGTTCCAGAAGCCTCTCAGCTGGCAAAGGTAAGGAAGTGTCATTACAATTCACAGTGCTCACCCTCTGCCCTTAAGTTTGATGTTGATAGGACACAATGATTATTCCCCAGGCTGGACAACACTCCAGTTACATTTACAAGCTATCTCCACTGCCAGGTGCCTTAGAAGACATTCATTCACCAGTAGAAAGTCCCGTCTTGCTTGGTGCCAGGATTGAACACTGGACAAAAAGCAGGAGGTGACAGTATTTTGGCCAAAGCTGCCAGGGCAAGCCAGTATCTGACACGTGCCATGAGAACCAAGAGCTCACACAGAGCAGAGAGCATTCCTGGCTTTAAACATCTTGTCTGACAGTGCCAGACATTGTAAACTGCACAGAGATGAATTTTTTGACCTTGGAGGGATTAAAAGCTGAGTCAGCCTTGCTGGGATTCCAAGTACCCAAGAGTCTAGATATTTGAAACCTGTAGTTCAACCACAAAACAGGAAGAGAAGAGCTATCTGGATTGGTTTTTTTCTTTGTTCCCTGACCCTTTTCCTCGTAAAGCAAAGCTTTTCTGAAGACATTTTCAAAATAAGAAATCTTTTTACTTCAGGAAAGCACATTTTGATACTCTTAAAGAGTGATTTTTGTGATAACCCTTCTGACATTATATATAATGTGTGTATATGTAGCATGACTCTTTGTGTAGTTAAAACTACTATGACCATACCAAACCAGTTAAGGGATTTATATTACTTATTTTTAGGTTTGATTTGATGGATGTGAAGTGGGGTTAGGTGCTTTTTTTTTAAAATCGATAGAAAATGTTAGATACAAAACTGAATATGAGAAATGGGCCTTTGTACAAGAGAACTGATTAAACAGCATATGTGCCTGCTCAGCAAAGAAGGGACAAGGAGCCTTTAAGCACTGATGAAATAGCAAACGTCTATAGCAAAAACTTGTCAGGGTTAGGAATGTAGCTGAGGTCTTTCTTCCCCTACACCAAAGCCTGCAGAAGCTGAGAAGCCCAGGACAGCAGCCACCTTTTCAGGAGAGTTCTGGATCATGACAGTGATGTCAGATACAGTTGCGCATCCATTGCCACTTCCACGCACTGTACGTCCCTGCTCCCTCACTGCACGAAGCAGCAGTATACACTGCTCCCAGCTCTCCATCCAGCACAGCTTTTCCCTTTGCAGGAAAGACCTGGCCCAGCCCAGGTGACTTGTGGTAGGGGTAACGTATACAACTTTTCTTATTTTCTGCAGCTAGAATCTGCTTTAATGAGTGGCTATTTTCATCAAAAAGGCAAAGCAAGAGGCACCTTTTCCCCCTTCAGTCCACAGAAATGTCAGTATTCAAACATAAATTAGTTGCAAGATGATTCCTTGAAGTCACCTTTGCATTCCTGTATCATTAATTTTATACCAGGAATACCAGTATAATGTCTCATTACAGAATGTACAGACACTTCACTATATAGTATAGGCCATACTTACAATACAAAATATACACATACTATTTCAACAGACAAACACGCTATATTTTAATATATACAAATCTTTTTTCTTTTAAATTCAAATCTGGAACTCCAGACATTCTGTCCAACTGTACCGCTCCCTGAAGCTAGTAGCACTCAGCACAGACTAGAAAAAAGTCAAGCCCAGAATTTTGTCAGCACTTCTTTAATGTCACAGTAGTGATTTTTATGGAACAGTGCATGTGAATTAAGACATGGCATATATTTTTTTCTTATTTTTAATTCCTCGATTATTTTGAACGATATCACTCACCAGCATTTTGGAAATGCCACCAGTTCTGATCAATGTCTGAACACTTCTGATAAAGAGGACTCCTTTGACTTGACTTTCCAGGGATGATTTCCTTGACACAGACCCATTCCAGACCTGGCAGGGAGTGGAAGGTACGGGACACCCACTCACTGCTGTTCCACTGAAACCTGACCTACAGAAGACAGAAGTCTAGAGCACAGGGTTGCCTCAACTCCTCTTTAATGAAGAAAGAAGTCTTCCTTCCTTTGAGGCCATGCTCTGATCCCCTCCTAAGCAGGCTTTGCATTGTCATTTGCTGACAAATTCATAAAGTGTTAAAATTGTACCAACTTCCATTGCTGGTGTCAGGTTTTGTCATCAATTCATACAGCTGTTTTGGGAGGAACCAAGCTTCTGTTTCTCTCTGCATTCAGTGCTATGTAGGAACTATTTTATTAATGATATTATAGAATAAAATCCTTCAGAGCGAAGTAAAAATTAAACAGTAACGTCCTTTCAGGTGACTAATACACGCCCCTCTCCAATTACACGTCAGTATGAAACTGCACATACAGAAGAACTCTGTCCTCCAGATCAAGTGTCCAGACTCCGCTACTTCAGGGAAGAATACATGTATTTACAAAATGTATTGCCTTCGGTAATGAAGAGTCAAACCAGCTGTGGAACGAAACAGAAAGCAACACAGTTTTTCTGCTGCTGAATGCTCACTCAGAATAGTACCAATTAAGAATCCGCCTCAATAGCAAGAAAAATTGTATTACATCTGTAGTGTTTCTACATTCAGTCATGCTCTGACTCAGGGAGTCAGGCTTGCTCTTTGGAGCAAGGCCCTCTTCATCACTCCATACTCTTCCGTATCCTCATGTACAGACCTCAGTGAAACACTTGGGCCCACACAAAACAAACAGGAAATATTCTACAATCCAGGTACTCAGCTGGAGTCAGAATTAGCTGAGAAGTTCACCAAGAAACAAGTAGTGTCATCACAGCTACATTAATAGCGGGTGTTTTCCAGGGTAAACAACGATGTGACAACTGTTTGGAATAGAGAGTAACAGGAACTTTAACAAATATATATGTTTAAAAAACAGCATGATTTCCACTCTCATTATTAGAGGGGAAAAACAAAACAAACAAACAAACCAACCAACCCCCACAAAAAAACCCACAAAACACCCACCAAACTCTGCACTGGAGTCTTCATAGCAGGTCTTCTCTCTATTAACACTGTCAAAATTTGTTGCTTTTCCTCCAGTATGTTTCCCCTTATTTTTAACTCTAGTCTGAGAAATTCTAGTGCTAAGCAAGTCACTTCGAAACCTAACAGAATACATTATTATTAATAGAAGCATAATATTTCAAACAAGCATTGCTTACAGCCACGCCTTATTAATTGTTCTCTGATGGTCCCTAAAGATGCAAGTTCAGTGCATTGCTCACCAGCTCTCTTGACATCTCTAATTCCGACACTAGCCAGACATGAGCTGTCCCACCCTTCCTCCCTCCCTCCCTCTTGCTAACTCATACCTTCTGAGTTTGCCTGATGGGAGCACAGCAAGCGCAGGAGCCCACTACTTTTGTACGGTAAAATGCACCACAAACAAATAAAGCACCATCATTCTAATGTTCATTTAAAGTCATCTGCTTTGTGCTTCACAGTAGGAAAATAAACAAACAACAAATGCACCCAAACTATGCTGAAAAAAGCATATATAATGCAGTACAGACCGACTAATTAAGATATAGGAGCTCCATTCCAGCTTGTGGCAGACAAGACCATCGCACCCCTCCCTGTTAAGAGCAGTCAGATCTCATTATATTTACTACTCCATACTTTATCAAGTATAGGGGACTACAAACCACAATAAATATAGACATCAGTACAAGATTTGTGGTTGCTCTTTTTTGATGTTGCACTTCTAAAATATAAACTACGCAGAGAGAACAGAGCCAGAGACCACTCCCTAATTCCTAGTGGACATATTGATCAATTAAAATGACATGTGTCTGGTCTTTTCTTTCCTTCTAATAGCAACCAGCTGAAAGACTGAATATTTTAAGCAAGCAAAATCAAACAATTAATGCTGTTGTATACCATCCAGCAACATTAACTTGAAGTTAAGTAAAATTAGCCTGGCCTCCAGAAGCAAGACCTTAATACAAAATAAACAAATCTTGGACATTGTGAAGAATTGCTAAATATCACAGACATTATTTTAACCAGCTTGCTAAATAGAAAAGATGTGTCTTTTCTTCCCATGATAGAGGTGGACAGCTTCATAATTATTCCTAGTATTATTTTATTCATAGCAAAACCCCACAGAATGCCTGAACCTTTGGCTACACCTTTTACTGCAGTTGCAGCAGGAGGAAAAAGAGGAAAGAGGAAAAAGAAAACACACACCAACACCTTTTTTTCTTCCAGTAAAAGACAGATCTAAAAGTCACTAGATTGTATTAGTATTTAAAAAAAAAAAAAAAAAAAAGCCAAAAAAAACAGATTGAAAAAAAGTCAAACGGTAGAAAACCTAAAAGCTACTGTACTTTCAAAATACCTGGTTATTGTTTGACAATTTTTTGTATATATACACACACATATATATATATTTAAGAATATCAACAGAAATAGGACAGTACCGAACCATGATTAAAATCAATACTGTTCCAGTTGCTTGTTCAGCACCACTTCACAAAGTATTTTCTGTACTATTATGTTATGGAAGGCCAATGAAAGTAAATGGGTTATATTCATGCTATTGAAATAAAATAGGTTAAAAGAAGAGCTACACATACTAGAGATGCTTAAATAAAGAGACATAGAAAGGAACAAGCTATGTTTATGGCATTAAAATTCAAAACAGCTATTCTTTCCATTTAAGCAAATCAGATTGTAGCAACTTTAATTGGATTGTGAAATTTAAATATATTCTCTTCAAATCTTGAGGGTATTATCACGAACGTAAAGACAAGTCTAAACATTCAGACAGAATGCATTTTCTGTAGGCCTTTGTCTTAGCCCGGCTGCCTGAAAAATAATATTTAGGCATGCAGCATCTTTCTTGAAAATGATTTTCACAAGGCAAAACCCACACATTTTTCTATTAGAAAAACCTCATAAAACTGGAAAAAATAATGGTGCAATTAAAAACAGCGCAATATTTAGCACTTACCATGTCCTGTTCAAATCATCCTCTTTTGATGTTTACGGCACATCTGTAAGATGCAATACTAGGAGGTGCCTTGTGTGACCTGCTGCATGATGCTGTGACATCAGTTCAGATGATGCAGCTCATTATGGGAAAGACTGCTGTTGCCATGACAACCGAGATGTGAGACGAATCCTTACTGCATTTCCAGGGGAGCCCGAGACAATACGGAAGCCCTTTAAAGACACAGACAAAATGCAAACAGGATTTTAAAGTACTTTGCCACAGATTTTAGAGCCCATGTTCAAGTACATGCCTTTTATTAAGGAACATTTTAGACAAATTATTCCTACGTGGTAATAGAGAATTGAGATGTATAAACTATAAATTATTTTTATATTTAAAACTTAATATCATGTGTGACAATCCAAGAACAAATTTTACAAGTCTTTTTTTTTATTATGTAAGGGAACCTTACTTAAAATAAACAGTTAGTAGTATGATTTTAACACTAGTGCTGTAAAGACAATCGTTATTGAACAGTATTTTAAGAAACGTATATTTTCATCCTGCCCCACCCTGCTCCTACATCCAATCTGTCATTTACAAGAAAAATCTTGTTGCTAGGGAAAAAACACTTGATACTTCAAAGCGAGCAGATTTCACACTGTCGAATGACAATGAGTTTAAAAAAAGGGGGGGGGCGGTGCGGTGGGCCTTTTTATTCACAAGAAGGTAAAGATGTTTCTAGACAACCAAGTAAAAAAATCTCCTTATCAATTTTCAACTGTAGGGCAACCTGCACTATCATCTGCATGCTGAAAAGCCTGGCTTTCATCTGCCCATCAGGCAGGCAGATGAGTGAGGACTCTGAAAGCTGTGGGCAAGCTGTGTGGCTAGCAGGCCCCACAGCTGGTAGCCTCCACCTCCCAGGTAGAGCTGGAAAGCCAGCAAAGGGGAGAACGCTCCCCGTAACCTCCCCAAGGAGCTGGGACTGGAGGCTGAGCCTGTGGGTGTTACCTTTGGCACCAGAAACCTGCTCCCACCCTCCATCCACGGTAGTGGTGAGAGAAGCAAAGGCTGTATGCACAAGTACTAAAAGCAACTGTCTGGAAATTCAAATTCACAGCCAAAGAAGAACCACCACATTTTTGGCCACTTGCCATTTCTATTTGGATAAGAAAAGTTTCCGGCAAAAACTGTTTTTTCCTAGCCGTGACAATCCCTTTCTACATAGTAGGGGAAAAAAAAAAAAAAAAAGAAAAAGAAAGAAAAAAAAAAAAGGAGTACAAAAAGGCTGGACTGTATACACTTGATATGCTGAAGCCCAGAGCAAAATAAAAGGTGAACTTCAACCAAGAAGCCTCAATGCCCTGAAGACATCCAATAAATGTGAGTGCCACTCTCTGAAGCCCATCATTCCATTAAATTTCAGCCTGTGAGTAAAAATTTTGATCTTTTATTTTGGAGGAAACCATAGGAAATATTTATACCCTTTTGATTAATGGATTAAATACAAAGCCTCTGCATGAATCTAGGACATGTCATCACCTTCCTAATTAGTGCTGTCTTAATCCTGTGTGTTCTCATTTTTTACAGTTTCCCTCTTCTAACATTAAACCTATGTCATACCAAACAACAAAATAAAGCTCTCAGACTGACTCAATATCAAATCCACTCTAGTAAATTAAGGTTTTATTCACAAAAGAGCTATAGCCCTAGATCTCTGATCATTTAAAACTTTCTTAGGCCTCTAAGAATATAATTCACAATTTAGCAGAGGACAACGTGATTGAAATATGATTTAGATTAGACTGTCATGAAAGTTAAGGAATGTCATTGCGAATTAGCAAAATTTACACTGTGCTGAATTCCATACTGTTCAAACGACATGAGTTTTTAAAAGTTTTCATTAAAGGAACTAATTCTTTTTTGCTAATTACTGTTTGATAAAATTTTTACTATCTTTATTGCTATGAGAATTGAGTTGAACAGCCAGCGCGAGCTTTCGTTTTTCTTAGGAAAATTATGAGATTCGTGATCATCATTATGGCAAGCCAGGCAACATAATCTAGTTGACATGAGGGCTCTGCCTCTTGCCCATCAGCTTGGCCTTTGTTCCTGAACATGGGGAAGTGCAGCCGGTGGGGCGGGCACAGTGAGGATGCGCACCCTGGGCAAGCCCCACCACAGTGCAGGACGCCTGGTGGGGATGGCTCCTGCTCCAGACCCTCCAGAGCACATCTGGTTGCCTGTGACCTCCATGTCAACTCCTTTTTCAGGGGGAAAGGAGAAGCACGCCTGACATGGACACAGAGGAGTATGGGAGGGGAGGAAGGGCAGCTAGGAGCAAGGAAAATATCAGGCTATTTTTACAAAGGCTTCTGTCTATTTATTGTTAACTACAGTACGTATGAGTCTGTCTACTCACATAGGCAAATTATGATAAGTAAATGGAGACAAAATTACGGTAATTTTCCTGACTTTGAGTGTTTGGTATTTTTTAAATATCAGTCTGTTGTTTATTTTTCCCCAAAAATGTTTATCATGAGCCAAAACATGTCAGATTGCGTGCAAGACAGCTACACCAGGAACATGCCAGGCAGAATGTAAACTAAGGATTTGTCATATAGGTGTAATGAATGGTACTATAGTGACTTTACATGGAGCACTGCAACCACTGAATGCTAAAAGGAATTTCTACCTTATGAATACAAAAGGTAGCATGCACAAGCTTTGCAGCCTCATAATTAAAACTGCAGATCTTGAGGAAGAGAGCTGGGCCTAGCTGCTCCACATGTTTGGGGAGGGTTTGTGTGGGGGTTTTTTTGTTTGTTTGGGTTTTTTTAAAGGAAAATAAAAATAAAGCCTTTAAGACACCTGCAGTTATTCACCCAGCACAGGACTGACATCTCTCTTAAATCTAAGCTTTTAAATTACTTTCCATTAACATTCCTTCCAATTCAGAAGAACAGGAAATGGAAAGAGAGAGATCCCAACCCCTCCTGTAATCACATGAACACCTTGATCATTTTGAAGTATCACCAGTAGGTTTCAAAACCAAAAGCACAGGGCTTTGACTGTACCTTTTTCTATCAAGACAGAAATATTTTATCCTAGTTTCAATCATAACAACACAGGTCAATGCCAGGCATGAATTTCTTATTCTAAATTCTTATTTTAATCACATTCTCCCTCTCAAACTCAAGCTGTAGTGTTTTTCCCTTTCCCCACATTGGGATTCCCCCAATTGTTTTGAAGGGAACAAGTTTTATTGATGTTCTTTGGAAAGAAAGAAGTGTTTCATCTACCTACTGCCATTGTTTTCCCTTACGATCAGTTTATGTGGATAACTAACATTTGTACAACCCACAGAGGTTTTCAATAAGCAAGCTTTTGCCATATAAGTAGGCACTGCCTTAACTTTCAGGAAGACCAGCCATAAGCCAGGGACTAATCTTGATTTACTTTCCATTTCGCTATGTTCAAGAAAATGAGTTAGGACCCAACTCACAAACACAGTTGAACAAAGCAAAATGCCATCGCAGACCTGTTCTCCACAAAATCCAGATGTTTCCTTTTGTGTTGTTTCCCCTTCAAGTGAGGGAAAGCAGTTGCTTACCAGTTGCCAGCTGCCCTACCCTAACAGCCAAGAGAGAAAGGGGGAAGTACACTGAAGGACCCAAGGAAATGAGGACTGCATATCGTGAATTACCTGCCAGACAAGCCGGAAGCAGGCTTTAAATTAAAAATAAAATGCATAAAAAGCAAAATCATAATTACTGAATGCTGATGCATAACAGATCAGCAACTGTAACAACACTCAAAGGAAACCATGATTCTCATTCAAGATTTTGCAATCCAGTTCAAGAACCTGTCTCCCGAATCTTGCATGAAGTGCCTTAACTAAACAGCTATATATCAGGGTTTCCATTCAACTGTTGGTTCTGTCAAAAGGAAAGGCTAGGTCACACACATTAATAACAACTCTACCCCTTTCCTCTAAAAGACAAGGGATATAAATCAAGGTCTTATTGAATCTATTGTATTGAATCCATCAACTGAACATTGCATTGCAAAGGTCAGAGATATACATAGTCTGCCTTGACTAAACTCATTAAACATCTATGTCTACCTACACAGTAGGGAGGTGATACTTTCCACTCTGTCATCAAGGTCATCTGAGCTTCTGTTCCTACCTTAAGGTAGACTGAGTGGTGGGAACTGCTGTTCTGGTGCAAAGTTGCACCCTTGTATGAAGTAGAAAAAGTAGCAGCCCTCCCACAACTCCACAGCTCAAACATGCTGGACCATACAACAGTTTCTTTTGAGTTTGGAAGCCCTTATTCCTAATCAGTCATTACTCAGAGAAGTCCCTATTTACATGAAGAACACATTCACTCTTGTTACTACAGCCTGAAAGGGAACTGGGTCACTGGTTTCCTGTCTGCATGTGGGTCTTGAGAGAGGCAATGAGATTAAAAGGCTGAAAACTCAGTTTCCCTAAGTGGGACTGCCTTGCTTCATCGTTTTGAAGGTTAATAAGTTTGTAACTGATGGTGTATTTGTTTCTTCTTTCCCTATACTATAAATGTATTCAGTGCAAACATCCAATACTCAGTCTATTCAGAAATAGCTTCACGAACTATTAAAAAGTCAAGAACATATAATAAACAAAGACAGCAGTAATGCTACAGCCTGAAAAATTTCTTTCACCGCTTTTCTACATCCATATGATATAATAAAATCTTTCCACTGCAGCATAAACCTTCTTTAGTCATGTCTCAATATATTGTGTCAGAAAGCAAGGCAGCATCCTCATTCCCAACAGTCCAAAAGGTTACAGCAGGGACATGAGTAATGGGGTATTTCTGCCAGCCGCTAACGAGCTGAGGTCCTCAGATGGAGAAACACATGAACTCCAGGTGTTTTGGTCTAGCTCTGGACCATATACTACATTGTTAGATCACTCCAGGACATATAACATTGTGATGTTAGTGTATTCTGTTTTCCTATTTGGTACATTATTAACACAATAAGAAAATGTCCTAGAAGGTCTTTATATGAAAAAATAAGTTAAATTAACTTGAGATTTTTCTCCTCATGTTATTAAATACAACCTATCTGCAATATAAAGACCAGTCACGTCTGATAATAAAAGTTAAGCTTTCCCAAATCAAGCTGTAAATCTTGCCTCTTAACTTTCCTGCTTACTCCATTATTTACCATAACAGACAGCACTAGAGGTCACAGTATTGCTTTTGCCCCTGTTACAGCCATATCTGTTGACTAATATACCTCATTGTGTGCACCTTTCCGTATTTTCTGAACTTGTTTCTCGTGTTTCCTCTCCATTTATACTGGCCTGATTCAAGGTTGGGACCTGATCATGTCTTGAAAACTGCAAAATCCTCCTCTCCAATCACCAAAATCAATTTTGCCCCCTTCCATTCAGGGTATTACAAATAAATTAATCTTTCTGGCTCGTCTTACAGTAAGTTTTAAATCCCTGAGCATTAAATCCTAAATAATTAATTCCTTTCTAGTTTTGCTTCAGACATTCTGGAAAACACCGCATAGTTTCATCTTCCTGCTCATACAGAGTTGAGTACACTTCACCATTAACTTTCCACCCTATTCTTCCTATATGAGCTTCCTTTTCTGCTCCCTCCTGCTACAAGAAAAAACCCTCATCAAAAGAAGAAGAAAAAGAATTAAAAAAAAAAAAAAAAAAAAAAAAAAAAAAAAATCGGGAATAATCTTCACCTTCATTCAAATTCCTCTAACATTGTTTTGCACAATTGTAATCCTCTTTGTAAACAAACAGGAAAACAATAAGCTGACTACTGTCACCGATCGACTTCTATACTATACTTGGCCAATATGTTTTAAAACATTCTATTTTCCTACCTTCACCTCCTCAGCCCCTTCCAGTCAATCTGTGATCCTCATCCCTACTTGTTTCACACATTCACTGTGTATTGCATTTTAGGAACAACAGGCTAATAGCACAAACATAGTACACACAAAAGACTGAAAAATCCATGGGAAAAGCTGAATAATCATTTTGGCTTCATGTCGCTACATTTACAGCTATTAGCTCTGAAACGGCTTAAAGTTAGTTCAGGCATTCAACTATTAAGCTAGACTTTTAGTTTAAAGCTAAGTCACCTACTGTACGTATACCCACAGAGGGTATCCCTCACTGCCTCTCTACATCCAAGAGGTGACTCTAGCTAAGGTTATATTCTGTACAAACATTTTCAGCCTCAGAGACAATAAAAACAGTTTAGCAAGTATAATGTTACCACCCAGAAGGAAGCACAGCATAGATTTAACCTCACAGCAATACCAGACCTACTGCAGATAGCATTGCTCTGAAAACGAGCTCTCTAGATGGAAAGGGCACATTTGAGCTCCAAGCCTGCCCCTCCTTTGTCTGCCTACATCAACTCAGTGTCCATATCAATTTAAAAAAAGACAAAAAAACCACCAAACAGCTTTCCCCACCAGCAGAAAAAGAAAAATTATCAACAGCTATCCCCCCTGCCCTCAGTGCACTAGAGACAAATGCCCCTCACTGACCTGTGACCACGAGCACACTCTCTCCCAGCTGCCACATGCTGAAATGGCTGAAACCCCAGCTCATCAGGGCCTATTGATCCCACCTGTGGGGCCCTGCCTGCCCCCTCCTTCCCCTCAGCTTCTACCCCTTGTGAGGGGTTCCCAGAACAGCAGGTGCTAAATCTGGTCATCAAGACAGGACCAGGTGAAAAAAAAATTAAAAAAAAAAAAAGCCTTTTGCAGCTCTGGCAATTTTATTAAGGTCCCAATATCTGAAGCTTGACGCTGGAGGACAGGCTGAGTGCATTTCCTGCTAGAGAGTGGCCACAGTTGCTTACACAGGAGGAGGTTGGTGACCTACAGGGAATTCTCTGGCTGGGCTTTACCCATGTTTTACCAGAATTTCCTTCAAAGTAGTGAAATTGTTGGCAGTTTGAGAAGAAAAGGCCAAAGCCTTGCCAGAGAGCACAGGGAGTGGACAGCCCTCTGATTTTTAAACCTGTTTTCTTATGAGAGTTATGCACGTTCACAGGATGATGCAAAACAACTTATGTGAAACATCAGCCACATAGCAGATTTATCTGCCCTTTTGTATAACCAGTTGGCCAATGAATGTGTACACAAAAAAAACCCAACAACTACCTGAAGGATTGAAATCTGAGCCAAACGGGGCTGAAATCTGAAAATCTCCAGGAAAAGCCCTCTCACCAGAGCTGAGCATACCAGCAATGATCAGTAGCCATACTCAATCCTGTCGCAGCACTGTGGTCCCCCAAGACAACCAGGGCAAAACCACCCAGAGACAGTACTGTCCCCATGACACATTGAACACAATAGTCCCCCTAGACTCAGAAAAAAGGTCAAGGCTATGTCAAGCCACACAGGCATTTTTCAAAAGACAAACTGGATCCAGATTGGTTGATCCTCATGTGTGTCCTTAAATTAGCTTTCTAATTCAAACCAGGAGCTTGTTTTTAAAGCAACTCTCTCAATCACCCACATTTATTGTACTTGTATTCAAATCACTGCGCGGTCTCTGAGGATGTGATCTGCATTCCTCTCTCACAAAGCTAAACCAGAACATGAACTCCATGAGTGCACCCAATGCAATCCAACTGCTAAGTATTCAACCCTGGGAACTAGACATGGTGCAGTCTGCAGTGAAACCTCCTGCAACACTTCTAGTTTAGATGTTAGGCCTCTGGCATCCGCTGTTTCACTCCACAGCTCTGTTCACACTGAGGGACAAGGGTCTCTTGGATGGGCACTGCCACCGAGACACAGCTGCGAGACCAGGCTGACCCTGTGGGTTCTCTGCAATGCATCTTCACCTTGCACAGCTCCAGGAACAGCCGGCTCTGAACCAGCATTATTATCTCTGAGTTGCATTGCGTAGCCTCAATTCTGGCTTCTCCCTGAAGAATGTACAGCTGCATTCACACAGCACAGCATCTGGTCTTGTAAGTCCTAGTAGACCTGAGCTTGCTCTGCATCATTGCCTCTTCCCTGTCCAGTCTTACCACAATACCACATCTCCCCACCCTCCTCCTCCTCTAGGCGCTGTGCCACAGCCCATCTCACCACCCTTCTCCTTTGCTTGCATCCTCCCTTAACAAATCACCTGTATCACTCAACCTCAGTGCGCTCTCGGTCTTTGAAATGTCTCAAAACCACAATTCCCATATGTTGGTAGAACATTCCAGATGTTACTTGCCACAGTCTCTGAAGACTGAATTTTCACATGGTGTAGCTGAGCCTTCATATTCCCTGGTATAGCGAGGCTGACACTGCCCCGTGCCTTCATAGCCCCTATAGGTGTCCAGTCTGGCCTTTGCCTGCCACCGGGAAGGAAAAGGCATCTGTGCTTTGAATGGTAAATGGAAAAGGGATCTTGCTGCTACAAGGCTGGAATTCAGAGTTTTCCGTATAAAATTCACCAAACGCATCTCAGCTGATTGAGTTGTCCACTTTCCACCAAAAAAAAAAACCAAAACACCAAAAAAACCCCACTTAATCCATCCTTCCTAGTCCCTTAACTTTCCAGCAGTGCAGTTCCATCCCTTCCCTCACACTAATGAAACTTGTCAGGTAATTTCATCAGCCCATTTAACTCACTAGTTCAGCAGAAAATGATCCAATTTTTGCTGGGTTTATTTCCTGCTAAATTAGTAAAATAAATTGACTGACCGAGGGCAAAGAGTTGTATTTGTGCCACTCCTACTTTCAGGAGAAGTAAGCTGATAGACGGTTTCACCTCTCTCTTTCCAAACTGCATATTTCTCAGACATGTTTTTTTTTCTGGGCTTGGTAGAGCAGGGTTCATACCCCAGAGAGTGCTCCATGCTGGATCAGAGCTGGCGATGACAGGAGACAGCCTGACACTTATTTCAGTGCAGTTACGTAAACCTTGTATGCATTGCTCCTCTTATGTGCTTGCCCTCCCCCGTCACCTCTGCTGCTTATAGCTCCAATTCACCAAACATCATCAGAGCATATATTTCCCTATCCTCTGTGTCCTTTTCTTCATATTTTGTTTATATTTGGGTTACCTTTTCTGTGGGTTTTTTTAAATATTTGTCCATACACTACTATGGTATACAAACAGAGATGTATTTGCTCAACTCAAAGAGACTGTGTTTTTGGTAATCTAGAGGATGCCATCTCATTCCCTATATAAGGTAGGTCAACTTTATTTAGCATGCTGCTCCTCCATCCTGTTCTATTCTCATTCAACAGACAGCCATAGGCTGTCATTCTTTGTACGAATTCAAGACCCAGAATGATTACATTTCCCTGTGCACTTTTTTCTGTTAGTCCTCACCTGAAAGTTCACAAAACCAAACTACTTCATGCTCACAAAATCCCTATAATGGGAGAGGTTTTAACCCAGCCTTAAGGAAGATAAACAAAGGCACAAAAAGATTAAAAACAAAAGTATGACTAATCTTGTGTATCTGATCTAAGATTTGACTTTACAAGAGCATGTGGCTTCCTACAGAATGTTTCCTATTCAAAGCACAGCTGCTGTTAATTTCAGTTTCAGCTGTGAGTGCTCAGCCAGCCAGTTCCCAGGGCTTCAAGTCAGGCCCAAGGAAAACAAGAAACAAGCATCAATGTGACAAAAGGTTAGTTTAAATAAATTGGCCAACATTGTACAGAAGCTCTGTAGCAGAGGCAGAAACACAGGCAAGAACGATCGTGAACTAAATGGCCTAAATCATAAGCTTTTTAAAAACCTTCCTGAACTCACTTGCTCCAGAATTTCAACTTGTATGACAGAGGAGTGATGGACACTACAGAATTCTTCTCCTGATGTTTTTTTTGCTTTCACTTATTTATCACAGAACCTTCCCCATGCAGGCATTTTGCAGGGAGGAAATAATAGATGAGGACTATAATTATAGACTATACTAGAAAGCAGTCATGCAATAGCGTCAGTTAAATGTTAATTCTAGTGTTGCCTACCTTAGCCAAGTCAAGCAGCCAAATCCTAAGTGACCTATAGAACAAGTTTTTTTAACAATACATGTAATTTTGTGTGTTTGATCCTACATGGAGTAGATCCATGTCTCTGATTTACCATAAAATAAAAGTTCTGTGTTATGTACAATGTCAGTTTAACACAGGTATGTGCGTAGGAAGTACAAGCCAAGGCCAAAGATCAGACACAGATATTGTCTGGCCATCAAGTGAAGCTTAACTGTTATGCTGTGAAATAGGCAGATGACTGACTTATAAGTGACTTTTCTTTAGTAATCTTTGGAATAGCAATACATAATAAATCAGAAGACATTTTCATATTAATAATATTAGTTGGTAAATGTATAGAACTACTGTCTGCTAGCAGACAACAATTTATCATTTTTCTAATGCAAGATTTGTTAATATATTGCTGGTCATCTCAGTACCTTGAAAATGATTAAGCAATGCAGAATTAGTGCTTCTACTTAAAGCTTTCAGTTCTGAATGTGTATTTCCCAGACAAGAAGCTAATTATCAGTTTTGATTAAACAAAATCTGGATCTTACATGCCTCCTGGAACTTTCCATCAAAGAAATTGGTTTATTGTATGGTTTAATTACGTTACTTAATATTCTCTGTACAAATTAGTCTTCTAGTTAATAAGAATATATACTTTATTATATATAGATATAACAGAATACAAATCAGTTACACATGTGGATTTTTACAGTATAGGAATATTTTAAAAGTAAAAAAAGAGAGCATGCAAGAAAGAAGAAAGCAAGCATGTAAGTGCTTAGGTCTGAGAACCTTATGAGAACATGATAGCCCAGCCACTGTATCTGCACATCTGCCTCTTCATGATGATGATCTAAAAACTAAAAGTGACACTAATGATCTAAAAACCCCTAAAATGACATTTTACTTGTACAGTACGCAAAATGTTCTCATATTTAACTATCTCCTTCTGTTATGACCAGTGCTGGTGTCTCACTGCAGTCTCTCTCTGACAGCAGGACAAGCAGAAAATGCTGAGGTGCCATGTGGTCTCTTGGATGGGATTTTCACAGGGAGCCAAGGGCACCCACAGTGATCAGCTGGCTCCCCAGCACACTGTGGGTATCTCAGTGGTGTCAGCAACAGGACACCATACAAGTAAAATAGCTTTATCCTTCCAAAGGCCAAAGTTCACTTTAACAAAAGAAAACAAATGCCTATATTCCTCTTCGACAGTCAGCAAAATCACAGAATCACAGAATGGTTGGGGTTGGAATGGACCCCTGGAGATCACCTAGTCCAACCCACCTGCTAAAGCAGGTTCACCCAGAGCAGATCACACAGGAATGTGACCAGGCAGGTCTTGAATGCCTCCAGAAAAGGAGACTCCACAACCTCTCTGGGCAGCCTGCTCCAGTGCTCTGGCACCCTCAAAGTAAAGAAGTTTCTCCTCATATTCACATGGAACCTCCTGTGCTTCAGTCTGTGCCTGTTGCCCCTCATTCTGTCGTTGGGCACCACTGAAAGGAGTCTGGTCCCATCCTTTTGACACCCACCCTTGAGATATTTATAAACGTTGATGAGATCCCCTCTCAGCCTTCTCTTCTCCATGCTGAACAGGCCACGGGCTTTAAGCCCTATGGAGCCTTTTTGCCTTATGTCTTTAAGACATGGCCCTTCTTGTCTGTCCATAGGCACAGCTACAGGTTTAATCCACTCAGTCATCATTTCATGACTCAGTTACTGCCACCTTTTGGCATCTGACCTTGACAGGTTTAGACTGAAACCAAAACCATCCTTTTGTTGACTGTCACTTTGCCTGTATCTCTCTCTGCATTCCTCTGCTTTCTCACAAGCGTTAATTGTTTGCTTCTATTTCAATTCTTTTCCCAACCACACCTGTCACCACCACACCAGTCTCTTTTCACTTCCATCTCCAAATCAGTTTAAGGCACAAAACTTCATCACCCTTAAAAAACCTCCAGAACGGGTTGCTTACTAGCACTCATTTTCCTGTCAAAGGTCCTCCTAAGCATCTGAAAATCTTTCTTCTCAATTTCAAAGAAATCTCTTCTTAAAACTCTTTTATTTATTGTGGGCATTGTGCAGGTCATAAGGCAGAAGTATCAAGGTACCAAACTGATCAGTACTATAAATTAAGTCGGAAAAGAACATATTTTCATTAGACTAGTTCACAAAACAGGAAAATTAAAAGTTAGTCCTTCTTTGTGAACACAAGCAAAGAATTTCAAAGATATGCACAAGCTGAGAATAAATGCTTTCAAAAAAAGCTTAGTTCAATATGTGACAGAAAATGGAAATGATACCTGAGAGTGGAAAAGGGTGCTGGAGAGAGGAGATGTGATAGTGATTCTCTCCAACAGAAAAGAGAAGGGTGGTTAAAATATCATATATGGGGCAAGAGAGAAAATCTGGTGGCATGGAACAAAAACATAACATCAAACTAATATAGCTTTAGAGTAGTTTATGGGGCCTGGTTCAAAATGTCATGATCAAAAGCTGTTCTGTAACATCAACTGTAACGCTGTAAAGTGCACAAACTGTCCTTACAGGTAAAACGATCCACCATAACTGGATCAACTTCAGAAAATTACTACAGAAACAGCTTCTTCAAAAGAAGAGAAATGAGGAATCTAAGAGTTAAATCCTTGCTGGGGACTGATTACTTAAAGGCACCATTTTATAAGCACAGAAAAAAACCACACAAATAAGACTATAGAAGGCCAAAAAGACAGTAAATAGCAGGGTAAAGAAGTCTTTAGTGGCAGGAAGACATCATTCAAACAGCAAAAGCTATGTCCAAATGAGGAGTGTAGAAAAGACTATAAACTATAAATGTGATATGTCAGGACATAAAAAAGAGTTTGAGCTGAAAAGCTTGCACAAGCACAAAACCAAAACAGGATATAATTTCTTGCTTGAACATAGCAGGAGCAGAAAGCTTGTCAAGAGTCTGTCAAGCTAGTAGATAACCTGGACATGCAAGGGGTACTAATAAACTAAGACCATAAAAAAAAAAAAAGCTAAATATATTTTCCACTTCTATAGTTACTATGGAAGAGATTTATAAAGTTCATACCATCACCAGATGGGTCTCAAACTGATGTGCTCAGAAGCTGTTATGGAATAAACAAGCAAAACAAACTAACAGAATCACAGCCTTCAATCAGGCATATAAAAGAAACGCAAACATGAAATAACTAAGATGTTAACAACTGGTATGTTACCTCTCATTTTAAAACTGCCTTCTTAACTCAGTCATGGCATGTAGGAAACCTGGCACCAGTTTTCAAAAGGATTTCACAGGATATCTTGGAAACAACGAACAAGTTAATTTGTTGTCCACACTGAGGAATAAGTAGAATATAAGAAAGACTTTGTGATAAACAGTATAGTGAGGAAGAGTCTCTACACACATTAATAAAGGAGAATGCACCTCACAGAGCTATTGAGACCTTTAAGGGGGTCAGCAAGGATACAACCAAAAAAGCTCGAGGTGATACTCTCCACGTGGATTTCCAAAACGTACTCAACAAAGTTTCTCACCACAGGCTCTCAATATTAAGCAGCCTGGAAACAAAAAGGAATTCTCAGATGAAATTTTGAAAAGATAGGGTTGAAGAATACAGTTTTTACAGTAGAGGGAGGTCACCAGGGGGTTTCTGTCAGTAGTAGAAGTGGCATGGTGTCTTGATAATTCTAAGTTATTTGGTCTGGAAAAGATGAGGGCTGTCTCTGAAGAAGCGCAAGAGCAAGAAGAGACTACCAAAATGTTTGCCTCTTCGATTCTTGTAACTTCTGTATCCTAAAGATGTATACAGCCTCAGAGAAGATGGTAAACAGAACAAAGATTATGTTTCCCTAGCTGAAGGCAGCTATTTGTTTGGTGCAGTAAACTTTAAATATGATCAGTAATAATGAAAAGAGCTAACTTCAGCATCAATAAAGCCACATAATTTAATGAATAATCCTTTAATAAGGTAGACTTCCCTACAAAACTCCATAGTTGCTCTGGAACATAGAGGGTTATATATTTATTGCATAGTTTATGAGAGTAAAATTTTTGTAAAATCAAAAGAAATAGAGATTCATAGGTTCCATATCCTAGGGCATTTCATGAAAATATTAAGCTTTCTACTTTGAAAAACTTGATTTTCCAGATATATTCTTGTAAGATATAGATATCACTGAACATCATCCACAGAGCATTTCTCTGAATGAAAAGGGAGAACTATACCAGGAATCCTCCTATAAATTTTGTGTCAGGTTTTTGAGAGAGATATCCCAGAAATGCCTTTGGGCACATCACTGTTGTTATTTCCAGGCTAATAAAGGATGTATGGTCTCTCCCACTGGGATGAATGATGTAGCAGGTTTAACCAGGTCTTGCCAGGAAAACAAAAACATGTGCCTATTTCAACACATCATCTCTTCTTGGCAATATGCTTGGTACGCTACACTTAGTCACCATCCAAATTTGCACAAAAGCAAGAGATATGCATAGGAGCATGGACACCTTGAAACTGCAAAGTTTTCTGTCTGAGGTAGCGTGGGTTCCTATTCCACCAATTCTTTCTGAAAGCAGTAACACTAATGATGTTCTCTTTTCCCTTCCTTTGCCCTCTTTTGTGACCAAAGTGACCAAAATGTAAAAATAATAATAATAATAATAATTTTTAAAAATCCATACAAGTAGGTGCGCTTGAGTAATCTTAACGCGAGGCAAGAACAGACATGCACATTACACTAGCAGCAGACACGGCTCCACTGTGAAAGATGAGAACTGAATCCATCCCTTACACTGGGTCATGCCCCTCCAAGGTTTTACAGCTCACAGCTGCAGAGGAGTGATGAATAACAGAAATGTTGGTTGGAAGCAACCTCTGGAGGTGTTTGGTCCAACCCATGGCTTGGATAATGTTGGACTATTGCCAGCACTAGATCAGATCGCCACAGCTTTGTCTGGCCAAGTCTTGAAAACCTCTGGATGGAGCTTCAACAGCCTCTCTGTGTACCTTGCTCCAGTGCTTCTCTGCCCTTCTAGGGAATAAACTGGTTTGTTGGGTTTTTTTTGTCTAGATGGGAGTGCAAAGTAGGAAAACACTAGGACACCACAAAAAATCCCACACCATATATGCTACGTGTCCTAGTGGCGGTGTCATAGTCTCTCTCTGACTTCAGGCAAACTAGGAAACAGCAGTGGCAACTTACAACAGCAGAGAGCACAAGAAGTACCAGCGCTATGATGGAAAAGTGAGAAGTGACACGGCTTGAAAATCTGCCCCTATAAAAACAAAACAGAACATTTCCCTTTGCAACATAGCTCACCAGCTGTTATTTGTGCAAACAGTCTGCCTCAGCCAGGTGGGGTTACCAATAGCAGATGACATAGGAAACATCCCAGTTCTGGACCCCCTGTGCTACACTGGGGCACACAGAGCTTTGACTGAAATGCCTCAGGCAACTGAGGTCAGATTTAGACTATTGTGGTTGACTTTTGATGCTCTAAAGTGGAATTCAAAGCTTTTAAACTGAGGACTTAAAAGGAGGCACAACTTAACAGCTTAAATCTTTGACAGAATTAAAATGCAATGGTGAAATGTGTTTGTCTAAATTCACTATTATTTCAAATATTTATTCACGGCTCTTTTCTAGATTTGAAACCGGTCTGACAATCAAGTCTCCCCAGACGCTGCTCCCTGAGCCCAGGACCCAGGCGCGTCAGCCTGACTCACGCTGCCTCCAGCCCTCTGAGCGTTTCCCGGTTCAGCGAGAGCGAGCAGCCACATTCTGACAGTTTCAATGGGAGGTGTCAGCCTGTTCCGAAAGCTTTCAGAAGACATTCCATCATTTCATGAATCATACCATTGCGTGGAACCTCTGAGATAATGAGACTATGAACATCATCCTACAATGCCGTTTGGCTCAAAGACAGGGGAACATATGGGCATTCCCCTCTACACGGATTTTGCAGGGGAAGTAGGGAAAATCCTGCTGTCTGTAAAAGACTTTTCTTTGCTTCATTTGCAAGAGGCTGGATGCCACTAGCAGTGGACAAGATGGAACTGGTCAGCCACAGATTGCACATCTCAGCTTTGCTCTGCTTTAAGCTTCTGCACAGAAGTGTGAGAGAGACAGTCACCATGGGATGTGAAACCTGCTCAAGATTACTAAAGGCATTAAACTGAAATAGTTGCAATAAAACCTTCTCACTTTAATTGAAAGACTAATTTTTCCTCTTATTGCCACACTGAAGGGGTCTATGAGACCACCTGAGTTTAGCTTTTAGCCTACATAGATAGAATGACACATCTACAGCTTACCACTGTGCAACGGAACAAGACAGTCATTGGGATGAAATTGATCTGCAACAAAAAAATTAACCTCCCAAGTCCTACTCTGCAGGTTGACTTGACCATTTAGAATCCTAAATGTCGCTGTAAATTCTTTATAATTGAGTTTTTATGTTGGGAAATAGAAGTTAGGACCTAGCAGAGATTCTGACAATATTGTCATGTGGGACATCAACTAGCACTTTATCTCCATCTTCAAAACAGCACTTTTGAGTTATATTATAAAACAGGTATAATATACTTACACACTTATCAGAATATTTTATTCAATAGCTGCTACTTCATTGGTTCAGCTACTGCACTCCAGGCCTAATAACACACTGTTATTTGACCTCTTTATATAAAAACTTCTAAGGTAAACAATAAAACCCAAACCCCCAGTACATTCCCTCAAGGAAGGATGCCTAGACCTCTGGAACAACAACAACAAAAAGAAGGCGATACAAGAGACTAAAACATTTTTCTGCATTGCTAGATTGTTCTACGTATGGTATATATTAAAATTCTCAGAGTTTACATGTCATATGAGAGCAATAAATTACTTTAATTGGCTCAAGTGTGAATTTTGAATGAATGGATTTTTCTAGGTATTTAAATGTAATGCAGAATTTACTTTTCACATTAAAAGGCCATACGTTCCAAGGCAAATTCGTTAAATAAAAAATGATAATGTAAAAACTTTTTGGCATCCAGCATTTCTAGTCTGAGCAGGCACCGCTCAGCAAGTTTTTAGATAAAGTACTTCAAATCCTACATCTGAAAATATCTGGAGAAATCATTCTCCTACCGCTTGAATTGCTCATTCAGTAGGTAAATATTTTCAATGTATACAAAACAGGCTGTAGCCTCCCTAGCTGCCTACACCATCACAAAGGAGAGCCAGCAAATGTAACCTACATGATACTGCATTGCGGCACTTTCCACAAATTTAACTTCTCTAATCAAAATATTCTGCTCAGGGTTTTAGACGAACTTGGCAGTCTCAGTGATCTGGACACATTCCAGTGTAAATTCGGGTTTTTTATAAAAACATAATAGGAAGGAGGAGTAAACAGACTAAATAGAGAATAACTTGCCTGTTGTGAATTTGCTAAGTGTTTCTTAAATATTAGGCCCATTTCTGCACAATACTGAATTAATATTCAAATGTGTTGACTCAGAAGATGTGTAGAGCCCATTGTCTTCGGTGATATTCTGCATTTATTTACACAGACAAGAGTTTCTCTCCTAGTGACAAGGCACTGAGGAAGAGGCTGCTACCTCTGTTGAGGCAGTCTTCCTTCTTTGTAAAATTATCCTAGCCTGAAGCACCTGGGCAGGGACTCCACAGAATTTTGAATATAGATTCAAGGAGTGAAAAATAGACATTTTTTTCTTCCTTAAGCACAGGTAGCCATCCCAATATCATAATCTATGTGGAGCTAGCCTGAGTCTCAGCATTTGCATTTATACCTCAAGGGAAGAACAGATTTCAGAGATGATAAATGTTGTTACAGGCTAGAGAGCTATAACATAAAGCCAGCCCCTCTGGAGGAGTGGGAATTCCCTTCTTCTCCGGCTTTTGTGTTTGCTTCCCTCATATAACCCCCTCCAAATCTCTTTGCAATTAAACTTGCCAGGGTTCAGCTAACAATGAAATAACATCCATCTGCTTACCACGGAATTAATCCTTAACGGTGCAGTGGAATAGGTAAGTATGATACTTAACAGTCACAGCAATTAAAGCAATTTCATACTGTGATATTCATTCTCAGCAGAAAGGAAAATCTAGCTGATTTCTCCTGACTGGGTGCCAAGATAGCCAATGTGACATGGAAAGATTTCAGACAGCAACTTGCAACAGAGAAAATCTGCCTCCTCTCTTCTGTAAAAAGGAAAATGAGGTGACACGCAGAGCTCTTACTCTGACCTACATTGCACTTTCCTCTCCTGTACTGCTTTGGCCTGCATTGAGTCAAAAATACTTGAAGATACAACCTGCTAACAAACTTTATTTCTATTCTCTGATATGCTTGTGTTCACAACCTCTATTTTACCACATGTTGAAATACAAGCAAAAGCTAGGGACTGTGTTTTTTGCTGCATCTGGCAGTGTAACGTAAGAAAAAAGCCAAGTGAACTGAAAGAAGAACTGCCAAACCGAAAATGTGTTCTCCAAAGCATTCCACAAAATGTTGTTCACTTGCTACAGATCTTGGAGGAAATATCAGCAGATTTCCCTCAGAGCAATGAGGAGTCAGGGCATTGGCACAGTTGAACTGCGAAAGACATCTTTACAAGGACTGGAATTATACAGCTAATAAAAACCAAGAAACAGATACTCCTACCATTAATATCTATGTATCATTTGTTCTCACCAGGCGAAAAATAAAGTCATGCACAAGGTCTTTCTCTGCAGAGCTATAGAAGCAAAGAAAGTCAAACTAGCAAAAGAATAACTTCTGTTGTCATCTATGAAAAGCACAATGCTGTAGTTTAAAAATACAAATTGTATGTGTAAATCTGAAATCATTCAGAAACCGTAATAATAGATAATATAGACATGAAAACATATGAATTCTATTAAATAGATATGTTCCATGTCTTAATCCATAGAAGCATTCATATTGAAGAGTATAAGTGTTTATAGGATTTGACTGAAAGAAAAGTTTATTTGGAGGCTTTGATGCACACTATCTGAATGATCTTGGGATGCTTCAGAGGCAGTCACATATATATTCTCATGCAGATGAGGAATCTTACATCTATAGCCCCTTCTTTTCACATGCTTTTACCTAGGTTAAATTATTCACAAACCTATCTATCTGCAGCACCAGTCATTCGTTCCATACAACTCAGACCACTGAGTATAAAAAGAGTTAATGACATGTTCATCCTCATGTATCTTTATTTCCTCACCCTTTGTCTTATTCAGATCAGAATATATCTGGGTGACCTCTCTTTGTATGTACCCACAGAGTACCCAGCACAAAAGGAACCCAAATTTGGTTGGCATGTGTCGTTCTAACAGTAGCACAAGCAGGCTGAGAAAAACCTTCTGTTTGAATAGTTTGTCTTCCTAAAACACTCCAAAATCAGATGGCTTTTCCTTTCCATATCTAGTGTAAAGCATCCAAATAATCAATGATAACCCAAAATGGAAGTGAGAGTGAATAAACTGGACCTTTTCCATTTCCTTTAAGCCCCAACAAACAGAAGAGGAGGAGCTGGATTTTCTGTCCTTTACACAGCAGAGAAGGAAGGGAAGAGGCAAAATGCAGGACACTTCTCAACTGACTGTCAAATGCCAGGAATCTTTAAAGATTTTACCTCCTCATTCACTGGGGATCTGTAATGCACAGAGCTGCAATGATCTGAACTTTCCATGCACGGTGTACAGCAAAGAACTTGAAGGGATTGCATGTGAGCAATACAGAGGGAAACATAGTCGCTTAACAACTTCTGACATGTCTGGGTGAAACAAATCATGCTTCCAGATGAAATTCATCTTTGAATAACCTGGTTACCCTTGGCAGAAATTTCCTCATTTGGCAACAGCATAATTTCAGTGTCTACGTACAGGCTGGATGCTAGGGGCTCAGCCAGGAATTAGAAGACAGAAATGAGTAACGTCTGGTGCTTAGTAACACTCATCATAGCCGGTGAACAGAGGCTGCTGCATCTCTCTGGCTAATTACGTGTGTTATGACTGAATTAGAGAATAGGCAAGATAAGCCTTGTAAAATAGGTTATGAAGTTGCAGGTCCGAGTGAGGACAACCATATCAACCCATATTGCTCAAAATGGGTGAGCCAGGAGGCCAGGAGGACTGGTGTTATGAAGGTATGGGTAGGCCATGCAGAAAACACAAACTAAGGTATACATGTGGTAATAGTTTAGTACAGTTCCAAGTGGTTTAGGTTTTAGTGACCTGGGGTGACATCAGCACTTTTTTCTTTTTTTAATAAACTGAAAACTCCTTTGGAGAGAGCAAAGATTTTCACTCAGCAGTTCCTAGACCCATTTTATGAAAAGCACAGGTTTTAATAACCATGTCGTCTTTTCAGTTTCATCTCATCAGTTTAATGATACTTCTCCACAAGGTGGCAGAAAGACCACACAGTTGACCAATAATGGTTATAACCAACTTCCGTCATCACAGAATTACTACTTTAAAACTCCTACCACCCAAGCGAAAAAATCCTTAAACAATTAATTCCATGTTAATTGGAACAGTGCAATATATGCATATGATATAAGAAAGATTTAAGGAAGAAGATCGCAAACAGAAGAGATTAAACTGCTTAGTCATCATGACCTACTCAAATATTATTATGCAAATGGAGGCTTTGCACAAATGCCATCCAGTGATACCTTGGTTATCTGAATGGAAATGGATATAAAAGCAATTTGGATAAGAAAGAGGATCATATTTTAATATAAATTAAACCAGTCTGGAGGGCAATAACCTCACGTTGGATGAATCTTCAGATAATAAAGTTTCAGAAAAAGAAGCTCAAGATAAAGTGGCTCTTAAAACATAAGTTTCAAGATGGATAAAGAAGGCAGAGGGCATGTGTAAGGAAGGTGCCCCCACCCCACCCCAGATCACACAGGGCTGTGCCTCTGGCCATGAAATGGGGCAACGCTAACGTGTCTGTGGGACAGGAGCACGGCGTGGGGAGGATGCTGGCGTGGGGAGGAAGGCAGGAAGGCAGGCAGAGCAAAAGCCATCTGACTGACTGGCCACAGGAGCCTGCTGGCAGGGTTCAAGATCCAGGATTTGGGGCAGAGGCAAGAGCAAAAAATGAATTCAGCACAAAGCACGAGACTTGGGATCATGGTAACAGATACTGCAGCCTGGAGCAACTTATGAGCTCACCTCCGTGCCTGGTGGGCTGGGGTGTCCTGGCCATGGAGGGGATGAGTCTGTCCAGGGCCCTGCAGTGCACCACAGGCTCCCTCCTTACAAAAGGGTTGTAAGTCACTTGTCTAAACTAGAGATTACATTTCTGTTCCTCTCCTACATTTGTCTAAACTGTCTGTAGCTGATCACTGCAATTCGGAGGGAAGCAATTCTTGCCCAATACCATATTTTTTGATCACTCCCCCCAGTTTACAGCAGATAGAAAGACATGTTACACATACAAAAGAATCCCTCTGTATTTCTATACCATATCCTCCCAGGCTCATCTACACTTCCAATCAATAAATTGCAATTTTCCCCTTGAGGATCAGCAGTAGGAATAATCCTCACACCCTCCAGAAATGCCTCCAGCCCTGGCATACCATATGAGTAACTGGCCTTTTAAGAGGCTTTAAAAAATAACAATTTATGAAATATCTTTAAGTGGAATCAACTGTTGTAGTTATTTCAGAATAAAATAAGAAGTAAAAGACAACCAGAATTCAGGGCAAAAGCCAGTTAAAACAGACAGAAGCATTAAAGCCAAGTACACAGCAGTAATGGCAGTAAACACAGTCATGTGCTGAGAAAGCCTGACATGACCTTGTCTCAATGACAAACATCCTCTCAAACTTGTGGTTTTGTTGAAAAATTATGCCAAAGCCTGTTGAAGCCAGAAAATCAAATTAAGCAAGCATTTAAAAATCATCTTTAAGTGATTAAAATTTTTGTGAAGTGTAAAAACAGGGGATTTTTAAATCACTTTTTCTTGTCAGGAAGAAAGTACATCATCCAACTGAATGTGTTGCCCACACACAAATAGAACAGTTACAAGAAGCTGGGCTGTGCTATGCAACAGCTTCGACGTTTACCATAGTGCCACAGTGAGCGCAGCCTCAGCAGTGCCACCCCTCCCTCTTGCTCTAGCCCTAAAGATCAGGGAAACAGGTTTGTGAGATGCTGGCCTTTTTTAGTGCAAACCCATCAGACTTGCAGAGGCACCCCAATTTCATCTCTGTCTCATCCACGTGATGTCAGCTATCCGACCAAAGAAGCAGGACTTCTCTGCCTTTCCTCCTCTTCTGCAATCAGGTGAGGCAGAACTAAGTTAAAAAATTAATTCAGTGAAATACATTAACATGTTTGGGATGCCACAAGCAAACTTCATAGTATCCTTTATTGGACTTTGGATTTTCAGTTTAAAGCAAACCAGGGTCTCCAAGGTAATTTAGTGGAGTTTAAGAATAGCTTCTCTTTCTACCAGTGGGACTGTGCATCTACACAGATATTGCCCTACATCTGAGAGAAGTCAGGGCATTTAACGAGATTGTCCTCATAGAGAAAACACATTACAAGTGCTTTTATTTCACATATGAAAAAGATTAATCTTATTCATGACCTAGGCTGGAAAAAGGTGATTTTGCAGCTGAAATTCAGGAGACAGGGATTTGTCACCCTGATGGTCCATAGGTTCTCCACACGACCTCAGGTGAGTTTTGTCTTTGCTCACACCTGGGAAATGATGGAGACAGTACGCCACATCTGCTTCACCTGTGTCTTTCTGATCTACTTCAATCGTCTTCTCTTTAGGACAGGAACAAGTGCTGAGGGCTCAGTTTCTGTTAATGGAAGAAGACTAATAAGTTAAACATCAATAAAATGTCCTTCCATGCTCACATTAAACTATTCACGCTGCCACGGAGGAAAGAGGAAATAAGAGCATAGTGGGCCCTGCACAGGCTGTTGAGTGGGGAGCTTCTACTCTTCTACTTTTCCCCTGATCCCCGAGAAATGTAGTATAAGAGCTAAGAAGGAAGCGTATCAAAGTAGGCCAAACTTTCTCTATCCTTGAAGATGCCATCTCCAGAGTATTCTGGGTCTGTATGCTAAAGTCTAGCCTAACAGGGTCAGTACTGATTCCCCTAGTCTACATTGCAAATTCTCCCTGTGATAAGCACACTCCTGTTATAGCAGGTGGATGCTTGTTCTGGCTGACAACTTTTAGTCTTTCACACTGCCAGAAGATGGGGCACCCAGGAATGAAGGAAATGAAGCAGTACACTGGCTCTTGAGTCCTTTTGCTGAGACCCTGCAGTCTTCTAAAGCTGTCTGGTTTCAGTGCTAAATTCCTGAGTTACTCACTAAGAACAGGCTGCTCCCTCCCCCAGAAGAATGAGCCAGAGGAAACCCTGCAAATGGTTCCCAGCTTTCAAAATGTGGAGTTTCACCGTATACGGGATAATCTACTTTGCAAAGCCACTTGTTATAGTTCATGGGCATCAGGGTGTTACAGAGAAAATTATAACCGAATGGGCTTAGGCAAAATGAACATAAGTTGCTGGAGCACAGAAGGAAGGCACTTTGTTGCCAAGCTAAAACACCACAGATCAGATACAGCCATTACTGATCGTGTCCACACAGCCATAAATGCTCTGCCCACTGCCTGCAAAACTGAGGATAGCTCTATGCACTCTGTATCTCTTACCCAGCAGCAATCATTTAGCATCATACCTAGATAAATAGCATAAAGTCCTAAAAGCAATGTGGTCAGGAACCTCCCTTGCAGACGCTTTTTTTCTGTGGCATCTTCACAGATGATTTATCCCAAATTAACCTGTTTGACTAAGTGTGGCAAAGACAGCATGGCTACATTTTTCCTCTTCTCATAAACATTATCTGAAGTGCAATCAAGTTTGCGATTTGTTAAAAGAAAGTCTCAACCCTGTCATAAAATGTGACAAATCTGATCAATTGTCTAAAAATATGAAAGCCTTTATACTACTGTACATTCATTTGCTAGGAATACTGGGAGAAAAGGGAAGAAATTAATGCAACCAGGAATTTAGCAAATTCTATAAAAATCACATAGACAGGAAGAAAATTTGTGCAGTGTCAAATCCTTAGTCAGTTAAGCTCTAATTGCACTGTAGTTTAAGATGTAGTTTAAGACTTACAGAGCTCATCAAATCTATGTCACTGCAAGGGGCTGTCACAGAAGATGTATCAGATAGTAAGCTGAGGCTACATTTGTTCTTAGCAAAAAGGCCAAGAAAAAAAATGTATCTTCTTCCTACATCCATCAGCTGAGGCGAGAACACATAACTGGTTTAGAAGATAAGGCAATAACTAATTCAGTCATGTGGAAAGAGCTGCCATGAAATCCCTCCCACCACCCACAACATTTTTCCACCCACATTGTTTGTGCTGCTGCACAATCCCCACCTAAACTTTAAGAAACTGAAATTCATATCTTGGCAATCCTAATGCTTTGTTATTTCAACCCACGATTCTTTGCTTCGTTGGCGGCATAATATGTTAACGACAATGAAATTACCACAAGCCTAATTCAAGACCTTCAGATGTCCACAGCAGCAGTCACTTGAAAGGGAATCTATCCTTATTAGAAGAGAGAGGATTTTAAATCAATAACTGTCAGCTGTACATTTTCTTAAACATGCTGTCAATGGGATTTCTCTCCTTCCTTATATCAGCCAAATGCTTTTCATACTCACAAATGTGAGAGCCATTTAGTCACTCCGTGCATCTGTTCGGATTTTAGTTTCGCTAGTGAGAATGGCAACAAGGAGGCCAACGTGGACTGTGATTTTTCTGTTATCTGTATACACATGTAGTAGAAACTGTATTGAGACCACAAACTCATTTCACATTCTGTAGGTCACTGAACAGCTGCTGGTAATGATTTTTTGCTCACTAATGACCTAGGTTATATTTGAATCAGTGCCCTAGAGGTGAAAAACTCTGTATTCCATTACTGATCCCCTGAGTCATAAAATCTCTTGATAGTTGTTTTTTTTTTTTTCTAGGTGGCTTTTGCAGTATTGTTATTTATGATCTTATAAAAATTGCATGTTCATCAAGCTTCAGAAAAATGCATAACAAAAAGCTGCACATATAAGAGATGGAAGAATTTACATTAAATTACCCCCAAAATGTGGCAATATAATGGAATCAATGCAATATAACAATCAAAGGAGTCAGAAGTAAGAGGCTTGCTACCTATTGAAAGGAAATATTCTGTCAGGAGATTATAATTGTATAACCAAATATATGAACAAGACATTATTTCTGGCACAGTCAAAAAGCTATATTAAATGAATTACAACCTTGGCTTTTAGTCCCATCTTTAGGTAGTACTCAAAAATATATCACTCATATTATAGTTAACATGGCCACTTCTTCTGCGGTATTATACTTCTTCCAGTAAGATATTATATATATCATTTGCCACATTATGATCTCTCATGCGTTACATACACAATTATCCCGCTCTCCATGCAGTGTTAATTAAGAAAAATACCCAGGCTCTCAGGAGTAAAAAAAAAAAAAAACAAAAAACAAACCTGTACTGTGAATCTTAAGAAAACAGTTCTGTGTAAGAAATGTAGCAAGGGGTTAAAAAGACAGAGTTAAGTGCTTTGGTGTCTCAATGTACCAGTGCTTTTCAAATATTAGACTCTTCCTACCTGCTGTGCTTAGCTTCAAAATTCAGCACTGCCACAGAAAAAAAAAAAAGAATCTGTTTGCTTTTTCATCCATGTGCCACATGGCTTTCACTTTCATCAAAACACAGCAAAAGTGTCACAGGGGAATCATTCCCTTGGCTGCCTCAGCACTTCTGATCTTTGACCTCCACTGGAAATGGATTCCAGGCACACTTCTGCCTGACAAGTGAACCGTGTAAAATCTTGATGAGGTGTGTGTTTTGTTTTGTTTGATTAGCAAGCCCTAAAAATCAAGGGAAAGCTTTGTCTAACAACCAAAAAAAGCCCACTGTCTTTATCTGTGCTTTCCCTTTGCAAATTTACTGACCTACAACAGCAAATGCTGTCTTCTACTCAGGTAAAAAGCCCATTAGTACATCAAAGTGGTGTTTTAGCAAGACACAAAGGGCAACAGCTACGTGTGCAGACCTTGTGGCAAAAGAGGAAGGCTTAGAGCCATGACGTCATAAATCTCAGCAACTCCTGCAATGCACTGAACACGTACACACAGCATAATCAGTCTGCTCCCTGGAGGAAAAAGCTTAGGAGCAGGAGGAAAGAAAAGATTATTTTTAGCTAAGGGAACCCTTTGTCTTAGAGCATTAAAAATCCTTGAGTTGGCTTCCCACAATAGCAGCCTTGTGCAGTGCTCTACTTTTAACTCATGGCGTGCTGTAAAACGTAACAGTCACAAAGCAAAGTGCCACCCTCTGAACTTGCCTGTTTGCTTTTAATTTGACATCCTTTTGGCTTTGCTTAGAATTTTGCACATATCAAAGCTTCAGATTCTAGCCACAGAATTCAAAACTCTTGTTCCTATCCATTACTAAGTTAGACATTTTCATAAGTAACACAGACCTAAGCAACAGGAGCAATAAGCATTGTTTAGTAGCCTGACAGGTTTAAAATGTAATACCTAAAATTAAACTGAAGTTCCATTACCATTTGTACATTTTATCTAGTGAGACACAGATCACCCTTTTCCTCTAATGCCAAAGAAATTTGATTCTACATCCATTAATAATCCCAGATGTCAGCCACCGACAACATTTTCATCAATCATGACATTAAAGCACTGACCAAAAGATATACCTATAAAAGAAGAAAACACACTTCCCACTACCTTAATGTCTTTAATGTGTTTTCAAGATTTTAAGCCATTTTGCTGAAGGCTACTTTTAGTAAAGTGAAGAGACAACTGCATATACATCTCAACTGCAAAAAAAAAAAAAAAATTGTTTTGTTTAGCAAAGAAAAGGAAGTCTTACAACCTATTTTAGCTCCAACCTAGATACTGCCAAGTAAAATACTACATTTTGTAGTATACCTGGCTGTTTGCTAAGGCTGAGTTGGACCAACATTGACCTCACCTCTAGTACATGTGGAAGAACTGCAACTGACTACTCCATGTGCTGGGGTGGCCCAGCACAGCTCTGGTAAATGGTGTAAGAGGGGTATGTCTACATCACACAAATCAAACCTGAGGTGAGCTACCCGAGCTGCCTCCAAAAGCATTAATTCAAGTATCAGAATCAAGACAGACACATCAGTGCAGTCTGACTAATAAACAGGGCTAATTAGTCTATATAGCTATATAGCAGCTTGTACTAACGAATTTCAATGAAAATAGGCTAAAACTAATTACCTAACAGTTTTTCTGATTAAGAACACATACACAAAGTGTTACTATGATCTTGCTGGTCCACAGAAACTGTCCACACATTTAACTTTTCAGTCCAGTTCATATCAGTTTCATTCCCCAGCCATGCCCCTAGAACAGACCTCCTGGCCAGGCGTTTGAGAAGTTACACCAAAGACTGAAGAAGGAAGATGTGAAACTATAATACCACAGATGATCCTTTGCAGTAGGACACACCTGGTGAACTGAAAAAAACATGTGCTGCTAATATCACACCATAGTTGTTCTGTACATTGCTGACTTCTGCTTAGGCCAACCTTTTAAAAATAGAAGTACGGGATAATGGAGGTGGCAATCAGAGTAACTCTGGTGGGGAAGGAGGAGAGAAATATTGCCACAGACAGTGCCTCTGACAGCAGCAAGTCTGTCGCATGGAAATTCAGCCTCTGCCCCCGTTTCTATAGGCATTGTTGTTCCAGATAAATAAACCAAACTGTTCAGAACTAAAAGCCTGGTGGTGTTTTTTAAGACTGCTCCAACTTTGTTTGCTACTTGCTTTGAATGCAGAAGAAATTGAAATAATATGTAGCCATTCAAGTCTTTCAGAAAAGTGCTTCAGAACATGCAAAGCTGCCATGTTCATATGGAAATTCAATCCTGGTTATTTCAGGAAAGAAGCAGATCCGTATATGTAGTATGCCCACGGTCTTTGTCACGAAACAACAGTGTATGTAAGGATTCCTAGCCTTATTAATAATCCCTAGTTATCACAGTAATTAGGAGTTTGAAATGCTAATAAATAGTTGCCAAATGTGTACTAATTTCCTAGCACATGCAGTAGATAATGTATGTTACTTACTGACACCTGAAACCATATATGTGCTAATTTACCAGCTTCTACAGAAACCATAAGAAACTAAATATATTACACAAAAAATCTCCTAACTCAAATCTTATGGTCTCATCCTTCACAGGAAAAGCATCTGCAATCTGTTAATAACTTGAACTTTAGCCATGTCTTAACGAGATACAGTCTTGATCCTTTTAGTAAGAGAGGCAGCAAATTCAAATGTTTCTAAAAATACAGATATTACACTTCATTGTGACCAAACACTTTCTTGGCATTCACTTCAAACAACAATACTAATGAAGCATGACAATCCTTGATGGTACAGGATGTTTAAGTATCTAATTAATATTAACAGGCAAAGACTAATCAAGGGTTATAAAGAAAGTGCTATAAGCTGGTCTAAGAAAGGTGAATCATGCCACACTTGCTTGAAAACAAATCCTACCCCAATTGCCAATAATTGGACTTTAATAGGTAGACTCTAGTGTGTGTAGACAGAATTTAGAGCAGAAGCAGTTACAGTGGGGGAAGTAGTGACAAGTGACCTTTTGCCAAAACCCCAAATTTCCTCATGAAAAATCTCAGTTATGTAAAAAATTTAGAGTTTCTGACATGGAAATTGCAATGACAAATAACACAGATCAACAGAAGGCTCAAGGATAAATCCTGCATCCAGGATTTATTTACACACATATATATAGATATATGTATACATAATTAATAGGGGGAAATTTGCATTAAAAAACCCTATTTTGAAGGGCGGATGCTACATGAGAATCTGGAGTGGGAAGAAATTTACCTTGGGAAAGGATGTCTAGTTATGAAGAGCCATGCGCTCAGATAGATGATATGTTCAGTGAAAGTCCATGTTTGACTTGACTAAAGAACTGAGTGTGGTCAGTGAAAAACAAAGCATCCTTATGTTCATGCAAAGATCTTGAGAAGCAAATTAGAATAAACGAATCTATTATGGAGGATCACAAAAGATAATAACCTCTGTAAAGCAGAAACACAGTGGTGCAGCAATACTGAGTGGAATACCACTATTGAAATGCTGTCCAAGACAACAGGAAAAGATGAAGGTATTTGATAGCCTTCTTCATTAGTGGCATGCTAGATGTAAGAGAGAGAAGAAAGGGAGATTGCAGTATAGGTCCAGAGGTGAACACACAGCACTGAAACTCATTCACAAAAATAATTACCAGGGTTGCCTCATCATTGACAAAGATTACAAAGCCATTGTACTAACACTACTAGAGACTTATTTATTTCTGGGTGAGATAGTGGGTTTTATAGACTTTATAACCGAATAGTCACTTTCAATAAGAGCAAAGAAAAAAGGAAATGATCTTGAATTGAACAAACATGAGTTTATGCAATACGATGAATATAAGGATATAAATATATACTTATTACATACATGAGAATATAATTCAAAAAATACTAGTGCTTGAAATTTTCTGTTTCCATAGGGCACACATGGGACAGGGAATTTCATGGACTTAAATAAAGGTAACACTTGGAGTTTCTTCACATCAGATGCGCATGTTTCCCATAAATCATATATGAGTCAAGGAAATAAAAATCTCTTATGGAATTAAGCATACCAGACCCAACTACATACACAGCAATTATTGCTAGGCTGGAAAGGAAAGAGAGGCCTGGGAAAAGCGAAGGCCAAGGTGTCAGTCTCCAATATCTTGTCTGTATAGCTCAGAAAGCAAACTGACAGGATCCTTGCCAGCAAGTAATCTGGAGGCAAACATTCATTTTCAGGGAGCTTCAAATTTATGTTTTTGCTTGGAAAGTGCCTCCCAGTGAGATTTTTCATGAAATGGGTTTTTTGCTTCTGCTTTAGGTCCTGAATCCAGTTTGTTATTTAGCCTGTCAGCCACATTCTCCGTCTCTGCATCTGTGTTCATGATAAGGCTTACCTTCCTATCATACAAGCTTTTCTGTGAAGAGCTGTCAGTTAATTAAATAACACTTCTCATTCAGTAAACATTGGCATCAGCTAAACCAGGTACCCTTTCCTTTGGCTGAGAAAACTGTGTTTCTCTATAGCTTTCTTTTTTTTCTTTAAAGAGGCAAAGGAAATGTGTGCTCATCTCTTCCTGATTTTGTCTTTCAGACAGCTCAGGGCTATGTAGCCCAAGTGTGCTATGGGCGGTCTGCTTTAAAGGACCTTAGAAGGTGGAGTTCTGGCCAATGAGGACCTCATTTCATTGACTGAAGTGAATAATATCTTTGAATTTTGGAGAACTCTTGCTTGAATATCTCATTTTACACTGCGTCTAGGAAAGCAGACTGGTTAAATCCTGTTTACTGGCATGATCTCTCTGGGTATTTGGCAGTAAGCATGAAGGATGTCCACCTGGCACCCCATATGAACTTACCCTGATTGGACTTCATTCTCAGATGATTTCAGTAGATGGCCAATTATGACTTTTCCCATCTTCCCCAGCTGCAGCTATGGAGGAGAAGAACAATCTCTTCTCATGCAAGGTAAAATGCATTTCTTTATGGATTTCTGAGGATTTCACAGATGTACTCCAAGGCCACTGACAAACAGGTAAGGAGAGTGAGTAATTTATATGATACCAAACATTAGATGACTTTAAAAAACAAAAACAAAAATTGTCATCCTTTCCCTTATGACACACCATTTCTCCTCTGACTTTTCCCTATCCTAAGTGACCTCTGTCTGAATAAATGCTAAACTTGACCAGCTGGAATTAATGAGCACTTTAGCAAACCATGTAAACCTATTACAAGTCTTAAAATATAAACCGATATCATATTCCATGTTGAAAAGACAAATAATTCAGTTCTGACATCTCTTTGAAAAAATTTAGTACCAAAAAAAATACAAGAAAAGAATAACAGAGAGGATGGTGCTTTGATATGAAGATAATTTTAGAGGAAGAGTTCTACACTTCTGAAAACGATGCAAAGGAAATAAAGCAATCATACACCTACAGAAAAGAAGTTAAGAGGCTACTCTTTTTTACAGGAGATAATAGTAGCATTCGCTTAACTTCTGCTCTTTTTTCAGTTGTTACTGTTCTGAAGTATTATCTGTACTCACAGCTGCTAGATAAGTAATACCAGTATTTCAGATGTCTGTTGAGATCTTGTGATATAACAAGTTGTAAAATACACTACAAGAATGCAGGAAATATTAAGCCTCCTGTTTCAGGATAACCACTTCCAGGGCTTGAGAAGGTCAAGACAACATTTCCTGCATAGTACATGATTGCTCCCCTGATTAGTACGAAGATTTTCACCTTAAAAAGCCCTTGTAAAGCTAGAAAGTAGACAAAGTTGTGAAAAAATACTCACTTGCAGTGCAACTTTAACTTCTCCTTTTGAAAATTAGCAGCATTAGACTTCTCAGAAATTTAGTTTGGTTTTCTTTTCCAGGTTAAGTGAAAGGAAAACACTTTTTTTAGTGTTAGCAATTGATTTTTGTAAGACTCTGAAACAGCCCTGTATTGCTCAGAGTGAATTAATCCAAAGACTTAAAAGATTTTTAAAATAAAAAGCTTAAAAAGGCAGACAATATCGTAGCCGAATCAGGATTAAGTTGACGGAAATTTCATATGTGAAGTACATTTATACCAGAAAAGAAAAAATGTGAAGAAAATGAGAGTGCTGGAGATTGTCCTGAAAGAGCAAGAATTTATGAAATGTTGCCTATTTTTGGCAAGGGAAAGGTGAACTTAAGTTCCCATGCTGGTGGGCGAGGGAGGGGGGAAGAATCAAAACAAAACAAAAGTAAAGCATGGAGTTTAAAAGGCATAAAGCTCTGTATTAGTAGTATTATTACTATTGTGAGACAGAAGAAGAAATAGAAAGAAGAAATAAGTGAGCACCTGCATATTCAAGAGTCAAGGGCAGGATATTTGAGGTCTTTTTCTATGTGTATCCTTCCTTTAAAGACTGTGAGCCTTTGTTTGTGAAAACCTGTGTATAAGGGTGACTCTCAAACAAGGTGAGCTCAGGAGGCTTCATTCATTAAAATTTCTAACTGACTTTGGAAGCTCAGCTGCAACATCCTGTTCAGAAATGCAAAAAATCTTTTCTGCATTCTGATGTAATGAACGGACACAGTATGGATGGTGTTTAGAATAAAAATCCGGAGAAGGGTGGGACTGCCTAAAGCTTGTGTTTCCTGGAGAAGGAGGACTGGCTACAGAAGGCTGGCAGACTCTGCAAGGTATGTGAGCTTTCAGGAAGAAAGTTTCTCTTAAAGATTGATCACAGCAGTTTCTTCTGGCTGCATCAGATGCTATCATTAAGGCTTTGGGTTTGTATTTTTCAGTGTTTAACTTTTTCAGATCTTTCAATGGCAACATCAGATGCAGTTTAACTTGATCACGACGAATCAGATTTGTGATCAGGAATGTCAGTCACCCATATTAGCTAGTCATTCCACCAAATTTTTCAGTATCATCACAGCGGATGCTGTGAGTCACATTCTCCCAACATTATTCTCCCTGAGCAATTTCTCTGCAAAAACTCTTGTTGACTTCAATGGATAAGTGAATCTTATTCTCACTGGCAGGGGACCTGATTGCAATTTTTCTTATAGGCACAAATTGTCCCCCAGCTTCTCTCTCCTATCATTACCCATCAACCAAAGATCTTTTTTCTGAGAGCACTTTCTATTGCTGGAAATGCTAGTAAATGCTTACATTAGGAAGGGGTGCTCAGGAGCACCTGTGTTATGCTGCAGAACAGATCGGGTAGGAAGGAATAAAAAGGTGGTGAAAAATGAGCAGTTCCTCTAATAGCTGTTTCCTTTTGTAAACAAACCTCATCTCAGCCCTGTTCCAGATGTGCAACCAGTCTTGTAAACAAAGCAGCAATACAATGCAGGATTGATTGTTTTGAGGTAATTTTATAAATCTTTTCCAGGAAACAGAAAAATGTTGGGACATTCAGCCTATTGTATGTTCTTGCTAAAATATGGTGCCAAGTTTTCAGCCTTTTTTTAAAAAAAAAAAGTATATGTATATATACATACACACACACACACAAAGTGAAGAAGGATTCATCACCTCCCTCGGAAACTCACTTAATTCATCTCCTTGTATTGAATATTTTTTTATGTGACATTTTAAGCTTCATGACTTTGCATCTCAGTGGTAAATCGATGAAAAGATGCATTAGTAAGAAAGCAGAAGTGGTATCACCAGATTTGGGCAGAGTGAAAATAAGTTTTGTAGCTGAAGTAAAAGACGGGAGCCAAAGGCGGTCAAGTTTCCTCCTGAACTAAATGTTCCCACATCACCCCACACACAAGCAGCGAAGCAGATAACCTGTCTGCAAGGCTACAGCTCAGTTACATGAAGGCTTCCTTTCCCTCTTGCTATAAAAGGCAAATGGAAGAAAAATTTTAGTCAGATGGCAAATGAGTTATGAAGGATAACATGAAAGTGAGGAAACAACTCACAACCAAGACCCTTCTTTTTCTTCCAAACACTTAAGATGTTAGACACACATAATCATATTTCTTTCCCTAAATTTCAATTGTTTGCTGAACCATTTGCATAGTGTGAATCAAAAAAACAGGAGTAAGTGGGCTCTGTCTCAAGATTCATCCTCTGACAAAGAAAAGTGTAAGTGAAAGGCACAGCCTGATTTAAACAACCCACTCAGGAACCTGAGCCTGGCCACAGGCCATAATTTTGCAAACAAAAATCTTTTTCACAGACAAGGATCACTTGTTCACGAGATAGATGAGGTGAAAACTACATCTTCCTTCTCGGTTTTTGAACTCGCTCCTGTTACCATCCAAAAAAAAACCTGGACCCACTGAGAACCAAAGGCTTTACCCAGTCGGATGAGGAGAGTTCGTGGGTGGCTGGTCTCCAGCAAAGACGACTGCCTGTGCATGCCTTCCAAGATTCAGGTCTTTGTGAACAGTTTGCTCTTCTACGTCCCCTCCAGCCACACAACTGAAGAGTAGGGGAGACAGAAAAGCAAAACTCCAGGAAGGAGCCTGAGAGAAGCTGCAATTAAAATAGGCCTGGCTTAATGCCAGCCCTGAATACCTCTAGATACAATGGGTCCTAAACCTAAATTAGGCCAACTGCCAGGCTTGGGGATGCATGCACGACCATAATCTCCCAAGAACAGACAGAGACAGCAAAGTGCAATTAAGTCTTCTCAGTCCACCAGTCAGTCAGAGCAATCCTCAGGCACAGCACCACTTGCCAAACATTTTCCGCATACAGCAAAAATTAAAAAAAATAAAATATTTGATTCAATTCCTACCACTTGGAGAAAAAGAAAGAGAAAATCTGAGACCTGGGAAGCGAAATATTAAAACATATGTATGGATAGAGCTAGGAAAAAATACCATATATCACAAAAGCAAGGTTTCAGTGCTGTTTTTTGACAGGGACACATACCCACGCATGAATGGCATCAAGTTACCTTTCAATAACAAGGATAGTTGCAGAAATGTTGGTGAAGAGGCAACAAATTAAATAAGAAAATCACATAGCAATATACTTTGGCTACAATTTATGTTTGTTGCATTCTCAGTTTGTACAAGACAGACCTCAGTAAGCCCCTCTTTGACACTACCACCATGATCCAACTTATTCCCCTCATTAGACTCAGTTATTCACTATCTGTCTGTGCAAAAAAATAGTTTGAAAATTATTTCTTCCACGTAATGTGAAAGCAGTAATGAAACATATTACAGGAAAAGCAAGTTGGAACTGGGATACCTCTCAATCCAAATGAGAAAGAGCTGGAATCCATACTAAGGCTGCTGGAGTCAAAGTCCTGCCACAGCCTTGTATCAGGAGCCGAATGCAGGATCTGCCAGTGAAGGAGAAAACATGAAATCACAGCCAGCCCTTCTTAGGGTTGAGAGTCAGAAGAAAAGAAAGCTTTAGTTATTAAAAATGCCACTGTAAAGAAAACAAACCCGGCAAGCACGCACACGTGCGACAACCAGCAGCAGCCCAGGTACAGAGGGCCGTGATGCTGAGGTCAGCCCTCGCAGGCGACTGCAGCGCGGGGCACTCGGTCTCCTGCACATTAAGCAGAGCCGTTCTCAAGTTTTGAGTATCAGGTCTTAGCATTCCCCCTGGTCTCATCCCCCTTTTCACAGCATTACAACAGGTCGAGAGCGATGGCTGGGGCTCACCTGGACATCCCGAGGAACCTGCTGTCGGGGAAGTGCCCTGCGCAAGAGTGTGCAGCGGGCTGCAGGGACACGCTGAGGCAGGGCTGCAGGTGACTGGGCAGGGGACAGTCCCGTGGGGCACCGGCAAGGTGGCCTCTGCAGCCCAAGGAGCGGCAGCGGCACATCAGGTCCGTCGGAGAGCACTACCCTGGGTCTGCGCTCTGAGGACCGGGAGGCTGGGAGCAGCCACCCAGCTGTGCCCGCCAGCTGCCCAGCTGCCCGCCAGCGCGGCCGGGCGAGCGCGGTCAGGAGCGAGGAGACAAGTCGGAACGCGAGCCCTGACTCTGGAGTTGCAGGCCACTCTGAAGACAGGGATACAAACTCTTCAAATGATCCACAGCTCCCAGGTGGTAAGCTGAAAAATCCAGTCTAACTAGCCAAGCTTTGCAATAATGGAATCAGCTCGGGCCTGGGACTTACTTGTTTCAGTTCTGTCTTTTTGCTTTCTTCTGTACACCATGGTTTTTTGTGGAGACCCTTATAAATAAAATACTGAATCTCACCACCTAGTAGCTGAAAAATTCATCCATATGCAAAATTGCTCAGTTACTGATCACGAACATTTTTAAGAAGTCAGAGATACCAAGAGAAAGAATGAAATACCCAAAGATTTCTGTGTACCTTTGCTCCCATCCTGCCAAAGAGAGAATAACAACATATTCATTGTCTGGTTTTTTCTTTTATGATTGACACAAGTGAAGAAAGTCTCCCAAAGGAGAATATAAATAATTTAAATAACACACACAGCGGTTGCCAGTACCCAGCCAAATTCATCCCAGCTGTAATTCTGCTTGGCTCTGTAGCATTCTGTCTCCAAAGCAGATAAACCAAACGTGTAACAGAGAACAAAGAAAAAATTAAAAAACCCAGCAACCCTCTCTAGTAACAATTATAATAGGTCTTGATATAGATTTGAAATCTAAGTGGTATTTTCAGAAAGGTTATAAGGAAATTACGTACTGAACTGCCCTGGGATCTTTGTATAGAAGACACTGCATACATTCTAAGTCATTGTTAACTACCACAACTTGCATACCATTACTTTGAACACAACCAATGCAAAGTATGTATAAAATATGTTATAGGAGTATTTTAAATCAGGGCACAAAGCCAGAGAATATTAAAGTATATAAGCTGCCTTCCAATCTCTAGAGGTTTTAACATGATGAATGCTTGAACTCCTGTTAGCCTTGTTACAAGAGTTACGATGTAGTAACTGTTCATCTGAGCACAACCAGTCCATTGTAAACGTAAGTAAAATGGATACTACCCTCCAACGAAAATTAAGCATTGGTTTTTTCTGCTTTATTTTTTGTTTCTTTCTTGCAAAAAAACATTTGAGTTGAAGTTTTAATTTCAGCTGTACAAAGAAGTTAAAAGGTTTTGGTTAGCCTGCTGATTTAGAAGACTACTTTTTTTTTCTTTTTTTTTTTTTTAAATATCATTAGAGAGTTAAGAGCCTCTTTTTCTTGTAAATATTCTAGAGGACTAAATATCTGCTCAAATTATTTTGAAAGCTAAAATAAATTTAATTTAAAGAAAACATGGTTTGCTACGGGAGCCCAAGGAAAATCCATGCTATTTATTTTTTCCTTTGAACAACAAACCAGCTACCATCCAAAATAAGTCTGTGTTGGGGGACAGAAGAATATATACAGTTTTGTCTATCAAAGTCAAAGCACAAAGCACAAACATCATTAAACTTTTCAAAATCTCTGTCAGAGATAGAAATGTTCTCTCTGAGGGGAAAACAAAAAATGAAAAATCACACCTGTTTATATTACTTCTATGGGATTTTACCTTTTAAGTCTCTTAAACCTCCTTCCTAAGCCACAAGTATAGAGGCATTTCAAACAGCAGAATTCTAGGACTAAATGTTTTGTGGTTTATTCTACATATGGAATCATTTACTTAACAAACAAATTGTTTGTGATATTAAGAAATCATTGTAGGGTTTCTTCGCACTGTCTTAGTCGCACAATACGCATACTTTTCACACAGAAAAATACTGCAACACATAATCTACCTCCCTGCTGTGGGCCTTACAAAGTTAGCCAGTTTAAATGTTATTCCTGAACATGAATTAGCTGCGCACCACAAACCAATGGGGCAGTTCTTAGCGATGTTGTCTATGGAAGGAGCTGGCTTTCAGAAAATACCAAAGAATGTATCTGCCTCTGAACCAGCCACTGCTAATGCTGATGTTTCCTAAGGCTATTTGGGGAAAGCAGCGTCATTCCCACCCCGATACATCCACATCATTCTCTGAGCTCCATTAGAAATCGCCTTTGCTGATTCCGTGGCTCAGTGAGATCTTACCTGGGTCTCAATTGCTGCATTAGTATTTGTGTCACGTGTACGGCCTCAGCATGTGCTCGGTCTGTTCTGTGGTTGCTCAAGCTCTTCACGAGTGTGTAAATTTTAAAAAAGGATCAAATGAGGTACGTTCACTTTCTGTAAGTGCGGCAACGCAGCTAAACATGGACCTGATATGCACATATGGTAAAAGCTTGCACTTATGTACAAAACACTGTAAAAAGTTAAATCTAGCACAGATAAAAATCACCAAGGACTTTAATGTGAATTTTAACCCAGCAAACTCTACAGAATTTGCTCCTTTTGAAAATCTTATAAAACAAATACTAAATGAAAAAAATGTGATTTTATAGAATTCATAGAACCTGCTTTACAAGTATGAAGAACATGTACTATTTATCTGCATGTGAAAGTAATTAAAATTCAAAGCATTAACATGAATAGTAAGAATAACAAGAACTTTAATGGGTCCCTGCAGAGCATAGGCTGAGCTGGTTTGTTTGGCTAAACTCTCTTTCATAAATATAACTGCAGTGGAATTGTGCACACAAGAACAATAAAGCAAAGTAACTGCCTGAAAAAAGAGAACTAAATAAAGGTGAACAAAGCAAAAAAGCATGAATAAATGTAAATCCAGTGTACCAAACATAACTGAGAATTAAAGACGATTGTATCAGCGGGTAGTGAGCAAGGCAGCTAAACAAGCATTGCTGTCTCTCAGCCACTGCCTTTATCTCCTGCTTCCTGCCTGTTTCATGTCACAAAACCAAGACAGAAGCAGTAAAAGTAACTTTTGAGTAAATATCAAATACATACCACAACGCCGCACCGAAACGTCAGCACACACAAATCGCTTTTTCCAGATGACAACCAAACAGATGGTAAAAAGAATTTCCCCTGCAGTCCACCTCTCCTAGTGCTGTAAATGGCCCCGAGTTGGCTGCTTGTTAGACAACTAGTTTGCATCAAAGCAAGCAGTCCTCCCTCAGAGGAGGATCTTCTAACAACCTCTTAAGTCTTTTAAATGCCAGTTTTCCAAATGTGCTCCAAAGACACAAAAGAAGTCAGTCACTCCAATCCCTGCTTTAACTGAAGGATTTGATTAACCATCCAGAACGTATTACCTTGGGACACATGACAAGCTACATCTCGCTATCTCCACCGCATGGATTTTCAAACTGTTTGTGAAACAGCTCCCAAAGGGCTGTGTTATAGTACAGTTTCAAAGCAGATAGAAATGAGTGATAATTCTCTCTAAAATGTTACATTTTTACCTAAAACATAAGCCTCTGAATCTTAAACAACTTAGACACGGACAGAGTAGGGTAGGAAATCTGGACAAGTTTGCTGCAAAAGTTGTCCTAGCATAAGCCTTTACTTCTTGTTTAGAGAGGCCTGAAAACACCCTTTGTTAATCAGGTTGGATCCACAGCTGGCTTTCAGAGCGCCTATTTTTCAGCATTTCACGTTCTAGTACAACGCACAGCCTTTAATCAGGACTTAGACTTCCATGATGATGTGTGGAAAGATTTGATAATTAAAAGTGGGTCTACAAAAAAACACAATCTTGGCAAAAAAATAGGAGGAGTTGTGTCTCCATGGAAATCATGGTCTTGAACCTGCTTGTGGAATTTGGTGTCTCCAACAGCCACTGCCCGTAAACACCACCAGAAGACCAAGAGGTGGTTTTTCGGTTTCATCCTATAGTTAAATGGCTGCAACATTCATTTAAGACACAGAGCTATGTCCAGATCCACCCTCCTCTGGAGATGTTTTGAATTTTTTTCTCCAGCCTCCAGTGATGGTGTGGGCTGCTTTAATCACTTTAACGCTGGGCTCTGAATCTTAGCTTCAGCTAACGTTGACATACATAACATTCAGTAGAGCATAGATAGAAAGTAAAAATGGCAGTGACTTGGTATTTTTTTAAATGTTGAATATTTTACCTTGTTGCAAGTCAAAATATTCAAATAATTTCAACATGTAGCAAATGTGTATGTGTAGACACAAAGCCATATAACAATGTCTGCACCAACAAAACCAAATAATATTAATTTCAGTTATCTGCAGTGAATTGGACTGAGGCAACACTGAAAATTTTCTAAATGGAAATAACGTGCTCAGACACATCAGTTTATGCTTCTCTTTATAAACAGTTTTTTCCAATATTTGCTTTCATCAGCAGCAACCTGTCTACTCACACTTTTGAATTGCAGCAGATTCCTGCAGTATAAGAGCCTTCAGAATAATAAAATAAATATCTTTCTGATTCAAGAGATTAGCCTCTAGTGCACACAACCATTATTCTAGCTATAACGCAATTCACATCTGGCTAAAAGAGATGTAATGTGCAGAGAAGGTCTGTCCATCATGCAGGCCTGATGCATTAAGTCTTTATTTTTCCTGTTCCTATATATTTGCTGTGCTCTAAGGTTCAACGGTGAACATGAATGGAGGTCTCTCAGCTTATTTTTTTTATTAGCTTAGAGGTCAAGCCTACTGTAGGAAACACAGGAAAAAAAATGTTTTCTAAAACCAACCCAAAGTGAAGATTTCTTAGGTAGTCTATTAAACAGGGATAGCCAGTGTTTACAGGAGGGTCATTACTCAGCACAGAGATATTTCAGTGAAGTATTTGCCTCAGTTGCATTGCTGAGAAAATAAAGTAGCAGTAGCAATGGCAAGCTGACATTTGTTTTCATAAAGATAATTATTTAAAGTAGCAGTAGTGAGTCTCTTGCAGGGGTAGAGAAAGAGGAAAGCTGTTTAATTCTTTACAGTGGAGACTTGAAGAACTATAGGCACAGTAAGAACTCCTCGAGATAACAACCAACACAAAAATACGTAGGAATGCCATGAGTTCTGTTTTATGTCCTAACCACTATATATGCTCATTTTCTGACCATGAACAGACTCAAATAAAAACTTTTTTTAGATGACAAAGAGGAGGAATTAGAAATATGAAAATACTTAATTCTCTGGTTTTCCTCACATTCAAAAATAATGTTAGAAGAAATCTCAGGTTGAGTGATATGTGTGCTTTTAAGGCAAACAACAAGGCAAAACTTGGGAGATGATAAATCTGGGTGAAGTTCTGTGCACAGCTTCAGGAAAAGGGTAGAAAGGAAATCACCCTGAGAACCGAATGAACAGCACAGTCCACTTTGCCTGAGGGATTACACTTTGCCTAGTTATGTTAACAGAAATAAAAAGTTATTTTAGAGTGAGCAAGACTATTACTCGACCTTCCATAAAACCGAATGAGTTGACTCTAAATTCTCGATAGACTAGAATAGCTAGATGGGACCTCACAAGAACATAAAAGCCTCATTAAAAAAAAAAAAAAAATGAAACTATACCGAAATATGATAATCAAAAGAAGTGAAGCCTCCACCAAAGTTACTTATCAATTTCCATGTAATAATGAGATATTATGCAGTGTTTTATTTGGTTTGCTGCTGGTAAAAGTGGAAATAACACAACTCTGCACACCAGGCTGCACAGAAAGTGGCCACATAGGATGACAGAGATGATCAATAGCAAATCTAAGATAATGCCACATGTAATTTGGTTTTTTGTACAAATTAACACCACAGATGATGAGAATACTTCAGATAAAATATTAATAAAATATTCAATACAGTTATTCCAGAGTCTTTAATTGAGGCCTAGTCCAGCTGTGCAAGTCACACAAATGAAAACTGGTTGTACAGCCATACGCAAAGGATAACAATAAATGGCACAAAGTCAAGCTGAAGCTTTTATCACATCACAACCCTGAGACTCATATTAGCCCCATTCCGTTTAACAGCTATGTTGATTAATTGAAAGGAAAATGCCAAGAAGAGAGCAGCACGTTGGTCAATTTCTTAGTCAATAATGTATCTCATGAACATCACTGTAACCAAGAGAAGAGATTCAGGAAAATTTCATTGTCAGCAGAATAGAGATTTTTATCCAGGAAAAATAGCAGCTAATCCATCTGTGAGAAAAGAAACCAAAACACAATGATAAAATGCAAGCGAACATTCAGTGGAGCGTTGTGGCCACGGGAGATCTTGGGAGAAAGCGCAGAAAGGAAGAGAGGTGCAGGAGCTCCGCAGGGGTCGGTTCTCCAGAGACACGCTCACAGCACTCGGCCAGTTTGCTCGCTGGGGCTGGCGTCACACCAGCTCCCAGGGGTTCACCTGGAGATTTGAGTGATGCTATCAAACCTCCGAGGGAAAGCATTCTGTCCTCCTTCCTACACAACATCTGCACTCGGGGCTACGTGACCTCCTGGCCTTTAGCTGTCTATAATGAACTTGTCTGCTGTCTTACTGCACGTCTCCCTGCTGGAGCTTTGACTCAGGTGTATCCTGTCCCTTAGCAAATAGTGTGGCTGGAGGCCTGCAGCCAATACAAACCATCGTCTCAAAGGAGTCACAGCTGAGTGCCGGAGAGAGAAGGAATTCGTACGGTCTTGCTCAACGACTTCTTTGTGCAAAAGGTCCCTAAGAGTTCTGCTTGATTTGCTGTCTGAGTTGCTGAGCAGTATTGCTGAGCAGAAGAACCACTCGGCACTTGATCCCTTCCCGAAAAAAGGAAGGTGAGAAAGGAGGAAGGCATTCAGACTGAAAAGGTGACGTGAGCATCACTCTACATCTAATTCAGCCTGAGGAGACCTGAAGCTGTTGGCAGCAAATGCTTCCAACGATGAAAGTCTAGATGTGCAAATCTGGTTAAGAGAAGGAAAGTGAAAACTGGCCAAAATATTTTAAGCAAACAGGAAAGTAAGTGATGTTTCTTGAGTGGTTAAAGCAGGTATGATTTTTTTTAAAGCGATACATTAAATTTAAAGGAGTAAAATATAGATCAAGCAATTGAGCATGCATTTTTAAATAAGTTAATATTTTACCTTGAAAACATTATTATTGAAAGCATGTATAGTGAAATTTCATAAAGAGAAAGCTAGAAATCATTTCCTGTCTTTCAACACTAAGGTTTTGGGGTTTGTTTTTTGTTTGCCTAGTTTTGTCCTATCTTTTTGCCTGTTTCATTATTAAAAATAAACTCCTTCACTGAGCTCTGAAGCCGAGCTGCAAACTGGACCCAAAGCCAGCTTTCTTGCAGCCCATGGGCAGTATTGGGTCTATGGCTGGAAACCCCGGCCACACAGCACCTTGTCCTGTGTCACATCAACACGTGCCACCCCAGAACAAGCATTGAGCTGCTGCCAAGAACAAAATAACCACTTGCAGGCCAAATTATTAATACCACATCCAGCTATCTAGTCATCAGAACCCCCAAACCATTGAAAGGCTTATCCACACCACATTCACAGCAAGGCCTTTGCTAGGCAAAAGAATTCACTCGTCACTGTTATATATACTATTTTGGTGCCTATACAAAGCAGTGCAATATAAGTAAATGGTCAGAGTACGTTGCTGATTTTCCTCTTCCACTCCAAACTCAAAACCACATGATCTTTGATAACATGATCGGTACCCCAGTAAACTCACTCTTGGTTCCCAGACATATCTTATTAAAGTTCCATTTTAATACTGATGATATAACTGGAGCAGAAAGAAAACAAATTTATCTTGTGTTAGCATCTCAACAATACACAAACATGCTTTATTGTATAAGTACTAGTGCTTACAGCAGTGGCTTTGTGACCAATTTGTCCTATGGTTATCCCACACATTTGTCAATAAAACCTTCACATTCACACCACAACAGATCGCATTTCTAGAACAATATACAGTGTATTCTATATCATATAATGTATGCATAGCTGTATAGATAAATATATCAACGAGAACGTAAGAGAAATACACTTCCTAATAGGATACTTTTCTTAAAGCAAACCTTTCATGTTATTACCTTGTACAGGTGTACCGTAAGTTGATTGCTTTGTCATTTAAGAAACTGCTACATTTTGGAATGCACTGTCAACACTGAAGGCTGAAGGGAGTGATATTGATATCACACTCCAAAACCAGGATAACTTGATTAATGTCCTCTATTGCCAAGAACTGCAATGAGGAGTCATACTGCAGTGCTATGGATTTACCTTCCTATGAATGTAAGGAAAGTGAGAAGAATGAGAGGTGGACCGCTGTGTGCTTAAAAGGCCAAATCACAGACTTTCAGACAGCGGTATTTATTTCACAAATTAAAGTGTTGGGTTTTGGTTTTGTGTTGGGTTTTTTGTTGCTTTTATCTAGCCCCGGAACTGATAAAGGGAGCCATAAATTCAATAGTCAACAAACCTTATGGAAACATGACATTAAATCTTAAATTAGTGTGCACTAAATGAGATCTTTATTATGCGATTCAATGCCAAAGATATTTGCACTGATTATAAAACAGCACATATATCTTTGTAGACAAAGCTAAAAATGCTCCAAGAAAATCCTCCTTTCTTTTACTTTGAGAATAAGGGGTTATAAAATGTTAATTAGGTACTCTGAGAAATGTGAAGTATTTTAACATTTTGGACACATCGAAGTAATTCAGAAGTGAAGACATCTAACTTATGTCACCTCACTGTATTTCACTCTTGAATGTTAAAAGCATCCACTAAAGAACAAACATTAATTCTAGAATCTTCACTGAACGAAGCAATTTTTTTAAAGCAAGCCAGCCATAATAACTGAGAAAAACAGCATATCTGCATTAACTACGTATGCTTTAAGAAGAGATACATCTTCTATTCCTCACCGCTTAATTCAGTACCAATTTTGAAAGACTGCCTTTGCTTTTATCCAGGGTTCAATGTGTCTTTTATATTTTCCCTATCATCCTTCTTAATGACAGCATTGGATCACAGAGTTGTAGCAGGATTTCATAGCTCATATCTCAGGAGGGGTTAATAATAAAACTGCCTGCATCTCATGTTCTTTGCAAGGCAGAATGTCTCATCCCGCATCTTCTCCCCATCACTCGCACTTGCTGAGGAGGCACCCAGAACCCAACAGTTCACACCATTTCAGTTCCTCAAGTGGACAGAAACACACACTGAACAGTGTGATAGAAGAACTTGGGTCTCCTGAGCTTCAGCTAAAACCAGTCCTGATGTTTGAATGGTACCATTTTAAAAGTACACGCTGGTAATAAAATTTGAGGCTCGTAGTATATTGGCTTAGGGGCTCATCAGCCTTGCACGTTATTTACAAGATACAAGAGATATTACACTGGTGTAGTTTGTAGCAGTAGAGTGGTCAGGACCACTAATATGCTTATAAAAGAAAGGCCACAAAAAGCAACAAAAATACTACAAAGTTTATAAACACGAAGTGTAAAATGCTTAAAGGAATGTGTTACTTGGACAAAGAAAAGACAGCCGTGGAAAGCAGTGAGAGAGAAATGGGACATAGCAGTCTTCTAGCATCTAAAGATCACCATACGGCTGACAAGGACAAATATTCACCACGTCCACTCGCAATAGAACTAGAAGTCAGTTTATCTTGCAGTAAAGAAGATTTAGCTTGGCTACCGGGAGAATCTTTCTTCCTGTAAGGATACTGAATCACGGAAATAAGACACGGGGAAAGCTGTGGAATCTATTTCACAGGTGTATAAGAGAAGCAGAGATTAATTTCCATCAGAGATAAACAATGATTAAACCTAACATTTATTTTTATAATATCTTTGGTGGGTCAAAAGTTGTTGTATCTCAATACCCGTGTAAATTTTAAAATCTAATGAGCATTTGTATTGATTAAACCATCACAACAATTTAAATACAGAGAAGTAGTGAAATAAACCCACTTCATAGCTTGGGCTAGAACCCTTATGTTAACGCATGCAGTCATTCCCCTCTGAAGTAGTTTACTTTCGCATCTTGAAGTGGATCTTCACCTTCTTTAAAAACTAAGTTCTTCCCCCTTTGAAGACCTTTGCCTTAGCTCTAGTTCTTACCCACTACCATATTTGGTTCCCTATTTTATGGCCTTTTAAAATTATTCTCAATGTTATATAACTTTTTCTTTCCCACGTCCCCCCGCACTAACTCCCCACAGACTAAACATCTCTTAACCAGTCTATGTAGTCTCCAGAACTTCCAGAATCTTGCTAGCAGAAAACACTCTATGGCCACAGAGGTCTACCACCTAGCAAGGGAAACCAGAAATAAAGTAAGGTGTCACATAAGGAAAAAAGCGAAAGCACTTCCAGAGGATCAGAAAAACGAAACAGGGGAAGTAATGAGTGAAGACAGAATCACTTTATGCACCATCAAGAAGGTGCCAAATGCTCCATAGCATGAAAAGTTTCTTGTTCCAAACATTTATGATGTAAGGCAAGAGACAACAGGCGGCTATAACAGAGAAGGTAACATGCAACATAACAGACGGCGGCGTGAGTCAGGCAAGGCCATTCCTTGCTCTTCACTACTTGTTTCATTTGGAGAAGTAGGGAGGGCCAAAGAATTTTTAGCAGCAAGCTTGCTAAGAATATCGCTGGCGGTTCTTGTAACAAACCAAACAGTGAGATCAAATCCCCAGATTGGAGAAGACCACTACTACACATGCCGACGAATTTTTATACACATCTTCAAAACAACTATTTTTCAGTGTCAGAAGGGAAAAGAACTTCATTATTTTCTGCTCAGTGAGTATGAGCACATGAAAATCTCATGCATGTATTTGGACTTCTTTCTTCCATTTTGCCATTCAGTTTTTCTGAAAACTTGTTTATACAATTCTTTATCCACTACAGCAATTAAAATCAGAAGGATCAGGGAAAATTGCAGCTCAGGAACAGGAGTGCGTTCCTGTAAGCTTCTCAGGGAAAAGTGCAAATACATTGCTGATGTGAAACAAGAGGATAGTTGCTTAAACTTATTTTCAAAAGCCTTTTGCTCTTTGCAGTATGTAAAGAGGGCAGTACGCAGCCATGTACCACAGATTTTCAAGGATCCAACTGCACATGAAAGGCCAAACTTTGAGCTTCTGCCCAGCCCAGGAACAGGTGACCCGCGACTGACAGCGCACATGCAAGTACCGTGCAGCCGGATCTCTTCCACAGACACAGAACAGGGGACAATCTCCAACACAGAAACTCCCAGATTTTTCAGAAATTCACAGAGGTAAAGTCACTCACCTTTAATATCTCCCCTGCTTCTCAAATACCCAATATGTGGATGCTCTTTAGGAAGCAGACGTAGACGGAAAAATTCATGCACTTACAGCAAATTTGAGTTTTAGTTTCCAACACAAGGTGGAAAACTCAACACGTTGTGCTATATATAGATGAATCTGAGGCATTTGGGGACACAGAAATAATAGACTAATGAGTAGAGAAAACAAGTGTCAGAGAGCCATTTTTATAACTCTCTGTGCATACACGCACATGTATGAGACTTCCACTGATCAAGTAGAAGCTGCCTGCTGAGGGTTTCACAAGTAAAGAAAAACTGTCATTCCTTCCTTGCTCACTGAACCTTCACCACAGCAGGCAGTGCAACATTTCCAACTCAAGTTAGCTTCTACTTCACTTTTAAGGTGAAGGAGAGAAGCATTTTAACAATAACACAGGATTTGGTCTAACTTTATCAGGTAAACTCTTAGCAAAGATTGCTTTCTGACAACCTTCTGAACTGAGCTAATACAGCCATTGAGTTAATATGGTTTTCTACATGTATAGACAACTGCCCTTTTAAAAGAAACTGGGTACAAGTCAGAAACAAGAATATAATGAATATAGGAACATAGGTCTGCCAAGTATTTTTGAGACACAGGGTAGAATATATAAATCTGGCATATATACTTGGCCAGATTGTGGGATAAGACTATAAAACAGGCAATGACAGTCATTCTTGGAGCCAAATTTCCCACAAGGAAAAACGAAGACATGCTTTTCTCTGCTTCACCTATTGCTTCTCTCTTTGGAAAGTTACACACTCAGAACACACGCTTTTCCTTTGTACATGGGTGCTCCACATGTCACAGCTGCAGTAGTGCCAGTTGCGGCTGAAAACAAACTTCCACCAGTTCAGGTGAAAAAAGGTCACACTAGTTGTTTTTTTAATAAGGAAGAATGCCAGTTGTCAACTTTTATATATTCTCAATAAGAAATCTGGATCCCTTGTACTCACCATCAGAATAAAGATTAATCCAGGGCCTCCTATAACCAGATACCTCAAAAAAAGTTTATTTTTTTTTTTAACTACTGAATGCAATTCCAATAGTTTAAAAATGGCATTAATATACCTGAAAAAAATATACTTAGGCAAAGCCATAAGAAAGAATCTGGTTGCTAGTCATAAAATTGTGATGCCACTAGGAAAACTAACAATAAAAGGTTATTATCTTCAGGGTGAATACTTCATTAGAATTAGCTAAGTTACCCTCTGGAAATATTAATACTTTATTTGAATAGTAAATTCCACCCCTCCCAATTCAGCAATAAAAATGTGTATTAGGTTTTTTGCCTCCCTCCTTTTTATTAATAATTAAAAAAAAAATAACCAAGTACACTACACAAACTGTTGAGATTAGATTGTGGTTTTGGCCAACCATGTATGTTCCTGAGAACTCTGTCCGGGTGGGAAAGTCTCTCATACTACATGAAACCAGAAACGACTTCCTGTAAGAAGATTTTTTTTTTTTTTTTTTTTTAAGGTCTTGGTTCTTACATGAAAAGGAAATGGCTGGTGCAACTGGTCTTCAGCACCTCAATAGTCTCCTCATCAAACATACGACTAGATGGTTGCTAAGAGCATTGCAGCACTGGGAATGGAGCATGGTAGAACATGTCCTCGTATTAGAAAAATGCAAACAGAAGCCACTGAAGACACTGGAAGGGAAAAAACCCCACCATAAATATTTCCTTCGATTCAGTTTAAAATTTCTAAGCTCTTAAAAATCTCACTCTTTCTTAGCTTCCTACTGATGAGCTAAACTAGTTGCACATCCTACTTGCTCATATTTAGCACACTTTCTAGCAGTCCGTCACTTCAGCTGTACATGCAACACTTATCTGCAAGAAGGCGATTGCTTACGTTTGCTTTTTTTTTTTTTGCAAGACAACTCAAAATATAGAGGCATTTGTCATCTAAATGAGTTGAGAACATAGTTTTTACTACTGTTAAGTGCAAGAATAGAGTTGTTGACTTCCTTAACTAGTACATCAGAAGGATGGAGACTCACAGAAGTAGTAAGCTATGTTTTTCTTTACATTTCTGAAGAAACGTTGTCATCCTAAGGCTCTAGGCACCAGTCCCATAAATCAAAGCACAAAGATAAATAACTGCCTGTAGACATTTACTTCAGCCCAGTCTTCCTTAACAACATTGGCGGGGCGGGGGGGGGGGGGGGGGGGGGGGGCGGGGCGGGCAGAAGGTTTTTTAGCAAGTCCAAAAAATAACAAACCTACATTTTTGTAGTACAAAGGAGGAGAGGTGAGATCTAAAGCTAAATACTCCCAAAGGAAAATGCCCTGCAGCAGAATCCCTTCTTCATATTGAGGGAACTCTGGCTGCACAGCTCTGCTGTTTGCAGGGCGGGTAAAGGGGGAGAGACAAAAAAAAAAATAAAGAAAAAGAAAAAATATATATATTTTTTTAAAAAAATAAAAATCAGGAAATCAGACTCAACCTATTTACAGATCAGCAGCTTAAAAACACACTTATTACAGCTGATGTTTTAAGTAGAACACTGGATGTGGGACAGTGATAAAAATCCAAAGGGACCTATGAGACCCTGCTCCTCAGCTTATGAGAAGCACACGGTCTTGGAGAAAAACAGGAGCACACAGTTCCCCTGATACTTTGAATAGCAGGATTGGATATAGATGTCTGCAGAGCCTTTGAGAGTGTTTCTGGTGTCAAATCATTTGCTCATTTCCCCACTGGGTCAGAGCTCAGCTTTGACAATCACATTACATGCACATCAGTTCACCACCCTTCTGGAGAAGAAAAAAAAAAAAAAAAAAAAGCATTAAGTTTCCTTCAAAGAGGAACCATAGGCATGGTTGAGAAGATAATTTGTTCCACAATTCACTTATTCTGCCACAGACAGTCTTCCAAATGATTCCAGCAGAATACACTACTTCCATGTCTTCATTCAAGGAGTTGGGCATTTACTTCACTATGTTGCTATCATGCTACAAAACCACACCTACAACAGGTAACAGTTCAGCCCTCTCATTTTAGAAACTAATTTCTTTGAAGAGAGAAAACAAAATCGTACTTGATAACACTGTACAAGCCCAAGGAAAACAGAGCTTGATTTCTACTTCCCCAGAGGTATTTCGGGTCAGGGAAGCTCTGTATCCCGGTAAATAAATCTGGTCAGCTAAGAGGAGATGTAAAGATGACTTAGAACTGCAGATCATGGTGGTAATACTACTCAAAACTATTCACATTACAAAACAACTGCAAGCTCTCAGGACAGCATGCTTCAGCCACAGGGATGCTGACGAATAACATGAGGTTGGTATGTACGAACCCACCGTTCAGCTGCGTCAATTCTGGTTGAAGGCCACATGCTAATCCATGACCCTCTTTCTGTGGGCTTGAACCTCCGCATCAGACATAGAGGACTTGGTGCCCCAAACTGTGAGAACACCACTCATCCTTGAGGTTAGAAAGAACAGTATGGGGAAGGGCTTTCCCATCTCCTCCTCTCTCCTATTGGTGGGAGGCTTGAAAGCCCCCTACACACAAAGCTCTAGCACAGAAATGAAGTTCAGTTGAGGCACCTTCACCTCACAGATATACTGCTAACTCAGAAGACTTATCCTTCACCATTTTCGAACTATCTCATAGCCGCTCTTTCCAGCACTCTTTCATTAAAAGCAGGTTAGGATATGGAAAAGGATCACCCTGATGTCCTCCTAGCCATCAGAATCTCCAGACATGGACAAGTGCCATATTGCCCCAGGTTCTGCATACCCAAAATAGTACATGTGTGCACAGGGACAAGTGCAGACAGAACGGGATGAATAGAGTATTGACAGACCTTTGAAAACTTTATGTGGGACCCTATATGTTTTACAGGTGACAAGTATGGTGCTCATGTTATAAACGGTTAAAGACTAATTAAGTCAAAAAGAAATAGCAAGAGAAGAAAGAATAAAGAAAGTAGTAATCCGCAAAGAGATAAAGAAACTTTTCAACTCTAATAGTTAAATAAAGGACATATTATCAGGCTTATTTGTGTGACCACACAGGATAACAAAATTAAATCAAAGTTAGAGCTAGACAACTCACCAATAGGATATCAACATTAGATACATCTGTTTACATTGTTTTCAAAACTTGAACTGTAAGCAATAATTATCTGTAGCAGGCTGGCCACCTGTTACTACATTAGAACCACCATACCAACATCTAATTATTTACAGAGTTAAAAAACATGTGTGTATACATATTTCAATAAGGAACCATGGCAATTTCATTCTCCATAATTTTTGATACTACATTCTGTGTTCAATAATTTCATTTAAGTGTTTTAAGAGGAGGCTGTTCAAAGTACATGACTTTTTCGAGGTAGGTTTCTTGATCTCTTCTTCATCCTCAACTCTTGCACAGGGTCAATAGGACCAGGGCAGTCACTGCAGAAACTCAGGTCGCCCTGCCAAGCACCTTTGAGGGGAGCCCACACCACCTGTAATTGAATAGCGCAATTTGTTTTTTTCCACATGCTTCACCAACTCATCACACTCAGTGTCAGTTAACCAAAGAACTTCAAGTCATAACTTACCACTGCACATTTTCTACTTTTAACTGAGGAAAAACCCTGCAAGAGCAATTTAGGAGTTCTTGACAATTCTCAGCAGCCGCAAAGCTGGGACAACTGCAGGAAATGATGGGAACAACTAGTTTGCCTTCCCTTCACCTTTTCATTTGTGAAGCAGAAAAATCTGCAAAAACAGCTAGACTGTGATATCGTAACTGTGGGGAAACTACAAGCTACTGCTACACTATATAAATCGGTCAGTCACACAAGGAGCCAGAAGTACTCTTCAAGTCAGTGTATCTACCCCTGAAGCACTGGCATGCACTCATGGCTGGAAGTACCACCACGAGATTCCCCTTCCCGTCTTAAACAGCTTGTAAGAAAAGCAACAACGGCCTTTCGTTATCACACTCTAAGACTGACAAACCCAAGTTACTAAACTGTAGGCTTTCAGTGAAATTATTTAATTCTCCATGTTTTCTAAATCACACCAAATGAAAAACAGTAACAGACAAATTATTATTAATGTAATCAGGTATATTAAACTCTATTCCGTAATATAAAAGCACCAGAATGTTGGCTAGGTGTCAAGAACACTCAATTCGGCAACAAAAATACTGGGTCTAAACACACACACATTGGATCTTATAAGGCAAATGAGAAACATATGGGCAACAGCCGTAACACACACCATGTACACACTTGGGAAAGAATTTGTAAATAAGCAAAGGAAGGAAGTGTTCGCTTTCACTAGCCACAATGACAGATTAAATTCATCCCTTCTGATTCCATGGAAACTATGAATTAGTTGAAGGAATGAATTTGACACCAGTGAGCACTGTTACCCTTTGGTTCTCTAGGACAGCTTTTCATCAGACCTTGTGGTTTGCCGTAGAGCCTGAACACAGCATTATGCTTCAGATTCAGAAATGTTTTCTGATAAAGCAATCTAAAAAACTGAGATTTGCACACTGAGTAAATTATAGGCAAGACACATCCTATTTGAGATTAAAATGTTCCATTACCTGAAAGCGTTAAGATATATAATAAAATCTGAAGAGTGTTCAGATTTGAAGGCTGTCAGGAAGTTTTTGCAGTTATTCTGCACTGGCTGTATTATTTGAGATGCTCTGAAGAAACAAAGTAAGTGTAGATGCTGCATGCACAAGAACTAAAAGCAGTACTGTTATCCAAGTTGGATTTATCCCATATAGTTAGCAGAATTACAATCAATAATGTCCAAGTCTGAAAGTTTAAAGCTGACCTCAAAACCCAGAGTTTTTACCTCAGGTTTAAAAATTCCATATGAAATGGATTGACTTGAAGAGACCCACTCCTTTTGCATGGCAGAAGTCTGAAAACCTGATTTCTGTAATCACAGCCATTCTTGCTAAGCAGCTCACTCAGGTGAAAAATGTAAGAGGTGACACGAGCCACAGACTTTCACAGGCTCCGCACAGTTAAACAGACACCTTCCCTTCTGCCCCTTCCAAGCTCTGTTCCCTAGTGTACACATGTATCAGTTTTGGGGGCACATCAACTACAGAAGGGTCTTCGCCACTGTGAGAATCTTTTCCAAAATTCAGCAGTCTAAAAGACATATCGGATGCAAAAAGAGAGACAACCCCCTCCCCCGAGATCGCTTTAAATACTTGGTGCACTGAGTTTAGCAATATTTACTCCTAAATTTCACCTCTGTGTATGTGAAAGATAGGGTACTTTTGCCTTTAAAAATTTAGTAGGCAACTAAACTGAACATTATACACAGTAAGCATCTTAGTATTTTATTCATTGCATCTTTTATACAGAATAAGCTTCACTGATATTTAATTCACTGCAGTATTCTGCTGATGTATCAACAAAAGATTACATTATAAACAAAGAACAAAAATTTTGACTATAAATTGGTTTTATATATGTGTAATTTTTTTCAGTTGACAAACAGCATCACAACTACTGAAAAAAACTGAAATAGGCAGGTAAGCTAAGGCCAATCTTCTTAACCTCCAATTGACAGGTTTTCTATATGTCTCATAAATATTGGAAGCTAAACTCCAGCAAGTAAAATTGAAAGTATCTATACTTTCCTAGCAACCAGAATTCAAATAATGGAGAAAACATACAACAACAAAAGAGTTTCTTTTCACTTAAGTTGACATCTGCAATATATTTACACTATATATGTTAAAATTCCACAAGATCATGGAGGGCAAGGAATTTTGAAAGAACCTGTTAAGCATTACTTAAAATGGCACTTTTGTAACTCTGGTCTGGGATATTAAAATTGCTAAAACATTGAAAGACAATACACTGCAGTATGCCTATACCAATATTACATAAAAAAGACAAACTACTCCATAAAGTGTCACTGAGATGCTCAACCAAAAATAATATACATTTGTATCTTTATCAAGATAGATATTACTGTAAAAATGCTCACATTAAAAATATAGTTATTATTGTTTGGATTTGCATTAAAACTAGAAGGGACTACATGAGCCAACGCATGAGGAATTCGTATATAATGACATGCTTCCTCATTTTATAGCACTAATAAAAATAATAATAGAGAAAGCTCTATTATAAATCTTTAATAATGATGGTATAATTTCCCAGTATCTTTTAAAAACTTTACTATGTGTGTGTATGTGCATGCAAGCCTGTGCACATGTGTGTGTACACATAAACACACAAACACATTAAAAAAACAAAACAAAACAAAGTGTATATATTACACAGATGCACACATATCCACATTCCTGCATATAACACTTTTATAACGCAAACAGTATGCAGGGACACTTCCATGTGACAATCAAGTGCCACATGCCATGTTTTCTAATAATTTCTTCTTTATGTTTTATCCAGTAGATATAACAACACTTTCCTATTTGGTCAAATAGAAGTGTTAAGATTTTTTAAAATCCTGAAGTGGTTTAGCCTTAACATCATATACAAGAAATGATACTACAAAAATCTCTGATCACAAGTTCAACAGGTAAATTCATCATGAAATAGACTGTAAATTATTCTAAAAATTACTATTCAAATATTAGTTAAATATTATGGCAAACAACTTGGAATTTGTAGAAAGTTTAAAATGTAATTTCACATTACAAAGACTGGAGATACTTTATAGGTAGAACTTTTAAATATGGATATGACTTGCATTTATTTGTAAGCTTACTTCTCTTAGAAATAGACTGGCTTCCTGTACAGGTGATGCTTTGTCTATACCATATACAGTAGAAAAATAAATTCTTTAGCAACCTAGAAATAGTTTATAAAATTCTTGAAGTTCCATATTCTTTGCTAAACATGCCAAGATTAGACTGACAACTATAAATAAAAAGCTATATAGACAACAGGTAAAGTAGAACGAGTTAAGAATACTACAATTTACAGGACAGACTTTATTGTACTATTAATTCCTGTGTGCTTTGCAATAGGAATAGGGTTGACTTTTCTTTTTTGTTTATGTTTTCTTAGAAAAGATAATTACTTGCAAGAATGTAACACAATATCAAGATAATTTATAATATACATGTACGAGAAACAGCAGCTGGGTTTATGGTATCATAGTAATCTAGAATGATAATCTAAGTCATAATTAGAAGTACAATACCTAGGACATAAGTGGGAAAGGCATTTTTTATTTTGGGAAAATGGAGCAAATCAAACTCTTAAAAGCCTTAAGTCTCAAAATCATCTATTTACTATAATACATACAAGACGATCTTAAATCTTGTTATAAGTGAAGATTACAACAGTGACCATCGGAAAGCTTTTTTTTTTTTTTGAAACTACACAAAACATTCTAGCAGCTGAATGAGCCAAAACTGTTTTCTTCTTTGCAGACCTAAAAAGGTACATTTTGAGCATGAAAGAAAAAAAGCTGCTATGAAAAGTCTCACAGGTAGTGTTTATCTATGGTCTCCCCTTTGCTACAGTTTGTAACCTTCTAAATTTTTTAATACTAACAAAATATTTAACCAAAAGATTTGTTTAAATTAAGCAGCATTCTTTTACAGCAAAAATGGTACCAATGTAAAAGGAAAATAAACCAAAGAAAAAAAGATAATTTTTAAAAAATGGTGCAAAAACAACCCCAAAAATCAGTCATTTGAGTTTTAGTACAACATACAACAGGAAAAAAAATATGAATACAAGTTTGTCATTTTATATATACACACTCCAAAGAGGTTAATTGTCAGTACCCAAAGTATTTATTGCTATGTATTAGCAATGCATTTTTGTATATCTTTAAAGGGTCACATAAAAATAGATTTAAAGAATAGATTAATTGAACTCCTAGATTAAAACGTTGTTTGGTTTAGAGAATTTTACTACAACAAAATTCATGTTTATGTATGAAAAGTTATATAACCTTATATGAAAATGTCATGAACTATTTTCTAAACACTACATGTATTCCCAAGTGGGAAAAATTAAAATATCTAAAATATATTAGATTAAGTTTACAAGACCATCAAGGATCTTTTAAACATGCAGCTGTTTACAGAATTAACAGTTTTACAAAATGTTTAGTTCAGCAATGGAACATAAAGAAATAAGTAGGCAACATCAAAATTTTTGTACAATATTTGAAACTCACTTTTACAACAAGCATGTCCTTGGTATTGTGCTGTAAGAAATAATAAGCAGGTTCACTCACTCTTAACGAACTGTCCACAGGTTTACTTAACAAGTAAAGATGGATGCTGAGGGACTGTAAAATTCTCAACAGTGCATTTTGCATTCTTCCATAAACCATCCTAAGCATACCATCACATAAGTAGCCAGGAGATTACAAAATAAACTATAGCGGGCCTTTAGTTGTTTACACAGAATGCCTGAATGTGAATAAAATTGCCAAAAATAGCATGTTAAATAACAAAAACAGCCATAAAGCAGGCTGTAAGCATTGAATGTTTCATAAATGTAATTTTTAAATCATTAAATTTCTATAGAAAAATTTTATTCACAATATATTGTGACAAACGGTCACAGGAATGATATAGTGATTGCAATAAGGTATCATGCATCAGCAGCTTTGTACTTTATAGCTATTTTTGCTTTTAAAAATTAAACCTCTCCAGTCATGCTTATCACATAGTTTTTATCTGCAGTGTGTACAAATGAGGAACACAGTACGGGATATAACAAAAAGATGTCCAATCAGCTGGATGGGAATTATTTTCCATAAATATGAAGTACATTACTGTATCCTGAAACATGCACGTCTATAGCTTGACTTTACTGTCCAGTGCCAGGCTGCCTGCAATCATCTTCTATTTAGATAATACCGAGAGGGTCTGCTGGTAGTTGTGACTGTATCAGCTGAGGCTGCAGCGGGGGCGGTAACTGAAGAGGTACCATTGGTTCCACCATCTGCACAGTGTTGGAAGGTGGTGGCTGACAGGCCACTGGGTTGGGTGCTTCCACAATCTCTCCATTGTAAAAGAAAAATTGACACTGTTGAATGAAGGTCTCTATAACAGACTGGTGGATTTTGGTCGTAGAAAGAAACTCTCTGTTTTCAAAATCAGGTCTCATCAAAGTAGGCCAGAAACAAATCGATAAGTTATCAGCAGTCATAAAGTTGGTTTTATATTGCTGACTAACCCTGAAACGAGAACGACACGCACAGAGGAATTAAAACCCGTATGCAATCAACTAAAAACATTTTCATAACTCTGTTAGCATTATTATTAAACAATCTCAAGATTTTTGTTATTCTCCTCCAGCTATCCATTACAACAATCGTTCTTGTTTTCTTTAAGCAATTACACAGAAGAAAATTTAGAAACCATGACTGTTCCATATTTGGATAGCTAACAAATATAAATCCAATTAAGCTTTTAATCAAGAAAGAAACACAACATTCCACCAACATTTTCATTTTCAAGTGACAATAATAAAAAAACTTCAAATATCTCAACGAGCTGCAAGATTTTGGAAAATTAAAATTTTATCTATTAAAATGTTTGGAAGAAAATTGACAGAAATGGCTTCATACTGCAGGACAGTCAGACATTAACTAACATCTATGGCACTCAAAGAAAGAGGCATCACATTAGATCACATTAAAAATAAACACACACACACAAAAAATCAAGTGTTGATTAAAGCACATCTCCACAGATTTTCTTCCTACTGACCAGCAACAGAATTTGGCCAAACTGTAAAGATCATCATCAGTGGGAATGTCACTAATATTAACACACATTAATTTTGTTTTATTTTTCAACATATAATGCAAAGGTTTCCAACTGTGTTTCTCTTTCTAGAAGTTTCCTGCTTTTAAGTAGGGGCTGAAACAGTTTCTTCACTTATGATCTAAATTCGTTATTACAATACTATTACCAAACAAACAAACAAACCAAAACAAAAAACCAAAAACCCACTAAACCATATAAAAACCCATAAACAATCCTGTTACCCAATTTATCATAAATACCACAATCTTATTGAGAAGTAATATTAGTGAGAGTTACATGAAAAATTGTGTGTTAATATATCAAACACCTAAGATATTCAGCTGAGAACATGCAATTCCTGCATTATAGTAGATAGCAAAAAGGAAACTGAGCTACAGTAATCCTGCAGAAATAGACGAAAAAGAAAACTTAATTGCCAGTTACAGTTTCGATGATTAACATGAGCAGACTGCAAGAATTTCTGACAGCTGGCTGTAGTCCATAGATTCAAAAGCTGTGAAAACCATACTAAACACTAGAATTAATGCTATAAGAAAATATTTTCATTTGTTTACAATGGATATATAGTGGTAACTATAAAGGATAGGCTTCCATTTTATCATGCGCATTACTTACTCCAAATAGTGTGAGGGTACACAAATATTGCTTCTCAATCTGTTTTGAGTAAGTTTGGTCTAAAGGATATTTGGACACTACTTCTGAGTGTCAGTAATATTCATATTCTCTTTCCTAAAATAATTACACTTTAACTTCATTTATGGATTAAAAAAACCTTGAAAGTGTAAATGTAAGCTTATATTTCGCTTAGCATTTTTATTAAAGAGCTTTCTTCCTATACCAGATTCTTCTGTGTATAAATTCCTCCTAAAGTATACCCTAGAGACAGAACAGTGAGTGTGACTGTCACCAAGAATTAAAATTTAAGTGTAAGATATTGTGATGGGACAATGAATCTGTCAGAGTTTTGAATCAGAACTGCCACTACCTTTACCCTAAAATGAGTATAATGAAAAACACCAAAAGGGATTTCAAACTCTATAATGATGCTTCGTTAGGAAACAAACTACAACATGGTAAGTTATAAAACTGGGGGAAAAAGAGCACCTGCTTTGTAATAAAACTGAAATAAAAGCCAGATCATCTGTTTTGCAGAATGCTTCCTTCCTGTCATTTTTGCTCTGAGTATCTTTCAAGGGGATTCTTCAGTTGCATAGTCTAAAATGTATACCTTGCAACATCCTTAAGCACCCCTAGGATTTGATTACGTTTGATCTTCTCATGAACCCTTTTCTCCCTCTTTGTCATGAGTTCACTGTTTGCTGTCTCTGTCATATTGTTTCTTAAATCTAATCTGATCTAGTTGTAGACTGCTGCTGCTGTGAACAACAGGTGAAATTTCATTCTTCCCTCCTTCTCCCTCTCCACCAACTCTCTGGTTATCAGACCACCAGTTGGCCATAGGGTCTCTGAGATCAGCTAGTGTATTCTGCAGAAAATTGGATTTCCCCTCTTTCTGTTTTCCTTTAGAACATGCTGTAGCTGAACAGTCATTAATTAGAGCCAACAAATGCCAAGGCAGTGGAAACCTATGGCTAGAAGTGAGTAAAAGGGAAAAGCACTGCACCTTTTTCACAGTTGCAGCTCACAAGATTAAACATAATGAAAAATCAACTTTATTCTCTTCTGTGTTTAAACTTCACCTCTGTCTTCTCTAAGAGTAAATAAAAACCTACCAACCTGTATGCCATCTCCTACAAAACTTCCCCAAACTACGTCAGAAACTTCTTGTAAGTGCTTAGGAAACGTCTATTTAACTTTTTTCTGTTCATTCAAAATGAAAAACAAAGACTGATTTTCTCGATCCTGCCACCTTCCTCCACTGCAAACCATTCAGGAACTTCAGGCTGTAAACCTGCTCCATGATCTGACTTAAAAAGCTATTTTCCCCAGACTTAAGTAGCATATTATGCTATATTAGCCCTTATATATGAAGGGAGTAATTATCAGGAACAAATGTACACCAAAACCATTATCAAAAAAGCCAATGCCGATTTTACACTGTCCTGTTTCAACCTTATCTTTTAAAACTCACTTCTGCTTACAGTTAATCAACCACAGTTAGACAGCTGATATGCTCTGAATAGTGCTTACCACACTAAAGAAAAATTCATCTCACTGTTGTAACTTATTCTCATGGTTATTGGTCTCTCATATTTCAATAGCAAACTCATCTGGATAATACTTGTATTTTCTGTTTCAATAACTAAGGCCTACGCTTGTGGACACATCAAAATTATATCAATCACCAACCAATATTAACAATACAATACCATATTTCTTACTCTAATTATATATGGTGTAAAAACTAAGCATTTAAAACATCGGTTTGTGAGGAGAACTCTTCCATCATATAGAAGAGGTTTTTACCTCATTTAACAAACAACACAGCTGACAAACATTTCCATTTTAACTATATATTTGCAGTACTTTACCAGATATTAATCTCTTAAAAATTAATACAGACCATAAAGAATTTAGTTACAAGTTCTTTTTAAGATTCTGTATCCACCTATATCTACCTCTACAGAGATACATATATATATGCAATTGGTTGTGCTCAAGCGATCTTCTTGTTGAATGGAACGCAACTACTTGACACTGCAAATGAGACACAAAAAACCCCCCAGCCTTTCTTACTTAAGAAAAGTTTATTTTGCTACTAGCAACCGGCAATGTAAATCAGTCATCATTAAAAGAAAGACGCCACAGGAGAGCAAAGACCAGACCAGTGTACATCACTTATGCTCTCCAATAAGTTCTATGATTAATATATTTCATTTACCTGTAGGTAAGCATGCATTAAAACCTATTCAGGATTCTTTAGAATTATATTTAGCTCTCTTAATTGCAGCAGTCCAGGTACTTGACACTGTACATTCAGCTGTGTTATGCAAACAGGTGACCAGCTGAAGACTTCTGCCAATTCAGAGACTGCCACTCTGCAACTCAATCCAAGTGACAAGAAAAGAACTACTGAAACAGTTCAGGTGACTAATAACTGTGTCAAGTCTGAGATGTTTTGTTTTACTTCAGATACATGAAACATATCTTGCAATTTGTAATATGTAAATACACGGATTAATTGTATCAATTGATATGATTTCATCTGTTTTAGGGCTGAATTTGTATTTGGCAAGACTGCAATAGAAAAATTGATCCATTTCCCTGTAAAGGAAAATGGATAACTTTATAAAGCTTTAACAAGTCGTATTTGTGATGGAGAGGAGTGTAAAAGTAGGTGGCTAAATCCTAAAGTTTCTCATATACCCAGTGAAAGAGAGAAGACTTTTTCCAAACTGCACCTACATTCTCTCTGTTGACTAAACAGGTAAATTAAAAGGTCTCATTTCTGCTCCCATATTAAATGCCCAATTAGATTGTTACAAATACTTGCAAAGACACAAAGCACACATTAGTCTGGAACAATTTAACAACTTCAGTGTCATGAAAAGCTTATCGGTGTATATGTACAGAACTGTCTGGCTGGAAAGCACCACTGGAGAGAAGAACCTGAAAGTCCTGGTGGACAACAAACTGAACGTGAGCCAGCAACACATCCCCACGCAAAGGCGGCACACGGCATCCTAGTCTGCATCAGGAGTGCTGTCAGCACCTCGAGGGGAGCTGCGCTTTGCCCTCTACTCTGCACTGCAAAGGGCACGTCTAGAGAGCAGGGTCCAGCTCTCGGCTCTCCAGCACAACAGACACATGGACATAGTGGAACGACCCCAATTAAGGGAGACGGAGATCATTAAGAGACTGGAGATTTCTCAAATGAGGAAAGTCTAAGAAAGCTGAGACTGCCTGGAAAAAGCTCAGACAAAGTCTTATTGTTGCTTGTAAATATCAGATAGGAGGGTGTAAAGAAGATGGATTGAGACTCAGAAGTCTGAATGGTGTCCAGTCACAGGACAAAAAGCAACAGGCAACAGTAAACATGGGAAATTCTGTCTGAGCATAAGAAAACATGTTTTTAATAATGTAGTTAATCTGATTCAATGGAATTCAGAAAATAATCCCATTTTAGCTGAAAAAGAAACATGAGTAAGCTGGTCTTTTTCTTCCTGTTTTTTATGACTGAATATCGTGTACTTGTGCACACAAAGGGTCAGATTATGAAGTAGCATACAGCTACTAATATCAGATTATTTTAGTAAATAGAGAAATTATTTTTAAAGAGAAAAATCATTACATTTCCATGCAAGAGGCAAGATTTAGGAAGCAAGTGTAACCAATTTATTGTTACTTACAGCTTTGTTCTACGTTTTACTTATTCAGCGGGGTTTTGCGGTGCCATGTTTTAGATTCTGCTTGAAGCTAGTCCAGCTTTAAGGGCTGGGGGAAGGGTTTAGGCCAAATGACTTTCAGGTCTCTTAAAACCCATATCAGTCTATAATTTTAATAGCTACTTCCTTATAGTAGCAATCATGCCAAATATTTATACAGCAACAGCATCTGAGGACAAAATATACAAACCTTTTCTCATCAACCTCTAACTTCTAGTTTCATTTTCCAAATTTATAGTAACGGATGAGCAATGCAGCATGATTTTTTCAATTTTAGTAGTCAATTCATTGTTATTAACAATCTTTTTTGCAATTGTTACAACTTATACAAAATTTTAGTAAAAAAATACTAAACCTGTTCAGATGTGTTATGATGTATTTGAAGACATCATAGTTCACTGGGTGGAATTTCTTCACAATTTCTTTTAACTCGTGTAGCCGTTCTGTCTTATCCGAGATTTCTACAGAAATAAGTGACATTTTGTGATACATCTAAAAGGACATACTCAATAAAGTGTTCCTAAGTCTTTTTCCTAGTATAATGGTACAGATCAGATACCCACAGAGAAACATCAAGTGAGAAAATATCTGATAAAATTCCTATGTGCTTATAGAATTGAATAGAATATCTTTTTTGTTACAGAGGTAACTATCTAAACGCAAACATATTTTTCTGTATTTAAGCAGAATTATTTATCCATGTTTAACAGGAAAGAATCACATCATTAGCTCAATGTCAGCTTCTAGAATCATAACTACCAATGTGATAGGGTAATTTCTTGTTAGATTTTCCTTTGCTTGCAAAATGACTTAGATACATCAATAAGATTTATTCAGACTGAAGTTTCATGACGATTTTGGGGAAGGAAGACATTCACATGAACGTAGAATACCTTAAGCTTATCAGTTATTCCAATAATTTAAAAAAATATCATTGAGCCTGGTGCAGTTATTTTAAATATATTTTTAAAGGATTTTGACAGCCCCAAGGGATATTAATTATGCTTCAAAGAGGAAATAAGCAACATGTAAGAAAGGACTATGGAATAATATAACTTTTTTAAGAAAACAACTAATGCTGCTGGTAAAACACTTGTGTAAAGTATCACTAAAGTATTGTAGAACCAAACGTTCTGCAGAATATACTGCAGAAAAAAGGAATAGAAGCTTACCTCTATTACTCCACTGCTAAAAAGAAACTTCATATACCCTAGTACCATAGAAACAATGTTAAATATGCTCCAATATAGCCCAAACAGAAATTTAAAGCAGTGCTAATGGCACTTTAAGACAGTAAGTCCACCAGCTATTGCAGGTTTTCACTGAAATTAACTGATATGCTTTCAAGAAAAAATAAAACCTAACATTGAATAAGCAATTTGCCTGAAAAGTACACCAGAAATACCAGAAATAGGTATCTACAAATACTGTCCAAAAATACTTAATTTTTAATGGACTATATATTAATAAAGTCCAGGCCCGAGCATTAGGTTTACACTAGTATTTTCATGTTTTGAACAAAAAAGCATTAATACTGTATGTCACAGCTGTATCCTGCAAAAATGCATAGCAGCCTTTCTGAAGCAGTTTGCTGCCAATACAAGACAGACACTCTTTAAAAAAAGAGAACGATTTAGTCATTTGACTTGGAACTGCTTGAAAAATGTTTGTGAGGCAAACAAAATTAAGCATTTGATCTTATAAGGATTTCAAAAAGAATGTGAAAAACATCTAAAAGCAAAGTGCCACAAAAGGCCATAGATGTGCCTGATTTCTAAAGTCTACTTTGAATGTAAGACTTTATGAATTCAAGGTGTTTTTCCCCTGTTAAAAACTGCAATAGTTCCAAGAGCTTTCATCATACACAGCACTAATGCAATATGGAAAAAAAAAAAAAAAAAAGTTGATTTCTCCAATTAAATTTTCTAGGAAAAGGAGACATAGTAAGCCACAACTTATTTAGAAAAAATAACTTATTATGTTTAGTTCATCATATACTTCTCTTAATTTTAAAGAAGAGAGAAAAAATATACGTATGAGCAATTTAAAAAATATTTCGGTGCAGCTACTCCTTTCAACTTATAATGAAGTAAAAATTGCAATAAGGGGAATCAACATAACATCATTAGATGAAGACAAGATCATTTATTACTTACTTGATGTTTCTAACAACTCTTGATGCAAAGAGTAAGGAATTAATGGATCTGGCAGATCTGCAAAAAAAGCTTTCAGAGCCCCAGCCACTGCATTTACTGTTACTCCCATAGATTCTAGACTGATATTATGATCTGTAAAACAAAATGAAACAGCAATGTAAGTAAAACGACATTTGTTTAAAAGTGCACTAAAAGGTGAACCTATGGATGAGCTGCCACCACTTTGACCTACATGAAATCAAATAGAAGAAAATCTGACAGTATAAGAAAACAGTAGAAAATCAGAAAATGTTATCTAATTCTCCATGCAGACTTAAATGCTTTTCTATTTGGCATTGACTGGCTTCTGCTTAATCGCTTTTGCCCAATAATAAGTTTTAAAATCTGTTTCCCCAATATTTTTTTAGAAACTGTTTCAATTTGCAGAATTCATGTGATTGTGTTCATGTGAGCACATGAAAACTTAAAAAAGGACAACAAAAGATACCAGTGACCACACATGGACAGATCTAGTATTATGCTCAGATTATCTGAAACAGCATAGTAAGGCATAAAAAATAGTACATTTATTCTCCTCATCATCTAGGAGGAATTTTACTATTTTTCACAGGCTCAGTTTCATTATTAATATCCAAGCACTTTGAAGAAATTTATTATCAAGATTTAATTGTCAATCCATATTATTCAAGAGAGCTTTCAATAAAATAAGTATTAAAAAGTACTATATTTTGAGGGGATAAAGTGGAGAAGTGAATGTCTTAATGCCTAGGACTGAGGATTAATACAAGAAGCAGCTAGGACTGCATTTAAACTATTTTAAACACTAGAATACCACCTAAAAATTATTTTAACAGCACTTAAAACCATCTGTAACAAGATTCTGTCTCATCTTTGGTTTATACACAGTTTCATTGGTAATAACCTGGACTATACCAATACGGTCTACCAGAGCATTAAGTACTCAGTGCTATGGAAGTCAGTTTGAAAGTGCAACCCTTTTATATTGCACTATGATAGATTCACAGAGAACTGAAGTTCTGTTTCAGCTTTCAAGAATAAAATCTGCCATTACCTTGATCAAACTGTTTCTGAATGTTGTCTTGATCTGTTTTATTCCCACTAACACGGTACAGGCCTTCAGTACATAATCCTTAAAAGGGGAGGAAAAAAAAAATTCAAAACCAAGTGTATATACTATACAGCAAAACAGAGCCAGTCATAATTACTAATTCAGAAACCAAAAGTAGGAACAGAAGTCTTACGTGCCTAAAAAGTAACATGTTTACCATTATAGTGATATAAGACTACCAAAACACAAAATACCACTTGTCTATTGAGTCCACTATTCCACTTAATATGAGTCAGAGGAAACCACATTATAAGATAACAAGAACCCGACTGCAGGCATTTGTGGAATAATTTACCCAAAATTGTTCTCCTCCTGATCTCTACAAGACTGCTGTTATTTCCATTGTTTTTTTTTTTAATCCCCCTAAAAAATCTCAATTCTGGGGCTTGCTACCCACAGAATTTACATGTTTAAAAACTGTCTTCACAATTTGCGCTTAATAATTTGTTATGGCAAGCAACAACACGCTAACAGAATACTCTGCAGGAAAACCAAGCATCTTTAATTGATTCCCGATTTTTTTATTTCACAGTGTAACACACTCCTGTATGAGACAAGGACTTAACCTTCTAACATACTTTCCCTTTTACCATTTATATTTTATAAACTTTGCATCCATTTCTCCTCACTTCTTTCCTGAGGTAAATTATCACATCATTTACAAGTCTTTCTTTAAGGGGGATGGGAAGAGAGGAGAGGGAGAACAGCATTAGGAAGCAGAGCTTCTCCAAGTTTTTCATTATTACTTTGTTTTACTATGCGTTACAGAGTCGTCATAATTACAGCAGCCATTCTAGGTAAACAACATTTAAAAAAATACACCTTTATTATGAACACACGCACACACCTACACACACACTTGCTCGCTCCACTCCAGTGATTATGCTTCCTATCACATTGCTATCTTTTCTGCCCACTCACTGAACAAAAGTGTCCATCCTGCTAATCACACCATTACTCAAGATCTTTTGCTTTGTTAATATAGAACCCATTAAGGAATACAAGTAGTTTATAGTTCCATAATTCTCCAAGTTACCTTTATGGGTGCAAAATTATCTATATGCTAGATCTCCATAACAGTACATGGTTCTATTTAAAAACTCACAAGTTTTAGAGCTTTACGAACTCTCTTGGCTTTTTACTGTCACAGCCCAGTAACTGAATGCATTTTAGGTTATCAGAGCAATATGTAACTCATCTGTCACACCACAGTCACCAAGTGTGCCTTTAAAGTTACCAAGAAACACTAGGAATCCTGCTACAACGCTCGAAGTACAGAAAGCACTTAACTGTTTCATACTGCTAGGAAATTTATACCAATTAATTTGATATCAACTCTTCTAACTCAATTTTTCCTTCTTAATGCCTCAACAACTCACATGTCTCTTTACTGGCTGCATCAAGGCTATTTTGGTAAGCTTCTCTTCAATAAACTGTCATACCTACCATTTAGCTTTCCAAAGCCATAGCCAAGAGTTTTTTCCTGTAAATATATATACCTGAACAGTCCTTTCAAAAAAGCTGAGCCTCATTCACTGACATCCTTAAAAAGCACCAGGAGGTATCATTTGGTGGCACATGGCAAAAAGTGGTTTCAATGATTCAATGGCTTCCACAGCCAGAAGGGGTTTCAAACCTTTCTTCAAAAGAATGCCCTGAATGTGCTACATGCTATCACAGAAACACTTTGCATTCATCTTCCAGAAGTCGTAAATAAAGAAATACCAAAAAAAAAATCACTGGTAGATAAGAACAAGCTAGAATCATGATTCTCTTTGTTTAGTATGGGAGAATTCTCAGTTGGAGACCCCACAGCCTCAAGGTATTCTGTGTTTTATTCAAACACTATTCAACTTCTTTCTGCACAAAATGAATTGAATGTGTTGAAATAGCATTTTATGAGAAGTCTGATCCAGTCACTGTTTAGTAGGAGCATTTAAACCTTGAACAGTTGAACTGGACTATTTGAGACAGAGACGCTCTACTGCGCCTTTTTCTTTTTTTCTTTCCTATTTCATCATGTAGTAGACATCTCTTTGCTCAGACCAGTACAGCTCTGAGAAACAAAAGGACAACTTACTTCAGAAAATTTTCAGGTTAAACAAGGAGACGCCTACTGAATTTACGCATCTTCCAAAAATCGCTAAGTGTTGCAATTCTGGATTAAGCAAACACAATTCATCTTATAAATTGCTCAAGCAAAAATAATTTTTCTTGCTTGTATATTCTAGAAAGTTACACTTCATGAAACAGTTGGTCAACTGTCACTACACTGTTTCTCTACAGCATGAAAGAGACAAGTTTAATCTGTTTGTGCATACATACAACTAGAAGTCTGAAAGTATAATTTTTAAGTAATGTTTCAATTCTCTCTGCTTTTTTTTACTATCCAACCAGGTCTCTGCAATGCTCGTTACATCAAGATCTTCATCAAGTATAGGACACTCTAGTTTACTAGATTTAGCTTTTAAACTTCTTGCATATCTATAACATATATTCATACTGAGAGAACACGCAACTTTTCCTGGTTTTTTTGACAGCTTTTTAAACATTCGTGTCCTTCATCTGCAAGCCCATTGATTTTTTCAGAATTCTTATCTATTTGCTTCTCCTGCTTCCCTTCTGGTCCAGTTGTAACTGTCAAAATATCCTGTCTGGACACAATGGCTGTTTAATTTATATTTCAGAACAATCAGATCTGTTTCTCTGCCCTGCTAGCTTTACTACACCTTTAGGTTTACAGACTTAGATCCTCCTCATTTCAGGTCACAACGGCCTATGCATACTTAAAGACAGAGCTCATGTCCATTGTCTAGACCAGGGGTGTCAAACTCATTTTCACCTTCAAAGGGCTGAATGTAATTTTAGGACTGTATAAATGTAGAAGTAGTTACAGTTATACAGTCCTAAAATTGCATTTGGCCCTTTGAAGGCAACTGTGAGGCTGATGTGGCCCCCAGTAAAAATGAGTTTGACACCCCTGGTCTAGACTATTCCTTTCTCAATGTACATCCTAGTGCCTAATAAATTCTCTTCTTGAGCCTTATTTTGTGCTGCTGGTTGTGATCAGGGTTCCATCTGGCTACCTGAAACTTCATATGGGATTCAAAGCATTTCAAAGAAAATAAGCAAGGTGGATCTGCACCTATATGCATATTAGTTTGCAGGACACTTCCCTTCTTAGGCACCAACATATTTCACAACTCTCGATTCCACCATAGAACATATTAACTTCAGCACAAGGGCAGACCAAAGACCACCTGGTACAATATCCAGTTTCCACACCAGTAGGTAGTATGTGCTTGAGGAGAGAGGTAGGAAGAGTAAGAGAAAAAAAAGACAGCAACTTTTCTGTGGTATATCCTCCCAACTTCCTGCAGATGGTGGCTTACACAGGCTTTTGCATAAAGCGTTGTAATAGCCACTTGGGCATTGATCCTCCACTAATTCGTCCAAACCCCTTTAAGTCATCTATTTGTGGTCTTTACAACAACCCGTGGAAAAGGCAGTTTCGTAATGCAAGAATTTATATCATGAAAGCACACAGGGCTTATGCTCAGTATCTGAAGTTTTCATTAAATTTTTTCTTGATTAACAAGACGCAGTAACTTCTCTACTCTTTCCAATAACCAGTTTTCTAAATTTATATCATTTCACTTCCTCAGAAATGTTCTAAACGAATCAATTCAGTTCCTCTTTATCCAAGAGTTACTATTATTGTCACATGCAGTATCTTTTCCAATTCTTTTCTACTCTAAGACAGACTGACCTGAATTGTAACCAATATTCAAACTGTGTGTGTACCCTGGAATAACATAATAGCATGATTTTTCCCCATCTCATTCACTCTCATAATTCTTTTAATTCCTTTTGCTTGCTAGATAGCAAGTACTATAGTTGAAGCTTTCAGACAGTTGTCCATTATGATTTTAAAGCCTTTCCTGAGTGACAACAGCAATACTAATATTTAGCCTCCTGAAAAGTCACACAGAATCTGCCAACTCAGCACCTGTAGCCAAGTTCCACTATCACTGTTCTGCCCACATGTCTGAATGCATGCTACCTAATCACAGCAAGTCTGTCTCTCCCCAGTTTAAATCCTTCCCCTACAGTGACCAAACTTTTCAGGAATCATTCTCCACTACAATAGCTAAGACTATCATTTCCACACTTCATAAATCTCATTATCTATATCATTCTATCATTTTATTCCATAAATTGACCTGGTGTACCTCTTCTCAACCCCTGTGCTACCCAGACTACATGAGACTATAGGAACCACTACCTTACTGATCCAGAATTGTAATTTCTACATACACCTAGAATATATGTAATTACAGTGCAAAGAATCCAAACTCTTTTCAAGTAAGAAGAGTCTAGCACTAAATTTACTGAAATAAAATACATTTAAAAATTCTACATTTAATGCATTCTTATCTGTGCATATCAACACTGGCATTTAAATATCCATGACATTCAATTCACACGCTGAAAACCAGAACCAAAAATAAGTGTCTTACCGCTTCTTGTAATAAAAAACTGTATAGAATATTGAAATGTTCAATAAAATGTGTAAGAAAATAAGCAGCATGTTTAGAAAGACTCAAAACAAAGAAAGCTGTCATCCAACACTGAATTAACATTTCTATAATTTACATTAACCAATTATTAAACAAGCTCTCAATCATTTTCTGAAGTGTCACTCAATCACATATTTCATGCCCTGTTCCTTTCAAAAAAGAATAAAAGACTTCAATTATTATGACACGACAAATATGCCTAGGCAAAGGTAGGTGCATTCTTTACTTCCTTAAAAATGCATAACATCTGAAGATACTCTAATTTTCCAGGCATGTTAGCTGTTTGGTCACTTCAGGCCTTGAGAAAACTAGGGGAATAAGAGGATCGGCATAAGTACCATAAGTACTCTGCAAAAGATATTGACATCTCGGTCCTATCTGCATTGTTTAGGAAATCTTTACATAATTTCCATGATGTTTCCTTTGAAGAGATACCTTAATTAGCAATACAGCTCAAGTGCACAACATGTTTATGAATATTTCAAAACATATTTGTTTACAGCTTCCAGTGATTCTCACACACTAATAAATTAATTCACGTGCTCCTCTTCCATCCGTCTGGTAGTCAGTCTTCCATTAGGAGAAAAAAACTGATGCCTGTTTTTCCCTCCTCTCAAGTTTGGACAGGGTTTCCTCCTTGTTGATTAATGCCAAAGTTGCAAAACACAAACTGCTGTACAGTTTTGTAAATACTGAAGAAGCCTATTTTATGCCAAATTTGAAGTGATCAGAGAGAGGATCCTCAGGAGGTCATCTAGTCCAACTTCCTGCTCAAACATGGGTCAAGGCTGAATTCAGATTGGGTTGCTTATCTGAATCTGATCTTTAATACCTGCAAGGATAGAGCGCCCACAGTCTCTTTGGGCAACCTGAACTAGTGCTTAAATAATCCTCAGTGCAAGAGTTTTTCCTTTCTTTCTAGTTGGAACATCATATCTTAATGATCACTGTCTCTAATCCTCCTGCCTTATACTTCAGTACTTTAGACTGGCTGCACCTTCTCAGTAACCTCCTCACATCTCGTCACCCTTTCCCTCTCCAAGCTGAACAAACCCAAAGGCCAGGAGCTCCAGCCTGACTCTTCTGCTAGACTCAAAGAAGTTTGTCAACACCCTTCTTGTAGTATTTCAGAAGAGGTTTAACAAGTAAAAACAATCACTTCTGCTGCTTTAGTGTCTACCCTTCTGTTGGGACAGTAATACAAAAGGCATTGTTGGGAGGACGCACTACTGACTCCTGCTTAGCCTATTCTTCACCACAACCCCCAAATCCTTTTCAGCAGCGTTGCTAATCCAGCCAGACAAGTCCTCAGCATGTACCACTGCAGGGGTTCAGTCCTTGCAATTCTACTTGCAGGACTTGGTGTTTGTCCTCACTGAATTCCATAAGGCTCCTGTTGTCCCATTCCTCCAGCTTGTCTACATTCCCCTGAACAGAAGTCCTGGGCCTGAATATATTAACCACACCACCCACTCTAGGATCAGTCACAAACTTGATGAAGGTACAAAATGTATGGTAGGGCTAGTTATGTCTATTGTTACTGTATCTATCCAGAATCAAAAGCAACAGAATCATGGCCTACACATTTTTTGCTAAACATACAGCATCATGTGCAGTTGAGTCAACTGATCATTATGACTGAAAAAGATGGTCTAACTCCCTGTCACCTCAATCACTGTTTCTGTCCTTTCACTGCTCCTAGCTGCATAGTCCTGCTCCCTGCCTTGCACTTGTTTTGACACGTATTTGACCCTGAACTCACCAGCTATAATGTTAAAAAGCAGGACCTTGTCCATTTTTGCTGATGGAGCTTTCCAAGACAGTGAACTCCACTGATTCAGAGACCTCTGCCGAGCCTTCAAAATGAAAAGTGGCAGAAGTGGATCTTACTGGCTGTTACACTGTTTCTTATGAAACTATGCTGAGACTGCCAGGTATCATACACCAGGCCGAGTGGGATAGCCACTCTTGTCCCCACCTGTTCTCTCTGTCCAACAGAACAGACTCCTAAAAGCCTCTAGCTCTCCCAAGCCCTTTGAATAAAAGGGGAGATAATCCATCTTGAATTTCTGGATTTTGCAGCCACGATGAATGTCTTTCAATTATTTACCAGCCTTTTTACTTCAAGTTGTGCTGCTGACTCATTTCCTTTGCCTACTTCTACACAATCCTCATTCTCTGGAAACAAACTTTGCACTATCTTTACTTTCAATGGCAACATCTGGCCTCATTGCAGATTTGGTGTAAAAGATCTGGGTATAACTTAGGTGAGAAGGAAATTCACAGAAGGCAATATTCTATCACTCGAATTACATCCAAAATGGTAAACTTAACAGCATTACAAAAAGGTATAAATATAAAACCCAGTAATTATTGTACATATACCGAGTAAACAATTTTTAATTTCACCTATAGCTCTCCACAGAGACCATGCGAGACATTAAATGAGATGTGGCTTTGTCAAATTCATTCTTTTTTCTTAATACCACTCCTTGTGTCACACAAATTAAGTAACTAAATTATTAAAACACATATTATTTTAATAAGCTTCTCTTTCCTCAATTGTTTCATGTAGAATTAACACTATATTAATGCTATCCATTTTCTATGAAGTACATAATCTAAAATTTCTAATCTAAGAAGCCCATGTATATCAACATTCTACAAAGATTTTTTTTTCATTATTTGAAAGCCTGAAGAAAAAACGTATTAAAATAATGATGTTAACAGCAGAGTTGAATATAATCAACCGCTAAATTTATTAAATAGCAAAACTGTGCTAGTATTCATAATATTATTTTGATGCCTCCTTCCTTGGTAAACAGAATGAGATGTAATTTATACCAAAGTTTGTAGGCATAACAATGCATACAGAAAATAAATCCATAACACCAATTAAAAGAATACTAAAATATTTTTCAAATCTCGTATGCTAATACTGCCAGTTAGCATGAGCAATTTTTTCCCAAATTACTGTAAGTTTGAGAAAGTCAAAAATAATCAACAACACACAAACAATACTTGAACTTATATTGCTGGCACGTAAAACAGCATAAAAATGTTACTAACAAAACACTTCAGCTACAGAAACGTAAACCTTTTACATTTAAAAATTAGACATTCAATAGATATTTTTACACGGTATTGCAACATAAAATTCAAATCATACCAACATTTCGCTGAAGTTAAACATTAAATTAGCCTTCAGAAATCCACATTCCTCTCTCTCAAACTATCAGAATATCCTCCTTACTCTCTACATGATAATTCTTAAAGAAACACAGAATTCATGGTATTAATACAGTTTAGCTTAAAAAATTATCTCAATTCTCCTGCCTACATTTAGAAAAAATGAGTTGTACTAAAAAAGTCATAGTCTACATCAGATAGATTTGTTTTTAAAATTCTTTCTTTTTCCTAGCACATCTTATAATAGCACTATTACTTCTATGCAAATACAGCCACTAAATTGTTCTTAAAAATCAAAACTGAACTCTAGTTTCTCTGCTAAATACATTTCCATAAATCTAGTTTCCCTGTTAAATACACTTCCATATATTTAGTTTCCAGAAAACCAATACATTTTAAAAGTTCAAGTGATGTAACAAAATGACCTTCTATTCAGTCCATTAAAAGAAAGCAACAAAATACACCAGAATAACTGTATCATCAAAATCTTTTGGAAACCCATAACTCAAAAGAACTACCAATGTCAAAAAGTCAAACTAAGTAGCTGTCCTCAAGAGCAAGTTACATACTGATTTGCCAAGAATGTGACAGAGGTAAAAGCATAGAAACACCAGCAGCTTATATATTATGCTATGTCACTAATGATAAAAAGTGTTTATACAGTCTGTAAAAGGTTACAGATAAGAACACAATATCTCTATAGTTTTCCTGAAAACATGATACATTTATACCAAAGCGTTTAATGGAAAACTTCACAGCTCACCATTATCGAGTTACTTACCTGAGAGATTAAAAGTCTTTTGATCATCTTGTTCAATGAACCAACAAGAAAGAGCTACGATAACCAACCAAAGGATTACTCATCCTGCTATAATTACAAAGAATTAAAAAACTAAAAGCTTGGATAGAGAAAAGGTCTTCCTATAATCATGGACAATGTGTGAATACACAAGCAAAGTTTGCTTATGATATTTAGCCAAGCTTTCCTTGTGCCTTATCCAGAAGTGACAGTATTATTAAATTTAAGATAATCTCACATTTTTTTTTTAACCAATAGGTCCCGACAAGACAAAGTATTATGTGCTATTACTATTTGGTACTACTAGTATCAGCAACACTACACACTGTTTCCAAAATGCAGGTTCTGATAACACACTTACTGTTTACTAGGTTTAGAACTGCTCAAGTATTAACCACTTTGCTTCCTCAGTTCCTACCTTGAGTACTATCAAAAAGATTCCAAAGGGATTCAAGCCCTTGGTTACCTTTCAAAAACAGAAATTAGTTGACTCCATAAAGCTAAACCAGTTCAGAATAAAACTTCTTGCTGGAAAATATCAAATTAAACAGAAACACACAGAAAATATCTACATCTGTAGGCCCTGGCTTAGGATCCCTTATCACAACCATATCTCACTTTACCCTGATGGGATCCATATGTCTGCTGCAAAAGAAAAATTCTATTGATTTATAAAAGGCTAGAACTTTTCAGCTCCTGGATTTAGTTTAATTTTTCCATATTGTCCCTCTTGTACTGATGCACACTTTTTTTTGGTGAGGATATTCCAGAACAGTGTGGTAAAACAAAAATCTGAATGTGCTCAATTCTTAAAAGTTTGTGGTGGAGCAAGAATCTTCAAAGACACTTTCTGATATTATCTTCTCATCTAAGTATCCAAAACAAAGCACGGAAAACTGTTTTTCATACTGTGTATTTCTTAGCCTTGGTCACAATTTAGATGAGCAGATATAAAAGCATCGTCTTGTATAATTTCATAAGGCAGAGATAGGGAACATTAAAAATTAAGATTAGGCCTTCAATTTGAGATTAATAATATCTTCACAAAAAACCTGCAATTCAGTCACAATGCAAATTATATGTGGTAATACAAAGGGAAGGAGCTGAATTCCATGAAAGTACCTTAAAAAGAAAATCTACACAAATATGTCCCCTGTAAGAGAACTAGATTGATTAGCCTCCTTCATAAAGTGTAGGAAAATACTGCATTTCTTGATTAAAAAGACAACAATATTGAACATTGGTATTCCACTCAGTACCAACAGCAGGCTGACTTGCTAAGAGACAGATTTATCAAATACGAATGGTACCATTGTGGACTCCAGCCTGAAACCAATAGATCCTGACTTGCCTTCAGCAGACTGATCATCTCCAAAACCGTATTTGCAGAATTTTCTATCAGAGAGTCCCAAAGTCAGTGAGGTGAGTCTATCTCAGTACAGGATTTGAGGGCAATACAAGTTGCCTCTCTCAAAGGCAACAAATACATTCTGCCAGAACACTGCTTGAAACTCAAATACCTACAGAATATTAACCCAGTATAAAAATAAAACTCCCACAGCCAAATATGGAGGTTGAAAAGAACAACCAAAGCTAGAATCCAGAGTAAGAGAACGAAAATTGTAATGCGGACCAAAAGCAGAGGTTTTGTTCTCTCCTCACCAAGTGCTTAACAGAAACAGCAGAACGACTGTCTTCACAGCCACAAACAAAGCATGCAGATGGTACATTTGTCCAGCTTACATATATGGCTAGGATTAAAATTTTCCAGCTTTCAGTAGCTGCACAGCAGCATCCCAGGATGAACTAATATATACTGGACTGGCTAAAGGAAAAGCAGCACCTCCTGAGCCACAACTTTTGAGGACCCCCTCACATTTTGAACACATCAGCAGCTTAACTAAGCATCTTATCCTTCAAAGACAGGTTATTAGGGGAGAAAAAAAACCTGTTAAATCTTCTGGGTGCTTGAGTTATTTGATGACTATGAGGAAAAAAAGATAAAGAATCATGTTCCCACTATTATACTTGTCTCTCTCATCCCATAAGCTGGTAAAAATCGCTTGGGAGAAATACTAGACTTTACAAAGTCTACCACAAAGGTAACATATCAGACAACATTACGTTCAAGCAAATACAATTTTCTTTACATCTGGCTTTATTGAGAGTATTCTTACTAAGTTCAACATGCTCAAATTTAAGATATTACTTCTAGATTCTACAAATTCTTCAAAAAGTCCTTCAGTCTTCATTACTGGTGAATGTCTGTTTTGTATATCTATACATAGTACCTGTATGTGTCCATTTTTAAAGACGACAAATCTAGACAGTCACCCATAAAAATTATGGTGTTTTGGTTTTGGTTTTTTGATGGGTTTTTTGTTTGTTTGGTTTGGTTTGGGGGTTTTTTGGGGGTGGGGGTGTTATTGTTGTTTTTTCCTACATACGATAGCAAACAAAATATATATTAAACTGTCTATACCACTCTGTTACTCCTTGCCCTTTTTCCTCCTTCCCCATTTTTCCTGGATGAGGTGGGAAAAACAGAAGTAAGAAGGAGGAAAATACAGCTCCTACCGTTAGGCAAGGAATCAACAGGAGGTGAAGGTTAAAGACATCTGTGACTCTCAAAAGAGCAGTGCCTGAGGTTTCACCTGATTTTTCTGATTACAATAACACAGTATATAAGCCTTCAAAAACAGCTATTGGGCTCACCACTTGCAGTAGTTCTTCTGGAAAGACTACTCTTACAGATGAGTGTAAAACTGAATTTTAGTTCAAGAAAGAAAACCCACAGTTTTATTCTTGTTAACACTGTTATTGTCATCTTACAGCCAAAATTGTACTACAGAACTAAGAAAATGTTGGAAAAAAGTGCTGTTTTACTTTGAGCGAAACAATATCAAACTGTAGACACCCATCAAAAGATGGTCCTGCTCATGTTTCAACTCCAGTCAGTCTCACATTCTCATTTGCTTCAAATATAGCAACACAGCATTTATGCAACTCCAGAGCAAGAAAGATCTACACACTAACCAGAAACTCATGCTCGCCATCTTTAAAAACAAACAAAAAAAAGAAAACAAACAAAACCCAACCCCAGGTCACTCCCAAGCCTCAAAACTCCCCACTCCCAAACATACTCTTCTGTTGAACCAGCAAGATCATCCTATTCACCTCACGGTCACACAGTAAATAGGCTGAAAGCAGCAAGTGAGGGGACAAACACACAACTAGGGAGCCAGGGAAAAAGGAGATGAAAACCATACTGTGAAATTTCACCCTAATGCAAACACATATATGTTAATATTTTACCTAAACTGGAAATCTGCAAGTTAAACAAGTTGCTTAACATTTTTCACATAGAATTACACAGTATTTAGAAAATAAATGTTTCCATCTCTGTAACAAGTTAAAATGAAAAACTAGGTTTACCAGCAAAATAAAGCAAGCTTACTAAATAAGCCATACCCAGTACCTGTTTTCTGCAATTGGAAAAAGCAGATTTCAGAGCTTTCTAATATACGAAGTAAAATAGTGGCAAGTCAGACACGTAAGACTGGAATGTCATTGAGTTAAAAGTCATTTGGCAGTAGAAAGTAAGATCAGTTCTTTAAATTACAGGAAATAAATGTTTAACTTCAAATGTCTGTCAAAAATAAATTAAATATTTGTGTAAATAAAGACCACCACACACTAAGCATATAATTTAGAGGACATATTATACTTTTGAAATGTGCTTTTCCCAAAATTTATTTCTAGAATAAAATTCTAAAAGTACTTTAAAACTCCTATTTTACCTGTATCTTCAATGAATTGCACACATTTTTCAACGAATAGAGGTATCGGTTTCTCAGGCGTAACCAGATCCTGTAGGGGCATCCCAAAGTAATTACTCTCCCAGTTTCTACGGATTGGAGGATTGAATGTCTTAGTTTTCTTTTTCGGCTACAACAAAACAGAGTTATTTAAATAATAATCAAGTAATATTTCAACTAACTCATATTGCAACCATTCACTATAAACAAACAGATCATACATTCATCAGACTTTAAAATTCCTCTATGACAAACTGAATAAGTGTACTTTCAAAATACCATATATTAGATAAAAAACATTCAACTTCTAATACATCTGGTCATTTTTCAATCACATTAGGAATGACTCAATGCACCACTAATTGAAATACTACAGGAACAAAAATAAACACACTACTTGTTCAGACTGTTATGACAAGTCTTTATGTACTGACTTTCAGCAACATTCAGAAAGGAATCTACATGAATCACATTTGAACCACACCTCTACAGAAATTTTTAGGATAAGATTGTGAAGTGCCATATCACAAAAAAGGTGTCTTCTCTATGTGTCTCATTAAAGAAACTAAACAATCTTGTATACTGCAACTATTCTAGAAACCTGATGCAGAATGTACAGCAACCAATTTCAGAGTTAGAGTTGCAAGTGCTCCTATTAAGCATGATGGCTTTGTTACAAGCACAGGATTTCAGCCAAAAGGAGGTTTGCACCCAACCAAATCTAATAAGATGATGAGTTTCACATGGGGTTTTCTTGCTTGCTTTTTTTCTTCTGTTTTTCCTGATAGGGAATTTATCAGTCCAACTGATAAATCACCTTTGAGTGATTACAAGAATTATATTGTATCAGATACCATGCTTCATCTCTGAATGTTGATCAAAATATTCAGAGATGGACATTTAAAGTGGTCAATTGGCTATACAGAAGCAACTGAATGTAGAAACTGAATGAACATTGCCATTAAAATCTAGCATTTTATCTTTAAATTTTAATACAGTAAGAAGTTAAAAGAAGTTACATTTTCGTACACAAGTTCTTCAGTCAACATCTAATAGCACAAAATAAAAGAAAAACAAAAAGCACAAGAGCCAGATTTAAATGTAATAACAAGGTTTCTACAATTTTACTATTTATAATAAGACTACACCTCAATAAGACACAACATGTCTCATTTCTATGTTTTATATCTAGAAATGTCTTGAATTTCAATCTCTTTGTGTAAAAAAAACCCAACAGGTTAACTTCTAGACTTTTGTACCATCAAATTTACTTAATCAGTACTTACAGACAACCTAGAACTTCAAGTTAGCAAGGTACATATTCATGATTGACCTGCCCACTAAGAACTAATGAGATTAAGTTTAACTCCATGGGGGACAGTGGAAACTACAGCCTGAAGAACATTTCTCCAACCATCACCCTACAGCACCTGTGGAACTTCTCCAACACTTGATAAAAACATCTCTTAATCAAGATTTTTAATAACCTAATTAAACAAGTAAGGCTTTTGATGAGGAATGTCTTTGTAAGACAGCTTGTGCTTCTTGAAATCGGCAGCAGAGTATGTGTGATTGACCACAGTAACAGAAGACTAACAAAAAATTAGGCTTATCTTTCAAATTTAGGATTTCTATAAAATGTTTGGCACTTTTCATTTATAAGGAAGGAACATTTACTAGAGTTTTTCAAAACATTAAAAAGAAATTGCCCTCCAGCAATTACTTTCTCCCTATGTTTTACATTAACTGAAAATTTAATAAAAAGTTTAGAGAAAAAAACCTAACAACTTAGGACAAAATTTTAAGATAAATTTTCATGGCTAAAGCAGACAATATCTAAAAGCATTCTTTTCAACTGTCAACTCTTTGCATAACTTTTATTCATCCTAGATAAGATATCAATGGTTCAACCAGTATGTGCCTTCAGATTAGAAACTTCCTTCTCACTGCAACAATCCCCTGCTTTGAAGCCCCCAGTACTCAAGCTAATTCATCCACCACTTTCTCTTCAGTGGCAAAGTCATATTTATTTAGGTAATAAATGTATCCAGTTCGGATGAGCAGCAGCTGAAAGGGCCTACCTGAAGCTAAAGTACATGTAAAACTTAGTGAAAACATTTCTGTCAAATGTTAAATGAAAGATCACTTTAGAGATGCGTAGACTAATGCAATGAAAAAAGCAAAACCAAACTGAAATTATTTTTTTTCCACGGTGTTCAGTGCACATCCCCACCATCTTAGAATGGAGTAACACTCAGACTCTGTATTTCAGACCCAGCAGACAGAAAAACTCTCTGTGTGTCTCTTTGATTAAGACATAATATTAGCATAACATAATTAAATATAAACAAACTTTGTTGGTGTGAGTGGAAAGCAATCTAGTTAATGGAATAATAAACTAGGATTTTACAGATTTTTATGACAATTATAATAGTAATGAATATTATTATCTGTGTAGAATACCTGGAAGTAGTATGAAATATCAAATATGTCTACAAAGCAAGAATAAAAAAAAGTTTTTCTCTAATAATTGTCCTATGTTTAGAAGAATGGTTGTAAGGAACTGAGATATCAAGTATTACATTATACACTAAAAAATGCAGAAATGTTTCTTAGCTGAGATGTCCACCTGGAACAATCAGTTTAATCTCCAATTGGGAAAGTTAAAAATTGTCTAAAGAATTTAAAGAAGAATAAAAGAATAAAGAAAAAAATAATTAAAAAAAAAAAAAGCAACACCCCGAAGTCCTTTTCAAACTGATCTAGGAGTAGGATAAGAGACAATGGTTGCATGGCTATTCCATAAACATGAAATTAGGATTTCAAAAGGCAGACAAAGTAACAATAATAATTCTATCAGCTATTTCCCATTATGTATCATTATGTATTGTCTGTCTCCTGTCCAGTATTTATTAAAATATCTCTCCAATGACAGATCAAATCTTCCTGGAAATAACACTATCTTCACAAAAAAGTACTTCTGCAAATTAACAATGAAACCTTAAGGTATTAAAAAAGCACTATGTTATCTCCTGATTTCAGACTTCCATACTTTCCTTAAGTTGCATGTCTAGACTTCTTAAGCGGAAAACTTGTTCTGAATGAAAAGGCATGTTACTGTGAAAAAGACGTGATCTTTGTCAAAAGATCAACTGACTTCAGGAAAAAAAAAAAAAATAGGTCTTATGTGTAACAAAAATAAGCTTTAGTGAAAGCTTTTTTTAAATCCCTGTTACCCACTCTGAGAAAATAGTAGCTTTTTGTGATCCATTCAATCATAGCATGGAACTTTAAAATCTGCTAGTCAAGATAATTAATATCATATATTTTTTCCTGTAAAATTAACTTTTAATAGTTCTTCAATGAAACAATATTTAAACAAAAACACTGTTAAACTTTAAGTTATTAATTTATTTAAACAGCACCTGAAAAAGAAGCATTTTTCTAAATTCCTAGATATTGGCAGAGAGATTATGATTTTACCACAGCTATTTTTAGTTTCATAGTTCTGCCCAATACATCTACTACCCACAATACAGCAGCCACCTAATCCTGTGTGCAGTGAGCACTAATCTAGGCACAGCGAAAGACAACTTTCTATGCTGCTTCTACATCTTCATAAAAAGGAATAACAGACACCATGTTAGAGAAGACAAAAAACAGCACAAAAGTTTTGTTAGTTAATCCTAGCAAGAAGCTCATTGTTGCACATACCAGTGCTTCATGTTAGTAATTAAAACACAAGCTCAACACCATAAAGCTGAAATCCTTTGTTCTCATACAAATCTGATTTGCAAGGTGGAGGGGGGCAGGGGGTGTCTGTTTGTTTTGTTGTTGTTGTTTGTTTTAAATAATTAATTGCTGCACTAATGCTGAGCTTTCAGCATAGGTTTCACCACTTGCTTCTTGCCAAGGACAACTTCTCTTCATACCCTAACAGAGGTTAATGCCAAACCTCCAGCTGATCCTTATATATTTTGGCAGTAAAGTATTTTAACTCTTGAGAATCCCAAACTTCCCTTGTATTGCTGATACCAAAAGCATTTACCTGCAATACTGCTTTAATTACAGTACTTTAATCACCAAAACATGTGTTGCAAAAATCAGCTGAAGTCCTCTTAATAAAAGGTAAATGTGAAAACATGTATTCTAGCACAGCACAGTATCCAAGTCTTGATTTCAAAACTAGAAATATTATTCTAAAAAGCACAAACCCGTGAAAATGTAGATTTAAAGTATATGAAAGATGAACCCTCTTGACTGCATGTGCCAGAGAATGAGCTAAGCAGCATTCATCTTCCAGAGAGAAACTAGGCTGAGACTTCAGCCAGCTCTGAGTTTTGAGAGTACAATGCACTTATATAAGCTTTTAAAATTAACTTTAAAAAAAAAAAAAAAAAAAACACAAACCACAAACAAACACAAAACCAACAAAAAACCCCTGCCCAAACCTATCTATCAAAGCTCTTTATGGATGGGCTGCTTATTCTAGCACGTCCTCTCTGTTGAAGAGGGGCTCCCCTTCTTTTCCTCTCACTTTCATCCCACCAGAACTACCATCATAATTCATTTAGCAAAGGGAAAATTCAGCCACTTCTCTACTTCCCTCACGCTTCACTACTACTTTTAATACAAAGGAAATTTTCTGCCCACTCCATTTGCAGTCAGGCCTGGGGTCACGGAGGGCAAAGTCAATATTTTCAGGACTATTAAAATACTTCATAAAACCATGTACCATGAACAGCATTCATTTTATAAGCTTAATAAAGTATTTGTAATCTCTAATTCATGGTTAGCTCATCAGAAACTATACAATGTATGAATAATGCAGATGATGGTCCCTAACATGGTCTCTCTTTCTTCCCTTTATGCCTTCTGCCATTTTGGGAGTTCCAGCTTGTTACACTGAGTTTTAAACTACAGAGGCTCAAGAAGGCATATGGTTCCAAATACACATTATAAGAGTGATAAATTTGAACAGATGGAAAAAAAAGTACAGATTCTGATATTTCCTAGAGTCCTCAGGAGGACCAAACAAAAAAAAAATAAATTAAAAAAAAAAATCACTGCACATTCCAGTCTGAAGTAGACAGTACTTTGTTAAGTCAGCCATTGAATTTATACAAGAATAGCTGAAAAAATATGAGCCAATCTCCCACCTGTCAGTTACCACACTATTATTAAAACTGAGATCAACACACATGGGGTATACAGTTAGTGACAGTATTTCAGTAACAGTTTCAACATAAAATTTCATATAGTTTTGAAATTACAATAAAAGCAAACAAGTTTAAACATAGCAAAATAGATGTCAAACCTGTACTACTTATATTCTGAAACAAGTCAGACTACGATACACAAGAATTCATCTAGGTGCTAGTGTATTTTTCTTGCTGAAATACTGAGACAAGTTTTCAGATTAATTTAAATTAAAAGGCACCTTACAATTGTCTTGGTATCCACGAAAACAGAATACAAATCACAATCTTCTTTGGAAGCAACAAATGTTGCTTGCGAACAAGGTTTTAATGTTTAAAGCACTGTTTTTCAGATTTAATTTAACAATACAGCTGTTAACTCCAATCACTCAAAAAAAAAAAAATCAGACCTCGAATAATTATTGACTATTGGTCAAAGAACTTTTTCAGATTTAATAACTTTTAACAATGGCATATCAAAGAATTATCACTGGTCAGTTAGTTTACTATATTGTTTACAAGATCTCTGTACTTAGGATTTGTTTTCAGAAGTACTTCAAATAATTTCTTCCATACAAAAAAATGAAAGATGCTCATACTAATCTTATTCCTACTTTTACAAATGTATTAACAAAATAATTCTTCTGTAACTAGGCAAGAAGCCTGTAGAATTTATTTCAAGATGAGGCTCTGCCTTTCTCTTTTCAGGAATCTACTCAGGATACTTGCTGTCCTTGAGGTACTCTGGAAAATAAAAACTAAAACAACTATACTTTATAGGAGGAAAAAAATACAGCCTAAATTAGACACTCCACACATCTCAAAGTGTTCACAAAGAGCTCTAAATTAGATGGGTAAATTTTTAATACTCATCAATTCCATAGTAAAGATAAATAATAAGGGTATTAATTGTAACTATATGGAACAGCTAAAGGTTTCCAGACCAGGCAGGCTTCCTGCTGTATAGGGAATTACTACATTAAGAGAACAGTCAAAACCAACTTGCAATTACTTAATGTAGCAATAATAATAATAGTTAAATCAATAATAGTTGATAGATAATTTAAAAATATTTCTGTCAAGCTTGTTTAGACATAAGAACATCATGGTGAGAACAATGAAAAGTCAGGAAGCACTGAAGTTTGGGCTTCATATCAATGCATAAACTGCATGACAGTTGCAGCTTTAGGGTTATTGCACACACACACAGAGGTTCCTCCTGTCTGAGATGTAAGAAGGCTTCCTCCAGCAAGATCCTTAACCTCTAGGAATGTTCACTGCCCTCTCATGCCCTGAAATTTCCTGCTTTTTCTCTCTGTTGCTCCATATCTTTAAATTCATCAAGGAAAACTAAAGAGAAAATTAGTTTATTATATGGCCTGTAAGGCTGCTACTTTTAAAAAGACTAGTGTGTACCAACACACAATAACGTGCTATACTAGACCTTAATATTACAGCGTTAAAGAGTCTAACGGAGATAAGCATCTACTTTCAGTTCCCACTTAGGACTTTCTAAAAAGACAGAGAGATGAATGCACACAAACGTCAGCTGCAGAGGTCTAACTCGGCAAGGCAAACACAGCTGAGACAAAGCTGCCTATAAACATCATATTCTGTGATTAGTTCCTTCAAGTTTGTGAACACTGGTAAGGAACCAAATAATCAAACATAGAAAGCATGTTGATATAGGGGAGAATTCCCCCTAGAAAATGCATTTAATCTGAGAGAGACCTTGCAGAATAATAGCAGAAAAAGACTAGGTGCTTTTTCATAAGAGGAACTTTTACAGAAAAAGTTCCGTAGGGTAAAGAAAAAGAACATCAGAGTTGGTATACAACGTGCACCTGAAAGCTTTCAAGCACAGTGCGCACATGCAACTCCACACCAACTTGGCTAAAACGTCCTATGATTTTGAGGCCAGTCTGCTTTCTTTTTAATCCTTCTCTCCACTTTTCTTCATATACTTCCCTACCAGAAAAAGTTTAACAACTTGTTAACAGCACATGCAAGACCATACAATAATATTTTAAGAACATTTAGAAACATGGTAGTAACATGAAACAGGATAAAGGTGGGTATATAATAAGTTGAACTACGCTAGACTGATTCAACCTTCTTCATTGAAAACATGTGTTCTTTTCTAGAGGCAAAGAAACTAAACAATCAGTTGGTTTTACCAATCTGGACTTCAGTAAGGCATTTGATGGTGACATATAGGAAACTACTGTGACAACTGGAGCAACTGAACCAGGATGATATCCAACAAAAAGGACAAAGTCATAGGCTAATAGAAAAATCATGCACCGAAATGTGCATGTACCATAATGTATTATACATGTACTATGTGTATGCACTAAATGTGCATGTATGTACTATAATGTGCATGTACTATAAACCACCTGTACTATATGGTAGGAAGTCATTACCTGGAAATTACCAAGGACAGGAATAGGCCAGGAATAGGTTCCTAAGGTGACAACAAACATTACGATTATATGATGCAACGCTATGACATTCTTTGCCATACCATAAATGGTTTCAGTCATCCTCATTCAAAAGCATAAATTCAGAGTGAGTTACAAAACCTTTTTTAATCTTTTAAAACTCAGGTCAAGAGGCAGCCATATTCTGTTCACCTGTTTGGAGGTGATGTCAAAAACTCTTCAGGAGAAAACTTACCACAAGGAAAGGTGAAAAGTGTAAATTGCAAAATAATTCCTCACCAATAGAAAGGAAACAGTAGTTCTGGAGGAGTTTTACAGAATAGCGAGAACAAAGGTATGAAAGTTTTCAGAGGAATTATTTCTGTGATAACTGAAAAGAGAGCTCAAGGATCATTCTTCCAGTTCCAATTATCACTATATAGAAACAAGATCTGAGAACACAAACATGGTGTTCTGGACAACAACAATGGGCAAATAATTCAGACCAAAGCACGCTTACTTAACAGGTCTCAGGTTTAAATTGTTTAATTTCCTTGGGTAGTAAGCAGTGTTAGAGGACCTTACAAGTAATATTACCTGCTTGCCATAGATTTGTCATTGCTATACTTTCCACAGTAAAATATTTTAATTTATGCTTCCTAATAGCAACAAGTAAAACAATTCTGAGTATTTAGTTCTGCCTTTAGTAAAGTGTTCTTAATAGATTTTTAAAAAAACACGTTTGGAACATATCAGCAGATCAGTCAAACTACGGCTGTTAATTTCAGGGTTGTAAAAAGGAACTGTTGTTTTTCCTATTGTATTGTTTGCCAAAACTCACTTCCTCCTTCCTACCCATCCAGCTCTCGCCTCTTCCCTTTGATTTTTTTAGCTGAATCACTCTACATGCATCCCCTCCCTCCCTGTATCTGTCCTCGTGCCCATAGCTTTATATGATTTCATCTGGTAAATTGGCAGACCCGGGTCTGAAAGCATCAGGACAGAATGAGCATCCTTCAGCAAGGTCACATCTCTTTCTTTAAACACATTATCTTTAAATGTTTTCTTATTCTGGGCTTCCCTTTACAACATTTTCCAGAACCTCTAAGAGGAAAGTAAATACCACTTTAAGAAACTTTCACTGTGTTTTAACTTTAAAGTAATTACAATAAATGAGGGGGTGGTGGGAGCTTGGGGGGGAAGCCAAACCCAAAAAATGCATCCCAACGTAATTTTAAAAAATAATTATAAATGTAAAAATCTACATAGGCAAATATCCCGCACATGGAATAAATAACACTCAACAAAGCAAATATCATTTGAATAATTTTTTAGTTTTGGCAATTAAAAACTGCTAGCTGCCCATCTAAAACAACACAGGAAAACACGGTGAATAAGTTCCAAAACCAATAAAACTGCACCTCTCTTGGGAAGCAAATAAATAAATAAATAATCAACAGTTAAAAAAAACTAAGCAGTATACTACAAACTAGAATGACACATCAAATTAAATGGAACTACTCTCACTTCAACATAATGCAAGTCAACACACACAGAAGCCCCTACTTATCAAAAGCACTCAATCTTCATAGATACTTTGAGTGCTTGCAAACATTTTAGCTATCAAGTTAAATTTGCTTTCACCATCATTACAATAATTTGTACTTCTACTATTAAAAGTTCTCCGATTAATTTGAAAGTATCAGCTTTGGACCAAAACTTGAAAGAAAAAAAAAAAATCCTTGAAACAACTCTTGTACTCCTCAAGAGTCTTAAACACTACAGAAGTTTAGAACAGCCTGAAACTTCTGATTCAGGCTGCCAAAAGCAGAGGCTTTGGTAAAGATACCAAAGGGTTTTCTGACACAATGCCAGGAAGAGAAGATTCCACTATAGCAGGTCTATACAGTTTAAACATAAATATCCAACTCGGAACTTTCTGTATGCTCAATACAGCTGAGACGGTAGGAGGATTATGAATATTATGTTTCAATTTCTATGTAGCAAGATTATTCTATCAAAAGTATATAAATTATTGTTTTTAAAAACATTCAAGTTTCCAAAAAAAATAACTTCGAAGTATTTTTAACCATATGATTTTATACCCACAAGACATCATTATCTATGCTTATGAGTAAGCCTTAAGAAAATTTAGTGCCCTTTAAATCAGTCAAGTGTAATTCAAATCACAGCTGCGTACTATGAAGTACAATTCAGAATTTAGTCCGTTAGTAAAATTTAACTAGGGTCTACTTGAACAAAACTTATTTCTAAATGCTGTTTAAGTACTATCAGATTAAGCTACAAGGCACATTTTTAAAATGCTACAAAAGACATTATTAGAAAGGTAGATTTATTTTGAGACAAGAAAGAAAATAATCTAACTAACCAGGAACACTCCCGATTTAATGTTCAACAAAAAACATATGCAAGACAATAATTGCTAGCCTAAAATTAAAGTCTAAACTATAAAGAGTATACATCCAGTACCTACACCACAAAAATACCTCGATATAATAATTTTTAAAACAGTAAGACAAAAAATAAGTAACTATCAAGCATAAAGATAAAATGTCTTCATTTTTCAAGCAGAATGTCACACTATTATTTAGAAACCCACGCTGGGCAGGCATTTTGTTCCCTTTACTTTGTTTGAATAGAGAATTGTACAGGTAGCACAGCTTTCAACTTGATTATTTGCTTGCCCACACTAGGAAAATGCAGCAATTGGTAAAACCACTGTACAAAGTTTCCTTCTCATGCTCTCATTTCAGAGTTCCAGGTGGACAATTGAGAATTATAAAGAAACCACTCCTTTATTCACCAACCGTAAACTTCATTCCAACAGCCGGAACTGCAAGAACTGAAAGAACCAGTTCTACTCAAGAACTCATAAAGCAATTTTTTTTTCTTAAAAAAAGTTACAATTAACAAAGGATCTGTGGACCAAATTCTGCCCTAACTTATTCCTATGGGAGGGAGACTGCGCCTGTACATACAGAGGTGAAAAGAACTGAAATTCACTTGAAACTTACTGAACAGCTGATTAGGTAGACAAACCACCTCATTCCCTCAGGTTTGCTAGCTCCGAGCAAGTCAAGTAGAAACTTGGACAAGGCTCAAACAATGCTACACCAAAATTTTAAATAACCTGTTTTAAAATAGGGTGCAACTCTTGCATATATTGACTCCTCTCTCCTTACAATGCACCAGAAGTTGTACATAAAATTAAATCAATTGACTTACCTTCTTATCTTCTTTTGCTTTGTGGGTTTTCTTTTTCATTTTTTTATCATCCAATTCTTGATCCGATGTAATTGCAGGGTTATCTATACCACCCTTCCATGTTTCAACAGGTGAAAGAAGTGGGTCTTCCTCACTTCCACGATGTCTTCCTTTTCGTTTAGTTTTAGAGGTGGTGAAAGCCTCATCATCACTTGCATCTGAATGCGTTCTCCTATAGTAAGACTTAGCTTTGCTGAACAGAGTCTTAGACTTATATTTGTATTTTGAAGGCCTTCTTTCCCCGTGACTTTTAGATATTCTATCAGAAAACCCATTTTCTTCCTCACCTTGAGTATTTATAACAATTGAGTTTCGAACTTTAATAATACGATTCTGACTATCATCTGGAACCGCGTAGATATCATCTGCAAAGCCTTTATGTTTGAAAATAGTGTCAATAGGTTCAGCATAGTTGTCAGATTGGTCTACATCTTCTGGTGGTGCCGCAGGCACTCGGGAAGGTTGTTTCCTGGGGTTTTTGCCAATACCTGCCTCGATTGTTTTCAGGAGGTTAGGGTCCAGTTTTTTTACATTTGTTCTTGGAACAAGTGGTTTCGGTTTTATCGGAGGAGGCACTTTATGGTTGCGTTCATGGTCATGACAATTGAGTGGTGTACTGTGAACGGGATACTCATTTCCTTCCAAATCCAGTCGGTACTTTGAACGGTCACTGGGTGCTGGGAGTAACCTTACATCATCACCAATTGGACTGTAAGGTGGTGGTCCTTCAGTATCATCCTCAGAATCTGGATAATTGTAGTCAAGGGAACTTCCTCTGGGAGATCTTGGAAAAACATCTTCACTTGTATGTGTTGTTTCCCTTGTGCTGTCTGACAGATAGGAACTTTCAATCATGTTTTTCTTCTCTAATACATCACTGAAGAATAATGTGAAAACCTCAGTTTGACGATGATATTGAGATAATGAATATAAAGCTGTAAACTTAGCAGTAATCTCTGTTGCTATGTGTTCTCCTTCAGTCATGAGTTCCTTGATTGCTTCATTCTCAAAGAAGTCTGCTTGACTATCAGTAACAGCCACTAACTGGACAGGAATTGTATCCTGAACTTCAGAAAGAAATGCCCGAAGCATTCCCATGGATGCCTTCCGCTTTGCAGAGTAGACCAGTATGTATCCATGAACAAGTTCATCTTTCCGTACGCCAATTGAAGAATGATATGATAATATAGTTATCTGTATTCGACGCCTCTTTTCACCTATTATTTTATCGAGCATCAAAGAATTATTCTGGCCAGCCTGAGCAGCACTGCATGAGTGAGAGTCAAGGAAGGGTGAAAGAATAAGATCCACACTAAATGGATCACCACACATGGCACACATGACAATCCTTAAGTCAGCTTCTGACAGATCTTTAATGGTGGGAACTGGACTCACAACATCAAAATTGTGTTTAACTGCTTCCAGTACTCCCCTCAGAGCTTGTTTTATTTGTGTCTCATTAAATTTGCGTGGATACGTACCAGCAGGCACATCCACAAAAGGACACTGTAATTTGTTGGCCAATTGCTGTCCCTGATGTCTCAGAATAGGTAGATTCTTGCTAACACTGTCCCTCTGGTTAGCCAGTATTAATGTGAATGGAAGATTAGCCATGTACTTGTCTCTCCTTATCTGAGATGCTTCAGCCCTTATTTTTGCAATGCATTCCCCAATAAAATTCAGTGATTCAATAGAGTTAAATACACAGAAACAACCGTGTGGTTTGAAGGTTGAGGTCCACAAGTGAGTCAACAGGTATGGGGATTTTGCATCCACTGGCCTAAGATCTAGTTCATATATTTTTCCATCTAACGCATATTCATCATCAGTGGATTGTGTCCGAATTTCATTTGCCAATTCTTGTGCAAGGCCATCTTTGCCCAAAATGAAAAGATTGACTTTATCAATGTTGGCACTATCATGGTATAAATTTGAGCGGCCATGATCTAGTTGCAGAAGTCTGTTGGCAAGTAACTGCTCTACTTTAATGTCTGTGCAATTTTGGCCACTGAGACAAGTTTCTTTAGTTGGGTGATAAACAAATCCTATGTGTTTAAGCAGAAGAGATTCTCTATCAGGTGCAAGTTTCTGTAAAGCTTTGTATCTAGGTTCTTCACTCAGAACTGCATGAATTTCACTCATTTTATCTGAACTCGGTGTTGCATTAAGATCCAGGTCATAAAACAGCTCTGAATGTTCAAAAAGCATTTCCTGAAACTCCTCTTTGGCTTTTTCGACAATCTCCCTCTGATGCCGACCATACACTTCCTTACTATCTGCATCAGTGATGTATTTGAATGCTTCGTCCTCCACTACGAAACATATAACTTCTTCCCACGGCTGTCCGGGTGAAATGAACTGGATTTTCTCCAGAGTTTTTTTGAATTTCTCCTTCATTTCAACCCTCCTTTTTTCCGATATGAGATGCTGCACATGGTTTTGATAAACTTTTTCTGCCTCTAGCGTAGTGAGAAGGTCAAATGGAATCCTTCTGTCATTCACTTTATCTATATGGTCAGTTTCATCCCAGGGTGTTTTTTCAAGCACTACAAAACAGGACTGGAAGTCAGGCCTTTTCTCCATTAACTTCAAGGCTTCCGACCAGTTCAAGTGTTCAATCTCATCAAGATTTGACAGAAGAGTATTAAGGGCTCTTGGCAATGCATTAATGTATTCTTCCTTTCTTTTTCTAATATGTTCCTGTTTAAGCTGCTCTATGTGTTTTGAAAACGTATTTTTTGCCTTTTTTGTTCCTTCCAAATTTATGTACTCTTCATAATCAGGGTGGTTTTTCAGTTTATTACTAACAGTTTTCCAAGTTGCATGATAGTCTCTCACAGTTTGGACAAGTTTTTCAAACTTATCTGTTGCTGTAACAACTAACTGCCTTTGAGTTTTATAGGCATCCAGATAAGGGATTATTTTAGGTTTACCACGAGTTTTATCCATCATTTGTACCAGTGCAGTAAAACATGTTTCAACATTGACATTGAATCTTGCCGATGTTTCCACTACCACAAGGTTCTTCTTATTTGAAGCAAAAGCCTGAACCTCTCGCAGATAATGATCCACACATTCATCACATTTTGTTGCTGCTATTATTATGGGTTTTTTAGATTTTGAGAGCTGGATATAGAGATTATTCACAAATTTCAGTTGATCATCAAACTTCCTATTGCATCCTTGGCTTACGTCAATGCACAATAAAAACCCATCTATGCTTAATTTCCCTTCAGGCATTTGTTTTTGCTCAAAGTCTTGCTCCAAGCCTAGCTGATCTGTGCAAATGTACATTAGTTTTTCTGCTGACTGCAGTTTGGAGGCAGCTGCACGTTTTATATATGGTTGTAAATTCGTACTCCGATGAGGCAAGAAAGTCTGATCATCAATGAACTCAGTCTGTTCAATTACATGAATTCTGCACTCAATTCCATCCTCACCACTTTGTGTTACGTCACCCCAGTACAAAAAGTGATCATTGTTAACAACTCTTCCTCCAAAGTCAATTGTGCTAAGCACAGAGGTATGCTCAGGATAATATTCATCTGCTTTTGAACGAACGAATCTATTGCACAAACACGACTTCCCAACTCCACAATTACCTTTATCCTTTTCAGTTCCAGACAGTCCAACAACACTAACAGCATAAGATGGGGGACGTGGCTCTTTGTTTTTTGCCATCATAACTTTCCTCTCATCCTTTTGCAATTATCAAGGTAACTGTATGTGGTTTTCATTCTGGAAAGGATCCTACAAATTTAAGTTGTATATCCAGGGCTCCAGAAATAGCTTTCAGTTGTTCTTGCTTTAGCTTGCTGTTGAGAGAACCTCAAATAACTAGGATGAGGAGCATCATCTTCCTAAAGGAAAGAGGAAAACAAAATTGTAGATATTGCAGGTATTTCAAAAAAATCATGAGAAATTTTAAAAAGCACTTTTGCACTCTCACCCTAGAATTGTTTTCTATATATATGAAAATTTTACCACAACTTTAAATGAGATCTTAAACTCATAATTCATTCATATTAATGTTATTTATATTATAAATTTTAAAATAAACAGCTTTTAGGTACAGTTTAGTAATAGATCATCACCTATTTTGATAGGTGATCAGCATATGTTTAAAAAAAAAAACCAAAACCCACCACACCCAAAATCCCAAATTACTGGTTTCCTTCACAGTTTATGGGCAGTAGGCACTAGAAAGCATTTTCCACTACAATAAATCCCACACAAAAACTCTAAACCAACCCAATATTCACATACACACACTTTTATTCACACTCATATTTCCACTATATAGCACGTTTACCTGCGCGAATAGCACTATTTTTCTGTGCATTTGTAGGTTTGGTTTTAGATTTCAGTAAAGAAAATTTCAAAATAGGCTGTAAAACCAGGAAGTTGGCAATGTGGCTCGGCCGTCATCTATTTGCAGAAGTAAACTACTCTATTTGTATACTAAAAATAAACTGCTTTTAAGAAGTTTCTAACCTGAATTCTACAGAGAAATACAAATATTGTCATACAGATACTAGGTACAGAAAAATAAGACTTATGTCTGAGATTTTAAGACTACAATGTAGTACTGCAAATGGAAAGATAGTTACTGTTTTAGAAACAATTACATTATAAGGAAAACATTAAAAAATTGAACAGCTGAATGACTGGGCCCAGCAGATAGTGATCAGTGGCATGACACCTAGTTGAGGGCCAGTAACTAGCGGTGTACTCCAGGGGCCACTACTGGGTCCAACATTGTACAATATCTTCATTAGTGACTCGGATGGTGGGACCGAGAGAATCCTTAGCAAGTTTGCTGATGAAAGAATTGGGAGGAGTGGCTCATGCACCAGCGGGTTGTGCTGACATTCAGGAAGACCTTGGCAGGCTGAAGACACAGGCTTCGCACACTGCAAAGTCCTGCATCCAGGGAGGAATAACCCTGTGTACCAGTACCATGTACTCAACTTTCTCTGTAATGTATTTTGTCGTTCTTGGCAACAATTTCTTGAGAATAGTACTGTAGTAACTTCAGTTTAAAAAAAAAAAAAAATCTGTCATCCAAAAAAGCTCTCAAAATCTGCTTTAATACTTGTAAAACTACTTCACAACTGCTAAAACATATTGTTTGAGAAGTATTTGTATCACTAAAAGTTGCAATTAAAGATAAAAATATCGAAACATTTAATATCTCGTATAAAATCAATGTCTGGCCAACAGAGCTTTCCAACTTACACCTAGAAACAGAAAACTGAATGTTCTGATCAGAAACACAGTATTTATGTAACAACATTTGTAACAAAATTCAGTGATCAAAGTATAAAATAAAACCCACATACATAAAACAAGCTTTCAGTTAAAGAAATGACAGTCAAGGAAAGCATATTTTTTATAACAAAGTACCAATTTCATTACAAAATGAAGAGGAAAGTAAACTTGGTCTAATTTTTATACTTGAGAGTTTTTATACGGCAAGAACTGAAACTTTTATGCCATGTTTAAAAAAAAAAAAAAAGAGAGAAAAAAATTCCTAAATAAGTTTACTTGAAGACATTCAGAAAGAGAACGTGTATTTTAAATCTTGCTTTTTACTGTTTCCACTGTGGTTTTTATATTCTTAGAACACAAAATTTAGAGCTAACAGAAAATACTTAGCAAAAGTAATCCTTCACAAGCAGTGTTTATATTACTACAAACAAACCCAGTGCTTTCTTTCTAAAGCAAAGCTTATCATAGTAGCATCATTCAAACTACTAGAATGAGAAGTTTAGTCAGCACTTCCACTATAAAACGTGTTCTGTTTACTGCAGCACAACATGGATTGGACATGGGCTAAACTTGAACAGAAAAATCTTCATCCATGGGATTATTTCGTTTAATCAGTAAGACGCTGTCAATTTGCAACTAGTTTATAAGAAACAATCAATACTTTCAGATGCAACACATCCTCACATAGCACAGGTTCTTACTCTTCCACCAAAGGTTTTGTCAAATCAATACCTTTTTAAGTGAGTAAGTACGAAGAGTAAGGTGAAATGAGGCGCTGACAAAGTGGAAACAAACACAGCCTCTCACAAAATTTCTGACATGGAAGATTTTCACCATAGTGGGAGTTGAATCACTGAAGATATTTAAAATCAGTGTGATTTTCTATTCATTTTTTATACAGTTCCTACTCTGCACTGATTGTACAAAGCAAAGACACAGAACAAAATTTATGTTAATTTAGCAATAAACCTGGTAGAAGCCTGACATCATAATGGCTTCACACGTAATATGTAACAATTATTAAATTGTTCCCCAAATGGAAGGTTATTCTTTTCAGTACACCACTAATTTAAAGGTAATTTATAGTTTTGTACAGTTTCAAAATATACGCACTGGAAATTCATGGTAAGTTAGTTCAATTATCTTACTTCAATCTGCCTAATTCTGTTATAACAAATTGAAAACAGTGCAATTCATTGCCCCCTGCCTTCATCTTTGTTACAGATTCAAAGGAGAGGTTGCTTGATTTCCCCAACTAATTTCAATCTTTGAATTAAAAATAATAGAGCATTTCTGTGTTTAAATAGAAAAATTCCAAACAACTCCTGAAGACACAAAGTATATGACATCACTGCAGGAAGAATCTCTGACCTTCTGCAGTCACACCAAAGGACCTTGTCTCTACAGCCTTTTAGATTTCCAAACAAAGTTATAAAGAAAATAAGGTGTACCATCTTTTACTTAGTCACCCACCTCTCTCCTTAAACAGAAGATTTTTAAGACCTAAAGCTCAAACTTGCCTGCAGGAAAACAAGGTGCAAAGCAACGTGATTATCCTGCTGTGATCTTCCTGCAGTAATGTCACACATTTAAACAGTGTCCTTCAGTAGGTCCTTCCTGAGGGATCTGAAAAAAATAAAAAAGAATCATTAATGATTTTAAAATTATGAAAGCAGAAGCTGTCAGAGAAAGTACAACACTTCACCTTTGCATGAGGATTGTTTTAAAAAAGCCACAAACTGAACTCAAAGCTCAAGATGGTCTTCCTCTAAACTTAAAGAGGGTTTAAATCCTGTAAGCACAGCTATTAATAGTTGGGACGGAGCGGGCACAGTTCTTCTTAAGTGACTGTGATTTCATAACTTCAACTTGGTATTTTAACAATACCTAGGTTGCAGAAGCCTCTTCTGAAAAAAAATGAATATAGTGTCTCAGGTAATACACAAAACGCAGGCTATTAAAAAAAAAAAAAAAAAAAAAAAATCGCTAATCACTTGTGAAGAATTTGGAATTTTAAAATATCTAGGAAATAGCTCCGTAAGGTGAAGTCAGTATAGTCAGTAAGTACGAAACACATAAAATCAATGTATGTCTAAACACACATATACAAATTTTATTACTAGAAAAAAGTATGGTCTACCTCAAAACCCTTTTATCTGTAGTACAGCACTTCTAAATTAAAAGGTCTCACAGACTGTGACAAATCAGACATTGAAAGCATAATTGTATTTTAAAATTGTGAATTCTCAACTGGAATACAAATTATTAGCATAACCTTGATAAGTGTTGATTTTATGGCATGGATGCTGCTACAAAGTAACCAAAAATGGAACTCTCTTCTACAGAACTTCTTCAGTTTGCATCCACACAAAACCCAGACTTTGAATGTCAGGACAGTGATGCATATATTAAGATGCAGAAAAGGAAAGGAACTTGAAGCACTTGCACTGGATCATGATGTAAGCCACTTTTAACTAAGGAAAGGTATCATTTTTAAGCAAGATGCAGCAGCATGCTGTATGCCTGCTAAACATAACATCAAGAAGGTCTGGCAGAGCTTTTTCTTGTTTTATCGCTTATTATTATATTCTTTGTAATTCCACTTTGCTTTGAGAATAGTATAGCTAATTGAAAAAAATCTAAGGTTTAGTAAACTTCTTTTTGGATGAAAAAGGTTCAGCAATAGCGATAAGCAATGTACCAATACCACAATAATAACGTAATTCTCAACTTGTGGTACCAAACAACATCAAAATCACTAGGCAGCAGGCTATCAGTCCTGCACTAAGCCTGGCCTACCTGCAAAGCTAAACTGTCACTTGAAAAAGACAGGAGGTAAACCACACTCCCTGCCCTTAACCTCCTAGCTGTGGAACTCCTCTTTGTCCACAGCTAGGTGAGCAGAGCAGAGTTGAACATGAGGAAACAGGCTATGCAACTCTGATCTAAATACCTTCCAAAATATCTTTCTGAAACTAAAAATGCTTACCACCTGCAGACCTAACACAGCTAAAGCAGAAATTTTGTCTGAAGCACTCCACAGAATTGCTCATGACCAAAATTTAAGCAGCTACAAACAATGCCAACAGGGAAAGTAAGAGTGTTCTCCTGCAGTCCTTTACTCACTCTGTAATGTTATCTAGATGCAACAGTTCATGGACCCATTTTTTTCAGGGTTAGTTTCAAATACCACATTCTTGTGATAGTGTTTGTGAATTAGCTGGTCAAGTAAAGAAAAGCACACGTGAAAACAAGGGCGACCACAGTCTAATCTGCTTTGCAAGGTATATGAATATACCAACAGAAAGTTACTGTAACCTCTACAGCAGACCACAAAGTAAATTCAAACACATTAGATATCACTGAAATGGTTTGAAGGATTACTTTTGAATGCACTGCACTTTAAAACACCATGATTCCAAGGAAGTCACTGTCAGTAGTAGCCTGAATCCAGAGCTGTAAGTTTTTTATAACGAGTCATCCCTCACTTTTTGAGAACCAATACTTGGCACTGGAAAATATTTAGCATGGTGTCTGAATTCCCAGACCTATCAGCACATCAGTAATAAGAGCTCTACCCAAAACATACCAGAATAATAATTCAACCATTTCCACTTCAAGAACCAGTAAATAATCTAATGTTTATGTAGCTTAAGGTAAGGTTGTTATTTCTCAATCAGTATTTACCAAGAGGTATCTTTTTCACTCAAACAAGCATAAGAAATCTCTTCAAATCAAAATCCTTTTTAGAAACTAAACCAGATACAAAGTATACCAATGTCATTTTACCAACAATTTCAATTCACCAAAGTCTGCCAAGGTCCTAGCCACTTACGTGTCCTATCCTCTTTACTAACATGCCAAAATTGCACTTGCCTTTAGAAGTGCTGGTAATCTTAATTAAGTAACCATACTTAAAATCTTGTTTATAAATATGGGTAAATACGATGCTCCCTGGTAAAATTCTACAAGTACCAGTCAACAGCAGGAAAAAAAGATTGAGATCGCTTATCAGGAACTAGGATCAATCAAGCAATAACAAGACAATAAAGGACAATGCCTTGTAATGTCTTCAGTAATGATACTCTGACTGAAAAGGAATACAGTTTAACTGGTATGGTGATTAGTCATGCTAGTTAAATGAAGTATTAAAATGGATTACCCCAACCACTGTTTATTTCAGATTCAGTTAGTATGATGGCCAACTACCATCCCTAAAGGAGTTACATAGCCTGGACAGTTCTTTGCATACAAAAGCACAGTAATTAATTTGGTTTTTCCCCTCCTTTTTATAAAACAAAAACAAAAATACTGCCCAACTTCATATTACAAAATAATACAAAACTGTCTTTAGAAACGGAAGTTCAAAGTTCTTAGTTCTAAGTTTACTAAATTTCTCCTATTAATAACAAGTACTCTGAAGACCTCCAGTGCATTACCCAAAATTAAAATCAAGGCCTAAACATTATTTCTAAATCCAAAACAAAATATCATTCTTTAGGTGGAGCCTAGCATTCCATGGGGCATCTGTTATTGTTGTTGTTCACAAACAAACAAAAACCACCAACGTACACCAACTAGATCAAGGTAACAAACAGGTAAACTGAAAAGATTTGAATCATCAGCATTGCACTACTCTGAACTGAGGCCTCTCGAGTTACTTATCTATGTATTTCTGAGTATCTGAGAGCATTCAATACAGCTTCAAAGCCTATACTTCAGCAGCGAAGGAAATAGTACAAGTTCACATAAAAAATAAATTCTTAATTCTTTTTGCACAGGAGAAGGACAGGCTTACTGTTCAGAGGAGCTTCTTAGTGCGTGACTACCTGATCAGGCTTATTTACAAAGTTATTCAAGAAGAACACAAAAGAACTAATGGAGAAATTTTACAAATGGGATCCAAGAAAGAATTTTTAACAATGAAAGAAAAAGAAGCAGATGAGGAAGGAGGGATCAAGGTAAGGACAGAAAAAGAGCTAAAATGCCTTTCCTGCAAAAAGAAAAATTTACATATTGGCAGCAGCAGCTTCGACAAATTTAACTGATCCACATATCTGGATCATTTCACATTATTTTGCCTGATGAAGAACTGCAGTATAGAATCCAGGACCTGACACCATAAGTTTTGAGACTTAATTTAAACAGTGGTTTATTGTTTGACCTTGTACAAGCCATATGTGTCATTTTTACCTGTGTAAAATGAGAAGACTGCTTATCTGCTTCTTTTTTAAGCTATGAAATGAGCAAGTGATGAGCTGTATGTAAGTAGCGAATAATATGTTGCATGATAATTAGCCAACTTAAATGAATCTCTGTCAAAATGCAACAATATACACATTTCCAAAATTGTGCATACAGGTATCGGTGTTACTTTAAGTGCAAACATTCTTCTGTTATGCTTGTATGTCAACTGATGCAGAATTGCAAAAATGGGTGGGAATTGTAACTCGAAGTCAAAGAAACAACTCCAATTTACCAGAAAATGTAATGTGCAAAACTAGCTACAGATTGAGTCAGCTTCCAATAGGTGTTAGTGACTAGAAAAGCACAGTTAATGCTCAAAGTCAAAATAACTTCACTATAATTGCTTCAGATTTTCCTGCAAGGAATTTTTAATGCATTTTTCTTTAAATATTTCATTAAAATCCATAAATATAAAGAAATGATGAGAAGGTTCAAACAATAATCCGTAAAATGTAATACCCTTAAAAATACTTTTTAAAACTGATGGAAAAACCCAAGGGTATTCCAGCCACTTACACTGACCTTTAAGCTAAAAATTCTCGGGGAGAGAATTTACCCTGGAGGTCAGCAAAAAAACACAAAAGAAACCAAGAAACTATTAAGAGTATTACTGTGCACTAGTTAAGTTAGAAATAACACAGATACGGGGGGTGGGGAGGGGGAAGTACTGACAGTCTTAATACAGAATTCCCAGTGTTATTGGGACTACCTGAAACGAAACTTTTTCTCGTAGTTACGAGTACGGTGGAGGTACTTTAAAACCAATGGGAAGCGTAGGTGCACCGCTGCGTTGTTTCCCCCGCACACTCAGTTAAAATGGAGAGGAGTCGAGCCGGGCTGCAGCAGCGGGGCGGCCCGCCCGCCCCGCGCGCCTGCGAAGCCCCCTAGCGGCCAGGCGGGAGCGCGGCCGCGCAGCGCCCGCCGCAGGGTGAGCGCCCGCCGCGCAGAACCGCGGTCCCGGCGGCTCCGGCAAGGACGCGCCGCCCCCCGCACCGGGACCGCGCGTCCCTCGGCCCGGCTGCTTCCCGCCCGCTCACCGGCACCGCTGCGCCAGCAGAACTTCGTGCTGAGCATCTGGCGATGCAGCTCCTGTTCTGCCAGCGAAGGTCAGGGGTATGATCCCTGAAGGATGCCGCGAACCTGGGATCTTGAGGACGCGCCATGCATCGGCCTACTACAAGTAGCGATGGGGAGTGTTTTGAAGTTTTATGCAACATATTCCTGAAAGATGCCAGCACATGGGACGTATCTTCTGTTAAGAAAGTACTTTGGGAAGTCTTAAGATACCGTCAGCATCCTTTTAATACCTTTGTTAAACAGAATGGAACTATTTTTGCACCACCTACTCAAGTAACAAGTCCCAAAGGAGAAACTTACACGGAACAACCTATTATTACTATCAGTGCTTTACTTTCCTACAAAGTTTGCACACGGAAAAACATCTACGGCTTTAGGAAAGCACATTTTATCTTTAACCTCGAAAACATGTGGAGCATTTGATTCTGTTAGCGCTAAAAATAGCATTTTAAAAGAATTTAGTCTGATCTTAAAGTAGTTAATTGGATTATGTTACACATGCAACACCTTAGCTAAAATAAAGTCCAATACCAGGGAGTGGTAGGCATTTAGTTGCAATTATTTACATTTTTACAACACTGGCAGCTGCTTTATACAGGGATTCTTTAAAAAAATGCATGCTATTTAAGCTCAGTATGTTCCAAGCTTAAAAGTAACTTGTTATACTAAAACAAGCTAGGGATAATGTAACAAATGTTTAAACAACTTCTGATACTTTCAGTCCTATAGACTCTTTTAAAAAACTACTGCATTTACGCCATACTTCCTAAGCTCCAGCAGCACTGAGTTTTTCAGTAGAGTACTATAAATAGAATTTAAAGAGTTTTAGCACTTCTTAAATATATTTTTTTTCAAAAAAAGCATAAAGGAAAATAAACCCTTACGAAAATCCACCTGGATGAGTATTTGTACTATGCTCTGTTTAGGTATGTGCTGTAAAGGTTAAATATGTACAGGTTCTTTGAGAAAGCACTTAACTGGTCACTGATGTCACTGCTGAAAACAGCTGTCATACTGAAGAACCATAGGAAGGTAAGACAGCACAAGAGGAAAAAGCTACCTATTAACTCCTCATTCATTTATGAAATAAGTATACAAGTATTGATGCTGTAACTGGCTTCAGTGCACAGGTTTAAAATGGATGTCCAATTGACCAGCAAATGCTCTTCTCTCTCCACTGTTTTCACTCTGCAGTGTGGTTTTTACATTTCTGTCAAAGATCTTTGTTAAGGAAAAAAAAAAAAATCCTTCAGTTATCTGCATGACACTATTCTAAAGAATACACACATACCCCCACAGGCCTATTTTGGTCTAGATTAAAAACGTTTCCCTCCTACTTATTAAGGAAATATTCCACACTGATATCAAAAGTGATACAGGAGAGGGCAAAAGGGGGGTACAGAGGAAGGGTGGGGTGGATTCTGAGGGAAGGTGACAAGAATGTCTTCCTTCTATAAGTGGTCTTTCTTCTATTTTTAATTAAAACAGTGTTTTATACTCCTTATGCCCTATATTTACAACACTGTGGCATTATATCTGTATATCTCTGGTGCTTTCCTTGGGTAGAGAGAGTCTTAAGGTTATGCTGGTTGAAGAGATTCAAAATGCTTGAAAGCTGCAACACTGCAACTGGCTACCCTGTTTCAAAGCCTTAAAATCCACCTGGTGGAAAAGGAGAAATGCACTCACATCATTAGGAGAGCGAAGTTTTCTCAAATTTAATATCGAGCAATATTTGAAGGTGAAAGGAAGGAGGAGAGGAACTGACAACTGTTCAAATTTAGTAGAGAAGGAAAAGAGCAGATAAGACGAGAACGAGTAGAAGGGGGCGATGAGGAGGAAAAGAAGTACAGAGAAAGGAGAACAGAGAAGAGGGGGGGAAAGGCAGTGGGAATGGAAGGAGGGAGGGAGCTAAAGGAGTAGGGGGAAGAAGGGAATGAGGAAGGAAGAAGAGAGGAGCAGGGAAGCTCCCCTTCCTGCCTTCCTCCCTCCCTGGAGGGCCGTGACCAGCTGGCAGCCTCGTACAGCAGGCTCAGACCCTCCCATTGCTCAGGCCTTCATCACCTGTCTGGGACCAGGCACTGCGCTCCCTGCCCTTCCTGCCTCCCCTCCCTCCCGCGGAGGTGCCGAGGGGGCCGAGCAGGGGGGCCCGGCTCCCCTCTCCCCACGCCAGCCCCAGCCCTTTGAACTGGTTACAGCCAGCGGCCGCCGCATCAGCTCGCCGGGCTACAGCCGCCTCCTCCCCCCGCTCCCCTTCCGCCGGCCGGGCCGGCCACCCCGCTCCGGGCCGCGGGGCCGGGCCAGGTCCCACGGGACCGAATTCCTCCCCTCACCTCGTGCCGTCGGGATCCGGCTCCTCGGCGGCGGCGGGAGCGGCAGCATTCCCGGGACGCTCTCTCCACGCCGGCGCCCCCGGCGGCTTCTCCTCCCCGCGGGGCTCTCTCGGCTCTCCGGCCCGCAGCTCCCGAGCGCTCCCGGCCGCCGCAGCCCCGTCCCGCCTCTCCGTTCCCTCCCCGGCGCTCTCGGCTCAGTAATGGCGGCCGCCGAGCTTCCCCGGCTCTCGCTTCGCTGACGGAGTCTCTCTCTCCCCCTAACTTTACCTCAGCAGCTTCCCTCCCCCCTCCCTCCCTCCCGCCCGCCGCCGCGGCTCAGCGCGCGCCCGCCCGGCCAGCTGCGCGTGCGCGGGGAAGCGCCTCTTCCTGCTGCCGCTGGATTCCCTGGGAAGCCTGGGAGAGCGCGCGCGGCCGGCCTCCAGCTGCGCGCGCACGCGCGCCGCTCCACCTCCCCTCCCCGGCCCGCGCGGGCGCGCGCGCCGGGCGCCTCGCTCGTGCCCCGGTGGCCGCATGGGCAGCGCCGGCAGCCGGCGGGTCGGGGGTTCTAGTCCCGCCGCGGACGGCGATGCGGGCCGGGGCGCCGCGGCGCTTGTACGTGAGAGCGGCTGCGAGAGAGGTGCGGCCGTCCGCGCGGCGCCCCGGCGGCCCTGGGGCTTGTTGGCCAGCGCGGCAGCCCCGTGGAGGGCACGGAGGCAGCTGCAGCCCAGCCTGTGCTCTCAGCCCGCAGCCCTGCCTCCGAGGGAGGTAAATGGCAGTTGGCTGGGTTGGAATTAAAAGATGCCAAAATGCTGCGTTGGTCAGCCCAGACCCCACACCTTCTCTCTTGCCAGGCTGCCTGTAACTTTTCACAGCGTTTCCCAGGTTCAGCCAGTGTAACACAGCGCTTCTTGCATTTTTTTCATCGTTAGAAAAGTGAGGACTGGCAGCGCAGCCGGCTCTGTGGCCTACGGACATCCGCCCGCGGGGCAGGCGTACGACGCGGCTTTGCAACCTGCACCAGCTGCCTGCGCAGTTCAGGGGTCAGGTGAAGCAGCCAGGTGCCGTGCACGCTTCGCAGCCTGAGTCCCACGTGCCACCATTTTGCAGGTGGCTGGCGGGAGGTAAAATCCCTCTCAGAGCCTTCCTGGGTCGTAGTTAAGGCCCGTGAAACACTCCTGTGGTGATGCTGTGGTGGAGCGGCCAACGTGGGGGTTTGTACTTGCGCCTTTGGAGTGCGGTTCCACAGGCAGTGGTAGGTGCGGCATGGGACACAGCAAAAACTATTAAGCAGGTCCTAATCTGTTCTATCCACTCCAGGGTACAGGGTGTCTGTGGGCATCGTGCACATACACCTGATTTCTAGGAATGCAAAAATGCATATTCTACACAGCATTTATTGCCAAAGATCATTTTCATGCATACATACAGAGGAACAAATTGATATTTCACTAGCAACCTTATTTCTGGCACAGTCCAAGTTTTGAGTGTTTTAATTGTAACCATAATATTTAGTAGCAATATGGTTCTTCTGTGCAATTTTGCATATTGCATGCACATCTTAAAGTTTTAAGTTTTTAAGTTTTTCTTAAAAGGTTAAAGAATTCAGATCCTTTCTAAAGACACATTGCCTATAAACTTGAATTTTTCAGAAAATTCTAACTAGCTAAACCTTTTTGTGTTAAATTTGAGCAAACAGCCTTGTGTGGACACTACCTTACAGGAGAGTATTTCTAAAAATATTCATCTTAGGTAGGTCCATGCTAAAGAGATGTAAAATGATTTGCCACTGTAATCGCAGCACTGGCTCAAGAGTTTTTGCAGTCACATTCTAGTTGTAAAAAAAAAAAAAAAAGCTAAAGAAGACTAAATTCAGAATTTAATTTGGATTGCCTGATTTTGAGTTTGTTGTATTTTTCTTTTGTTCAAAATACATACCCTGGGGTATTAAAACCCTATTCCACATTACCGGAATCAAAATGTTATATTCATATGAAAAAAAAAATCTTTAGAGATTTCTTAGCTTAATAAAACAGAAAGTTGAAGGAGTGAGATCTATATCGTTCTGAAACTCTGCATAGGTATTAATTACCTTAAGCAGTTAATGAATTTTCATGTTCCATCATGTAGAAGACCTTTCATGTAGAAGACCTCTCATTTAGGAATTGATTGTATCACCTACTTTGACCCTGTTCTGAGTCAAAAAAAAAAAACCTAAAAACTCAACAAAGTGAGTCGGCTTGCATAGGTATAGATGTTAAAAAAAAAAAAAAGCAGGACAAGAGCTTGCGAATAGCAGGAAGCCTTTCCCAGCAAGCTCAAACCTGAAGCGCGCAAAGACAGCGAGCAGTGCTTCAGTTAGGAGCAGATGGCAACACCATTAGTTGCAGGAGGGCGGGGGTGCCCTCTTCACCAGGAGGCACAGCAACCAGATGAAAGGCAACTGGCACAAGTCGCTTCCTGTGATGTTGGTCCCCAGTAGATACACCATCAGCTCCAAAAGCAGTCCTCGATGAAAGAAACAAACAGTTTCCAGGCAGAATTAGGTCAGCTAATTCTTCTTCCTCTGACCCTAAGTATTTCCCCAAAAATTAATATGGTAGAGGAAGACCGTAAAGTCAGAAATTGATTTTCATACAGATTTCCTCACTTCAGATCAGTGCAATAAGATGAAACTGATGTGCAGAAACTCCATTTGCTCGTTACCTTCCAGGAAGCATGCAAAGTTCTGGCAGGCTACAGTACGCAGCTTGCTATGATTTTGCAGAGCTTGTTAAACCTTTTGACTTTGGATAAAGCTACAAAAAGTAAAGAATTATGGTCAGTGAACCAGCAAGCAGGGTTATATGCACATTTATGCCACAATGGTTTTCCTAGACTCTATGAAATGTATAAGCTTTGCAGTTTAATGTTAACTATTGGGTAGAGGTATTTCAGATGCATATTTTATAAAGTTTCACTGGGAAACTGGGGAGAAAATTGCAAATCCATGAGAAAACAGTAGATGTACAGGTAGTTTTATGCCCTGTTAGAGCTACAGGACCTCTTAAAGATTTCGTGTCACTAGTGAAGCGATAAGAGAAATGAAAACAAGTTGATCAAAGTATTTTAATATGAGATTTTATTAAAATAATTCAGAAATATTTCTGAGTATTTATCAGAAGAAATCTTTTGAAAATTCTTTTCTGTGATGAGAATACAGGGAGCATTATAACTTACAGAAAGCATAAAAATAATGAAATTGAATAATAATTTAGCTAGCTTAGCCTTTTGTTAATTTTACAGTAAGAAATTTCAGATAAATATTTTAGTAAACCTTGAGAAACTCAGAAGAAAGTCATTACCGATGTGCAACGTTTGTTATTTATAGTGACTATTGTTATTTGAGCCTTCTGTAGCAGATTTCCCCTTACAAACACCCTCAGACTTCAAGGGCTGATTATAAACACAAATAAAGTAAGCACCTTGTAGATATCTGGAAGCCTATGCAAGGTGGGCAAAGAATGCATAGTTTGCTTGTCGTTCCTTTTGGACAGCAGGGCCCTAGGAAAAGAAAACAAGAGGAGCAGCAGCAATCCACCATTTCCCCAGCCTCTTTCTGTCTCTTTTATTAAGCAGGGCCAAACGAGAGAAAAGTTCATATTTCCCCATGCTTCTGGAATTGGGGGATTTCAAACCCCAAATCACATCGGCAATGCACATACTTCTCATGGGGACAGCATTTTCCTAATTGCCTTCACTCTTCCATCATTGCTTTCTTTACACCACTTGGAAGTGCAAAGCCAGCGATCTTACCAGTGTACTGAACCAAAAATCAATGTGCTGTTGTTGGTTGTAGAACATGAAATTTGCACATACTCTTGTACCACAAGCTGCTTTTCAGACCGCTTCCCCAACATCCCTCATTAAACAGCAGAACTGCCAGGTCTGTCTCACTTCAAAGAAAAGGCACCGTTTTGCATAAAGTTTAAGAATCAATGTTACAGCACCTTCTCTGTGAGAAAATCTTCACACACTTTGAAATTGTTCTACTATTTATGCTCGTGTTAATTCATTGCATTGCATGTAAAAACATTTGTATACAGGAAGGGAAGGCAAAACAGACGTGTAAATACTGACACCATCATCTCCAATTATTAAGGAAAACTTGTTCAGTTTCTAATAGGAATCATTTAGATAAATGCATTCACTTACTAAGAGACCCACATCGCTGCATAGTTCCATGGTGTTGAGGGTAAAGCTCACCAGCATCACTGGCTTCCTGATCATCAGTACACCTGACAAAACAAATAGCAGGTAGAACATGTCCCTCTCTTTACCTTTCTCCTAATCTCCACCCTTGTTCCTGTTTGGGAGTTCACGTCTTGGGGTTGTGGGTTTTTTTAAACAAATCTTTTACTCATTTTTAAACTTAATACTACATTGATCACCAATTTCCGTTAAGTTGGATCATCTACGATTTCAAAAAGAATATCAGGAGCATGACCACTGAACCTGGCTTGTGCAAAATCAAGCATTTTTTCCCTGCAGTACTCTTTCTCTTAAGGATTCTTCACATAGATACAAAAAGATATTAATAAACAATCAGTTAGCCATAGATCACTGTTTGCGTTTGTAGAAGTCAATTATTTTGGAAATAAATTATGCGAGATTTACTTCCCTCAAATTTTTATTGATCTTTTGTGCAGGAGAATGCTATTTTATCTATGGAAAATTGAAATGTAAATAGATATTTGAATATGTCGATGCACTGCTTTATACAAGTTGGCTGTAGGCAACAGTGTTTCCTAAAATCATAATTTCATTTAATGATTTCTGTGTCAAGTTTATGATTATGTGTACTCACAAAATTATATACTTTTTTCTCATTCCATGGCTTCACTATGGTTTGATTAAGTATGAGTGACAGAACCATCATTCTTTCCACATCTGTAAGATAATCAGGTAGCATCCAAAGGGGTTTTTTGTTTATTTATTTTTTTTCTTGCCACAAAATCCATTATTTTAGTTGATATTGCCTAACAGTGGGCAGCGTGTAGGCAAGCCGTGGGAAAAGGAACTGAGCATGGTCAGTACCTCTGCTACTATGTCATGGATTTTTTTGTATTCTTCTTATAGATGCCAACGCACCACATGCTTATCATCCTGATCACTCCTGTGGACCAGCATGCTGCTACATAACCCTGTTTCTATGTACTACCAGAAAAATGCTCACTTTGTAGAGGTAAAGAAAAAAGCAGTTTTGAAGGGGACTTTGAGCAGACCATGTTGTACAAGAAAGCTCATTTTCCTGTCCCCCTATACTCCTGCGCAAGGCACAAAACAGTCTGCCCATGAAAGAACAGTAAATACTGCTTGTGAAAGAGCAGTAAACTGGAATCTGCCATACAAAAGAAGTTGTCCCATGATTTAAGTTGGATCAAAACATCTGTATCACACTCCAGTACAGGAATGACAGCTAGCAGATTCACAGAATCAGCTCTTTGTGCCATGAGTCCTTGCCTTTTTCTAACTCATCTACCTTCTACTCTGCCAATATGGAGCCAGTGACTCTTAGGGACTGGAAAATCCCACAGGAGTCCAGAAAGATCCAACAGAACATGAGAGAGAGAGAGTGTGCGAAGACATGGAATCCAGTTCTAAGAATTACATGGAAAAGAAAATTAGCCAAACACCTTACTTGTTTTAGTTTAGACAAAGAAAGAAAACACTTTCAGGAGGAGTTTAGCACTGATGTACATACTAATGAAACCTAAACACTCAGGGGAGAGCTACTGCTTTGCTCTACATAGAGAAGGAAATAGCCAGTTGTTTCAGTTTGGTGTTTTACTTGTGATGAGCCAGTTTTAACTCCTGCTCCAAACCCCCGGCTGCTCTGTCCTGGCCCCACAGAAGCGTTGGCTTCAGCAGGACACCCAGACACCTGCACACCCGCAGCCCTGGCCAGGGGCTTTCGACAGGTGTGTCTGCAGCATCCTCTCCAGCCAACAGAGGCTGCTGCCGAAACCCACACAGGTTTGGGTACCAATTCCTATGGACTTATCACTTATTTCGGTACAGGCGTCAAGTCTGATGAGGGGGGAGGAGGATAGATTTTTATGAACAACATTTCCTCTGTTGCTTGCTTGCTTGTTGAAATCAGTGAGTGAAGCACTGAGCTGCTGAGAAGAGATTACACTTATCACAGGTGAACAAGAAAAGGGCTGCAAGGAGAAGATACCAGAAAAGGCTCCTGGGGACAAGGGCATAAAGGAGGCTTGCTTTTGCTATCATCGTGTCTCCCTGTGTGCTTTCAGACAACGCAGGCTTTTCTATTTAGAGGCACACTGGTTGCAGGAGTAAGGAGAGAAGAGAGAGTTGGGAGTAAGAAGATTTTCTTGATTGCTTTCTGCTAAGTGATTAGTATTGATATGTTTTTGTTTCAGATGCCTCAGGGATAACAGAGCTCTAGGAAATGGGTGGATTTCAGTTGCCTGTTTGCTTTACAGTTATAATTGAGAATTTCTTTTTCTAAACGGGGGAAAAAAAAAAGGTGCTAAATGTGCCTCAGGAGAGGTGATGGAAAATATTATGACACTAGTCAAGATGATTGCAAACACGGTAAGGCTGAAATGTGTTCAGTTGACCTAACTAAGCATGAATAATACATCACTTCATTTGACTACAATATTACTGGTCAAATTCCAAACATATCAAGGTGATTTCAATAACCAAGTTGTTGTAGTATCAGATACTAACAGCTGAGATGTTAGAAGAAAAATATGCTAAAATATCAAGTTTCCTAAGAAATCGTACTGAGTATTGCGTTTCAAAGCAGTCTTCCTTAAAGAGCAAACACCTTTCCTTCTCTAATAAAAAGTTGTCAGAGACTGCAGTTTTTTAGTATCACACGAAGAGCAGTTTCCTGCAAATTGCAAATGTCTGAGGAGACTTAAAGGCAACAAATTCTATGGGAAGGAGCAGGGAGGAAGTCCATTTTACCAACAGATTACAATTATAAAATGACCACACCATTGATTATATTGACTTCTACTATTGAAACTATCCTTGTAAAGATATTTTACTTGTTTAGAAATTGTCTCGAATAGCAAATCTAATAGAAATAAAGACCGCTCACCAACTACCAAGAATTTGATTGTAGGCTGCGATACTTTCAAGCCAAATTGCACTTATAGGGCTGAACGTCCCTGTGTCCTCCCTCCCCGAACTTAAAGGGAGAGGTAGGAAAAATGTACGCTAGAAAGGGTTACCAGATCTTGCGTTAAAGATTGGAGAGGCTGAACAGGCTTTTGTTTTGTGTACGTATCAGAATCCTGGGCAAAGGCAAACAAATACAGATACAAAATAAGTCCTCTGGAAAGCTACTGTTTGTGCGTGTGTTCTGTTTTTTTCACCAGAAATGTATGTGGCTCTTTTTCCAGTGTGAAGAACACAGAACAGCCATTACTTTCCTAACAGCTGTTAATCACAGTTCTGTTCTTTCGCCCAGTGGTATGAATCCAGTGTGTAGCCAGATGAGACTACATTAGGAGAATTCAGGCTGTTTGAGCTCATAGAAAGTTAACAAAACATCAAGAACATTTACTCCTAAAACCTGGATTCTGAGCTATGACTCTGAAATGGGTTCTATATTCCTATGCTAAATACTTGACATCTAAATCACACACTAAAACACATATGCATTAAAATAGTCAGTTGAGCAAACATGTCTTAAAAGTGCTGCCAAATAAAAGCCTAAATTATTAAGCACCTACAATAAACAGGAAAAGATCTTTTGTTGTCATTGTAAAATAGGTCAATGGATTCATCTGAACACATTTAAATGCAAATGTAAATTTATTAATGTAACAGAATTTTTGACAGTATGTTGTACACTTCCCTTTTTTAAGGTAATTTCTGCCCAAATGTGGAAAAAAAAAGGCAAAACCTTGGGATCCCTAAATCCTTGGTATGAAGAACGTGTTTTGGAGTCCTGGACAACAGCAAACAAATACAGCTATGGAATATGTCCTCTAGAAACCTGTTGTTCTTGCACTTGCATTTTATTTTTTCATCAAAAGTTTATGTAGCTCTTTAGCCTGTGTGAACAATGCAGTGCAGCCCTGTTTTCATAATAGTTGCTAATTGCCTTGAACAGATATGCAATTTTCTCCTTTTGCCCAGTGGTATGAATTCAGGATAACAAGTCTATTCTTCCCATTCTCTGTATATAGACATTACAGACTGCAGTCAAGAGAACTACTCTACTTAGTAGGAACAACTTACATGCATATACATTTATGGGAACTGTCCCAGTAAAGAACAACATAGACATTTTTCTCATTTGGTGCCTGGAAGTCATTCTTTGCCATTTTTTTCAGGTGCATTATTTTCTTGGTGATTTTCTTAGTCTCACTGTATCTTTCCCGGTAATTTTTACACTGTCTTTTCCAATTGCATTATTGGGGGGTTTTGTTGGGTTTGTTGTTGTTGTTGTTGTTGTTGTGTTTGTTTGTTTGTTTTTGTATTAGTAAAGCCGAGAAAAGTCATAGGGTAAAAATTTGATGTGGTTGGTATGAACGGCAAAATTTCCATTAGCTGTCTGGAAGCCACGATTTACCTGACTGGGTGTTGCAGAAACAGAAGTAGTGGCAGAGACCCTCGTGTAGATGTGCTGTGCTGACACAAAGAAGTTTAAAAAGAGCCAGAGGAAAGGTTTCTTTCGTGTGGTTCTTTCATACTTGAAATCTTAAAATCCTTCCTCTTATAAAAATGCCATATTTACCTGGTTAAGATAACAATCAGTGCTTCCGCTGTGATTTTGTTTTTTCTGCATTCCTGTCTTTCCAGTTACATGCGCGTGTGCACACATTCTCACGAGTACCACGTCAAATGGTACAGCAAGTGGCTGAAAGGCGCTGCTAAGAAGGTTTTGTTACTAAACAGCTGCTCTCCTCCTTTCGCATTATTCATGAGCCTGCCAACTCCTTCCTCTTCTGACAGTGAATCTGTTGTGCACATGAAAGAGGTGGGGCACTCCTCTCTATCTTTGAACACATGAATAAGAGAAAATATAGTGTTTATTAAACGGTAGCTATCATTATTACCATTTTGTTACCTTATAATCTAATCCTTCTTTACAAAGTTTCATCTTAATAAGACTGAAAGGAAAACAGAAAATAATCTTGTTAAGTCACAGACATATTTATGAACTATTAACTTTATTACATCAAGCAACTAATATAGCACCAAATTACTTTTGCAATTAGGGGAATTTTTCTTTTTAGTAAAACAGAAAATTAAACACATTTCAGTCATTCTGGGTGTTTTGAGGTAAATCAAGCATTTGAGCTTTATTCATAACTTTCATATAGATTTGCCTATGTAAATCATTCAAATTAGAGAAACTACAATGGTGCTATCTTGTCAAAAAAGCAAATTTAAGAAAAAAAATCAGTCAATCTTCAACATTCATGTGTTTGAAATTTTGGACACTGTAGCTATAAGCAAAAATAAGCACATTCCTCAGATTCCTTCTCACAAAAGTCATCTCTGCGCCTAGGAAGCTCCCTGGACTTCTGTTGTGCATGGCAAACGAGTCAGATTTTTTAACAAAAAGAGTCAAATTACACAGGAAGTGGTTTCTGTGATAAAAAAATTTAATAAATACTATTTACTCATAAAAATATATGGAAGGAATTTCAAAACTGCTAAACGTAATTTAATACAGTCCACAAGTGAAGTAATTAATATTTTATAGAAATGTCTGTATTTTGAGACACATTAATCACACAGATTGCATTCAGAAAGCTGACTGGTTGATTTTGCTCTTTGCTTTAAAAAGAACATTTATTTTCACTTTTCTAAAAGTGTCATTTTAGCTCTTTCTGAAAAATAAAAGTTCATTTCTTTTTCCAGTTACATACATTACCTGGAGTACTCAAATGGTTGATGGGATAGGTAATAGTTGCCTTGTTTCAGAGGCTTGCCAGCTACAGAGCAGGTAATTTTTTCTGACAAACCCCCAACAGGAATCCATCCATGTCCTTAGTCTTCACTGGGTTCAACGAAGTCCCCTGTTTAGTCAGTGGGATGTTTGCCAGTAACTCCACTAGGATCCAAATTTCTCCCATCATGCATATATACAATTCATTAATACAATAAGATGCAAGCCGTGAGTGGCAAATAATCCCCAGCAGAGCTGAACCAAACCGACATCAAGAATACAGATATAGGGAGAACTCATGGTTTCCCCACTTTACACTGGGATATGAAACCCATTGTGGCCAAACAATGAACAAAATCAACTCTTCCGTCAGCTGTCAAAAACCCCTTTCTCCCTCAGGAGAGGTAACCAGATTCTCTGGCATTTGCCAAACCTTTGTATGTCACATGAATTGCTGACATCTGCCTCAGGCTTTTAAAATGTCTTTCAAGAGAGCTCTGCAGGAGTTAGAGTTGCTGGTCACGGTACGGAAGTATGTATTAGTTTTGCCGTTGAATTACTATGTGGAATCAACAAATTGCTTAGGGCTAGATTTAAAAAATAGCAATGTATACACAAAACAGAACACAAACATATCTAGAAAAGCCCTATCAATCTACTGCCAGACCACTCCGTGTTGTATTGCCCAGTGCATTCCCTTAGGAGCAGGAAATCCTGGACTCTGCTTCCAGCTCTGTAAACTATTTTGGTTCTTTTTATTTTTCTCTAGCAATTGTCTAACGCAGGATGGATAGAAAGACCAGCTTTTCAGCACCCTCCCTTACAGCTGGTGTCCTAACCATGGGGTTAGATTCATGCTCTTCTTTACACTCTTAGTTGTCATGCGAGTCTTTCCTTCATCTCTGCCCGGTGGCACATCTCCAACAGAAAACTCCAGTGGAAACACTTCCATCTTGCCTCTTGTCTGTGGTTTGGATCTTTCCACAGAAATAAAAGCTACAGGTTTGAATACTCTCCATCTGAAGAGAAAAGGTGAGGATGACATTGAACATATTTTCTGTTTCCCTAGATGATTTTCCACTGTGCTCAGCTCTTTGAACTAAGAAGCGTAGTTGCGCTTCCCTGACTTCCTTAGGGCATCTTTATATCACTCTCCATTCACCAGAAGATTCTTTGTATAGCAAGTCATTACTAAGGGCAGCCTGAGCATCTAGTCTGGTTTTGGATCCCATTCTTAGCACCAAATGCCTTAAACTTACAAGTTGTGACACCTAATTTATAGGTGCTTTTGCCTTTTACTGTAACTAATTCTTTGTTTTTAAAGCTCAGATTTTCACCTCAGATCCACTAACAAATTGCAATGTCATCTTTCAGGTTATCGTTAGGCTTCATTAATTTCAGATCTGTAAAAAGCATAGAAACCATCAGAAAAATGCAGAGTAGTACTCTTGGTATCATTGATTTTCTACAAGATAATAGGTCTGAACATCCCTGTACATGTTAACTTTCTACATGTTTGCCAACATGTTCAGCCAAGTTTGACATGTGAAGTTTGTAAAGTTAAGCATATATTTCAGTGATTACAGTGTCACAACTTCTCCCTGTGTGATGGATAAGAGGAAATGCCATTAAAACACATAACATCCATCATTATTTCTCCACGCTTTTATTTTTCAGGCATACACTTAAATTCCAGGTAGGCACTTAATACTTAATAACTAGATAGATAGATTAAGGGGCTTTATTAAGACATGCCATATATAGTTTCCATTTGTACATTGTCTATAGTAAACAAAAATACAAAACGTTGCACCCATTTTCTAACAAGGAAGATGCCTACCTTTATCCGATTTAATTTTGATTTGGTATCTGTAAATTATAGGTTGCGTTGTTAATTTCCTTAACAATCTTGACTGGACAATCTGAATGAAGAAAAGCTAGAATGAATTATCTTTAAAATAATTTGCAATCATTTATAAGTGCGTGTCTTTCATTATCTGTGAGACTGTAGGAAAACTGATTCCTTTGCATATAGGTTTACCATGATATAGCATTCTTTTGGGCTTTTTTTTTTTTCACTGAGCGGTTACTATATTCCATTTCATTTGCTCATGGTTAGAGTGAGAATACTCTGAAAAGAAGTTGCTCTATTGCATTTTTCATAAATCTCAGAAAAGTTGTGTGCTCAATGTAACATTCATACTTCTGAGTAAATCAGTAAGAAAATCACTAGCGATTGTTTTCATTTCCAAAGTTACAAGAGTCAACAGTAACTCGAGAAATTAAGTCAGTAATATTCTAGTTTATCTTTCTTATTTAAATAAATGTAATTTGTCAAATGATTACTCTATATTCTCCTGTGTCAGGTAAGGTTTCTCCCTGGCTCTTTTTAGTTTTTAAAAATATCATAGTCATCTTCTCTATTCTTCTTTTAGAAGTGGGCTTTTAAAAATCTACCAGAAGGATGTGAATCTGTGGGTTTTTTTGAAGTACGATCATCTTAGGGCATTCGAATAATGTATATACTGTTCTTATAGCCTTTTACATTTTAATATAAATGTCAGTAGTTTAATTCAGTCCAGACTATCTGTTTCTTTTCATACTGTAATCTAATTTAGTATTTTCACTCCATTTCCTCTCATTCAGATTCCTTGACCATTCGTACTACAGAGAGTGCTACCTCGATATGGATACTCAATTTTCAATTTATTTATTTGAAACATAAGCTGTTTAACTCTCTTTCCTGTTTTCTAATTAAAGTCCTCCAGCATGTACTTCCTAAGGCTGAAGAAGTAGATCCAGGCCTCTTATTAGAAGATGTAAACCCAGATCTAGACACAGCCTGCCTGGGCAGTGCCGCAAAAACTCACCAGCACTTCCTCAACACTCAAAATGGTGCATAATTCTGATGAGTAAGCCATTCTGATATGCAGCACAAGTAACACTGAAAATTACCCAGAGATAGGGCAAAGTGTTCATTTGTAGGAGTATTTCCTGTTGCTGAAATTGTGATCACAGGGATTTTAAAGTGAGATAGTTCAGCTGTTCAAAATCTCTTGCTTCTCCCCACGATTAAGATTTTGAAGTGAGTTGATGTCATCGTCAATATACTTTGAAAACCGTACTTTTTTAATATGGTTCATTTTGAAAATAGATTGATGGACTAGGTAGCAGAAATACAACCCTGAAGAACTACTTGACCCTAAAGATTTCCTCAGTCCCTCCACATACATTAAGGGCCCTGTGACCGCAGGCCGCTCGTGCCCTTTAATACGTTGGCAGAGTCAGCAGAAAGTGCAGAAAGTCGGCACAAAGTGATGTAGTGTGAGGGAACCTGCTTTTGCTGAAAATTAAATTCCCATTTTCCTGAAAATGAAACCAGCAGTTTCACTGGTCATAACACCAAAACAAAAAGCCTTTGGTTGTCAAATCCAGAGTTTAGGACCAGGACTATTAACAAATTCCTATGTAGACTCATATATTACATCGGAGTAATGACTTTGTGCTACATTTTAAATATTTTAATATCAGTCATCAGCTTGCAACTGACCATGAGACCATTGCTATGGTAACATTTGGCCAATTTCCGAAAAATATTCTTCTGCTTTTAAAAGATCAGACAATACTGTGGGTGAGTAAAGTAAAGCTATGTTCCACAGTTCTCCAAACAGATTTTAAAGAATTTTTTCCACAAGTATTTCTTTTAAAATGCTAATAAAATTAGGTTTCTAGTGGGATTGCTTAAGACCTTCAAGGATCTATGCTGAACAAAGAAAACCTATCTATTTTAAAGAATTAATATATCAGGAAAGGAATTTCTATTCTTGTTTTTAAATCACTTTCAAAAGTTATACAAGCCTGTAAAACCACATTCTGATACCATCACCTCTAGCAGTTTTTACCCAGTATTTGACATTGACATAGTTTTCACAACTTTATTTTCAAAAATAGAAATAGTGAATGTCTCAAAAAAGAATAATTAAAAAAAACCTGGCTCAGGCATAACCTGCTGAAGACGGCAGCACAGAAGTAGACTAACAGAAAAGAGCAAAACACTTGACTAAAACCTGATTTGTACTCTACATAGGACAACATCCTTTTATTTGGTTTTGGTTTGGTTTTATTTTGTTGCTGTTGTTTGGTTTTGGTTTTGTTTCGTTTTGTTGTTTGTTTGTTGGGGTTTTTTTATGTGGTTAGCCCAGGAAATTACTATCTGCTCCCAATAACCAGCAAGACAAATGTAAGAAACATTTTCTGTTGTCTCAAGGTTCCTAGAAGAATGTGCATATTCCTTTCGTACGAGAACTTTTCAGCCATGGTGTAGAAATGTATCCTTTTTTGCTCCTACTTATGGTTTTTACCCAAGAATTCTTAAAACCTGCAGGCAGTGCAAAATGCTCAGCAGCTGCTTTTGAGAGCACTTCACCTGGGACGCGGGGAACTGTGTATTTTTGAGTTCAAACAATTTTTTCTTGCAGCCCCCATAGCCTGGCAGTTGGGCTCCGTCCATGACCTACTGTAACAGCTGTATTTGTTAGGCTGGATTCTTCAGGCCACTAAGCCTGAATTAAAGAAGATCTAAAGGTTTGCAAATGACTAGGCTAAGGAGACTCTCTGGCCTTGTTCCAGGCACCCCTGGAAGTCAGCAACCAATGGCTCCCCTTTTTCCAGGAGCTACCTGAGGTCAAAGCAAGACCCAACAGAAGCTCCATAAAAGCAGAAAAACTACTGATCTTGCAGCAGCTATTCCCAAACTAATCCTGATTAGTCCCTGTGTCAGGGACAGCAAGGAGGGACACAAAGCTGCCTTTGGGGCATCTCAGGATTCCTTCATGCCAAAGGTACCCTTAATAGCACATTTAGAAATGCATTTGAGTTACTTTACACCATTTTAACATGCACTGGGGATCTGTCACAAGGATGTGGAGATCGCATCCGAAAGGTCAGCAGACCTAATCTATTATTTTCTTAGCTGTCACTCACTTACCTGGCAAGAGGTGACTCAGAAGAGGGATCAGGGTTCATGGCAGATAACATCTGGATACAAGTTCCAGTGCAATGGCTTAAGGTAATCTTTGTACAGGCAGGGGATTACCTTCAGTTATCTGCTCTAGCTGGCCCTGCTTTCAGCAGGATGTTGTTCCAGACAAGGTCCAGAGATCCTTTCCAAACAACATGATTCCCCAATTTTATGAATATCAATCAGTATAATAACATTGCTAGTACCTCTGAACACATTTGGCAACAAAAGTACTGGAAAATCTATATACCCTTTCAGAATTTGCATTTTAAATCAGAAACACTTCAGAAAAGAGTCACAAGCTTGGGCAGAAGTTTGGAAAGCCTGTCTTACACTGTACTTTTTACTTCTCCATTGTACTTCAGAAACAGAACAAGAGCAGACTTGTTCATGCCCTCTATGTATTTGCACTGGAGAAGATTTGGATAGTAAAGGACTCCTTAGGCTAGTAGTCAAAACAATATTGATTATAAGTTGCTGGCTTTTTTGTTTCAGTAATAAATTCATTTGATTTGAAGCAGTATTTCAGAAGAACTAAGAAAATAACAAATTTCAGTACAAGGTGGCAAATGTATCTGAAAAGAAAGAAAGAAGATCAAAGGGAATGTGGAGAATTTTTAAGATATAAGAATATTTCATTTCAACTTTTGCTAAATGTCATTCAAAATTGCTTCAATTTTTTCATTAAGACTTTTTAAAATTAAGATTTAAGCCTTTTCTGTAGAACTTCTAATGAGAAGTTGAAAATAAGTTTAAAAGAAAAAAACTTAAAAGAGTTTATTTAACCAGATGAAGAAATAAATTAATTTTCTTTATAGAAAAGACATTATGAATTAATCTAAATTTTTCTTACATTTTTTCTCTCTTTGAAAATAAAAGCCAATCTATATTTTCCCAACATAAGCTTCCACTCAAATTTTATGAAGACTGGCTGGCATATTCATGGGGTTCTGGATGGATTATTATCCTGTATTTATTGAAAGAAAACCTCCACCACTTGCCCAGCTTAAGTAAGAGATACAGTGGATGAAAATTATCAAACTAGATAATTGGGAAGAGAAACAAAGTGCAGATATTTAAATATAACAATATTTAATCTTTCAAGTACCTTACTAAAACCTGTGGAGTTTTCTATGCAAACGAGATTTTATTGATCTTTAAAATATGCTCTAATTCAGTAAAAGTTATAGTCCGTGCTATGAAGGAGATGAGGCCAAATGATACTATTCTTCTCTTGTCTCAAAAAATCAATGAATCTGGCCAATAAAATTCAGCATCAATGGATGCGCAGCAATCAGCCACAAGCGCTGAATCACTTATTGTGAGGGACTAGAGCAAGTGCTTCTCTGTTGATTTTTACATCAAAAATTGATGCTGTCAGCATAAAATCTCAAGCTTTCATTTCTAGAAAAGAATGAAAATGGAACACAGTGGAGACAGAAGAATAAAAAAACTTTATTTTGTGACTAAGCACTAAATTAGTAGCAATAAATATTTACAACAGCCTAGTCCTGCAAAGATTTGATGCTCTATGTCAGCTGGAGACTTTGTTTCAAAGCAGAGTTACAGAATTTCACACTCTGCCTTCATTTATTCATGCAAAAATGACTAACATTACTGTTGCACCACAGGACTTCATTGTATTTTACTGCAGATATTTATATTCATTTAGCTCTGTTCATTATTGTGGCATTCTAATGTATACTTTTGAATGTATTAATCACAGCTATTATAGGACAGAAAGGAAATAGAATATGTTCCTGTAATAATATATTGGAAGTTTAATTTTAATTTAATATGCTCTAAAATCAAACAAATTATAGATACAAAGCATTTAATTAAACTGATTACTCTGGCTGTGCCCATTCTATCTCTGTTAATAGCACACAGATGCGTATATCATTTGGCAGACTCAGTCTGGTGCCCTGGCCTGGGCCAAGCCCATTAGGATGTCCATCTCATGCTTTGGAAGGAGCACCCTGAACTATCCCACTGGTCTTTGCAATCTACAACCAGAAGCTTTTCTACTATGCAAAAGTTCAATACACTCCCCTGCCTCAGCTATGTCTTGTGACCACCCCGGCATGCTTTAAATAATCTAGATCCCATTTTTTGCTGTCCTTCAGGTTTCATCCTGAAACTGAGGGGCAGCCAGCCCACTTCAGGGCCCCCCTCCATCTCCATCAGATGGCCAGGCAAACTGGGGGTGGAACTAGCAGGCCTCACCTGCTCTGTACCCATGTACAGGAGAAGAGCAGCCCTGCCTCTGTCTGTAGATCAGGCTTCAGGTATAGTCCAAGACGCTCTCACTTTTTTAGAGTGCCAGGCACGGGCAAGAGAAGCTACCACCAACCACACAGCACTCCAGACCTGCCATGGCCAGAAGTCTTTGTTAGATATGGCAGTGCCTGCACAAGAACGAAGCACACATGTGCACAATGCAAATTTAAACATTCCTCTCTGCAGGAAAACGGAGGAACCTACTTTCACATTTTACCACTTTAAATGTACACCTGCAGCCAAGTTAATAAGCCAGTATGGGATGCCTGCAGAGGGTGCTTCATGTTTTCTCACTTTCAAGTGGCTCAGGTGCCATGACCAGCTATACAAACCAAGTTCACTTTCTCCTGTCCAGGTGTTCTGCTGTTTTTCAGCACACATAGGGTGGCACTCCCTTCCTGACAGCGGAGACAGAGAGACATTCACGATGCCAAGTTAGCTACCAGCCCTGCAGATGGTGCATTCCTTGGGCTATGGATCATATGGTTCTAACTAGTCTGTCAGAGTCCACAAAGGGAGTTACCAACAATGCTCCTTTCCCAAACTTCCTTATTCTCAGAGGATACACATTTGTGAGCCATACTAATGGAGTGCTTTGCCCAGGACCTGGTGGCATGGGAAGCTAGGAGACAAGTGGGTGGGACATGGCCATTACCCAAACCTGGCATGTAATCAGGCTATTGTCCCCTTGCCTGGCATTACTTCCACAGAAAGAAAGCAGCAGTCACCAACTTGCCCTGCTGTCCCAGCAGGAAACCCCTTTCTCCTTCTTAGAGTTATCTGATATTGTGCAGAGCCATTCCCTGTTTTCCTAGTGAGCCAGCAACAAGGAGGTGAAGCAACCAGAATGTGACCAGAACCGTGCATAGAAAATCCACAGGGGGAAGCATGCTAACTTGTGCCTCAACCAGCCCATGACTCAAGCCAAGGCCAGAAGAAGGGGGAGGTGCCTGAGAGGATGTCTAGTTAGGGTAGGGAGGGCCTGATCATGACCAGATCATGCCATGTAATCATAACAGAATCCTGTCAGGTAATTGTTTACCCATCTGAATGGTGTGTTTGCATTCAGCAGTTGCGTAGAGCAACTTGAACATGCTGCCATGGCAGCTAATCCAGGCTGGCATAGAAGGGGGAAGGAGGATTGTGTGCACGAGTCACCTGCAGATGCCTGGGAAGGTCTATCTCCCTGAGGGAAGAAAAGCCTTCTAGCACTGCAGTCAGCACAGCGGTCACCTGGCCGTGGCACAGCTTGTTACCAGGTGGAGCTGCCAGCCAACCTGCTACACCTACCACTGCTTCTCCCCAGCACAGAGAATGGCTCCATCGGTGAGCAGTCCAGAATTCCCCCTCATCCAGGAGAAGGGGAGAGCAGATGGATAGGGAAGGGGTGAGCTGTTTCTGAAAGGCTCCCTTTCTCCACAAGAGTGCTATGTCCTACCTTTGTCTTTGCTTTTATCTGGCTAGAACTTGCCTATCATTATCAGATGTCCCAAATCTAAGCAGAACAGTCCCTCATTACCTACACAAGCCTTCTTCCCCGCTCCCAAAACATTAAACATACTCATCACAGCTCAGCTCCTCTCCAGATGTTTAGCTGGTCCACATGTCCTGGTTTCAGCTCCTTATGAAGGGAAGAGGAGGAGAAAGCAGCTACAGGTGGGTCTCCTGAATTCTAGAGACTTGTCTGTCTGCAAAGGTTAGTGTTGTCTGCAAAGGTTAGTCTCATCTGCAAAAGTTAGTGTCACAGATGTGGATACTTCTTCGGACTCAGTGTAACTCTTCCTTGCTCTGTGAACAGCCAATGTAGGGCAGCTCTGCCCTGCTCAGAATACAGTCCTGTCAGGCGGCTTTCTTGCCAGAGGAGTAATGAATCCTCATCTCAGTTTGTACTGATGAGTGTCTGGACCTCTTCTGAGCTCAGGTTATTCCTTGGCGTTTTGCTGTGGTGCCAAATAGGTGGAACTGAATGGCTTTTTACAGTGTGTACCTGAGGATGGTGAACATGTGCAAGGTGCGAGGGCATGGTGGGATTTAAGGAGCTATCAAGACTTGGCAGACTTGCAAGTGAGCTGCACTCACTGTTTGTAGGGAGCACTGGGATGCAACTATGCATGATGTGCAGCACCTCTACCTGCACAGGTTGCCTCGGAAAGGGAACCCAGGGTGTGCTCCAGCACGCCATGTTGCCTGGGCAATGCAGATTATCAGTGGTCTGGCACTCCCAAACAAAGTCCACAATGGTCCAGCTTGGCAGAACAGATGAACTCTGAAAAAAAAGTCGCTGCTAAAAACATAGCACACCATCATTGGAAAAAATAAGCCTGACCACAAACTCCAGGTCAGACTTGTCTGTCTCTTGCCAGGTGCCTGCTGGCACCTCTTCAGACCAGACTTTAGGTTCGGGATGTGAGCTGGGAAGTAGGAAGCGAGCAGGCCTGAACTGAGGAAGAACAACTTATTTTGCATTTCCCCTCTCATCCTCACTGTGCAAATTATTTGTATTTGCCAGAAAGAACTGACAAAGGGAATGAAATGTTGGGATGAAGTGAAATAACACAGGAACTTATAGCAGAATGCTGTTCAATCACAGCCAGAGCTAGAAAGACCTCCAGAATAAGTGTATTGTGTTTGAAGAGAGACATGCTAATTCCTTGCTTATATGATAGGCAGAGCTGTAGCAGAGCTCCAGATGAAAATAAACTTCTAGGTTATACTGATGTTATATATACAAGCTATCGAAGAACATAATACCAAGAAAAGCATGATACTATGCGAAACCAATCCATATAAATCTTTCATAGTGTATATATCCTCCCTGGAAAGAGTACAAAGGATATGTGGTATGTCTAATCTATTGCTGAATTGAATATTCTTTTATATTTATTTACTAGCAGACAGGTACAGCATACCAAATTTATGAACTGAATTTTGCTTTTCTGGCTTGTGAGTTCATAATATGTGCATAAGATATTTTCACTGTAAAGATACTGAAGACAAACTTGTAACTTGTCTTACAAACATGGCTTTGAAATTAAGAAAAATTTGGGACAAAATTGTATCTTTTCCAAGTTCATCATTCTTAATTTTCACCAAAAATGCAGTTTATCATTAAAAAAATAAGGATATGAATAATTTTCTGGGCATTCAAATTAACTGATATGGCTCAACTTCATAATATTTGAGTTAGTAACAATTATAGGAGGGGTTTTTTTGTCTGGATATAGTGCTATAATCAGGTAAACTTTTTATAACAAAGGCTTAGTAGTACTTTTTGTAGGATAGCTCCAAATAGCCAGCAATTGACACAATAAATTCTTGGGGATGATCTTGAAATTTCCTTGAAGTTGGCTCCACCAGAGAGAAAAAAAAAATGACAGGGAGAGAGAAGGGACACAGAAGAGGTGGGAGATCAGAAACCAAATGAAAGATGGGAAAAGGTTGGTGCAGAAATCCTCCAGAAAAGATGCTGGGTTCACTGACCTGCTCCTCTGCTTATTCCCTGTCCCTTCCCAGAAAGGCTCATGTTTTTTCACGTTTTCTATTGTAAAGAGAGAAATCTCCTCAGCTTCTGCTTACAGACTCTTCTCTAGTGACATCACTCTGATTGCATCTGCAGCTTTACAATACAGTACTTTTGTTGTAGTAAAAGGTGGCATGAAAATGAAATGCAGGGGGGACAGAGCATTGTAGATATGAGGCATACATTTTCTTTCTTCTAAGGCAGTTGTTTGTCAAATACAGTCTTTGATTCTTTTCCTATTAAGTTCTCACAAATTTAAGTAGTAAGGCAGATTTTAACTTACAGCCACACTATCAGTACCAGAATTTTTTTCTGTACCACATGCTTAATTTTATCATTTTCTTCACTGTCACTAGTTGGTTTTGAATCTGTGGTCAGATTAAGAAATTTGATACATGGTATTTTCAATGTAAATGGATTTCTTGCCATTATAAAAAATATATTGTTCCAAGTATTGACTGTAAAAGTCATAGAGCTGTAGATCATCTCCCCTGGGAATTTTTTAGTATCCTTCCAATTAGTTAGTCAATAAGATCTTCTTATAAACATGATAGTTTATTCTTCTCTAGGGATTTCCTTCTACACTCATCATCCAAGTTGTTTCCAGAAGAGGAAGAAACCTTTTAAAGCATCTGCTCCCCCAGCACAGCATTTATGATGACTAATATGCATCCCATGCTATGAATGATACAGAAGCAACTGCATGGTTATTTGCTCTTTTCTTTTAAAATATTTGCTGTATTTTATTTCTAGTCAACTGTCTCTTTTGGTAATACTCCGACAAATGACAATAATAACGCCCCCCCATATAAAGTGAGCTGTCACTGTATTTACATTCCAAAGTATACGTAGATTTACATGCAGAAGATACACAGGATACACATCTCAGAAACTTCAGATGATTCTGTTCACATCAATTTTTTTTCATTCAAGGGAAAAAGTCTAACAATAAAATAATTAAAAGGTCCTCCAGGCAGATAACGATCGTATAATTCAATTAATATATACATTTGTGTTATTTTATTTAAATGCAATATATTTACGTAAGATGAAATTCCTCGATTAAAATAAAAACCCTTGAAAGTTTGTATGCATTACCTCAGTCCTATATCCTGCATTTTCTTTCACAGAGATTTTACCGTATAAAAATCTCTGTACAAACTAGTACAGTTTGTTTCTCCTACTGCTTCCATTGTAGACGGGGCAGAGGCTGGGAGCTTGGACCCCAGGTGATGGGGACAGTCACTCCCTTGCTGCTGAGGGTGACCCACCACGGTCGCGCCCAGAGCGCCGCACTCTGCTGCACCTGTTAGCCAGCCCCTTGGAGTGTGATGCTACAACTTTACAACCTGGGCTCACAAAAATGGCTGTAAATTCCGGTATTCAGATTAGTATGACAATGTCATCACACAAGCTTGAGGCAAACCTCCCTTATCAGCCCTGCGCCGGCTTGTCAAGAAGGACAACTTGGGCAGAGGTGAGGAAGAGTCAGAGATAAAACCAGTGCAGCTCAAAACCCGCTGCTACGGGCAATGGAGCTGCAGCTGGCTCAAGCGGCTTGGAGCAGTGGACTTTGGCCCAGACATAGCTAATATAAAAGGTAAATAACAGTCACTGGGACTGCCATTTAGTGTCATACATACTCCGCATGGTCTGTCTGTCATTTTGCTTGCCTTCAGCTTACTAACTCAGTGGCTGTAGGGTGAGTTGGACCACTTGAGCAGAAAGCTGATTCCTCCAAAGCAAGACCAAAAAATAAAAAAAGATTATGTAAAATAGCAGCTAAAATACTGCCAGACCAGGGAATTAAGTCACTTTTCAGCCTAGATTTTATGTAAGAGATGGAGTGGAAACATATGAGAGGGACAGAGAGACAAAGAAAACAGGACTGTCATTTTCAGCATCTAACTACAGGTAAACCAAATGGTGTATAACATGAAGCTGCACCCTGCACTGAAGGGGGCAATTACGTGAACTGCACGACAGATTTACAGCACTTTTTCAAAGCACAGTTCTACAAAATCTAATGCCCCCTAAATGAAGTCATGTAAGTTCAAAATGACCAGGAGTGAAATAGCAAGGTTTTAGAAAAGCTATTAAGTTGAAAAATAACAGAAATGTATTCACACAGCCGTAAAATCAGAGTCAGAATTATTCAACAGAGGTTTTTATTAAATAAATGAAGTATATTTAAAACTAAATTCTCAGCCTTGGACAAAGCTCAAGTAGAGCTGTCTGTCATAGACAAACCTGGTAAACAGAATTTTGCCACTAAGCTGAAGTTTTCACAATCCTCTGCAATCTAGAGAGTGAACCAGCGAATTTTCATAGTGACATATACCTCCACAAAATGTATTTTTGCCTCATTCTAAGTCCTGTGAATCATGTTAGAAAGGAATGACAACAAATAGCAATAAACAGCATGTGTGAGTACAGCTTCTCTCAATACCACATCACTTACACACAGCACTTGTGCAAGATGCTACTGTCTTGAGGACCTTGATTAGGTAGGCAAGCATTCAATCCCCAATATATACTTTTGAGTCTAATGTGTACTATTGTATTATTCAAATCTTGGATGAAACATCTCACTTTAGCAATAAAACTGGTCACAGCCCTAGAGAAGAAAGTAAAGTTCAATTTTAAAAACAGACCTGGTAGGAGACAGTATTTTAGTTGTTGTTTTGCATCATCTTTTCTTCAGGGAGTTTTGTTCTATAACAAGCTTTTTTCTTTTTCTAATTTTTGGTTATTAAGAATAGTTCTTGTAGTAGCAAAGAGCTGACACAGAAAGGAGCTCATAATAATTGAGAAACTTTCAAAAAGGAGGAAATGCTTTTCTTTTAAAACCAACAATTTTGGATCACGCAGTGTTTCAGCATTTGATGTTCTCCTTCAGAACAGTCTTTGTTCTGGAGAAAATATTCAGTGAACACTGAATGTTTCAAGATACTTATAAAACAAAAGAAGAAATAAGAAACAGTAGAGATTTGATACAGGCTCCAGAGCCATAGTAAAAAAAAAAAAAAACCACCTTAAATTCATGTTTACTTTCCTTCGGTGGCAGGAAAAAGGAACTCTCTTAAACACGTGTGGCTTGCCTTTTATTTTTAAACAGAAAAACCTGTAGATCACAAAAATTATACCCCTTCAGAGATGTGCTCGCAATTTCTCATCACAGCAGCTGCCCACAATTATTGTCAACAATACCAGAGTTTGAGTCACTAGATGCAGGAAAGCACTCCTGGCAGAAGGTCCTTGATCCCTCCCCTGTAGAAAGTCAGCAGCAACCTTAACCCATGAGGTCCACTGCAGATGACTGCTCTTTGGGACCATCAACTTTTCCCTGGGCAAAGCTCCCACAGACTTCCAATGGACAGCGTTTTATCTGCATAAGCACCTCAGGCCCAGGACTTGAGTACCAACATAGTGCTTCCCAGGGAACAGCAACTGGTCATTCATTCACACATTTCCAGTGTGTCTTTCACTACGATGTCCAGGCAGGAGGTCCAAGATCAGTAAAAGTGTTAGTTTGCCATTCAATTTTGCTACTATCATCCTATGAAATATTTACTCTAGTTCCTCTAACCAAACACGTCTTGAGGAAAAAAAATGTCTATAGTAAAAACTTTGCTGGCATAAATCAATTTGTAGGCACAGGCAAAGTTTTAGTCACCATATCATAAAAGGGATCATGACTTTGCGGAAGATTTGGTCCCAGGAGAAGTCCATGAGATTACTTGCATTAATGGTGCTTTTGGGAATTACAATCCCAAACTGTTCAGCTTTATCCTGCAAGGCCAGGTGATGTAAGAGGGAACGATACTGTGATTCAGAGCTGCAAAATGAGAGTTGGAGTCCATAAAAAAGCATTGCAGACTCTTTCTGTGATGGTCTTCTGTTGTGCTCATTTGGGGTGAAGCTGCCAAACAGCTCCCCGGAGGTGTCCAGAAAGCAACGTGCTACTGTTGATATAATGATGAATGCCAGTTTATCAGTATTTTCGGCCCCTCATCTTACTGCCTCCCTTTTGTCCCCTACTCTGTTTGAGCCATGAAGTTTGCATTTCTGTGGTCATGAATACACTAAATATATAAAAGATTGCAAATAGTCTAAGGACTTTTTAAAGCTCAAATTTAATTAAGCTTTGGGTTAAAGAATACCTGAGATTTATACACGCAGAGTTGCTGTCAAGGGGAAAATAGCACAGTGTTATTCATTTCTTTCAAATATTGTTAAATGAGTTAAATTTCTGAAAAGAGTGACTATGCATGCTCGTATTGGCTATATGCATCAGAATTAGAAAATCTCTAGTATTTGTGATTAATTCTTTGATGATTAGAACAATTGAAAAACAGAACAGGGGGGACTATCATCAATTCAGATGGAGCTCTCCACGTGACTAGGAGCATAGGTTCTAAGGAAGAACCTGAGTGGTGTGGCATCTCCTGTCCTGTGAAGTCCTCGTGACTGAGAAACTGCGTACGCTTTGTACTGTCAGGCATGCAGTAACATAAGAAACAAAAATCACTGTGATTTTTCAAAATGCCCACATGCCTGATTCCCAGGAAAATAACAGTGCCAGACACGCAGATGCTTTGAAAACTATAATAGTAGACACCACACCGAACTATTAGAGGTTTAAGTACCTGTAATATCTGTCCCTTACTGCCTAATGATTTTTACGAAACCTTTTTAGCTACAGACTTAGGTTTCATTCTAGTGAGTTTGCTGTCAGACTGGGGCTCACAGTCTAGCCATATTGCAGCAAATTTGCCCTAGTGTTAGTCCTTACGCTGACACTTTGATAAACTGAAACTCCAGCTCTGATGAGAAATAGTGTGATAATAATCTCTGGCAAACATTCACCAAAAAAAAAGGGAAGTAGGGGCAGCAGTGTAATGTATTGCTTCCCAGCATTAGAGACAGTTCCTACAGAGACATCTGGGCAGTACATTGTGCTCTTGCTTTCTCTCTCCCTTGCACTTTGTCTCTCTCTCCCTCTCTTTGCTTCTCAAACACACTTTTAATTTTGGGAAACAGAAATGTAATGAGATCCAACCCATAATTTAAGGTTAATTTAACATTAAGTTCGAACGGAAGGTCTGAAACCGATGGTATACCTCGTTCTTTAGCATAAATCAAGAGTAAAGAGCTGGGAAATCAGGCCCTATAATCATAATGAACCAAAAACACTGAGCATGATCAAATCAAGCCATAGTTTAAATATGTGTAAATTTATTTTATCAGTGATTCACTTGATTTATTTTATTTAATTTATCTCTTTGTTAACCTAGGATTTTTGATCAAACACACAGAACCCAGGACTGTGTCTGAAGTTATTTATTTGGTTTGCCATGATTATTTCTTTAGTTTAAAAAGACCCACAAATTGTTGAGTTGTCCTTTCCTTAATGCATGATGCAATCAAGCTTCCCAGGTTGCTTACAGCTCCTAGCATGCTGTTAATTACAGCAGGTGACAATAGCGACAGACACACTCCCAAGCATCTTCCTCTCTGGTGAAGCACACAGCTGATGTACTGTGTCACTGGCTGCTTCAAGCACCCAAAAGAAAAAAAAAAATGCTAAAAATTCAAGCAGAAGATAGTGTGCACATAACTTTTGCATCCTGGTGGTCAATTAGTATTGTTAGAACAATTAGAAGGTTCCAGTCACAATTAGATACTGAGTAACTGTACATTTTGTGTGCTTGTTCCTTCTACGGATGCACCTTGTGAAAGGAGAGAATAAAAACCATGTACAGATGAGATAAGAACCTGTGCTTGTGGGACAGTATCATAGGACTTATATTTTGAGTTTAGAAGAATTTCTGTTTCAATATGTTCATTGAATTAACTAGTAACTGATAGATGCAACACATCAAAACCATGAAAAATGGCTACAGAGTAAAACTTATGAAGACATAAAAATCACTTTAGGAGCCTAAATTTCATTTTGAAAATTGATTTGAGCTGAATTCCCAGCTGTCAGATGTTTAAAAAATGTTTATATAGTTGAGGGAGCACACAGGCACCTATTACTGAGTATTTACACTTGTTGAGTATTTTCAACTATCCCACTAAGGTCCAGACTTCCAAAAGGACCTCAATTGTATTGTTTCTAACAAAGGTACAGTGCTATAAATTGAAGACCATCTCTCCAAAGAAGATCTGTTATTCGGTACATATATATAGCTTAAGGAATCCTGGAATTGACGTGGTTCTTTTAAAGTATGCGATGAAAACACAGGCTAGATCTAACAAATCTTGAGCTACAGCTGGAAGATTCAGCATAACTAACTTCACTTAGGCTGATAATCTCGGTGGCTTTTAATCATTCACCATTAGAACAATAAGAGACATAAGAAAAAAGACTGAAGTGGTAAGAAATATTTCAAAATTTCTGTCTGGTTAAAGATAAAATAATATTAAAATAAATAAAAAATAATATAATAATATTAAATTAATTCCAATATATTCTGTAATTCTTAAATAACCTTGCTCCAGATCTTACTCAACAGGAAAAAAAATGAGTGCCCTTATTAATGTAATACGTAAGAAACAAGGCCTTAAGATCTAAGCTGCTCATCTCTTGAATTTGTTAGAAAGTACTTGTTTTCCTCTGTTGAATCCTCAGTTTGGAGTAAATGCAAGATTCCCACACCCTATGGCTCCAGCTTTCAGTAGGAGTTGTCAAGATGCCAAAAGAGGAAAATAGGAAGAAAAGGGCAGGGTGTTAGGACTTTCCTGCATGCCTACTCTTGTTCAGCTCTTCCATCTCTTGTCAGAGATGTAGAGTTGGACAAGTCAGTCAGTTCAAAGTAAGTTCACAATAACTTCACTGATGGATTGAGAATCAGGCCTTGCTGGCTGAAGGAAAAGGAAATAAGAGGGAGAAATGGGAATGCCCATGTCGTAAGTGCCTTTTTATTACAGCAGAAACTCCTTGACTTCCTGCCTCCCTCTGAAATTGAGAGAGAGAGATAGAGGATAGAAATAGAGTAGAAAGGAAAACCTTCACTGTGTCTTCTGCTTTATCTTTAATTGAACTATGAAGTCTATTTTCTACTTTTCATTATCTATGTATTTCACTAATACAAGACTAGCGAATAATTTGAAGAGTAAATGTACAGAATTATTAAATCTAATTACTCAACAGCTTTCATTAACATTTTAAATGCATAATTTTTATTATTTTTTAATAAATGCAAAGACTACATTTTTTCTTATTTTAATGTTCTGTGTGTAAAAAGCTAACTGGAATACTTTTACTCTTTAAAAAATTAACATGCAGAGTGTACCAAAATAACAAAATACAAGAATTAAAAACAAGTAGAATAAATATGTTATATTAGTTACAATTTGCCTACTTGCTGGTATATTGTCCAGTCTTCACATTATGAAACACTACTGAAAATACTGCAGATTGTGAAAAGACCTATGATGAGCATTATTCCCACCCAACATTTGTTTGAGCCATGAAGTTTGCATTTCTGTGGTCATGAATACACTAAATATATAAAAGATTTCAAATAGTCTAAGGACTTTTTAAAGCTCAAATTTAACTAAGCTTTGGGTTAAAGAATACCTGAGATTTATACACGCAGAGTTGCTGTCAAGGGGAAAATAGCACAGTGTTATTCATTTCTTTCAAATATTGTTAAATGAGTTAAATTTCTGAAAAGAGTGACTATGCATGCTCGTATTGGCTATATGCATCAGAATTAGAAGTTTTATTCTCATTTTAGTCTATTGTCAAAAAAATCTTCTCTTAGTCATATTACTCTCCAAATCTGAAAACATATTTTTATCTCACCTTTCAATTTTTGGATAACACTATGTACTCCGAAGATCATTTTCTGTGAGGGGACAACATGAAAATTATAAACAATTTATGTCCAGGTCTGTGCTACAAGAGCATCTTTAATTGTTAAAGTAGAAACAAAATCTTCCCAGCCTCATGCAGAAGCACAAGTAAATCAGCTTTGGGTTTCTAACACTGCAGAGATATAAGTTATTAAAAATTATCAGCTTTGGGCTTACAAGAATAAACAGTAACAAAAACGTTTATATTGGTTTTATGGTTGGGAAAGTCCTCTTAATGGTCTACACATTTACCTAAGTTTAATAGCTTCAAATTTAACCTTACACTGTTTCTCCGTCTGTCTGTACATTCCGCTGGGTAGATCTGATGACACTGGAATACATTTTTCATTTTCTGAGTCCACTGCAGGGAACAACGCTGCCTCAGCCTGCACCAGCTCAAGGAACGCTGCATGTTTGAGCAACGCCTTGCTGCAGGGCCTCGCAGCTGGTCAGGAGTCCACAGCCCTCAGTCCTGCTAATACGGGAAAGACCGAAGGTTGTCGCAGATGGTTGCCATTAGCCATGGGTGACTTACCTTCAGGAGAGTCACATCTGGGCATCAAAGAACTCCACCTACTTAGTGCATCTACATGTGCTGCAAGAACAGTGGCGGTATCAGGCTCCGTCACAGCAAGCAGCGTCTTCCTGAACAGACATCAGACAGGGATTATTCAGAGTTGGAGACCGAGCCGTGTGTGGGACAGGGCATCTAGCAGGAACCGTCAGCTGAAGAGGTGGACATGCACATGTATGTCTTTGATCACTAAGCCCTCATCCAAAATGGCCCGCCCAGGATATGAGTTTTCTGTAATTTTGGAGAGGCCCAAATGTAGAGAGATTCTTTTTCAAGCTTTCCCTTGACCTGCAGACTTTGTGCAGTGTTATAAGTGCACAAGTGTGGGAGGGGGGAATGAGCTGGATTTCCCCTTTGTTAATATCCAGGACCCATCAGAAGTATCACGCTGCATCAGTCAGTTTAAATAAGTAAGTAGTTATCACTTAGGTATGGCACTAACATCTTATTAACTGCCACTGTATTTTAGAAATGTAAAAGAATCAGAATGGTAAAACATACTTTCAGTTCCTATTGAAATTTTACTTAATCCTGCTTAAATTAAATTAATCTTTTTTAAATGCTGACATAAAAGCCACAAAATTAGGACCCCAACTACATCCCTATATCATGGCAATTATTTTGAGAAAAATTATAATAATCCTTATTCCTTTTATCATCATGGTAGCAATTCATTATTCCTCTGCTCAGAAGGATTTTAATGCAATGTATAGAATAGGCCCTTCACTTCTACTGGAATCATATTTACTAAATCCACAAGTTATTTTCTCAAATTTTATTTCATAGGTTGCATTTTTTTCTCCCAGTTTCAGAGGCCTATTTGTACATGTACTATACATTGACATAAAACAGTAAAATAACAACTGACAGGCACTGTAGGATTGCAGTAATTATTTTAAAATAAGGCTGATTTGCTCTACCGTTTCTTTCCCTGAGGCAAATAACTGGAGGCTAGTTACGCTGTGATTCAACAAGCCAGAGGAAAAACACCTGTTGCATATGATTATTCTCTATTAAAATGCAATGAATAATTCAACATGAATATTTGGAAAAGCAGCATTGTTATCATGCCTCTCAGTTCTTAAGAAAGTGTCTGTATCAGAAGAGAGAGAGGGGGTCAGGTCAACCCAAAATATTGGTTGTGTCCCATCAGGGGTACCAGTCCATCCACTTTCTTAAACTTTCCAAATATGTGATTGTGCTTTTCCCTGTCACTGGCAGAGCAGTGATACAGCTTCATTAACCTGAGTTCTGCTGATTTTCTACATTATATTATTATGTACATAGATTTAAGTCAGCTGAAAAACCCCATCAGAGCATGATGGTCTTGTGCAATGGTCATTCGAAATATGCAATTCCAAAGTTAAGGCAGTGTAATTAAGGTGAATTTTATAGTGATCTGTCTCATGTTTCATCTGAAATACTTTCCCATTTCACTAAAGTCAATAGTTAAGTTCCTGCTGGTTGCAGCAGAACCTAGGTAGATGTTACTTTTCATGTCAGTGATTCAGTGTATTTTCCAAGAAGTCCTTTATTGCTAAAATTTAATGAAAGGTAAGTTTCATGCATTGACATTTTCAAGCGTACACCACCTTGGGATTACCAAAAGCTCAAAAGATCATGAAGGTCTCAAATATGCCAACCAACTAATAGAAAATGCTGAGCATCCTCAACTAAACATACATGAAGAATGCTCAACAACTTGCAGCACTGGGCTCTCATGAAAGAAGAGAAAATTTCTTACCAGTACAAATAGATGCAAAGTTAAAATACATATTTATTTCTTCTCACTGAGCTCTAATAATCTGAACTCCCACTTGTTTCAGCCTCAAGGAAAGATCTGCTGAAAGAGAGGTAGAGGAGCTCTGTTCATTATTAGTAGTAACCATAACAATAGTTGTACATCCTGTGACTCCTAGAGCATGGGCTAAACCATCCAGACTCTGCCATGGTTCAATTTTAACAAGCATCCTCCTGGAATTCAGACTGGGTTGCTGGAAATTTAAATCACCAAAACTTCCACTTCTAAAAGCTCATTCTTTCAGAATGTGACTTACAGGGCCAAGTTATATTATTCTTTCTCTTGCTTTACACATTTACTGGAACGGCAATCAATAGTACCCATGATTCACAAAAGGAAATAATGCTTTTGTTCAGATGCTGCCTACTGGCAGATCAGGCAATGAATTCAGTAATATTTTCAGTGATTTTTAATATCCTTTCACAAACCAATCACTAAATTCATAGCCTCAGAGGGTGGCCTAATCCTGATTAGATGTGGATGAAAATGCTTGTATTGAGGGGAAACGGGCACATTCTAGCATTGGAAGTAATGTTTCTAATGGTTCAGGTGTTTTAAAGTATTAAAAAATATTTTAAGGAACTAATTTATTTGTTTAAATCAACATTTCTTCTCAATACTGTACCAAAAGAACTTTCTGACTTCAAGATTAAGTAGAAAAGATGTTATCAAGACTCTTACTGTTGGCCCGTGGAAGCTCCTCTCCCACAACTTCTTTACTCTTCTTCTACAAAAGGCTCACAGAAACTTTATTTGCAGGCTGCCTCACTCCTAAAGCCTTGTAGCAGGCTTTGCAGTCACAAGTAACTCTAAACCAGCTACAGATGGCATCTCTGGAAATAGGCAGTTCTGCATTTTTTCAAGTTGAGGACTTAGAAAGTTTTCACTAATTTTGATTGGGCTGGGGAGAAAGATGTATAGGGTCTCTATTTTAATTTTCATATTTTTCTCTAAGCCATTTTGTGCAATATTTTCTGTTTATGAAAGTTGTTAGTATGGCTCTTTCAGCAAATACAATTTTCATGCTGCCTGTATTCTCTATACCTGAGAATTTCATATCGAGTCAGAGCAAAAACAAGTTGAATGAACTTTCTCTAGGTCAGGAACAGAAGGACTTCCTAAACTAAATGCTGGGTCTATGTGATTATGTTAAGAAAATTCCTTATTTTTCATTAATTAGTCCAACCTTTTTTTGGATTAGACAACATCTACAGTTCCAAATCTCAGCTGGGAAAATTGCATAACTTCCTCTGGTTTGTTTTAAAACCTAATTTCACCAGGTTCCTCTTTATACTGTGCAACATACTCATTAATTACTTCCCATTTTCTTTTTCCATATCATTAATGGCATTATGGATATCTATCCTCCCCCTGAAGTCCTACTGTAGCTTCATGTAGAAGTTATGCAAAATATTTGATGTTTTTTATTGTCCTGTTCTGTTCTTGTTTCCTTATTCTTCTATATTCATGTAAAAATTAAATCATCAAACTTAATGCAATAGTCAAGATGTGGGAACACTACAGGTCCACAAAGTGTTATATTCATCTCTTTTGGTCTGCTCTCAAACACTTTTCTAAATTTATTTAAATTATCATTCATTGTTGTGTTGTTTTCACAGAGAACCCTACAAACATGTCGAAGTATTTTCCTGTGGCACGGCAATTCTGTCTCATAGATGTCTCTCAGCAGTTCATTTTGGCATCCAACAGCCAAGTTCTCATCATCACCACACTGTCTGCATTTCTGATGAACAAACACTATATAACATCTTCTTGTTTCCCAGATGTAATGCCATGCCCTGTAGTAAACTTCTCCATATCTGACAAGTTGGTTTCACTGTATGAGTTGATAGAATATCTCCATAATTATATATGGAAGTATTAGTAACCCATCTTTTTTCCATAATGTCCTGAGTGTCCACTCAGAGCTTCTAACCCCATTCACTGCCAGGCTGCCAAAGCTATCCCTTTGAATGATTATTCTTATGTAAGGGAAATTCTTACTCGCTAAAAAAAACCCAAACCAAACCAAAACAAAAAACCAAACAAAAAACCCAAACCAAAAAGAAACCTTACTCTAAGTTTATTCATTAAAATTATATCCCTAGAATTTTAAAGTATTTGAGCTCCTTATTTGTAGAAAGGATAGCGGGTTTCCGCTGTACCTGATTCACGGAGTATTTCCATTACATACAGATGAGATCATTACATTTTTGGTGCTATTACTTGTCCTAAAGAGCTTAACTGGAAAACTACTGCTGCAAGCTACAAGGACATGATAAATACACCACATGATTCAGTGCTTGTTTTACCCTTCCTGTATTGGTTTGTATTTTTATTGCAACTTTAACAATAGGTGAATTAAAAAAAAAATCACAGAATCACAGAATCACAGAATGTTAGGGATTGGAAGGGTCCTTGAAAGATCATCTAGTCCAATCCCCCTGCCAGGGCAGGAACACCTAGGTGAGGTTACACAGGAAGGCATCCAGGTGGGTTTTGAATGTCTCCAGAGAAGGAGAATCCACAACCTCCCTGGGCAGCCTGTTCCAGTGTTCCGTCACCCTCACTGAGAAGAAGTTTCTTCTCACATTTAAATGGAACCTCTTGTGTTCCAGCTTGAACCCATTACCCCTTGTCTTACTGTTGGTCGTCACCGAGAAGAGCCTGGCTCCATCCTCGTGACACCCACCCTTTATATATTTATAAACATTGATGAGGTCACCCCTCAGTCTCCTCTTCTCCAAGCTAAAGAGCCCCAGCTCCCTCAGCCTTTCCTCATAAGGGAGATGCTCCACTCCCTTAATCATCTTTGTGGCCCTGTGCTGGACTCTCTCCAGCAGTTCCCTATCCTTCTTGAACTGAGGGGCCCAGAACTGGACACAATATTCCAGATGAGGTCTCACCAGGCCAGAGTAGAGGGGAAGGAGAACCTCTCTCGACCTACTAACCACCCCACTTCTAATACACCCCAGGATGCCATTGGCCTTCCTGGCCACGAGGGCACAGTGCTGGCTCATGGTCATCCTGCTGTCCACCAGGACCCCCAGGTCCCTTTCCCCTACACTGCTCTCTAATAGGTCATTCCCCAACCTATACTGGAACCTGGGGTTGTTCCTGCCCAGATGTAAGACTTTACACTTGCCCTTGTTATATTTCATTAAATTTTTCCCTGCCCAACTCTCCAGCCTGTCCAGGTCTCGCTGGATGGCAGCACAGCCTTCTGGCGTGTCAGCCACTCCTCCCAGCTTGGTGTCATCAGCAAACTGGCTGATAGTACACTCAATTCCCTCATCCAAGTCGTTGATGAATATATTGAATAGTATTGGTCCCAGAACTGACCGCTGAGGCACTCCACTAGATACAGGCCTCCAACCAGACTCCGCCCCATTGATCACGACTCTCTGGCTTCTTTCCTTCAGCCAGTTCCCAGTCCACCTCACTACCCGATCATCCAGTCCACACTTCCTCAGTTTTGCCGTGAGGATGCTGTGGGAGACGGTGTCAAATGCTTTGCTGAAGTCAAGGAAGACCACATCTGCCGCTCTGCCATCGTCAATCCACCTTGTTACGTCTTCATAAAAGGCTATGAGGTTGGTCAAACACCACCTTGGTGAAGCCATGTTGACTGTCCCTGATGACCCTCTTATCCTTGATATGTCTTAAGATGGCACCAAGGATAAGGTGTTCCATCACTTTCCCAGGGATGGAGGTGAGGCTGACCGGTCTATAGTTGCCCAGGTCCTCCTTCTTCCCCTTTTTGAAGACCGGAGTGACATTTGCTTTCTTCCAGTCCTCAGGCACCTCTCACCTGCCTTCCTCTGGGGCCTCAGGGGTACGGGGCTCCTCAGGACAGCCTCCGGCAGAGTAGACAGAGACAAAGAAAGCATTCAGTAATTCTGCCTTCTCTGTATCTTCTGTCACCAGGGCACCCACCCCATTCATCAGTGGGCCTACATTGCCTCTGGTGCTAGTTTTATCTGCCATGTATTTGAAGAAGACCTTTCTGTTGTCCTTGACCCCTCTTGCCAGGTTTAACTCTAAGGAGGCCTTAGCTTTCCTAGTTGCCTCCCTACATCCTCTGACAACAGCCTTATATTCTTCCCAAGTGGCCAGCCCCTCCTTCCATGATTTGTAAACCCTCCTCTTCCACTTGAGTTTGCCCAGCAGTTCCCTGTTTAACCACGCAGGTCTCCTGGCTCCCCTCCTTGACTTCCTGCGCGTTGGGATGCACCGATCTTGAGCTTGGAAGAAGCATTCCCTGAATATTAACCAACTATCTTGGGCCCCTTTACCTTCAAGCAGCCTTGCCCACGGGATTTCCTCCAGCAATTGTTTGAACAGGCCAAAGTCGGCCCTGCTGAAGTCCAGGGTTGCAATTCTGCTCGGTATTCTGCTCCCGCCACATGAGATTCTGAACTCCACCATCTCATGGTCACTGCAACCAAGGCAGCCCTCCACCTTTACTGCTTCAGCCAGACCCTCCTTGTTAGCAAGGACGAGATCCAGCAGCGCACCTCTCCTAGTCGGATCCTCCACCATTTGCATCAGAAAGTTATCGTCAATGCACTGGAGGAATCTGCTAGACTGAGGCTGGCTGGCTGGGTAGTCCTTCCAGCAAACATCAGGGTAGTTAAAATCCCCCATAACAACCAGAGCCTGTGACTGTGAGGCCACGCTCAGCTGCCCATAGAAGGCCTCATCAACTTCCTCACTCTGATCTGGTGGCCTGTAATAGACTCCCACAACAGTGTCACCCCTGCCAGCCTGCCCCTTAATTCTCACCCACAGACTCTCAACTCTCTCCTCAACCGCACCTGGACAGTACTCTATACATTGTAGTTGCTCTCTCATGTAAAGAGCAACTCCACCACCACGCTTGGCTGGCCTGTCTTTCCTGAAAAGGACATAGCCATCCATGACCACATTCCAGTCATGTGAGCTGTCCCACCATGTCTCTGTTAATGCCACCAGAAAATCTATCAGAACACAGGACCATAACAAAATAATATCACAGTAGAATAATATCATAATACTAAAAATCAATTTGCCTTGAATTGGTTTATTCAGCAAAAAAAATACTGGATAATATAAAATAGTGTTTTATATTAAACAGTGAAAAAGGCATGCTGAAGCAGAATTTATCTCCCTACCATATATGAGGTTTACCTCAGCTTCCTAGCCACAGAGTTGTGCCATCTCCTATGTTCTTCCTCTTTAGATCAGTGAAATCTTTAATCACCGTTCTGCTCCTCTCCAGGTCTCCCTTTTTCCCCATTCAGAATATGTCATGCATTGAGAACACTATTTGATTTCCTCAAGTAGTGGAAGGGAAGGGACCAAACATTGATCTCTTCCAGTACCTGAATGCCCTAGGCACTCTAATGCTGTAGAAGAAATGAGACGTGCTTCTTCTTGTGCCTTAAAAGAAGTTGGTGGCTATCACACATTTATTTTTAGAGGGGTCAGCAATATTAAACACATTCCAGAAATATCTACAGCCTCAAGCCCCTGAGAAGAAAAGCATCTACTCTCTGGTTTGTGATTGTGATTAGATTTGAGCACAGAACTGAGACAGTTTGGAGCTTGTGCAAAAAATGCCTGGAAAGATTTAAATCAAAATATAAGAATTCTGGTATCTTCAGGATCAGCTGGCATTTGAAGTGAAGGGTTTCAGCACTAAGATGTTGGATATAGGCATCTAAATTCCACCTAACTTCCACCTAAGGTGCCTAAAAGTCCTTTGTTTGGTTTGGCTCTAAATTCCTTTAGTTATATGAACAGGAAGGAAGAAAATCAATACTTCAGGTCCAAATGTGTCTGGAAATAGAGTTAACCTATTACATACACATCGTGTCATACTGAAACAATATAGGAATTCTTCACTTACTTTGGAGAACTCACAGCTGCAATATTTCGGCTCTAGTTTGCAGGCTTTTATCACAGTTTTAATGAAGTGTAGTTGGTTTTGAAGTAAAAGTCTGTCAGTTTCCGTGAAAAGAATTAGATTCTTATCTTGCACCACCTGATCAGCTTTAAAATAGGGCTTAGTTCTCATTATCCTCTGAACACTATATTTAAAAGAAATTAATTGTAGTGATACATTTTAACCTGATGTGAGGACAGACTCATTATCAAGAGTAGTATGCTAGCAGGCAAAGATGGATTATCTAAAAAACGGGCTCATGGAAAGGAAGTTTGAAAGATTAGACTGTCTTCTGCGTAAAGAGTCTTTTTAGCAAAGCCAAGAACCTTTGGGAATGCTCTGCATTCACTTGCACCTTTAATAGAAAAAATGTCTTTGATTTCTACAGAAAAGGCTGTAAAGACCACAATTGCGACTTCTTAGACCATTGCTTATTGGTAGGAGGAAAGCAAAGTTCCAAGTTGAAGGCAACCCGGGAGGTAACTGCCTGCCTTCTGTGGCCTCAGCACTCTAGCAAACACCATGCCCTCAAAGTGGGAAGATGTCAATATTTCCCTTGAAAATTTCAAATTTTGACGAGATACACATAACATATTAGGAAAAGAGAAAGGCAAAATAGTTATACTTTTACCGCCTCTGGTTAGAGCTCTACCACCTCCAGTTTTTCAGCAGTCGCTATGAGCTCTCCTCCTCCAGCCTTCAGCCTGCTGAAGTCCTAACCATTCAGTTTCCACCAGATCCTGTACTGCTACATTGGGTGAATGTGTTGGCTCTGGCATTAGTGTTTTGCTTCCTTTGGTCCTTCGTGGCAGAGCTCTCACATGGGACTCCTCCTGCCATGGAAGTGATCCTCTGGGTGCTGTGCTCCTCAGCAGGAACATGCCTGCCCTCCCAGCACCCATCAGGCCGGGGCATCTGCTAAAGTGGCAGAGCAAGCCAACAGAAGACTTGAAATGGTCATTCCTCACAGAGAAAGACTATACCACCCACTGTCACCAGTGTCTCTGAACAGCAATAGCTGTGCTTTATGCATTTCCTCCACCCTCAGCCAACCTTCATCTGAACACGCATAATCAAATTGAAGGCCATGATCAGGCTCATTCACGGCTGGTGAGGGAAAAATTGATACTTCATAATGCTGTGCAGCCAGCCCTGCAATCTCTAGTAGCAGTGCTTCTCTAGAGGGAAATAGGGAGATACTTTAATAGGAAAATAGAGTATTTGCTTTAAACAATCTTAACTGAGGAAGAGTTACTGATGCAGCCTAGTGGCTTGACTAAATTGGAAATGGAACATGCTTGAGAAAAATCAGTCTCTGGCAGTTTTTCAGAGGGAGGAAAGAGCATGTCAATATTTTTGCAATCTCTCCAGCACCAGTTACCAGAAGACTGCTCTTATAAAGGCAAAAGGGCAGGCAAAGCTAAGAAGTAAACTTTAATAACATACAGATTGTTTAATTCCAATAAAATAAAAGCCTTCAAAGCGACAAAAAAAGTATAATTTAAAGTTTTTAAAATATTATTGAATATGTATAGTTTTCACAGGAAAAGAAAAGAAACAAGGAAAGAAGCAAGTCCCAGGAGAAAGGCTTTTCAGAAAGAATCTAGAGAATCCAAAGTGTCTTACGAGAGAGACATGAAATGTCTTCTCTACAGTGGATTTATATAAAGGGGGAAACTCCCAGCAGGAGACCACCTCTGTGATTAAAACCAGAAAAACTACTATCAACAAATTCCACTAGTTTCCAAAAGTTTTTCATTACTTCCGCAGTGGAGGCTTCTGCCTTGAACTATGAAAAAAGCTTTGACAAATAGCTTCCAAAAACCCAGCTTGAGGAAGCTACGAAGTTGTTTCATTCATAAGCAGAGACTACAAATTACTGGCAAAAAGTCTGGCTTCCCAGCTGCAAGACAAAACACCTCAAAATAGCTCACTCAATTAGGTGGGGTTTTTGAAGGAGTGGTTGCTGCCTAGCAAAAATAAGGGAGCTGATTAACGTAATATATCAGGCAAAGCACACTGAAGAGCCAGCTGCAGAGTTTGTAATAGCAAGAGGCAATGAATTTGAAAGGGGCTCTCTCTTTGAGATTATAAACCATCAAAATATTTTATTGACTGTGGTGGTTAGACTTCTCTCCAGCCTCCCTGAACACTAGTGATTTCTGCAGAAAACTTTTATCAGCAAAGAGGTTTCCCAATGCTCTGTCTCTCCCTTCTCCTTCTCTCTTCTTTTGCCTTTCCCTACATACACACAGAGAGGAAAAAGGAATCAAAAACATGGATGTACAGATAATGCCCAATCTGCATGTAAATAGTTTGTATTAACTTCGAAGAACACTGCTCAAAAATACACTGAATGGATTAATTTTTCTGTTGATATCTGTAATCAAAACTTCATTTTTAAATGAAAATGCATTAGGGTGAGGGTTAAACTGTAATTTAAGTGGAGCCATTGAGTATCCACATTCATTTTAAAGTACATCATGAGTGCAAAAGATGCACAAAAACATTTCACTCCTCCTTAATGAATCCTACTTAGAAAATGTCTAACCGGTGGATTTTATTTGCCTTACACCTTTTTTTACCAACTTGTTTCAGAAAGAGTGATGAAAATTACTGTCTTTCTCACAGATATTTAACTAAAATCAACATGAACACAAATCCTTGTGTTGCACAGTTAATATTCTTGATTTCCTTTTACTATTATGACATTTATTTAAACAGAGTGGCTGGTGATCTACTACCTTTTCTAAAACTTATCTACAGACTATCTGTGAATTCTGGCAGAAAATATCTTGAACACAATGACAAAATGTGGAATGTTTATTCCACATGAATATGCAAGGAAACTTCTAAATTTGTGTTTTAAATTTTCTCCAACTTTGCTTCCAGGCACCAATTCTTCACTCTTTCAGCAAAATGTTGAGAATACAAAATAAATAAGTAGCAAACCAAATTCCATAAATACAGCATGATTTCTTTAAGAAACCCAGTGTTCATCCAATTTTCATTGAAGGGATATCAGTGGGCAAGCAGTGCATAGGAACAAGGATGAGTTTTATTCTGTGACCTTGAGAGAACTCTCCCTAACTTACTTTGTTACTTTTCAACTTGGCGATACCTAAGAGCACAACCCTGAAGTGACTCTCAACTACAAGTCAATAACAATTGTTCCTCAACCACCTGCAGCATTGCAACAGCTAGCATCTCCACCAGATCCATGGAGAAGTGTGGCAAAGACTTGTTAACAGCTATAAGGAATACAAAAAGAAATTAGCTCATTAGGATCAGGGCTGATGCTATACAAAGAGAGAATGGTAGAATACCAGTAGAGTACCAAACTGGAGCAGAAAGTGCACCAAAGAAATAGTCATCTTTTGTTTTCTTTTGCATCAGGAACAAATGATGTAACTTTTCTATCACAGGAGAAGTGAAGATATTTGAGAGCAAGCTCAGCCAACTATTCAGATGGTAGAAAAAGCAGTAGCCAAAACAGACACTATTGCCTAGGAACAAGTGACAAATTGAGGTCTAGTCAAAGCCAGTCTCCCTCTAACCAAGAACTATTTAGAGAAGATCGCATGTACATAAAGAGAAACTTGTGGTTTTGGAAGGAGACAAATTGTAAGTGACATTAACTTTCCAAGGAAAAGAACTGAGAAAAATGCCACTAATAATTCAGAGGCCAGCTATTCCCTGGTAAAATAACCAACAGGTATTTTCATCAAATAGTTGTTAAAACAACTGAACAGAGTTCTATTTTACATTTGGTTTTGTTAGTAGGGAGGACATTTATAAAATAACTTCATCATGGGAAATAACCTTGAATTGAATGATCTGAAGCTGATGTCATTTCAATGGAGTGGAAGAACAAACAAAAAGCATGAGCTGTAACTCAGCAGTCTGTAATAAACTTGGGAACTAGCAGGAGGTGAAGTAAAACTCACCTAAGAAATAGAGTAAGTTAGCCCGAGCAAATCTAACTGGTACAATTAGAGGAGCACACGAGTAACCTAATTCAAAGCTGCCATGGATATTTATGCTACACTGTTATTACTGCAAGAGTTGCAGTACACATAATAGTGAAAGTCCCCGACTTGACAAATTTTAAGGAAGTGAGAGGACTAGTGAAGTCAGCCAGGCAAAAAAACTCAAAAACCTCTTCCTTGAAGAAAGTGGGAATGTCATTAAATTAAGGGTGCCAGTCCTATTTGGAACCGATACAGTAAGGCAGAAGATTTCAAAAACATTACTGACAATAAGGGAATGGCGAAAAAACCCCACCAGTCAGTCAAGAAACAAACATCTTACTGGTCAAGAGGTGTAAGAACAAAGTCAATATATTCAATAGTCAAAGGAAATGAAAACAATGCCCTTTAGTCATAAAACTGAAAAGCAGGGAAAGATAAAATTAGGCTCATTATACAAGGAAAAGGCAGATATTAAAGAACATATAGATATGTTCCTAAAATTAAGCAGGTATAGGTTGGGAAAAGGGTATGGAACTTGTCCTGACTTGGAAACAAATCTCCACATGTGAAGGGCTAGGTCATCTCCTTGACTGAATTTCAAAAGGAAGGGCACAGGAAATTCTAGGTCTGATACCAAGTATTAGCAACATATTTATAAAATGGAATGGTACCAAGTAACCAGAAAATCACCTATGTGAAGAAGCAGGGAAGGGGAAAGAAGAGATGTTAGGGCCACTACAGGCCCATTAAATTGATCTGAACTAAATGCAAAGCTTTAGGAAGAGATTTGAAGGGGAAAACAGTCAGACCTGAAGGCACAATGGAAACTGAATGGAATATAACGTGACCTTACTTAGTATAGCTAAATACTAACAAAATCTTATGTTTCTTTACCAAGATAACCAGCTCTCTAGCCAAAGGTAATGTAGTACACTTACACTAATTAGAGTTCAGTAAAGCATTTGATTCCAATGGTTAGTGAAGCTAGAGAAAATGTTTCTTTTAATGAAAACAATACTGTTGATAATGATGTGCAGCAATACCATGTATGCCATATTTATGGCCCAGACTTTTACAAACACTAAAGAAAGGCTGAGAGTGTAATTTCTCTGCACAATTTCAATAAGAATTTCATTGGTATTATTTCATGTTTTCAATATGCTTTCCAATCCTGAAACAACTTTTTTGTCAGTTAGATGAAACAGGTACCAGGAAAAAAGGAAAATCAGCTGCTATTTCATTGCAAAGTGGAAAATGTTTTTGAAAACAATGCTCAGCCTGAATTTTCATCATCTTGCTACCTGAATACCTTGATGGAGAGCAGTTGCTTTTAGTAATGGTTGCATTTATCGTTGTTTGCATCCTTGCCTATGACCACATAAAGCCACAAGAGGAGAAACTAGCCTATTGTGTCAATTATAACAGATGTACTGTTTGTTTAGTTTTTCCTTCCTCTTCCCATTGTTATCAGAATCCTACCGAGGAAGTAAGAGTTTACTGACAGTTGCTCTAGCTGTTTATTTTCTGCCAAGTGCTTCAAGGGAAATACTTACTCTTTTGTCAACCCTTGTTTGATGCTATACCCAGATGTAGGTGATGGCACAGCCTGGCAGAGGTGGCTAACATTCACCGAGATTTTTCCAGCACGAAGGAAGCTGCCTCTCGTCATGCCTTTTAGCCCACCTGGTGCTAGCTGTCAATGAGAGGAACTAAGGGTAACTATAGCTGCCATCCCTATTTAGCAGAAGACAGACCTGTCTCTCACTGAGGTTCTCTTCTTAACGCTATTTATTCATGTAGCATTTTGGAGGAGTAATGAAGTGAATTGGGATAAATCCCTTCTGGGGACAGAATGTCTCTCTCACCCTCATAAATTTCTCTATTTGACATAACTTCTATGTGAGAGCCACAAACGATGGCCAATCCACCATTCTGGGCACCTTAACAGATTACCAAGCAGAGGATTAGACGTGCATCCAGCTGTGATGGAGCCAAGTATCACTTTCATAAAGCTTTATCACATCATGTGATTCACTGAAAGATTTGATATGGAAAATCAGCTGGGAATTTTTTCTTAAGAGAGAAGAAAAGAGCCATTCTGCAAAAGAAATAGTTTATAAATTCTTTGCTAGGTCTTATAGTGCTTAGCCATTATAGTACTATAGGTCTTACCAGGTACATTTACAGTTACACGTAAGTCACAATAATATTCACAAGGGGACCACGCATGGTGACTTTGAGGTAATGCAGCCATTGCTGGCATGTGTAAACCAAATAAGCAAAAGAAATTGCAGATACTAAGAAAAATGGCTTTTTTTTCCACAAAGAAAAGCAGAAGAAAAAATAATTGTTTGAAAAGCTGAAAGCAGAACATCCTCCACATGCAAAGAAAATTCTCCTTAAAGACAGCTTCCCATGACAGCTAACCCTAAATTCAGAAATAACCCCCAAAAAGCAGGGAAATTGAAATAAAAGCCAATATAAGATAGAAAGCCTCTGGGATATATTGTCAAAGTGACTCATGAGGTTTAAAGTCAACAGAAGTTGACGAGTGAGACCAAAATTCTGTGTAGTGCTTTAAAAACATACCCTAAGGTATTATACCAAGTAAAGAAACCAGGAGCTAATCCCTGCATACAAATATCATACTGCAAACTTTACTTACACTTTTTCCTAAAAAAAAAAAGGTCATGAGGAATAGATTTTTCTGCCTGCCCCAGAGGGCACAAAATGTTTGGAAAGAAGTCTGCCCTGCAGAGACACACAGCCCAAATCTTATGGTTTAAGTAAAGTATCAGGAGTGTCCAGCTCTCCTTCTATTTCTCTTCAGACTATGACAACCATTACTACTGGTGTGATTAATTCTAACGCACATGCACACCTGCCATGTACGCCCTTTCAACTTCTAGATCCATCCACAAATCTATGATGGTTTTTCCTCTCACTTCTCCCTTCCTTTTCTTGTCTTCTATTTCTACAGTTCCATCAAAGCAGGGGCATGTAATAGATTAATCTGTGGCTGATTGTTAAACATATGCAAAAAATATTGCTTTTACAGTTGCATTTTTTAAGAATTAACTTTGTTGTTTGTGGCACAAACAGGGAACTGAATGAAATTTCAAGTAATAAAAAAAACCAGGCTAATCTGCATGCAGGCATCTAATGAAACCTATTCAATTGTTTGTTCTTCTGAGTCATGCTGCAGTTCAGAGTGAGGGAGAGACAGAAAGATGACCTTTCTATTTACTGAACTCAGTGCTGTTGATGGAATCTGTATCCTTTTAATAACAACTTTACTTCGCTATCATTTGTCTGCTTAATTTCTCACACTTTTTGTTTAATATGGACATCACCATGAAATTGGGATGCTTCATTGTAGGCAGCTTCACCTGCTTCAGTTCCAGTTTCTCATCTGGACTCTGAGGATGATGACATTTGATGCAGGAATGTGCTTTCTGGGCTGTGTTCAGCAGGGGCTGAGATCCCCTGCATGGTAACAGTGAGCACAGCCCCAAACAATGGCTGGCCCTGTTCGCTGGGTGGGACACACCAGTGGGCTCCCTCTTCCCTGCTGAGAGATACTGGCTTTTGTTTCTCTCCAAGAATGTACTGCATGTTTACAGAGTAATTGTTGCAGTGGATAAATAAATAACCATATGCTCTAGACTTTTGGGCAGCAGCAGCATAAATGGTCACTTCCTCAGTTACTTCCTATGAGCATGTTCATGTTATCCTAATCATAGGGACTACAGGCAATAATAAAGTATATTGCTGTTCCAAAGAGCAGAAAAATTTTAGTCTCTTCCTAGAATTTGGGCATATAACTTTAAACTTGGTTCTTTTAGCTGCAAATTATTGCTTAAGAAGTGATTCCAGCACGAGGAATCTCTAGGAGACTGCTGCAGTGCTAGTTTGGTTTTGAAAGGCAACATTTGAAGAACCAAGCCCACTAAATTCCAGAAGAACAGCATTCCTCAAATTGTAAAATTTCCAGAAGTATCTCTCTACCTGCAAAGGCAGTTCTTGAGACTGGACAGGCACTGAGAGGTTTTTCCAAAGGAATATTTATTTACAACATTTCTAGCAGTGCTTTAAGACAATGATCCCTCAGAAAGCAAAGGGATTCAATCCTTCTCTGTGCCTCACTCTGCTCAGCTGAGCAGCAGATGAAGCTATTAAGATAATGTCTGTGATTTAGGCTGACAAAACCCTGGCATTAAAGTCGCAAAGGACCTGCTCTACTATATAGCACTGGCATAAAAGCCCTTAGGAGTGGCAAGTCAGGAAAGCATAATAGAGTATGCAGTTCTGCTCCAGCTCCCGTCAGACATACCAGGGCATGGACACCCACCCTCTCTGCTCCACCATACCCCAAGGGTGCCTGGCACAGGTGCTGCCTTCAGTAGGGAATGGCTTCTGCCAGCCACTTTGAACACAGTCCATCCCGTTGGTCCCTCTGGAGAGCCACTAAGAGCTGGGCTGGGCAGCCCTTGCAGCATCGAGCACTTTCACAGGAGTCTCGAGGACCAACCATGGGAATAAGCCAGGGCAGAGCCATGCAGCTCAGTTCCCAGGGGACAGACTAATTGAGGACTAGCAGATGGCAAGTGGCATGAAGCAGAAGTTGCTATAGTTAATTGAGTCCAAGCAGACATTAAGAAATGAGTACTTTTAAGACCAGTTTTACCCATGGCTGTCTTTCAGACATGACTTTGTTTTCCTCATGAGCAACGCTAAGTGTTGCACAGGAAATTCTTCATAATGCCCCCCAAAATCTGTTAGGTAAGCTAGAATATTTTTTTACTGCTAATCCAATATGCACAAAATATCATTCCCCCCACCAAAAAAAAAAAAAGTTATCTGTAAATTGATCTCACCATTTACATTGCATTTTCTTCACCCTCAGTGCAGCTAATCTGCTCTCCCTGACAACTCCCACGTCTAGTCTCAACAGAAAATTTGTAGCAAACTCAACGAAGGTAATCGAGGGTCATCACTTGGACAGTGAAAGCTCTGCCTGGACTGCCAGACCAAGGCCATGGAGCTCAGGCCGGGATGTGAACTCTGCGGGGCTGTGGGGGAAGCGGGTTCACGGAGTCTGGGTCCCAGCCACACCGTTAACCTGGAGCGCAGAGGCTGTTCTCTGCACAAATCAAAGCCCAGCCTTTAACATCTAGAAAATCTTTTCAGTTTATCACTGATTAGACGGTGATTGCTGCAGACATGAACTTATAAGAAACCTGGAGCTGACACGGCGAATACTGTTGCCTGGAACTAATGGTTAGATTCCTGACAGAAAAAAAAAATCTATTTTAATCACTAGCTAATCTGATACATTATTTGATTTTAAGTAATTTATCTTTCTACTCCATTACCTATTATTAGTTACCCTTTTTCTTTCCATTCTGTTCAAAATGAAAAATGTTTACACTGATTAAATTCTACCAGCAGAAAGTTTGCATACAGAGAATATTTGAGGCCAGCTTTCACATTTCACATTGCTGGAGTATTTTCTCTCGCATTCAAAAATGTATTCAGCCTTACCAAACTACCATTTTGAATATCGTAATCATAAATATGTATGTGTACATGCACATACACATACATAACTTTTGGTTTACGTGTAAAATGACTGAATGGAATTTTATATTTAAATAACAAGTTTGGACTTAAGGTTGGAAGTTTTAGCTTTTGTTTTCAGTGAGGCCACTGTCTACCACACCTAGAACATATGAAAGGGAAAGAAAAGGAGACTTTTATTTATATAACAATCTGCAACAGATGCAAACCTACAGTAGATGACTCTCTGTTAATGGATGTAGCATGTATGAGGTGTGTGTAGAGAGTGTTACATATATATATTTATATGCACACATAATATATATGTATTATATTACAATATATAGATAAATTAGCATAAACTTTATGAATGCTAAATAATCTTCAGGTATTTACTTAGATATGCATGATTATGACTAGAATCTTTAAATAACATTTATGACAATTAACTGCCAAAGTATACACATTAATGTCCCTCCTTTCTCCTCTGTAGGTGAATAGCAGCTGCCTTTTAAGATAGTTTACACTTGAATTATCCATTTCAAATGTAGCTTTGTATATATTTGCATTTATTTATTTAATTCATTTACGAGTAGACTATAGTTCTTCCCCTGTATTTGAAATGCAAACATTTTAGTCAGAGTCAAATATTGGTGTGATTTTGTAATTAAAAATTGGCATTAATTTCCCCACAGACAGTTCACCTTTAGAAAATAAGTTCACACAGTTGATTTGTTCTTTCCTGAACAATCATGCTCTTATTTTATCTGACATTCACTAAAAATAAATGTGTGTGTGAATGAAGGAATTAGGTCACCCAGTGACACTACTGGTGGTAGAAGAATATTCAAGAAAAAAAGTTTATGTCTTTGCGCACCGAGCAGTATAGTTTCATGCAATAAAATGACAGGCTGGCTGCAGTAATTGGTTCCAGTCCTGGAGCAGAGCGAGGGATGCCATGGTTACTGCGGGCAGCCGTCCCTCCGAGGAGGCAGCGCTCTGCACCGGTGTGGGGTGTGCGGCGGGGTTGCACATTTGCTGCCCCGAGGCTCTGATGGCTTTTGGCATCATCAGGGAAGGGTGTCTCATTTACAGCCAGGTTCCTGCCTCCAGCTGCCCGGGGTCTCTGCCACTCAGTACTCAACACCCCTGCCGATGGTAGGGCCGGGGAGGGCAGAGGTATGTGAGCCCTCACCCCGCTGCCCACACAGGGAATTTGCATCCCACCAGAGCCTGAAAATCCCTTTGTACGGCTCCAGGTGCTTTACCCGGTGCGAGGAATGAGACAAACTACGAGATACTAACTGGAGATAGCAGTAACAACATACTTGCTCCTGTCACGTCATATCACTCCCCAGCTTTTCAGACAGCTCTGTGTTTGTTCTGTGCGGTACAAGGTCTCTGGATTCTCACGTTTGTTTGTTTGTTTGTTTGTTTTAGTTTTGGTGCATGATAGTACATGCCATCTCATGACCTGGTGTGCCACCCGCCTTGTTTTCTTAGAATCAGGCCTGTCAGAGCACATGTACCTGCTAGAGGTATTTTATCTGATGACTGGGATATCCAGTATATATGCAGTTAACTGACTTCACGACTTGCCCATTTGGGCCTGCCCTGGTGCAGTGCCCGCACTGGAATAGGATTAGACAAAAAAGACGACTCCAGTCTAACAAGAAAGGAGCTAATATAAAATAATAATCCTGGAAGACAAGATGAGGCTTCTCCTTTATCCCTGGGTTTTAGGATGGCCATTACATTGTGGTCTTTCTAGGTGTAGTAATTAGCAATAGAAAGCATACCTATACTTTCATAGTAATAATAATGTAATTGATTCCTTAAGTTCTGAAAAGCAGCACTATCTAAATTCCTTCTATTGCTTTTTTCACTTACTGGGTATGACACAGATAAAAAGAAAAACAAACAAACAAAAAACTTCAGAGCTTCCCATGGAGTCAGGGGCTATACGAATCTGCGCATGTTCTTTTCAATACACAAAGTTAATACAGGCAATTTTGTTTATTTGGAGAAGCAAAGAATTCATAACGTAAAACAACACTCTGTTAGCTATGGCACTGAGTTCAGACAGGAGAATACTGAAAAGCCTTGACCTTCATACCTACAATGACTGAGCAGTATGTAAAGAGGAAGAGGGGGACTGCTCCCTGGGTACAATTTTTCTTTCAGTCATCTTTGCCTCCTTACTCAACTGGTCTTTTATGATGACATAAAAGTGTCTGAGAATCATCATTATATTTGGTTTTCACTGCCCTACACCTCTGCCTCCAAGACATACCGGAGCGTCCTTCCTAAACGACAAATGTTCTCTGTGTTAAACTCATACAAGCTCTCCTGGTTTAGGGAACTAGTTCAGGACCTGAACTTAGTTCCCTGTACTTCCCAACTGTAGTGCTTGCAGTGTTCTTATAGGCATCCCAGGATTTACACAATTATATTCATCGAAGCTGCTGTACACTGAACTTTTAGGTACAGTGGTAAATCAGCATCAACTAATGTCTCATGTTGCTAGAGTTGCAGTGCCAGCAACGATAGGCCCAGCTCATATGAAGCATTACACTGCCAGAGAACTAAAGAATGACCCAGAAAAAACATATGTATGGTAACCTTTATATGTGTGTGTACCCTGGATCTGAATTCAGTCCTGTGCCTGTTTGATAAATGATGATATTTAGCAATATTACAGTATTTGATTCACTGCAATGACAGTGATGTGCTGAAAAACTCTGTGAGTCAAGAATCTTTCAGCACAGTGAGGAAATGCATCAATAATGAAAGAGCAAGAACAGGTCACATCTAAGAGCAATATGGGACTTCACAAACCGCAGTCAGTATGCAGGGCTTTTGCTATGATATAGAAGGGGCAGGGATGATGTGTGTACTGTTTTGTAGTGTAAGACCACCATTTCTTTAGGTATGGCACAAAAATGACTTGTAAAGAACACAAAAGGGCAGACATTCAGCAAGGAATTTTCTATTTTCTGCCTTCTATCTGTACAGTGTACAAATCCAAGAAGGAATTAATTCCACTCACCATGGGAATTGTCTGTAGATCTATACCAGCCAAATTACTGTGAGAAGGGCAAGCGAAAGCCACAGATGCAGATCTGCTTATCCAGATTGACCTAGTGGGCAAAGGTGCAGAAACTTCCTCATACCATGGCTTTCCAGGCCCCTTTTTCTTGAAAGCAACAGATTTCAGTGAATATACACCCAAAAGGTTTGATTCTCCAACCCCCCTCTCAGGAGTTTTGCCATTGGCATGGGAAATCAGCCTCAGAGAGTTCCTCCAGGGATAACATAGTCAACCTAAGCCTTTCCCCCTCGTTCCTGGCTATGTGTTCCTAGCCTTGCTCATCCAGAAAGCTGATCTAGCCAAGAAGTAATGACTTTTCTTGTAGGATGAGTTTTCCTCACTTCTCTGAAGCAACTCCTCATGTGGCCACTCAAGCACTAGGGCCCACACAGGGAAGAAGGACAGGACAGGGTCTCAGCGGCCTCAGTCTATAGCCTGAGATGTTCTGGATGTGCATATTTAGCATTTGAAAAGTCAAATCATAATCCATTTCAAAGAAAATTTTCTCTGTTGTTGAAATACACAATTCGTCAGATAACTAGCACTGCTCAGGCACATTAATTATTCTGAGACTGTTCTCAAAAAGCAAGCATATTTATGGGATAGTTGTCTAATGAAGCTTGCATGAAATCTCTACAAATGCAAAACACATAACTCAAAATTTACTTACTTTTGCAGAAGAACCTCATTTCTTTGGCCACAGCAAACAATGTGGTTCCAGGCCAGCTTTATCTGTGCCTCAGCTTTATGCACAGTGATCTTTTCATAGCACGGCAGCTGCCATGCTGACACGTGCGATACCCTTGCACCAAAATGACTATCTGTCCTACTAAAATGCTCTGATTGGCTCTGATTTGCTGTGAACTGTACATTGAATTTTGATGACACAATATTTTATTGTGATCCTGATGGACTGTGTTGATTGTTTTGTTTTTTACAGAGGTGAAATCTCAAACTGAAATACTATTCCGAACTTCAGATAGATAATAGCAAAATACCTGTAGTGAGTTGTTGTATTTGACACAACTGAAGGCTGGAAAAATATGGGTTTAGAAGTCTTCAACTCTTTCCACTGCATATGATCTAACTCAAATGAATACTGTTATTGCTAACATAATGCATTTTTTAACAACAAACCCTTCTCTCGGGCATATAAATTGCTGCTTGCACAGTTGTGTTTTTATTTTAGTGATCCAGACAGTTTCCAAAATAAGGACAAAGCTGAAAACAGAGTGCTTCTGTTTAATACTGTAGGACATTTTTTTATGCAGCTGTTAAAACAATGGCAAATATCATCCCTGTCCACGAAGAAAAAGTTTCTGGTCCTAACACTGCTTTCACTATCAATGCTTTAACCACGAATGCATTTGGTATAAGTGGAGAAAGGAGACCAACAAGAGCAGAGACAGAGGGCATGAGACATTTCAAAGGACAGACATTATGCATTTTAAAACAACCTGGCTAAGGAGAGGGAAATCTTCACTGAGTGACAACAATTTTTACAAAGTTCAACCTTTTAGAAATAAATTACTACTATGCTTCATCTTAAGTGGCTGTATAAAGTTTACAAGGGTGTTTTAAGGTACCTTGTTCTTTACGTCCTGTGGCTGTAAATGTCACTTCAGAACCAGAAAGTAAAAAAAATATACTTTGTAATTTTGCCTAAGGAAACATTGCTTTTATCCAGCACACCACCAATCTTTTCCACTGTATTTTAATAGTACAGAGGCAGGGGTACAGCCATGAAGTTGTTGTGGGGTTTTTTTTACAGTTCATACATTTAAAACTAGATTTGCTAAAAATCTTCAAATGCAGATGCCTAAACGAAAGCATCTAATGCCACACTGAGTCACACCCACAAAGCTGGAGATCCTTGCCAGGTCCAGCTAAAAGGATGTAGCTTTCTCACCGTTCAGCAGTGCTTTGGAAAAAAACGGAGCCTAATGAAGCATCTGCCTTGTGGCCCCACATCCCGCAGTCCCCTGGCCAAGATGTGAGCGCCAAGGATGAGCCTGCTCCTGGCTTTACAGCCCTAAGGAGGCCTCCTGAAGTCCTTATTCAGCATGTTTCTGAAACTCTCCCACTGCAATAAGCCACCCATTTCTCTTTCCAGGGTAAGAATCTGTTTTGCATGTAACCTGTTCTATTTTCTTTTTCTGCACACGTGTCTGAAGCAAGACCTGGTGAGGGGAAAGGAAAATGATGCTTATTCTTACAGGATCCATTTATGGCACTGGGAGAAGCAGACCAGGATTTTAGCATCTAAGCTATTTTTGAAGCCTTGAAGCAGGATTTGTACGTGGGAGGCCCTGTTTGGTTTTTTATGTCCTTAGGCTGTCAGAGCTGCAACAGCAGTATTACTACAGCATAGTAGGTATATCTTGTACAACATAACCATAGCACATTCATATAGGACAACTAATTTTCACCCCAGAAAATTAAATCTCTGTCTCTTAGGTGTGTTTTTTAGGTTTCTCTTTCTTTTGGCTACGGAGAGAGCATGTTCCTAACTTCTCTCATGCTCGGACACTTGCATTCATGTGGCACTGAAGGGAGGCAGTTTGGGAAGTACCCATTAGGTCCGGATAGACTGTTCATTAATACAGCTCTTCAAGGCCTGTGTGTAGGAAAAGTATTTACAGAAATTCAACAGCCAACATGTCAAACCTGGGCACCCAAAATCAGGTGTCTGTGGTTGCGTTTACTTACATATCTGTGAGATTTCTTGCAAGTTTGGTGCGCCCGCAAAGACAAAGCTACAGCTTTGAACAAACAACTAAGTAGGCTGCAAAGCTTTGCCCCAGAGCAGAGGAGGGAAGAGACCTTCTCACGAGGAGCAGGAGGCCACCGGATGGCTCCTAAGCCCTGCCCTGACCTCCTCTCCTCCCTCTTCATCGGAGGAAGAGCTGTGTCCCCACGCACAGGGCAGGAACTGCTTCTCAGGAGCTGTCTTGGCAGCACAGTCAACCCCTGCCAAAAAGGACCAGAGGGCACCAGGGGAGTTTGCGTCACCGCTCAGGTGCAGAGTGTTGTGTCTGAGTTGCTGCCTCTGTCTCTCAGAGACACATGCACAGTTATCGCATCTTTTATCTCATTTGTGTTTTATCTGATGGGATGAACCTAGGCTGAAAAAGAGGCTAACATAGATTTCAGCTTCTGAGAAGTCAAGACAAGGATGGAGACTTAATCTGTATCCACACTATTCGCACACATACACATATAGATATGATATAGTATGCTGACATCAAAGGTCAACAGTTAGCTAATCCATTTATAAGGAAAAGTAAACCTCTTTCAAACACACACAAAAATCTACTTCAGAAGTTGGGGTTTTTTCTTATTATGATTCAATTAAGGAAGCGATCAAATATATTTTCTTTCCTTACTCTCTTCCTTCTGAAGTAATGTTCTTATTACCAGTGTTTCTGCAGTGTTTCTCACCGTCAGAGCAGACTTGAAGGAAGCACTGTGAATAAACAGAAGGGAATTGGACTTCAGGACACACTTTACCCCATGCTTTTAGCGTGCAATGTAGTTAGCTTGAAGGCAGCTTTGATGCCACTGTTCTTTCCCCAAAGACATCCCTCATTACCGAATGTTACATGTTGCCCTGTTGGTCTGGAAGAAACATTTCATTAACTACCATATCACTACAGATTGCATCTAGTTGCCATAGAAACTTTAGAGAAGAAGCTTGGATTTAACTCTTGGAATGGAGTGATTTTTTTCATCCTTATAGCATTTTAACTTAAAAAAGATACCATGTCTTTTATTGGCCTTTATCTTTCAGTATAAAAACTGACAGCTGCTGATAATTCATACAGGGTTGATGGCTGTGAAATATTTTTATTACAGTATCTGCTACTTAACTGGGACACTGCAGTGAGGGACAAAATTGCTGTTGACTTCACTGCAACTGTGATTTCCACCTCAGCCATTGAAAGTCGAAGGCTGCTCTAAAACTGATATAGGAAACTACTTTTACTGGTATGTTCTGGTGGAAGAGAGAATGAGTCAGCAAATGTGAGTGCTGATCATGGCTTTGCCACAACTTCTATCAGACACAATTTGTTTGTGAAATGGGCGTAAGGACACTGCCTATTCCTGAGGTGCTTAGAGATCCTCAGATAGAATATGACTGCTGATGGACACTCATTTGTTTTCTTCATGCACTAGAAGATGCCTCTGAGATATTTTTTTTTTTTTTTTTTTTTTTGGTAAATAAAGATAACCCTTCAGCCCAAGACTATAGACTAACCCATATATATCAGTCTCAGCAGCTCCCTAGACAGCAGTACTGCTACTAAAATGGTGTTTTCTTTTAACAGAGACCCCTTTATAGTGTGCATGGAAAGACCAAACTTCATAGTGTTTCCACACTGAAGTAATGCTCTGCCATGCTCCAGATTATACCACTTCATCTTTCCCTCGAAGAAGCATTGGCTCTCTCTGAAACTGGAGCCACAATCCCATCCTGGTCTGCACTTTGGACTTGAGTGACTTTTTTTTCTTTACTGGATTCACTTCTGTAACATTAAAAGCCTGCAAATTGTGGCACTTCCCATTCACATATGTGTAAGGGTGAATTGTGCAGTGTATGCTATTTTCACTCAATAAAGAGTTCCTTCTGCCTTGACAAGCTATATAAAAATGTGAAAAGCCTAGTCTCCAAAAGGTCTCAAGTTCTCCATCCCCCTTTTCCTTGTGTTCTCATTTCCTCACTTATTAGAAATACATCAACATCAACAAATGATAGTTTAAGGTTACAGCAGTGGAAGGGTCTGGCTTCCTCTCCTGCCAACATTCTTTGCAGGGTGGCTTCTGCACACTAGCACTTTTGTTCTTTTTGCTACAAGCTCCTTTCAGTTTGTAAAACTCAGCCTCTAGTTACAGCTGGTTTTGTTTTGAAAGAAAAACTGGAGGGGGATGAGTGTGTGTGTGCAGGGATGGGAGAACTGGTGCCCATGTTGGTTTCTGACTGTTCCATGGCAGGGTCATGGGGGGGGTTGTATTTAACTTGGTAACAGAGGTTTTGTTATTAAGATCCTCTTAACTACATTGCACAGCCCTCACTCATGTTGGTGAACCAAGTAGTGTCGCTGAAGTCAATGAGGCTGTGGTGCTTTATTATTTCAAATCACATAATGATCACTGTACGAGGAATGATAATAATGAAACACTTTCATTGGGAAGCCCATGGGTCTATTTGTACGAATGTTCACAGGCACGGATGAGAATTGCACGATTTAGCCCAATGCATACTATTTTCTGACAAGTTCAGTATCTTTTCTTGATAAAAACTCCATGAATAAACTGTCTTGCATGTGCAAACTACACAATGAACCTGGTTCTGCTTGGAATATCTAATTTGTCTCAGTGGCATTGCTCCAGAGGAATGTATTTAACTCTTTGGAGCCACTATTAGATTAGGATAAATTTGATGCTTTTAGCTGATTGACTAGGGATGATGTGGGAAAAAAAAAATAGGATTTTTTATCCTTGAGAAGCACTGGTTTTAAATGGCACTATTTCATTTGGAACATCTCATAGCTGAAGTGGTGCCTTAAAATGACGCATCTATGGAAATTCACATGAAGGAAATAAGATTCAGTATGAGAATTATTATTAGAGGACATTATATGACTTGAAATAATGAGGTACCACAGTGAAAACCATCCAGTGAATACAGCACTCATTAGCGAGTAGTTTCATATTTAATTAGCATTCTTTGTTTTGAAATAGAAGGACAGCCTGCTACCAAGTTATAAATTCAAATTTACAAACACCAGTAAATGCAGTAAGGACAGGTATTCTGCAGGGAGTTACCCCATTGAAGGTAGTTCCAGCAGCACACATAGGTAAAAGGTTTAATTTGGCTGGGATAGCAAAACTGTAAACAGAGAGCTGCTTATCAAACATCGTGTTCTTGCACCAGACCTAGGCAGATTCTTGGGTTACAACAGACGTGCACTTTATCTTTCTGGCAGCATTTGCCATTACACACTGGATAACTCAAAGTTGTATTTCCTTTCTTATTTTCTACTGGCAGCTAAGTTTCATTCCCATCTCTTTTACTTGCTCCTAAAGTGACACAACTTGAACAGAAACTCACGTTTCCCAAAGAGAAGGATGAAATACTTCATGCTTTACACAAATAACCATCTGAAGGGGACAGAGGCAGCTTCACACCTGACCTGGCTGGAACAGGAGTGCAGGACCTGTGGAGCCTGAGACCGCAGAGAAGCAAACCCTTCCACACCAGTTAAGTGAATCCCTTCTTTTGCTGGAATGTGAGATATAGTAGCCCTGTTTGCTGTGGAAGGATAGCAGCATCAGCCCATACAGAAAAACATGGCATTGTTTCTCATTTCTCACTGCAGGTAGTCCTTGTGAAGGGGTTCAAAAAGCACAAGGAAACCACATTGTTTCTTTCACAGAATGAGTCACAATCTAATTCTTTGTCCGGCTGCTCTGTGTTTGAGTTACTCTGGACATGTCTGGATGTAAGAGGAGGAGTTCAGCTATTTTTCTAGATGTCTGATATCCTGGTTGGAGCAGAGAAGAGTTAAATGTGATTAGGTTGACTCTAAATGTACGCATGGTGAGCCTGACATATTTATGGCATGTGAATGACATAGTGCATACACCCAAATGTTTTCCTTGTGGAAATCCTGGACAGAAGTATGAGAACTCTGCATTTTGGAAAGAGGCAAGCTCAGTAGTGTAAAACTTGAAATATCTGAAAAAGCAAAAGTGAAAACAGTTCAATGGTCAGTAGATACCAAAGATAACCAGCTCAGTGTTTGTTGATACTGACTGATTTGAATACAGAAGTGCTCTCTGAACTGATGGCAGTCTATCCCATTATCCCACTGTGTCATCCTAGTGGGACAGGGCGTGAGGATAAGCACTGTTGTGACCTCTCCCATGCTCATCCACCCCTATAAACTGAGTGACCAGCCATGGAGCAAGGAGTCTCACAGCCAGGCAGCTCTGTCTCTAATACTGCTCCCTCTGGCTCAGGAGTTCTCCAATTTGTCTGTGACTTCAGTCTCACAGAAAAAACACTTTATAATGGTATAGATTCTTAAGAACTAAGTGTCATATTAACGATCAGATTAATCTGCCCTTGTATTTTCAAGATGCAGCAAAAACATCTAAGAGAAAAACCTGATCTGAAAAGTCCCTAAATTCTCACACTCAGTAGGATGTACATTGAACACCGGTTAGGATTTGTGAGCTTATATATTTATTGTCTGCCACAACTCTAAAACTTTGTGTACTTAAATTATCTAACAGATGTATTTCCACAGCAATTCTACCTGCAGACATCCTGCCACAGAGAGACCAGATGTCAGTTTAACATCAGAAGGAATCTCTCTCAGCCTCAGAAGAGCAAATAGTTCTTGCACAAAAAAAGGAAAAACATCTGTCTAAACAATCTTGTAAAAACACGACAGCATTCTAGAAAAAAATAACCCAAAAGCATGTAGCAACATTTACTGCATCTACAGAGTCCCACTACAGAATACTATAGTCTATTACTTTCAAGTTACTACTGCATGAGTTTTGTAAAACATGCACCTTTTGAAACATGCTGAGGCATCTTTCCACAAAGTCAATGCTCATATCTATTAAAGCTTGGCATCCCAAACTGGTATCAAGCCAAATCAAGCCATTTGTGAAAATCAATGGCTTCTAGCATTATTTTCCTTCAGGATAAGGTTATTTTTATGTACATGTGTATTTAACTTAATTTTAATAATAAAATTATAGTTACCTCTAAGATATGACAGAAAAGCTCCTATATGGACGATGTTTTAATTGAATATAAGTTTAAAAACAATATATACGCTACTGATATCGAACAGTGTAGTCCAATCTCTGTGTTAGATGGTGGGGGTCCCGACTTTCTGTAGATTTGCAGGTGTGTGCTGTACAACAGAAGGCACTCAAATCTGTGCTCAATTTCCCTTGCAAAATGGAGACAGGTTTAGCTAGGCATGCTCACTGAGGTGCATGAATGAGAGTGTACAGATGAAAACCATCCATACAAACGGAATGGTTTAGAAGTAGAATCGTATTAGTGATATTATATTAAGTTTGTGAGATTTTTTCACTCAAGATATCCCCAAGTATGGAACTGATATTTTCATGTCGCCCCATCTCTCTGACTTGGACTCTGACAGCTACCCAGAGCAAGTCTCTCAAAAAGGAATGCTAAGGAATTCGTAACAAATAGTAAGGGATGGAAACTCCTGAAAAATGGGAAATTCTGTTTATTTTCTTAAAAACTGAAACATAAACAGTTAAAATTGAATCCTCTTTAATTTACCTTTTGCAAAATTCTCCTCTTATTGACTAATTTGCACAGCATAGACACCCAACTGTTGTTTGTAAACAAATGGTTAAAGGATTAGAAACATACAGCAGTCACCCTGCCAGTCTTATTGATGAGTTCTCAAACAGGCAAGCCCTTGTATAGGGATTTAAGCAAATGAAAAACATTATTTATCTATAGAGACTGAGACGTGAGTTAATTGCACTTGTCGGATTGCAAACAGTACTGTATAGAGGAAATAAATAGAGGTTTAATTCCTAAAGATGAATTAGGTTCAACATTTTAAACATCCTGCTGCCTAGTGAGTCCTGGTCCTAAGTCCACAGTTTCATGTTTTATAGAGAGACATAGGGGCTTAAGAATGGGGTTCACAGAGCGGTTGACAGACCAGGCAGCAACCAAAGCTTTCTAGCAAGAAACGCTAGCACAAAGGCTGGAGCTTGAGTGCTGGTGGACTTTGCTGCCACTTTCTGGACTGCCATAAAGAAAGATTCACAGTTATATCCTCTTCTAGACATCAGTGTCCACGTCACATCACTCCTAGTCTTGCAAAACAGAGCATAAAACCTCTGCGAGTGTGGCAGGCCCTCTGGCACTTCATAGCCAGGCCGAGCTGAGGCGGGCAGTCAGCAGTTCATGGCGAGCAGCCAGGGCTAGGGCAAGGGCTGTCCCTTGCTTTGCCCTCCTCCTTCCACCACACACTATTCATATCAAACTCTGCCTAAACAGCAGACTGAGGAGGGGGAAAAAAAGCAGATGCAAAAAAAAAATTCTGAGAAAGCAGAAGTAGCTTCCGGCTACATTTTAACACTGCTACTACCTACACTACTTCCTTCCTTCTCAAAGCCTTCCCTGGCCATTTAGCACCACGACTTGCTGCTGCTAGAGGAGATTGAATAAGATAGTCTGGATAAAACGCATAAGGACACATCCTGGGAAGACCTGGGCTTCAGTTTCCCCTCCAGTGGAGATATTACTAGTCATACATAGCAAAGCAATGTTCAAAGCAAAGTTCAACAGGTCTTGCTTGGACTACAGACATACAGATGCTTTACAATCACTCCGTGCTTCTTCACAAGCCAAAAGAAAGAACCAAAAATTAAGTGACAGATGCATCGACATCCTGAAGTTTGCCGATGTGCTGAAACATTGCATCGAAACCCTGTCAGAGATGAACAACGGCCATTAGCAGTGTCTTTGGAGCTTTTCACTTCAGCAAGCACAGCCCGTCCCGACTGCACCTGCAGGCTGACACGTTGTGACAGAGATTATTTTCCAAATATGTCCTCACTCTTTCACTGCCCTTGCTCTAAGCAGCACACTTCCTTGGTCGGATAACTAGCAGGGGACAGTCATACTTCAACTGCTGGCTAGCAGCATCCCACACCAGAGCTCAGTAAGGACCCACAAGCGTTCATCGGATGAGCAACCACTTGCGTGGGGGAGCAGGGAAGAGCCTTCTTTGTTCCTTTTTCTTTATGATTAGGTTGAAATTACTCAGTAAAATACATACAAAGGTGAATCTTGATTCACCAGGGGGCAGAAATTTATTAACGGTGTTAGACTTTGTTCCATGCTTCTCCCTTCGTTGTAGGGCAAACAACCATTACCAATCTTGTTAAATGATAGAACTTCCTGTTCTGGTTAGTACTACCGTTAAGGTTTTAAATTATCCCCTAACTGAATGTTTTCCTGGTTTAATTGCCAGGCTTTGGAAAGCGGCCTAGCACCCAGGCCCTGACAGGAGTGCAGCTATGCAATATCCAGCTGGCTGCTCTCCCAAAGCAGTTAGAGCAGCCACTGACTAGAGAGAGATTTATGCCCCTGTGGGCTGAAATACTTGCAGCTCCTCTTGTGGAGCTCTGCCATCCCCTGCTACTGTAACCCACACTTCCCTAGTGACTGCGTGGAACAACTTGCTGGGGTTTTTTTTGCATTGTATTGACCCTGGAAGTCTTGCCAAGCCTTGGGAGAGCTGGATGGGCAGCTGGCTGCTGTGTCAGTCTGTGAATGCTGCTAGAGGGCTGGATGATGCTGGGATCTGCCCTGCATGCAACCTTGCCCCATGCTGGCTGAAAAATCTTTGTAGCTGGGTTTCTTCATGATGAAGGGTGGTAGTGAGCTACAGTTTCTGATTTTCCTTGGTTTAAACAAAGTATTTCAGCTATTACTAATGCATAGGATTCACTTGTTAGTTAACCTACATCCAGAAAAAAACCCAATATTTCACTTCTTATTAACATCGGTGTGATGGTTAATGTGCACTCATTCAACTTGATTATGACAATGGTTTAAAGCCCCTGGTTTTCTTTTCATATTGTCCCTTTATATGCACAGGCTTGATTCTATCCCCAGCTCATTTTGTTACTGCTATTTTACTCATAAGCTGAGCTCGAAGTAATTATTAGCCTCCCTCTTTTATCTTCGACAAATGCTCAGTAATTCAGTCTCCTCTGGATTGTGTTGCCTCTCCTGGGACAGAAGGGGTGACAGAGAATTCCTCTGTAGTGCATACAGGACCATTGTGCCAATATTACCAGTGTCATGTCTGGCTGTCATGGCTCTGCCCCATTTCCCACTCACCCCCTGTGCTTTCCTGTGGAGTTCTCAGGGAGCTACTGGCATCCCCGTGCAGCAAAACCTCCTGTGCAAACTATGCTGAGTGCGGATCCTAGGTATAAACCTCAGACCCCAGTGATGTAAACCCACTCATGACCACTGCATTGGTTTATGAGGAGACCTCTGCAAGGTTATGACAGCAATCAATCAGGCATGGTGATGGCTGCAGTTGTTCTGGGGGCCAGCTCCATAAATTTTCTGGTACTTCCACAGCCTGTGCCCATTTCCCAGAGCTGCAATGGCAGGAAGATGTGCCAGGGGATGTTTAGGTTGGACATTAGGAAAAGGTTCTTCCCCCAGAGGGTGGTGAGCACTGGAACAGGCTCCCCAGGGAGGTGTCACGGCCCCAACCCTGACAGTGTTCAAGAAGTGATTGGACAACACCCTCACACCCATGGTGTGAACTGTGGGGTTGTCATATGCAGGGACAGGAGTTGGACTCAATGATCCTTGTGGGTCCCTTCCAACTCAGGACATCCTATGAAAGAAACTGTTTGATCTTTGTCATTGTGACAGAGCAAGAAAAGTTAATGTCAAATGACTTAAGCCAGAAGCAACTCTGGACTGCACATTGGTATTCAAGATCCAGGACTGAGACCAGAGCCTCACACTACACCTCTTGTTCAGGCCCATATCAAACTCATTTGACTAGGCCAGGATGCCTTTTCTCCAATGGGCAAGGAAGTCTTTCAGTTCTCAGAGGCATAGAGGCTTGTTAAGAGAGTCTGATCTTCCTCTTCAAAGGCTCTAGGAATGGAAAAGTACAGGGGCAGCAGTGCCAAGCTCCTCAGTTTGCTTGGGAAACAGCTGTAGCAGTTTAAGAAGTAAATATGTCACAGCTGCTCCAGACAGTAAATTCCTGCCGTTTCAATGTGATGAGAAGCAGAAGATGAATGCGTGAAACCTCTTTAATATATTTCACTACAAAGCTAAACCATTACTAATATGGCTTAACTTAATCTGTCTGACTTGACACTGAAAAGGGCCAGGAGGACTAACCCAGTGACCCCGACCTGCTCCTCAGCTGAAGGCAGGAGCCTGTAGCTGAGAGTTCAAGGACACAACTGGGATGTAGCTGTGGTCCTTACAATACGTCCTGAAGATTTTGAAACAGAAGCACAGATCTGGGCTTGGATTGTTCCTTTAACTGTGTGCTGCTCAGGTAGTGTGTTTCAAAGGATGATGGGTGTGGATGTGGGGTTTAAAAGGCTCATGGCCCTAACCCCAGACGCATGGACACAATAATGTCTTTAGGTTTTTCAGATTAATGTCTTTTAAAGGCCCTTGTCCAGGTGATTAATTAGCCTGAAAGGGTAAAATATATTGCAAATGAAGGTTACATTTTTCAAAGAAACCTAATTGGTTTAGGCATTCAAATCCTATTGAACTTAACATCTCAGGCTTGATTGAGCTAATTATCTGACCTCCAGGCAAAACATGTACATGACTCAAGCAGGCTTACAGCTACCTGCTGTTTGTTGCATGCATTTTCCCTTATGAAATGAGACATCCAGAGATTTCTTCAAACAACATGGAGTGTGAATGACATAAAGGAGATATTGTCCACCTCGAGTTGCCTTAACAGCCAAAAAACCTTCTGGTGACTGTTGCCAAAGAAAATGGCAGGGAAGATTACACTGAGATGCAAGATGTCCCAAGGAAAATACTAACAGATGGGAACTCAAAGTTTTTGACACAGAGCAGAAGCAAGGCGGAGGAGCGTGACTTGCTATTTGTGCATTACTGATTTTGAAAGGCAACTTACTGGCTTTTTTTTTTTGCAGGCCACATTGTTGCAGGCTGTTATCCTGACCCTTGGGAAGACAAGTACATCAATGAAATGCCACTGCAAATTATGTTTTTGTCGGCTCCCAAGAACATTGCATTCTTATAAAGGGAACGGGCAGAGTTTGACATGCAGTTATGTGCGGGAGAGAAGAAGCACTGTGCAGAAGGGAAAGGTCTTGAGGCACTAGTTCCAGGACAGAGCCTGGTAGACTGTAAGAACAGAAAGCAAAACAAAGTGCACCAGAAGAGTAAAGCTCTAGGCAATGCCTGGCAAGAGATGGACCTCTGTTGCTGAAATACAGGCTTTTTGCATCACTGAAGGAAGGTGCTCTTCATTTTATCCCCTCGCTGCTCTCTCAGAGAAATTTCAATAGACAAAAAAGCCATACATGCACAGGAGGGAAAAACCTGGATCCCGCCTTGGAATATTTTTCCTTCAGCTTTGGTGCAAAGTATTCTGTTTGGTGACCACATAACTGCAGTGCAGTACTTAAATCCACCAGGAAAAGGAAAATCTCAGGACAAAGTCTCAGTAATGTTTCCAGAGAAGTTTTACCCCAGTTGGCCCAGCTCAGTGTTCCTCATCCACATATAAGAGGCACAAGCAGTGTTCTACATTTTGCCTACCTGGATTTAAAATGTGCACTGGGTAAATACATCCTGTATATTTCAGTATTATCACAGCTTGCAACTGCGGGTCTAATAAACTGTAAGTTCAATTACTTAAGGTGTAGCAGGACAAGGGAAGGACAGAAGGTTAAGCTGAGACAGAGGACAATGCCTGAGGAAGGAGAGTGACAAAAGCCCAAACGCATACAGAAAATACATTCAGAAAAACTTAAGAATATACAGCTTTGGGAAGGGACAGGACAGAATAAATGGGAAAGTATCATTGAAGAAGGGGAGTGGGGGACCCTTTTCTGGTAGTGTCTGGCTTTCAAGGAGAACAGTGATCAAAGATGTAGCATCAGGGGATCCTGTACTTCTCCCAGCTAAATGGAGTGATTAAGTATAATTAATACACTCACTAAGAACAAATACAGCTGACTATACTGAGAAGTTATGAAAAGTAGGAATAAATCAGGCAGCAACTAGAAGACCGTTAATCTCATCCTTGCACAAGCCAAAACACATGATAAATGAGCCTCCATGAAAGGGAAGCAGCTGAGCAATATGTGGTGCAATATAGACTGTAATGTTCAGTGATAAGAAAGCACAAGCATGCAGGATATACACAACTTGTGGGGAATGTCTCTGATGTGATAATAAGTTTGGCAGCTGCACACACCACTAAAAAAAGAAGTTTCTCTTGTTTCTTTTACAGCTCGTGCAGTTAAACGCATTCCAGGACTGATAGAGGGACTGAAACAATTCATTAAGGAAATGGACATTATTTGCACGTAGCCTTTGCTGCTCATCACTTTTGTTATTTATTTAACTGATCATTTCCAAAGTGGATGGCCAAAATCGTTCAGGAAGGCAGAGTTCCCAGTGACCCCACTGAGTCATATGGTGACATGCTCATTCCCTTATAGAGGAAAATGTTTCTTATCACTTTTTGCTTTCTCCATTACATCTAACGCAAATGAGGTAGAGAAGCTTGTACTATTAATGCAGCTCATCAATTCAGATCAATCAAGTTAACATAACCTTGCTCTGATGTTTACATTCAATGCTTTGGCACCAAGACTGTTGCGTCTCTGTTATAATTCAAACACGACTGGACACAGACCATATGCACGTATTTACTAGTTAAAGGCTGCAATACTTCACATGGTTCTTTCTCTTCCCTGCTATAAACAGAAAGAGAGTGGAAAAAGAAAAAGAGGCACGTAAAGCATTTTTCTGAGAGGCAATCTGGATTAGGGATTTGGCTTTACCTCCCTTATCTTTGCCCTTAACTGAAAGACAAACTTTTATCTAGGAGATTGTTTTGAAGAAGATTAAGAAAATTTTCTGTTGGCTCTATGACTACTACATTATTATATACTGTTCTTTCACTGAACACACGTTCACTGTTATTTTAAAAAACAAAGAGTTTAAAATGGAACGTAAATATTTGCATAAACACCATGTTTAAAAAGAAAAGCCATGCAAGTCTTACCTACCCAGTGTGATCTACAATCATTGTCTGTAGGAAAACTGTCTTGTTTACATTTCACAAATCATTTTGCATTTATACAAGTTACACCTCTTTCAAGTTGGTAAAACAATAATGAGAATATATATGGGCAAATGTATGGACCCTTAAAAAAGTGTTTATACTATGTATTTCTAATCCTTAGCCAGAGCATTTTTGTGAGAGTTTCACCTGAATTAAATTTTTTTTACACAGTTTTTGTTTTCTTGATAATCTAAGGAAAAAAATCATTTTGTCGTATTCCTTTTTATTCTTCATAACAACGGAGAACATGATGTTTCTCTGTTCAGCTTTCTCAGATGTTAAACGGTTGACAACTATGTTTTTGCAATGAACGTAGAGTCTGCCAGTTTTGATGCTGACTTCACTGTGGGCAGGGTAACATGTTTGAGCCTGTTACCATGAAAGACAGTAGAGAAAACTCCCCTGAATTTTCATGGCACAGGATGAAGACTTTTAAGGATGACCCATGCTGAGTGGGTGTTAGACAGATCTTTGTTCAGAAGTCTCCAAAACTTTGAAATGGGCTGATTTGGTTGGCTCGAATCAATTAATTTGCATGGTTTCCAGTCAGAAGCATTTACCCTTCTGGATTAACGTGATCTCTCAAAGGATGCCAGTATTTTGCAAAGACATATGAATGGTTAACACTGCAAATATAATACACTAAAAATCACATGATGCAGACAGCTCATAGAGGATATAGTGTGTGTAGCAGCTTACTGGTTCAGATCTTCTAATGGCAACACATTATGGGGTTTTGTTTGCTTCGGGTTTTGTGTTTGTTTTCTAAATGCTGATGCAGGTACTAAGTCCTGCTATTGGGCCAGTGTTTGAAGAAGTGATACATCCAAGGGAGAAAAATTTCAGTTGAGAGAATAATAGTTGCAGGGTGTTTGGATCCATTTCATATTATTTTAGTGAATTCCAGCCTTATGACACAGGTGACATCAGCTAATAATTGAAGCTGGAAAGCAAATAGAGAGTTTAAGTGCAATTACTACAGCCAACATCTCTAAAAGTGCAAACATTAAAGTCACTTGTGGAATTTAACCCATCCTCTATTTATCTGTTATCAACACTTATTCCTGTTGATATGACAACAGAAAGCTCTTATTAATATAAAGAAAGCCAAAGCAGAAGCTTGGCATTGCCCACCCCCAGTAACATGTTCTGAGGCTCAGAAGGCGATTTTTCTGCTAATATGGCAAAGGAGTAATCAAAAGGATTTTTACTGATAAAATTAAAGATGGTAGTAAAATAGACATAAGCAACTGTGCTAGTGAAATACCCGAGTCACACACTGGTTTCTGGATTATGCGAAAACCAAGAAAAAGTGAAATCTGCTCATAGACAGACAGTTAAGAGCAGACAGCTTAAGTAATCACAGCAAATGACCTAAACAAATTAGATGTATGAAGGAAACAATAAGAAGAATACGCATTTACAGTAGGACAGCTGTGAGCCTAGGCAAACTCAGTAAAATCAGCTGCTGACAGTAATTCCCAATAAGATAAAGAAAGCATCAATTCAAGTGAGGAAGAAAATCTCAGTATTCCCTACTGGCTTGCAGCCTACTGGTTACCGGTTGGCAGATCCATATGGACAGGCCAGTAGAAACAAGTACAGAAGATGATTTTGAAGTGGAGTAGTTGTTTAGCTTATTGTATGTCCCTAAATGCAATCCACTGTTTGTTTTCATAGAGTGAACCCGTCACTATCATCTGTAAGTATTTGTAACTTGTCTAGTTTATAAAGAGTTCTGCCACACAGAAACACAGAAAAACAACTTTAATCCACATTTGTATTCATTCCTAAAATCTCAGTTTATGCAAATTTTTGCTGAATCTAATAGGACTTTCCCCTAGGTAAAGGCTGAAGGCACAAAGAGATCATATATCTGCTTAATATCAAGCCATTATTCTTCTGTTTTTATATGAATGACTATTCACCTGCAGAAGCTGGATAGAAAAAAGTGCTTGTCAGGCCAGAGACATGAAACTCCAGTACTGTTACCTGGGGTTCAGGTGTCTGCAGCTGACGGCCCGCCAGCACACCCCTCGCAACAGCCCAGGTCGCAGCTGGGCCCAGCAGCAGAAGGTGCAGCGCCATTGTGCAAATGGGCAACTGTGATGTCTCCATCATTTTTGCTAAGTCTTGGGAAACGGGAGAGGTGCCTGAGAATTGGAGGAAAGCAAATATCACTCCAGTCTTCAAAAAGGGCAAGAAGGAGGACCCAGGTAACTATAGACCGGTCAGCCTCACCTCCGTCCCTGGAGAAGTGATGGAACAACTTATCCTTGGTGCCACCTAAAGGCATGTCAAGGATAAGAGGGTCATTAAGGGCAGTCAACATGGCTTCACCAAGGGGAAGTCATGCTTAACCGACCTCATAGACTTTTATGAGGGCATAACGAGGTGGATAGATGATGGCAAAGCAGTGAATGTGGTGTATCTTGATTTCAGTAAAGCATTTGACACCGTCTCCCACAGCATCCTCGCTGCTAAACTGAGGAAGTGTGGACTGGATGATCGGGTAGTGAGGTGGACTGGGAACTGGCTGAAGGAGAGAAGCCAGAGAGTTGTGGTCAATAGGGCAGAGTCTGGTTGGAGGCCTCAAAGGTCGGTACTGGGACCAGTACTATTCAGTATATTCATAAACAACTTGGATGAGGGAATTGAGTGTACTATCAGCAAGTTTGTTGATGACACCAAGCTGGGAGGAGTGGCTGACACGCCAGAAGGCTGTGCTGCCATCCAGCGAGATCTGGACAGGCTGGAGAGTTGGGCAGGGAAAAATTTAATGAAATATAACAAGGGCAAGTGTAGAGTCTTGCATCTGGGCAGGAACAACCCCAGGTTCCAGTACAGGTTGGGGAATGACCTATTAGAGAGCAGTGTAGGGGAAAGGGACCTGGGGGTCCTGGTGGACAGCAGGATGACCATGAGCCAGCACTGTGCCCTCGTGGCCAAGAAGGCCAATGGCATCCTGGGGTGTATTAGAAGGGGGGTGGTTAGTAGGTCGAGAGAGGTTCTCCTTCCCCTCTACTCTGCCCTGGTGAGACCTCATCTGGAATATTGTGTCCAGTTCTGGGCCCCTCAGTTCAAGAAGGACAGGGAACTGCTGGAGAGAGTCCAGCACAGGGCCACAAAGACGATGAAGGGAATGGAGCATCTCCCTTATGAGGAAAGGCTGAGGGAGCTGGGGCTCTTTAGCTTGGAGAAGAGGAGACTGAGGGGTGACCCCATTAATGTTTATAAATATATAAAGGGTGAGTGTCAGGAGGATGGAGCCAGGCTCTTCTCGGTGACAACCAATGATAAGACAAGGGGCAATGGGTATAAACTGGAACACGAGGTTCCATTTAAATTTGAGAAGAAACGTCTTCACGGTAAGGGTGACGGAACACTGGAACAGGCTGCCCAGGGAGGTTGTGGAGTCTCCTTCTCTGGAGACATTCAAAACTCGCCTGGACACCTTCCTGTGTAACCTCATCTGGGTGTTCCTGCTCCGGCAGGGGGATTGGACTAGATGATCTTTCGAGGTCCCTTCCAATCCCTAACATTCCGTGATTCTTTAACTACATCTTCTGCTGTATTGTGGTGCCTTCCCAGGTGCTGTGGCTGCAACTGCACAAATAGACTCCTAGAAGTGACTGGAAGGACCATCTCCTGACTCTAGTGAAAAGCCTTTCTCTCTTTGCAATCGTTCCTCTCTGTCCTGTCCATAGCGAGGAAACCAAGGAGACTTCTTCCACAGTACTGCCACCTTCTTCAGGTGAAAAGTGTCAGTGGGAACCTGGTATTTCAGTGTAATGGCTAGCCGGGGTGTTAGCAGTCCTGTTCTACCAGGAGTAAAAAAAGGCGAAAGCTTTTTTATGGCTTCTTTCAGAAGCTGTGCCCGAAACAGAAACTATCTGCATTGTACTTTCCCGTATTGCCTCTCACTGACTTCAAAGGTGGCCCTGGTTTTGCCCCCATGATTCTTGGCATTACTAGATTTTTGTGGTATTCACATAAGGGTATTTTTTTTTCCTCTGCATGCAATAGTTTTAACTTTGGAAACCATGCCTATCTTTTCACAAGTCCTAGAGGTTCTTCATAGTTGCTTCATCTGTGATGCTCACTCTCAGTCCTGCACCGTGGCCTCTTCTGGCAAAACAGAGTAAGATGAAGGTCCCTTAGGAGACTCAGAGCTGAGCATCGGTCACTGAGAACAGCCTCTCCTGAGCAAAGAAGAGCTCCATCAAAGGGAAACAGTGCTGTCATAGTTCTTGCAAACCTCTCAGGTTGGTGATACTGCATAATATCATGCAGAACATTTCCATTTGCTGATGGCCAGGTGCAGGGTTGGGTGAATCAATGGGTGTGCCATTCTTCCTACACTGGGAATGGCTGGAAATAGCCTCTTGCTCTCAGCAATCCTTTATGTTTTCACTGGTGTATTCACAAGAATGAGAGAATGAAGTCTCTAGGCATGACTGACGGAAACAGTAACTAACAAAAACAATGGTAATAATAAGAAACTTATCCAAACGAGGGGGTTTGCATGTATTAGCTTTAATGCAGAAGCCTAGAGACATGAGAACACTTTGCATTGCCTCCTTCCTCTCTCGCTTTGCTCTTGCTCTGTTATTTTTCCTGACTGCTGTTGCTGCATCAAAGCACTCCCAGAGAAAAGGGCCTGGCACGACATGCCAGGAACAAGACTGTGCTCAGGCATGAGGCTTTGATCTTGAAGATTCTTCAGCAGTGTACGGTGCACAAAGGTGCAGCCTTGGTTCAAACTAGCAGGGGGAAAAAATTCCAGTGGTGAGTTTTGCCTGGTGACTGAGGAGTTAGTGCAGGTCAGTAATAAATGCTGCATGAGCAGTTTTCCATTGCTGATGCAGTTTTAAAACACTGAGCATATGCAGAGGAAGTCCCCACATGGTGGTAAATTGCTGCATGCAGATTTTTTTTTTAATCTATGTATTTTTAGACATGTACAAGAAATGAAATCTTCAACCAGCAGGAAGTGTGAAAATAACTTTCCCGGCAATATGAAGCCATCAGTGTTTGTGAACGAGTTATACAGAGATAAATAAATAGATAGGTAGAGCAAAATGATCATATTTTTCCACGTTCTTCCACATGTATTAATTTCCAAATCACCTCTAGAAAATTCTCTCTACTCACCATTTTAGTAGGATACCTTTTCAATATTTCTTTGATCTCTTGATTTATAGCCATGGGGATGAAAACCAAACAAATACCTTTCCTTTGTTTTCTAGAGCTCCGTGGTTTGTTCCATTATAAAAAACAACCCGACAGACTTTTATACCACAGAGATAAAGAAGAAGATACAGAATGTGCTGTGAACTGTGAACTTCTCTAAGGATAAGTGATATCGCTGTGAAATAAACAGGCACGTGTCCCCCAGGGAGGTGCAGCAGATTTAGGAAAGGCTGGAACCTCACAGAGAATTTTTCAGTAGCATTAGTGTGATGCTATCTGTGAGCTAAATCGGGTGTATATTTTTTCCATCGCTTTTTTTATTCTGATCAAGGATGGACAGAACCTCAACAGGTGTTATTAAACCATCATCAATAAACTAAACCAAAATGATACCTACAAATGTCAGCATGCACATCGGCTGGGTGTTTTTCATCAAAAGCAGATGCTTACAGAAAACAACACAGGCTAAGCATACAGCATGCAAAATTTGGCCCAGCACACTTAGCTCCATAATGGCCAATATACACATCTTAACACTCAGGGTAAGGTAAGGCATCATTCTACCTTTGCGTTGGGTAACTTCCACCTTTACAGTTACAGTAATATAGTGGCACTTTTTCTAGATTAAAAACCATTTTTCAAGTTTGAAAAAAACTGCGTGTAGCTGATAGAAGTGACAGTGTGTTAATGTCGACATCTGATGAATACAAAACGCAGGGGGAATTGCTTGTTGCTGAAATACATTAGATCATAGCAGCAGCAAAATGTAGCAGTGAGACGCCACCATCATCATTTCAACGTCTGTTCCATATAATTGCAGAGTGACTGCAAGCTAGCAGGGAAAGCTATCTGTCTTTGGGAGTCTCGCAAATGACATGCTATTTAAAATAAAACATTGAGACTATGAGGAACATTCAGAGGCTTTTCAGCATCTATTGAGTTGTGTACAGTCCTTGTGGAACATCATAAATGCAGTTCTCAGAGGAAGCAAATGGTTGTCTGAAGACACATTCCTACCAATGCCATTAACACAACTCATCAGCTAACAAGAACATACTCATCTGTCTAGACACAGATGATATTAGAAAAGTAATCACCATCGATCATATTCATGTCCCAGTCCTGAAGGAGCTTTGTGTGGTTCGATTCTGTACCTGCGCTGCCCGCAGAACTGAAGGCAGCCGTCCTCGCTCACTGATGCTGTTAGTAATGCTTACCCAAGCTCTGCATGAGCAGCCGAGCTCCTGCTGTCTGGACCTGATGAAGGATTGGTCTGGTGCAGATAAATAAGGAGCTCATTGCTGAACCTGAGCTTTAAAATGCCAAGGAAATCGCGCCTTGTGTCTCCTCCTCTGACGCTACACAGAATGTTTAGAAGATTAGCTTAGATTAAACACCCTGCTTTTTGAGAGGTAAGAAAAAGGACATGATTTTCATCCAAGTTCTTAAGACTCCGGTTCAAATACAGGAGCACAAATACTTACTTTTACATATAATGCTCTCTTAATCATGATGCTCTGTTTTTAATATAATACTCTGTTATCATAATGCACTGTTTCTCATCATTGTATTCAAGCAATGTTTTCTGCTTGAAATTAACTTGTGTGTTTAATCCTTGTCTTGAATTTTTGCTAAACTCTGCACTTGGAAATTATTTTGGTTAAGAGTCTCAAAATCACATTGTGCCTTCGTGAAAAAGTATTTCTTTTGATCTGATATTTTGCCACTTTTTTCCCTTTTTTCTGTGTTCTCATGCAAATGTGGTTTCAATTTAATGCTATTTGGGATAGCATGAATACAATTCTGGCCAGTTTTCTTACCTTTATTATGGAATGGATATCACCAATGTAAAGCACATTTGCCCTGTCTTGCTGTATAATGTTGCAGAGTCACAAGCGGGAACAGTTCAAGTCTCCTCTCAAAATTGAAGCTCTAATACTAATAGGGCACTATCTTAGTTTCTATCAAATGCACATTACAGAAACAGCAATGACTCAGAAATTAATTCAAATTTATTGAGGAACTTTAAGTTGGCGTTTTTGACTGTGAGCTTAGCCTTAGGACACAACCCTTGGAAGACATACAAGCAAAAACCTAGAGATAAAAATAATGGTACTTAGCTATTTTCATGTAACTAGCAAGTTGAATAAAAACTTAAATTTATTATGCTCCAAATTAGAGAAATAATTGTCTCAGAATCTGTTTGAGACACATTGTTTTTGGGATATCCAGGCTGTGAAAAGCCTTTGACAAAGGCTGGTAAGACACATGCTCATCCCATTACAGATTAGAAAAATGCATTATATTATGTCTGTACATCTTCAAACATTGTGCCAGATATGTGAAAATGTAATAAGGGTTCTAGTGATCATTTGTTTCAGCAATAGCTTTGTATAACAGCAGATCAAGGTAAATTCTGATGCCATATGAATACGAAATGTGAATAATAAACACACAGTGCATTTTCTGTTGCAGATGTTTTATAATGTCCATGAATATCTACACATTGGTCCAAGTGCATTTCATAACAGTCTTCCATCAATTTAGGCTTGAAAAGTACAGGTACCATCTTATGTACTTGGAATTTAAGTGGCCTTTTTTTTTGGATTCACCTTTTTTTTTTTCCCAGAAGTTATTTCCATGGTAATTTGAGAAGTAAAAAATTTATAGTTGAAAGGTTTATCAAAATCTGAGCTTTATATTCACTTAAATTATGTAGCTTTGTAAATAAGTGTGATGCAATTTAGTAATACTTCCATAACAGAGTTGGAGGGAGTGGCACAAGCAGATGATGATTTTGACATATACATTTTTAACATCTGCAGGGTGAATATTTCAAGTGAGTTATTGGAGAGAGTTGTTTAAAAACATGGGTCATAGAAGTTTCTAAACAATTTATGCTTTTTTTATTCCAAGTGTGGCGAAATAACCATAGAATTTAAACAGACTATGGTGTTCAGGGTGATTTTGTGTCTACTCAGTCACTGCAAAAGAAAGAAAACAAGAAAATGTTTGGAAAACGGCTGACTGGCTCTTTAGCAAAGTTCTGCATGCACAGCTGCTGATAGGTAACTGTGTTTTGCCCACAACTGAGATTCAGAGAGATGGACAGAAAAAATGTCCTCTTAAAATCCACATTTTGAAAAAGAGGAGAGAAAAAGGTTAGTATAGATGAATAAATAATCCCAAACTAAATTAAAATGTGTTAAATAACTTTTCCTTTTGCTTTGAAACAATTCAAAAAAAAAATTCAAAACCCACCCTTACTATGTTATCCAGATTGCAGCACCCCATCCAGAAGGAGATAAGCCAAGGTATCTGGTCCCATATGAAAGTCTGAGACCCGGGAGCAGAACTAATCAAAGATGATTCTGCGCTCAGTGTACCTGTCGTCACACAAACCTGTCCAAGAGTGACACTGCCAAGTGGCTCTGCTCTTATGTAGGGAAGGAGAACCGAGGCCCAGGGTAGTCCTTCAGCTTCATCACCAGGACATGGTCAATAGGTCACTTCACAGCTCTACTTAAGACCTGAGTGAAACACAAATGCTATTGCTCTTTCAGGATGTTCTCACCATCTCCACTCAAAACACAGAAACATACCAGAGCTCTTGTGAGAAGAAGAAGTTTAAAGTAATCAAACTTTGAATGCCACCAACAGTTTTATATTCTGCTGAAAAGCGAACTCCACCCATTCTTACTGTCACTGTTACTGAACTTCTGTCATTTTTAGGTCATTGTTGTTTTAATAACCCCATTACTATCCTAGAAAGAGGCTGCACCTGTTCCCACATTTGAACCTCATATATCTCGCTCCCTTGTCCCTCTCTTGCATTTAAGAGTCTAGAAAACCATGTCTCTATTCATCACCTCATGGATTTCTCCAAAGGAGGGAAGTTAATATTTAAAAAAAAAAAAAAAAAAGAAAAAAAAAAGGGGGGATCCGGGCAGCCAGATTGTGTGTACTGCAGAAACCTATTACTGGCACACAGGACAAAAGCAGACGGCACAAAACATCACAAACTAAACTTGATGGTTAACACCGAGTCTGCCCCCTACAGCTCTGGTATCATGAGCGAACATACAAAGCTGCTTCTGGTTCAACGCCAGCACAAGCTGCACAACATGTGCCTGAAGTTATTCAGCACGTCACAGACCAGAGAGGAGACAAAGCTGGACAATGCTGTATTCACCTTCTCGTCAGACACCAGATTTCAGTCAGGCACCCCAGATGAAACCACCTTCATTACAGACCATTTATTTCAAAGTAGATATCAGAGCATAAGTATTTCCACAGGTAAAGGAACACTGATCCCTTTTGCTATGGTGGTAAAGAGTCCACAGGTTTGTCACCTTTAGAGATTTCAAATAAACAGGAGCAACAAGGCCAGCACTGAATGGCCAAAGCTCTTCTCATTTGTCTCCCAAAGATTGGTATAGACATCCCAGATTCAGGCATCACATGCAGCTCTGCTGTCCTCCTGGTTTCACACAAAATGTCAAGGAGGACCTCACAGCAGCCCTTACCACTAATGCAGCTGCCAGCCCTCTGACAATAAGAATCCCAGTTCCACCAGTGATCCCAGTTCCACCACAATAACCTCGCAGGTACTGGCTTGTTCTCAGCCCACTGACAGAGCACCTGCTAACTCCCTGCCATTTGCCGCCTTTGCCTGTGACATGCTGGGCTTTCCCAGCTTCCACATGGATTTCCACAGTTTTCTGACACCTCGAGACAGATGAGGAGAGAAAAGTGGAAATGTAAGATAGAGAAAAATGACAGAGAAAAATGAAGGCTGATACAAACAAGCTGAAAGATAAAAGATGCCTCCAAGTTTATTCTGCAGCTTTCCTGTAAGGCGAGAGAATTTTCTGTTCTGCAGTGTTGCTGCCTCATCTCAGTTCCTAGACTACTTTGAAATGATAAATCACACCAATCCCGAGCAACAACATGCAGCAAAGCCAGACATTAACTGCTGCAGAAACCAAACACTTCACTATAAAGATCACACGTAGCTGAGGAAGACTTTTTCTAACTCTAGTTCTGCCGTCCACTTGCACATCTGAATTCCTGCATGGTTTTATATTTATGCATCTCATGTATTTATTAAATATTCGGAATACTTAAACAGGAGGTGGTGTTCATCTCATCTGTCTGTATCATAAGCTCTTCATTGCCCTCAACGCAAGAAGGAAACATACTCGAAAGTGTAAACTAAGTCACAGAAGAATGGATATAAAATAAAGGCGGGGCAAAATCAGAAAAGGACTGAATGAGATACAATTAGGAAGAAACATCCATGGCAAAAAGAGTGTATTTCTATAAATAGGTTGTTAGTAAAAAGAAGACCAAGAAAAGAGGTGGTTTGCTGCTCATAGGGGGAGAAAGCTGTCAGCAGAAGACCTGTAAGAGGTCAAAGCATCGAATTTATTTAGCCGTAGGCAGTTTGCTATCACTAGTAGTACCAACAACACATGAGTTAATATCTCTGCCTAGAAGAGGGAGAAAGACATTAGAGAGTAGCTGGATGTTTTCAGTTCACCTGGCCAGGCTAATTTCATCATGGGATACTCGAAGAAGTTGGCGAATAGTTTCAGACCATTAGCAGTTATCTCTCAGACCACATGGATGGCAAATGCAGAGGTCCAGGAAAAGGAAAAAAAGAGCAATAGCGTGCTCTTATTTAAAAGAGGTGAATGGAAGGGCTAGGAAATTTCAGACCAATCTGTGCAAATACTGTAGCAGCAGCAGCAGCAGTTTTGTAGCTTAGATAGTGTAGAGATACACATCAGAAACGGTTAATAGGGAGACATCATGCATTTTATTGACCTAACTGATGTAAATTATAAAAAAAAAATGAGAGATGGTTTCAGGAGCAAAACCCCTTTTATAGTAGTCAGGAAAAATATTGGAGCAAATAAATAAACTACTTCAAGGACCTTAGAAGAAGAGAGAGAGAGAGAGAGAGAGGGAGAGATGAGTAAAAGCCAATAATGGATTTGCCAAGAACAAGTCATGTCAAACTATTGTAATTTCCTTCTCTGACAAAGAAGCAGACCTGGCAGATAGAAAAGAATAAGTGCATGTCATATATCTTGACTTATTAAGGCTTTTGACACTGTCTCACATGACATTCCCCAGCACAAACAGGCTAAGGGGATAGTCTAGATGAAACTATTCAAAGACATGCAGAACTGCCTGGGAAGAAACCTACACAGTCAAAGTCAGCAGAATGTCACTGTCAGAGTAAAGGATACGGAGACTGGGCAGCAGGATCTGCAGCGATCTGCAGGTCTCTGCCCGGGTCTGCTCCTGCTGCATATTTTCACGGGCAGCCTGAACATGGAAATGTGAAGTGCATTTATTGCACCTGCAGGTGACAGAATTCTAGCAGGGCACAAGCCGTTCGGGCAACAGGCGAATTAAACAGACCCGAACCACAACCAGCCCACCTTGCTAACGCAGCTTACTCGCCACTCTAAAAACGCCAGTGCCTTCAACGTCCTCCCACCTTTAGGAGACCCTCTGAGCAAAGAGTGAGAACAACACAGCAATTTTTTTCAGACTGGATTTACACGTTTGAGCTTACTCTAGGTTCGAGGAAAACTGTAAACCACATGGGGAGCATTGCAGGATGGTAGCTGGACTTTGGGAAGATGGACATGAACCAGGTGAGGGTCTGAGTTGAGCTGGAGAGGAACCAGGCCAGGAGGCAAAGAGGGGCAGAAGATACTGCAGGATGGTGGGAGGCCAGGCGGAGCTGCAGGCAGCAAACCACTGTATTTGTAATTAATCGCACCTTCAAATACTGTTGCCTGGGAGCGCGTGTGTGTGCGTGGGTGTAACAGGAGACTGATGGGCCACAAGACCCACAGACCCCAAACGCAGGCTGGTTGCCCATGTACAGACATTACGGCTCAGCGCCGCTTCACCGCAGGTCTGACCACGTGCGACCGTGCCCATCACGACAGACAGCTCCTCCGGGGCCGGCTGTGAGCACCGGCCCCACACCAGCCTGCATGGCCCTGGGATGCCTGCTCAGACCCTTGAGGGTAGGTCCATCGCTGATGCTGTGATCTGCTCCCATGTGCAGCCAAGCAAATCCCCAGCTGACTCCTAGGGAAGCTCCTCAGGGCCACAGCAATCTTCTTCTTCTCCCTGCAGGGTTCCAGGGATCTCTGGTGAGAGAGACCCTGACAAAAAAACCATATTTGAAACTGCACCATGATGGGAGTGTGAGAAGTTTGTTTATGCTGTGTCTGAGAATGATTTCATGCTGCATTATGTTGAGAGTCATCGAAGTCCTGCTGGTGGCTACACATACAACTTCTGAGATTTGGGGCATTGCTTTATTGTGGTTATGTCCAAACTCCTGCTTGCAAATAATGCATAAATTAAAAACAGCAAGGACAACCCCCCCCCATTACTAATTTGAATATGTTCCTTCTCTTTTTAATATTTTTAATGATCCAACAAAAAGTTGCTGTCACCTGATTGACCAGTCTTTATAGGCACCAGTCAGGAAGGTTGATGGGGTGGAGAGCTATTGCAAAAAGCCACTGACAAGGTACATACTGACATCCTAATAACTAGCATTAGCTTCTGAAATCACATACTAGGCACAGTAAAAATTATCAGTGCAGAAATTATTATTGTGGCTAAGAGGCAATCCCCGAAAAACACTATTCATTTTAATGGCAAATTGCTGGGTAAGTCTCAAAGCTGAAGCAGGAACAGTTGTAGCTCGCATCATTCCTGTATAAAGTGGCAAGATTTATAGCCCACAGGATGTGAAATTTTGTGTCTTACAGAGACCAAATACTGCTGTGTACAATTTATGTTTGCTCATCTCTTGGCCAAGGAAAAATAATTTGTAGTACTGCTCTGTCAGGGAAAACCACTCAAAGGCATTGGTACTGGGTAAAATGAAGGAAAATAAAAGGAAAAGGAAAGGGAAAGGGAAAGGGAAAAGGAAAACAGAAAAATCAACCCATCTATATTTATAGTGGTCATTTTTCCTGCCCTATCCCAGCTGAGAAGTATGATGGAGGCCTTCATTAGAAACTGAATAGCAAAGAATACACTGCAGAATAAACACAGTTAATTTGCTCTTATATATGCAAAACCAGAGAGCAAATATTTTAAAAATATTTTTATTCATCTACTAAAAGATGTAACTTAGCATCTGTTTATCAAGCGAGCTAGCTTTGCTCACCAATATTTCAGCTGAATTTTAAAAGAGAAACACACAGAAAGAATTTACCTCCACTAAAACTTGGACAGGGATGCTTATCTTTAAAGTGCACATAATTTCATTATGATTATTGAACTGGTGCCTTACTTGCAGCATTTGCTACCCAGAAATCTTTGCTTTCCACAAACGAACAGTAAACATCAGTAACATGGGCGCACACATTTTGTACTAGATGTGGTGCCATGAAGCAAATGAATGAAGCTAATCAAGGCGCCTATCTCAGGATTGTTTTTACAGTTCACATCCAGCTCAGTTTACAGCTTAGCAGCAAGCAAGAGGTATAACAAAAGCACTTCGCAAAGGCAATTTGAAAATGTAATTGCTTGAAGTCATTGTCAAAGCCAACAGGGGCACAAGTTTATAGGACAACTGGCAACAGGGCACAAATACTACTTGTATGAAAACTACTGTGCGTTTAACTACAAGGAAATTAGCGTGTAGTGGCAGGCAAACAGCACAGTGAGTACCATATCATTACAAGATTATAGCCTTCTGAACCACAAGGCAAGAATACAGGTTATATGCTAATTAGTTTTGGATCTACTAAAGGTAATTACATGGTAATCTCCATGTAGTTACATGGCGTTTAATAGGAAACCCTACAAACTAATCATATAATTAAAGAGTAATTGCATGATACTCCTGCCCTGTGACATCCATGGTAGCCAGATAAATTAAAACTGATGGAATTTCACGGCATAGCCTATGCCTGTTACCAGACTTCAGGGCAATACCACGTCTTTCAAGACATTGAACTAGACAGGAAACGTATCGAAAGTCAGGGAGCTTACTGCTTTCTCAACACACAGAAAATAGCACCTCATGCCCAGAACCACTGCTGGTTTCCACAAAATTACTAGGAAGAGAATCTCACCATGTTCTTTGGTTTTGTCCTCTCTTGAATTTGTTCTTTCCTTTTTTTTCCCCACTTTTCTCTATAATTTCAGTCTCCACAGCCTCTCAATCACAGCCATCCTGTCTTTCCTGTCAGTGTGTACAAGGCAGCACCAAGTCACCTGTTGCTTCTTCACATTCGCTTGCTCACATTTTTTTCCCTTTTCTTCCTCTTACAAAATTTCAAGTAATTTTGCAACTTTTTTGTCGTGAAAACTTGACCATCTCTTTTCCTTCTTTATTTTTCCTTTCCCCTCTTCTGCTTTCTTTTCCTAGGGACTCTGTCTCCTCTCCTTTCTGCAGAGGACCCTGCCATGCAAATAATAAATAAAGTTACTGAAAGTCTCCCCTCAGTCTTTCAAAACCCAGGACTGCAGCCAGCGAGGCTCCCCCATTTTCCAGGCATCCTTTCTGCCTCTCCTCAGCAGAAGCTGCTCACTGCTGCCACACTCTTTTCTCCAGGTTGATACCCAGACAACCTCTCTGATGATTCCTAACAGGTTACACCACAGCCCACAGCAAAAGTTGCACAGCACAACCACCTGGAAAGAGAAGGATGAGCAATGCAGGTCAGCACACAGTGCTGGTCAGATTTCAAAATGTCTCTCGCGTGAACAGCTGCTGTTGCAAAAATTGTTTCATTCCAGAGTGGACTGAAAAATGGGCATTTGCCACAAAACAGCATTAAAAATCCAGTAAATCAAAACATTTCATCCTTTTTCTTTTTATTTTTTTTTTTAATTCTGCATTTCATTTTCTACTGGCTAAAATCAGGGTTATATAATAATACAATTTACAGCAAAAAGCCAGTGCAAAAAAAAAAAAAAAAAAAAATCACAATCAAGGTCCCTGCACAGCTCAGTTTCAATGAATTTCTCAAAAGAAAAAGGTCTGTCCAAAAGTTTCCAACCCCATGTAACACTAAGTCTGCTTCTGGGGCTTCCCTAGCCTGTTGGAGGTACAGAAATCTCCATTCCAAAGTGCGAAAGCAAGGGAAACATCAAACTAATAATCTGCTAAGAGCACAATGCACAATCATCCATGATGCCATGGACTGTGAAAGGACTATGCAGTCTGCTTAGTTTTAAAATACCAAGTCACATTCACTGCCCTACTGAAGCCCAAGCTTCAAAATGTTGCTGAAGCCCACAAGAAGGAAATAAATGCTCCCTTCCCTTTTATTTTTCTTTTCTTTTCGACAGACCTCATTCTGCCTGACCAGAGCACAGCACCAACAGTGGGTACTGCTCCATCCTCAGCAAGTGAGGAACAAAACAGAGATGGGTACGCACACTGACGAGAAGGAAAGCTCCTGCAGGCTTCGCCGCAGTGCAGCCCCACGAAAAGGTAAGCAAAGCTGTGGGTCTGTCCATAAAAACAGAATAGACGATAGAGGGCAAAAGTAATGACTGACGGTATCATTCAATACAATCAATGCCCTGTTCTCACCTTTCACTTTATTATTTCATACTTCTTCACTTTTTGTAAAGACCTAGAGCTGGATTTACCCAACAATAACCGAGGGCCCTGGGGAGTCCGCTGTTACCCTTGAACTGCTCCCGGCAGCCTGAAGAGCGAGCTGTGCTGAGGGGGAAGAGAGCCCAGATAATGCCTAGAAAAACATTAATTTGGTCTTTCTAGTATGCTGAGCTTCTCTGACACCTTGGAGGGAGATACAGCTGCTTCTGTCCTCCCACCTGAGGAGCTTTGAAGCAACACGACAGACTGGATCCAGCCCCTTGTGCCAGTGAACCGCTGATGCGAGGAACTACCATTCCTTTCAGTAAAGTCGGCCCACAACTTTTAATTGTGTAGCTCCTAGAAGGGATAATGGGAGGGAACGGGGGCAACGAAATGCTTTCATGGCCACTTCTACCTTGGCACGGGAAGGGAGGTGGTGTGCAAGCCCTGCAAAGCACTCCCAGGCCTCAGGGCAGGTTTTACCACCTGGATCTCTGAGCGCCCAATGGCGGTTCAGAGGGAAGAAAACAAAAGCCTGTACTTGTCAGGAGAGCTCCCTGAAAGGGAGTGTGACATTGAAAAATTATGTCCAATTGTGAAGCATTTTGGCACTGAAACAAGTCTGCTGGGCCAGCACATTCACACTACACAGCAGGCCCCACGTGCTCAGCATTAAATGGGCAGCTTGCTAACTAACAGTCCCCTCAGAGCAGGGGAACCTGTCAGCATATGGACTTGGCATCTAGGTTAGTCAGTGCTGACTCAAATGTCTGGACAATTAAGTGAAGCTAAGCAGCAAGCACGAGTAGCTCACAGTATTACTTCAATTTAGAGATAACAAAGACTGATTAACAGTAGCGATTACTAGCGTAAAACAGGCTATGGACTTTTTTTTTTCCACTATAAAAGTCTGCACACTGTGCTGATATTAACACTTTTCAGAAATGCAATTCCATTTTATTAGCATACAGAAATAAGCTTCCAAAGCAGATTGTGTTTTATTAGAGGACACTGGAGTGACGAGATGATTCTCTCCATCACTGCTTCTCTTTCCACCACCATTGGGAGCATCATGACCCAGTCTCACAACACCCACTCCATCCCCAAAGTCATTACAGCAGTGCCCTCTTCCTCCTGGCTCTGTGCAGCCCTGGGTCACCGCTTTCAGCAGCTGAGGAGCTGTTTGAAAACACTGCAGGTCTGTTGTCCCAGACTTCCATCTGTGAGGGAGCAGAGGAGGGGAGCAGCACTGCTCCTAAGAGGCACCAGGCAGGTCGTTCTCTTACCTCCCAAAACAACTTTTACTCACTGATCTGATCAGTATTTCAAATATCCATTATCTCACAATTTGCTAAATAGTTACGAAATCTCCAGAAACCCTGGGGATACTGTGACTGAGGAATACCCAGGGGTTGGTGATACGTAAGAAGTCTGGTCAAAACTAGGTGCACCAAGGCTTAATGGAAATGGAAACCAGCTGGACATTTGAAAAACCGGTGCTTTCCAAGTCTGTGTGAATGGTCAGTCACCCTGGGCTCTCAGTGTGGAAGGGACATCTGACACATGTATGAACAGGACAGGAATCTAATGGTGAGCCGTAAGAACTGTCACTTGCCACAAGCAGCATTTTTGGGCCATGCCTCTAAATTTATATAGAAAACACATCGACTCACTTGGCAACTGCAATCAAGACATTTTACTTGGCCAGAAACACCAACCTTTGCGTGTTTAGTAGACACTGGTTACTAATGTTCATGCTGTGAATACGCTTCCTTGTGTGTCCTCCTTTTCATCTCTCCTTCTATCTTGGATGGGAATATCTCACCTCTTTGCCCTTCACCACACACAAAGGCTGTTGTTACCAAGGAGCTCTGTGTGCTAGCACACTTTCATCCGACCAAGGAAAAAGAAAGTGAGAGGAAGTACAAATAGGAAAGCATTACATATGAAGAAAAACCCTGAGCAAAAAGTCAAAAAAGTAAATTCATATGGATCAGTCACCTCTTCACCTCTCAGGTTGCTTATGCACATTTGAGACAATGCCTGAACCTGAAGACATTAGGAGCACTGTCAAGATGAAGGATTCTAAGAGAAGTTAAAAGCTCAGCAGAATTTATTAATATATAATAAAATATATATATATTTAATTTAAAATATTTACAAGCCTAGCAGAAGCAGGACTGGGGAAACAACGGCAGAGAGCCTGTTTGTAAATATTTTCAATTAAAAAAAAAAAAGAAAAAGAAAAAAAAGTTTGATTACATGGACAAAAAAGAAAAAAGGTAGATGTAGAGGTTGCATGTAAGCTGTGTAAATTAACTTCTAGGTCTCAGGGTAGGTTTTACTTCCTGGATCTCTGAACACCTGGTGCCAGTCTAGCAAGAAGCAGAACTGGGACTAAGAGATGCTACAGGGACAGGAAGATTGCAGCACTGGCAACTGAAGAACAAGAGGGATAAGAAGGTAGGAAGGAACGGAGGCCAGGAGCTAGAGAGAGGAAAGGAAGAGAAATGGAAATTATGGAAGAAATGGAGAAATGGAATTATGTCAAGACTTGGCTTTATTCAGTCACCATTTATTGGTGAAACAATATTTTTCCAGAAGGTTCCCAACCAGCTGACCTGCATCAAGGATACAGCTGATTTCAGTCTCCGTGTTGTATGTACCGATCTGGTTGGTACAAAAGAGCAGAAATCAGAGCAATTTCAGGTGATTGCATAGAGTCCTCAGTAGCCGCTTCACTGGAGCATCAGCAGGAGGTCAGACACAGCGCTGAGACCAACCACCCATCCTGCATCCCGCCCCTGCCCGGTGCTCCCACACGCACCACGGCAGCTCTGGGCCTCCTGCAAAAATACATACACGGCTTGTGGCAAGAGGAGGGTGTTCCAGGAGGGTCATTTTCTGTGTTTGTCTGATGTTAGAGGGGATGAAGGTGCTTGCATCCAGCAAAGTCCCTCGTTTTTTGACTCTGGTCCATCTAATTCAGGAGATAGGTGAAGTCCTTTGAAGAGTCATTCTATCTGAGATCTTCATTCACTTGCAGTCACGCTGCAGCCACTGTCTGGTGCCACAGGATTTCCTCTTTCATTGATCAGCCCCATTTACAACCCTATTGACCCAATTCACCACAGCAGCTGCAGTAAAATATGGCTACAGAAAGCTAATCCTTTCTGTCAGTATCTAAGCAATACTTTAACAGCAATGGCATTTTGCCCTCTATCTCCACAACCTGCAATTTTGCCAACTTTCACCATTTTATTAAAATACTCATAATTTGGGAGTTTATTATGTTGACTTCCAGGAACACAAAATAGTAAGGTTCTAGTCTCCACAGCTGCAGAAACCTGTGAATACTGCCTCAAATAGAGTCTCAAAAACCACAGGCAGATAAAAAGGGTTTGTTGGTTGGTTGGTTGGCTGGTTTTTTAGCTCTCCCTAAGCAGATCATGAGTTTTATGCAGCCTGATGGTTTGCAAATTCAGTTTTGGCGGTACTGAACTTGGGATCACTCCAAGTCAATATTAGCTCTTGACGTTCTGTTCTCACCTTCATTTTTGTTTGCCTAGAACTGGAGGTCACATCAAGCCATATAAAACACATGATTTAAAATATTAACGTTTTTGAGACCTTATGCTGACTTTATTTTAGCCACTCTGACCTCTTTCGCCCCTGGAAATGAAGCCAGAAAAGGCCAGCGATGACTGAATTCTCTCTTTATAGCATCAGCTGGTGCTTGAGAGCTGCCACAAGAGAGGAACCTTTTGGTGTCTGAAGTCATCTAGTTTCAAGTCGGATAAAAGTGTTTCGTGCTTCCCTGCCACTTCCCATTTCTTCCTTAGTTTTAATTGTCTCAACCTGTGCAAATACGCCATGCACTCAAATGGCCACCTCCTTTGTCAATCACTCAGATCCCTATTTTGATAACGCTCCCTCTGCAATGCTGCTTAAAGCAGCAGGTCAGAGAAGAGACTTCAGGATTTGAAATTTTCCATTAATTCACATTGTGCGGAAAAATCAATACTCAGCAAGTGTACGGATGCCCTGACAGGCCATATACAGACTGTGCAGCTTGATAATTATAATTTCTTTAGTAGGTATGCCATGCATATGAGGAGGTATATCATGCATATTGGAAACAGAGAGGTTATATCTAGCTCATCAAAGCTCCAAGCCACAAGAAGTAAGCTTGAAACACATATCCAAGTGGTAAAAAAGTAAGCTCTAACTAACCATATCTCAGTATGGAAAAAGAAAACTGAAACAGTCATCAGAAAAAATCTGGATGACAGGACTGTTCCAGGCTAAGGTCATCATTCTAATGCAAAATCATAAAGCAAAACTCAGTACTGGTTTTGAATCTTTAAATTATTCACAGCCAACAGTGCCCTTCCAGGGTTGGGTTCCCTGTTCAGCATTTCACTGTCTCATTGCATTGAAAAGATGTTTTCCTTGACCTTTGCAGCCTCCCCTTTTGTGCACTACCTGGTATCTTGATGGAAAATATAGATATCTACAGTAGATAAAAAGAGAAAAAAACTCCTCAAACTCCAAACTATTTTCTGACTTCTCTAAAAAGAAAAAAACCTCAAACATAAATTCTTAATGCTTTTTACAAAAAATAATCATTTATTAAACAGCATGTGCTTATTAATAAATTACAAGGCAACCAGATGTAGAAGTCACTTTCAATATGTTCTTAAAGGTGTTTATGCTAATGAGCAGAAGCAGAAGCATTTTTAGATGTTTGTTTGCATGGGGAAAACACTAGAATAAGGCCATGCCAAGCGGTTTTGAAATGGAAGTTGATAGTTACCGGCTGTTCTTAAAGAATATCTGGTCGTGTTCCTTCATACACACTCAAGATGACCCTTTCCTCTTTAGAAGTGATTTCCACTCACCATTTTCCAAAACGATTGCTTGGCAGTCCCCTATCCTATAAAAATGCATTTCCATCCTTACATGAGTCATACCTAGACAGGTGAATCAATAGAAATAATACCATTTTAATAGAACAAGTATTTTAATTGTTCTGTGAAAGCAATACTAAATCACAAACTTTTTTCTTCTTTTAATGTCTCTGGCATAACAGGAAGACTTACGGTGGTGAGGAGAAAGGAAAGTGTTCCCATCTAAAAGAACAGGAAAATTGAATTCTTCAAAAATTTTGAGGTAGGGCCTTCATTTCATTATTTTAGCCCAGGAGTGCAGGCATTTAGCATGAACCTTTATAGTCAGCTCTATGTGCAAAGTAAATACGAAGCACACAGGTTTTAGGTGGAGTGTTATTAGGCACAATACATAAACAAATGTACCAAGTATTGTGTCCTTATATAAAAGTAGCTACACAAATGCCTTATTGTTGTATGAATGCTGAAATTACAGGCACAGAGGAATCTGGACTGAAAAAAGCTTCCAAATAGTTTTGATAGTGCTGTTTGCATCTCTTCCTAGAGACAGGTTTACACCTCTTCACAGGCATTCAGTTAGTTCAGACCTGTTTGTTCCCTGGAGCGGGGATTCTTTTGTGTGCCAAATTTGAGTACGTGGGTATTTTCTGTAGAAATATTACACCTTCTTGGTATGCAGGCATCAAGTATTCAGGATGCAAATGAAAATGATATCTTTGTACAAACTGTTGTATCAGAGACTGAGATAATTCCATTCCTTCTGTGTATTTTTTTAACATTACAAAATCGGGCTAAAGCCCGATTTTTCTCTTCCTGGTGACAGCTACCAAATCCAAGCTGTGGTCTATGCCATCTCCTTGTATTTTATTTTAGCAATATAACAGAGCGGATTTCTCAGATGACACATCTAGCAAGTTTCCTTGACTCTCCTGTTAACATTTGTGACAAATCTATTTGTTTTGCAGATCTTGGGGGAAGACTCCAGGGGCACCTGATCAACCATCTCAAAACTAGACGAAACCCAGAGATTGCAAAGCAAATCTCTTCTTCAGTAAATGCTGTGGTCCTTTACCTAGCCACACCAACTATGCTTTTAAAAGGGGGAGAATTGCTCCCTTTTCTTCTTTGAAATCTCGATACTTGCATAAGCTGGGTCAAAATATCATTGTTATAAATGTAAATTGCAGCATATCCTGAAATGCGAATTGTACGCTTTTAGAAGAGAACATCACAAAAACGTAGTCACAATCAATTAGCTGGATTTAGAAGCAATTATATGTGGTGTACATCCTATCATTATATATTTAGCAAACGATCTGAACTGATTGCACACCTATTTATTTTTGTCAAAGCCTTTCAAATTCATGCACATAATAGGAACTGCAGAAATAATTTTAACAATGAACCAGTATACAACAGAAAAAGATTTGGAATAAAAATCCTTATAAAATAAGCTGCGATTCTTTCCAGTTTGAAAATCAAAGACTTAATATTACCAATTCTGCTTCGAAAAGGTAAAGAAAAGTGTATACATATTTTAGAAGAATAAATAAATGTATTGAAAAAAGCTTCTTTTAACACATTGTATGGGTATGCATTAAATATGAAATTACCAAGGAACAAAAGTTTCTTGGTATCTGTCATGAAGATAAAGCCAAGAAAAAAGGGTATTTTCTGCTAAAGAACTAAATTAATGGAATCAACCTCAAATTACTAGACTGCTTAGATTGGTGCATTCTAAAAGTCTTCAACCAAATGTTGCTGCCAGCTCCTAAATCTCCTGCTATTTAGAACTTATACCTAAGATTTAGCTCAATGTTCTCTGTTGAATAACAGTCATTTAAAGAAAGCAGAAGAAGGCAAGAACCAGAGAGGTCCGGGCTTATTTTTTAAATAGTGAAAGACAAAAGGAAAGTCAACGAAAAGAAAGTCACTGACTTTCGGAGGGGAAATTTTTTTAAGAAAAAAAGTGATAATTTTTCTATATCTGTCTCTTTGTAGATGCAGTTTACAGGTTTTATGTGGTTAGTTGCAAATAAGCTTTTCAGCAAATTTCAAACAAATACAATGCGATTTTTTAAATCCTATTCCTATCACAGGTAATTAGATAATTGCAAGATAAACAGCTGTGTGTTGTTTCATGCTTTTACAGCCACTCGAAGAAACAAGTGGCTGGAGCACAAGGACTATGCAATGGTACTGCAAGTGTTTGCACAGAGCTGCTGAAGAGTTTAGCACCGTGACTTTACTCTGACGTTAAAAAGGCGACTCTACATGATACAACAGCTAAACGTAGTTGTGATCTGTAAGCTCTTCGCAATGCAGAATGAACCTTAGGGGTAAAAAAACCTGCCCCCGAGCCGCTTATTTTCTTTTAGATTAGTAAAGGCTGTTGTTTCACCCCCAAAACAGAATGGTGAGATTCAAGTTATGAGAAGAAACATCCCCTTGTTTGGAGAAGTTATGGCAGGAGGGGTGATTCTCACAGTTGTGAGAAAAATATGTGATGCTTCTCTTTGGAAGAGAGGGCCTAGGTCAAATTTCTAAATTGGAGGATTATTGCCTTAGTTACACGTGTGAGAGCTTCCCTACGCAACTACAACTCTTCACCCCTTCTGCTCTCCCCCTTCCTTGCCCGCTAGTGAAAACCGCACTTCTACAGGACTTCTTTTCTTTAAACAAACCCTGCAGTTAGTTTGCAACCACAGACTTGTGTGCATCTCTATTGTCTGTATTTCCATGCAGTCCCAGCACCTGCCTCTGCACGCAGAGCTTCGTCCCTTGCTGAGAACTGTCACCTCCTGCCCCTTCCATCGGTGCGGCCCCCGAGCAGGTCGCACCCGACACACACAGCTCTCACCCGTCGCAAGGAACGAGCGGGCAGGGTGTAAAAGGGACCCGTAGCACCTGGATTTGATTTACAACCACGAAAGGGTGAAATCCACTAGGAAGCAGTAGGGATGGGCTGTGCCCTCATCGGGGGCTCTAGGAGATGAGCCCCGCTCAGCCCATCACTGAGCCCCAGGGCTGGTAGCGAGTTCCCACAGCCTCCTCTGTCTCCCAAGGGGTTCACTTGCTTGGGAAAATTTCTCGTACCGAGAAATGTTAGGAAAAGCACCTTCCTTTTATAGTTCTCACAGTGAGAACTGCGAGACTGTGGGCTGATTTTCCTCTTTCCAGAGGCAGCCAGTGTTTCGAGCCCCCGTAACAGAAGGAAGGGGCTTGGTCCAGGGTGTATATTACAAACACTGACATTTCACACAATGTTTTGCGTCCCTTTAGAAAGACTGTCAGGATCGCTGCACCAGACTGTGACAGACCAGCCCGCTGCCGGGGCCCCGGTGCAGAGCAGCACGACGCAACGTTTGCTTTGCATGACGCTGAGCAAGTCAACAGCACAACACAACAGGAGCAACAGCGTTGGTAACCGCACCAAACGGTGCCCTTAGGCTGAAATCTGGATTGGGCTGCAGAACGGGTGGCCCCCATAAAGAGATGCTGGTCTGCAGATGATTGCTAACTGCTAGAAATACACTTAAACTGCATCTAAGCCTCTGAAAGCAGTGTGATTTTCTGCTGTTGTCAGATCACTTGACGTTGCTTACACCAAAACAACAGCTGAAGAAAACATGACGACAAATGCTGGTAATGAGCAGTTAATACAAGCTCCAGGATGAACTAGCTTCGACTGTATTTCTGCTCTTACGGGATCATTGTTTCACAAAAGCATCTTCCAATGTAGCTCGTTAAAAGAGCAGGAATGCTCAAAACTCCCTCAGGGGAAGCAAGGCTTGAAGTGAGCCCAGCCGAGGTTTCCTGGGAGAGAGGATGGATCAGCACGACTTGTGCACCGTGTGCCTCCCCAAGCATCAGCAAAGCTGTGTGCCACAGACCAGAGGTCACTCAATGATTTTTGGACCACCTGCCAAATTAAAGTCTCAGGTGTCTTATAGAACAAAATCCCTGGAGGTCAGCATTCAGCAGTTTCAAGGGTTTAATCAAATTGTTTGCGTACAGTAGTGCCAATAAATTGATCTTAATCAAAATGCAATGATCCTCTTGAAGACTAAGGCGTTTGTTGCCAGGGAACTTCGCAGCTGCCAGTCTTGTCAAGCAGTAACTGGCCTCCTACAGAGAGACAGTGATCTGGTTCTACACAACGTACCACAGGAGTGAAATTAATTCTTTTTTACAACTAGGGATTAGAAGTCTCAATATTTCTAATTTGCGGAGAGGTCACTACTCTTAGAGCTTGGCTTTGAGATGCAAGCAATTCCTTACCTTCTCTGTGCTACAATGCAAACAACAAATCATCCTCTTTGCATTTTAGTGTGACCACCTCTCCATGGATGCCAGGCTCTATTATTTCATATCTTAGTGGCACTAAGCTAGAGAGCAGAGGCTACAGAAAATATGCGTTTCATATGTCCCATCAGAAACCATAAAACTGTATCTCATAAACAGTTTTCTGAGTTTAATTTCTGAGTTAAACATATCAAACACTGCCACTTTAAAAAAAAAACCAACAAAACAAACCAAACAGTTCTCTTAAAAGTCTATGAATAACACACTTTCAAAAGAACTTGAAGAGCAATAAAAGCATTAGGTATAAAAGTCTTCACATTTTGCTCTAAGTATTGCTTGACAAGCACATGTTAGAATAGTAAAGGTTTTTTCAAAACATACAATTACTCAAACAGAAACCAATCACGTGTGTATTCCTCCTCCTAGTTTTGCAGTTGAGCCGCAATGGAAATCAGAAGACGTACTGCATGCAATGCGTGAAAGCACAATGGGACATTTTCATAGTATATAAAGGGAGGAAATAATGAACTGTTTTACAAAGTGATGCAATAAGTAATAGTACTAAAATCATCAGTGAGCAGTGTGCTAACAGGCAACCAGAGTATGATGATGCAAAAAATATCAGGACATATTCAAACTAATTGAAAGAATTATATGCAACACAGGTACTGATGAAATGTGCACAGAGAGCTCAGTCACTTTTTGAAATTACAGTAATCCAAATAGTAAAAATACCGTTTACCAAAGCCATGTGACTTAAAACTGCTACTTTACAATGCTGCAAAAGGGGTCACCTTTGTGAAAAGGCCAGAAAAACAGTAGAGAGGTTCCAGCTTTCCTCCAAGTTTCCATCCTCACCAGTTTCATGTGCAGACCTAACGTGGGAAGGCTATTTCCTCACACCGTTTTATTGACCCTCAGTTGCCTCTGTGTCCCAACAGGCCCTACTAAGTCCTTCCTGACGAAGACGAGAGCGGACAGCTCTGCCATTGCCACGGTCCCCAGTGCCCGGCAGAGCACTTCCCGAGGCGCTGGAGTGACAAGGCTCAGGTGTCATTGCTGGAGGGGCATTCTCGGTGCAGCATTTTAGCTTGTGGACGGTAACGCTTCAGAACTGCAGGGCCACCCATTGCCTACAAATAACGCGGCATTACTCAGAGGGTAAATCAAAGCAACAATCATGACCCGTCACAACTGCCAGGAGCAGCCAGGTGCAATTTAAGAACATGGTTCCCAAGTATTCATATTACACACAGCAACTGTCCTTCTGCAAAGAGAACACCAGCTACTAACAAATATTGACCAGTGCCAGCCTCGGCAGGGATACTGTACAGTCCGATAAGAAGTGCTGATACATTATGGAGTAAATAGATCCCTGTTTTCCTGGGGAGGGTAGAAGGCAATGTGAAGAATAAACATTTTGGTGAGTCATTTCCCGTGTTAGGGACAGGTGAACGTTCAGGCTAAAGGTTCAACGCGGTCACAGTTCGGGGTGTGACTTTTCTCAGTAGCAAATCACAGAACAAGTTTGTATTTCAGTCTGGAAGCGGAAACTTTTGTGGCACTGTCTGAAGGCTGCTGGCTCCTCCAGTCAGGGCATGCACACACTGCATCAGAAATCTGGGTTCAACAGATACTCGTCATGATCCTTAACCGGGACAATTAACCCACGTGCTTCTCAACTGTCTTGTGCATTTTACCTGCCACAGTTCGCTATTGTTCCCATGCAAATGAAGATAAGGTTAAATAAAGACATTCATATAAAAAAACCCCAACCAAACAAACAAAAAAACCCAAACCCAGAGCTTCATGTTGCTTGTGTGTTTGTCTTCTCAAGATCTGATTGGTGCCTGGTTAGAAGAGTTCCAATCCGACTACTGAAAATAATGTTCAGTTAGTATCTTACAGTGACCGTAATTCCTGAAAACGAAACAGAAAATAAAGAACAACCCCATCATTCATCCTTTTGTTTTGAAGAAAATTATATAATCTCACTTCAAAGCATGAAATTCCCTCTTGGAGCTTCCATACATAAATATTTTTATCTGACCAATCCACAGTAGTGAAGTGCCAGAAATGCGAAACACTTCGTACAGAAAAAACTGACCAGAACAGGATGAAACTTCAGGTTACTTTCAGCTCTGGCACAGTAATTCAGTAAGGTATTCAAAATGATTCCTTGGTTGTTGGTGTCACCCAAGTGTCAGGAAAAACGCTTCGCAGTGATTATATATCCTGCTATTGTATTCAACTTCGGCTCCTGTGGTAAAGACAGCTACAATGCTAATTTGCTTTACAACCACCCTGGGATGACACATTATCTGTGGTAAAACAGGCCGACCAAAAACTGAGACATCCCGTTTCTCAAGTAACGTTCCGTGGCAACTGTTTTCAGCTATTCACTTGTAAATACATTTCTCAATAGCTTCCCTAACATGCAGAAATTGCGTCAGAAATGAAAACTCCTGATGATCCGCAGAGATCTGCTGTTTCTGTTCTGCCACCTTTCTGAAGCACCAGGACCAGCACGTCCCCGGGGTGCTGGGCACCCCAGGTCACACCTTCCCCAGCTGCACATTTCTGGCAGAAGTGGGACAGATACATTCCCACTTTTATTTCTGACAGCATAACTGCTTAATTTCCTTCCATAGGGCAGTGACATTTACAAACTAATAAGGTATCCCCTGCTTTGCCCTGACCCACCTCCCTTCACTAAAAATGTAATTCTGCTTCTATTTCTGCTGTGCCAAACAAATTCCTGTTGCTTCCTGGCATGAGGTCATTTCAGGCAATGCTGGTACATCATCTCTCTTCCCTCCTGTCACCTGCTACTGCAGATTCATGTACAGGATTCAGTACACAGGCACCAACGGTGAATAACATTTAGCTTCTCTGAGTCATGCTCTCTGTGAAAATGGCAGGCCTTTTCAGCCAGTGGAAAGCAATCCATTTCAACAGAGTTTCACCAAATGTCTTCATTACTACTACTTTCTTAAAAACAAAGACTTAACAAGTGTAAAAATGGGAATATTTTCAGTAAATTACTCTTAGCATGTTCCGTTTTCAATGTTCATGAGCTCTAAGTTCTTAATAATTAAAAGGCATTTTATCAGCAGTTTCATTTTGTATTAGTGAAGATATTTTTCCCATCGGGGCAGCAAAACCAACAACATTCACTGACATAGCAATTACAATTTCCTGTATTAAGCCAACAGGGAAGAAGGCATTCAGCATCAAACAGCCCTGTCATTTCTTTCTCTAGAGGAAAAAATTTCTAGATGTGTTACCAATAGTCAAGAAAAACTGCTTTAGAAAAAGAGTTTTATTTATACTGTAGAGAAATTAAGCCGAAAGTGAAGTAGCACTGTCTGTGTTAATAAGAAATGCATTTGTAAAACACAGATTTATAAAAAAAGTGCAAACAAGCAACAAAAATGCACAGGCTTTCTAAAAGCTTAGGATATTAAGGCATTACAAAAGAGATGCCAGTAGTGCTGGCACTCACGAATAAATGTGGATTTATTAGACCAAGTTTTCAAAGCCTAGATGCTTACGAGGCGCATTTTCCCAGCCTTTTAACACTTGTTTTAAAAAGTAACTCTCCAAAATAGCCATTGGGTCCTATTATCCTGCAGGAGGAAGTGGGGAGCGTGAACCCCAACCTCCCCAACTCCATCTGAAATGTAATTCACTAGAAGACTCAAGGTATCGCAGGCAAAAGCCTGTTTATATGGAAATTCCTCCTCGAAAGAGAGACACTAGAAAGTTCCCGATTCAGCAGATAAAACAACATGTAAACTCATCCTGGCCTGTGTGACCAGCCTGGAGACGCATCTCACGCACCCTCAAAACGCTCACAGCGGAGCGGGGAAGTGTTCGGGCTCCCGAACTTCTGTACATTTCAAAAGTTTTCCTTAATGAGATGCAAAAATATTTGCAACATTTACACACTGGAAGAACACTCCAAAATTAAAACTACCCAATACGGGCTTGGCTTAATAAGGTAGTTTCTCACTCCACTTATTTCTCCCAAATACGCAGCCAAACTGGACTTTAAAAATACATTATAGTATTTCTTCAATATTATTTGAAAAAAAAAAAAAATCACTGAAAGTAAAAAGGAGAAAGTACACATAAGTACCACTAAAAAGTCATTATAATAAATAAGTTAACACATTTCAGAAAAGCAACCAGAAGTTTGTATTCTTAAAATAGACCTTGTTTAGAACAGGAAGCGTTCATGGGGGAGGCAAGTGTGGGGAGTCTCCTGCTTTTCTCCCATAGAAAACACAAAACCTCTGGACCACAGGAAATAACACAAGTTTTAGAAAAATCCCAGTGGTATGAGTGAAAACACTTGAAATAAATCTGTAAGCCCTCAAAACGATGTTAAAGAACAACAGATGTTCTTCCCCCACTAGCTTGTTCGAAGACTCACATCCTCCCTAGGAGAAGTCATTTATTTGCATTGATTAAAGTGGGTATTCAGATCTAGGCTCATACAAACAGAGAAACTGAGAGCAATAGGCGCATAAAGAATGGCAAGCTGTGTCTGTCCTCTTCTTGCTGAAAAAAAAAGGCCTCCCTGAATATGTGAATGGAAAAATACAGACCTTTGAATATACCTTTTATTCAGACCTAATATTTTTATAACGTAAAACAGAACCCGCAAGAAGACATAAGTCTTAAATTTAGGCTGAAAACTATTTTCGGGAAAATATTTTTCTTTTGCTGTGTTTTTGTGATATGTGGCTGATACACCGGTGCCTTAGCTGATAGGCTGCCAAAATAAAATATAATCATCTTGATAACTCCTGTCATCATACGTCAATTCTGAAATTAAATCAGCAATTCAGATTCATCTTATTGCCAAGCATCCTTAAGCAGGAGCCTTTCCCCCAACCATCTCTGCTAGAAGTAATCCTGTTAGATATAAATGACGAGAACAATATAGGCCCAGATGTGGCCACGAGAAACTAAAATGACACATGGGTACGAAGGTCCAAAAGCAGAACCTCCCAGCCTTTTCTCAAGTCTGTAAGCAGATACAATGCCAGACACTACCCTAAGAATTGATTATTTTATTCACAGACTCACTAGGTAAAAACCATCAATAAAGCTGGGAGCAAGGATCAAACTCTAGCCCAAGTTATTACACTAAAAAATAATTAGCTGTGATTAGGACTAAGTTCCTTATGCCTTCCACAAGCAATACAGCTTTATCAGAAGTGATGAATGCTGCTTGACAGTTCTCAGCAAGGTCTAAGCCAGGTGGCTGAGGACCTCTCCTAAGTTTAGGAACTCTGGATTTGAATCTTCTCAGCCAAAGCCAAGCATAGAACAAGTTTCTTGCACGTTGGGCAAATAGTGCAAATCTTGTGGGAAAGTCAGCATGGGGAACCTACCCCCCACCAACGGTATCTAGAAAGACAGGAGCAGTGTCTGCGACTTGGGTACCCGAGTCCAGAGCTCCCGCACCAGTCTCGGGGTTGGTGGTGCTCTGACAGCAGCTTTGCACAGCTGAAGTAAGTACCAAAATCCCATTTATATTGTCACACAGCATCTTCAGTGCCTTGGCCTTTGCAAATGAGCTCTGCAGCCCGCAGAGCCTCTCACAGCTCTTTAATCTTTCACCTGAGGAACAGAAAGGGTTTGCTTTCTTGTTGCTCTCCTGCTGTTCTTCTCCCACAAACATTCTTGCACCTGCAAGCCCAATATTGTGAGAGCGGAGTCTCTGGGTACCTGGAGATATTCCCACTGGCATGAGATTGACCCCTTCTTTATTCCCTTTCCCCCCGCCGCTTCATTGCAGCCTTTGGTTTACATTAGGGGAGAGCAATAACAGCCTGAACAAAGTTTACCAACAAACCAGTATGCAGCTCCTGACCTGGATCAGAGCCGGCCCTCATTGGCACAACTGCATCCCGAGTGGGGAAAACCTGACAGGGAGTTGGAGTAGGTCCAGGTGGAAACCATGTACTTACTAAGGGACAGATATAATGGAGGGATTCACATGCTGCATTGGATTCAAGTGAGTCCAACTACTTCGAAGCAAGCTCAGAATTACAGGAGGTTTTTGTTAACGCACTGAAGAGGACCTGCTTCTGCTGGTTTTCCTCTGAATTAATGTTATTTCATCACCATGATCACCAATCAGAACAACTGAAATGGGTTGTAGTTTAAAACTCAAATGAATTAGTAGAGAAAAACTGATTTGCAAACTACTCTCCTCTCATCGCTTCAAGTAACAATTAAAGTTCTCACAATAACAACACATTTTTTAACATTTGAAGGAATGAACAGACCATAGTCTCAGTGGCTCGACAGTGCACAATGACCTGAACATGGTGGTAAAAATTTTATAGCAAAATACTTCACTGACACAATTTCATACTCTTTGATTAAAACCCAAACTTGTGAAAGCCAGGAAATGCACTGTGTTAACACAGAGCCCATGTGGCTCCTCACCCAAGAAACAAGAGGAACTATCTGCAAACACAACTGTGGTCACTATACAAAGGGCCGTGTCGTGAAAGCAAAAATAACTCTGACAGTGATGCGACGTGATCTTGAGAATCTTGATCTTAACCTACACAGGAGGTACCTGGGACTGATATTCGCCTGTGTCCCCACTCCTGCCTGCTTGGCCGGGCACCTCCCCAGCCTTTTCTCATCCTCTGTGGGATAACTGCAGCTTAACAGTGCTACAGACTTTAATAATTCTGTGCTGGAAACCCATGATCACAATAATTTTGTAGTAAGTCTCTGTTGCTCCTGAGCAAAGAGCATCTACCCATACAGCGCAGGAAAACCAGGTCCTACTGTTAGGATTAGCATTTTTAGAAAAAAATGTACTAGCACACTAGGAAATATCAGAGAGATGAAAGTAAAATATTGGAGTGGAAAAGAGCAAACAACACTGCATGTCAAGTCTATAATCTGTGTTTTTAAACTGTGGTTAAATGCCACTGTCTCCTGCCCAACCTCCAACTGATCCCACCACCCACAATACAGTAACTTGTATCAGTGATTTTATGAATGATGATTTCAAATCTTGTATGTTGACTAGAATTCATTAACATGTATTTAACAGTGTACTGTATAATAAAAAGATATGTGTATGTGAGTGTGTGTTTCTATAACATTCAGCAGCAACAGCACTGTGTCAATGCCCTTCGGTGCCTTTGCAGGAGAGCAGGGCTGTGAAACACATACTTTTTCACTCGTGAGAAGAAGGAAAGAAAAGCAAAGTCCTACTTGCTCTGTACAATTATAGATATTCTTTTAAATGACTGATAATTTTTAATTAATAAATCAAGTCTCACTTACTATATTGTGCAACCCTTCCACAAAAATATTAATTAAATCTGAATTTTCAGACTGGCTTAGAAACTATATTTAATCATTATAACCAGTTTCTTGATAAAAGCATTCGAAATAGTTCCGCGGGTGAAAGATTCAACAGAGCAAAACCACAGTACTTAATTAAAAGGAAAGAAAAAGTTAAAAGAAGTAAAAATAACAGGACATTTGAAAGCAAACTTCATCCTTCAGCTAACACAAGAAATAATGAGAAAGAAAAGGGAAAACAAACAACCCTTATATCTGAATATGGATTGTTCACCCAGTCTCAACATGAACTGGGTGTCAGAGATATTCAACAGAATGAAAATAATAAATACCAAAGTTCAGAAAGTATATTTTGCTAAAAAACAGTATAGAAATCCCAGTTATTCCACTGAGATTTATTATTATACTATGCCAAAACAACCATGGGATTACTTATACTTATCAACGATTACAATATGTAAAGCAGAAGCGAATAAATATGTGTAGAGATAAAACTCCATTTAAAAAAGTAGTAAGTTATCAATAAAATATGAAAGTGTAGAAGACTAAGCCAGCTTTAATTTTTGTAAAATATACTGGGCAATTTAAAGGAAGTGAATATTTGTGTCAATTCTACAGGCCTGGGATAATATGCTACTGAAAAAGCTGAACACTGATATGAGATCTCAAGGGGGAGGGTGAAGGCGAGAAGGATCAGAGATTGACTCGAAGCAAAAAAAAATAATAAAAAAAAAATCAACTGTTTTAGACTATATAATTTACATTTACAAAATCACTTCAGCTTGAACTTCAACCCATAATTCGTGTCTAGATTTCCCATGTAAATTCTGGGTAGATATTACTTAAATATTCTTGAAGTTGTATCACTTCAATAAGAAAAAATAATTGCATCCAGAATTATGAATAATTATTTGAACTACGGGGAAAATCTTGGTCCCACAGAGGTCAACATCAGAACTCTCTAGTGTGGTTAAATTCCCAGTATGGTTTGGCTAAGATGTATGTTTAAGATACCCACACTTGACTGTGTAAATGAAAAAGCCTAAATGTCAACTCAGATATCTAAGTGTCAATGGGAACTCCTTCCCTGAAGGCATAATCTTCCACTTCCACACACCAACACAAAAATTTAAAAAATCACAGAAATATAAGGCAATCAAAAAACAAACCAGAAGGCCATACAGTTTGAGACCAAATTTTTCTTTACTTCAAAAACATATCTTTATGTTCAAATTCCAAGTTGCTGCACTGTAATTGGTAAATGCAATCTTAAATTTAAGTTATCTTGATCATTTGCACCCCCTGGCAAACTGAGCTCACGCACAACATTTGTTTTTTATGAAGACCTGGGTAACCTAAGTCTTCTGTCTGGGTCCACTATAACGCAAAACAGTCAAGAAAGAAGCCTCAGGGTCACGTAATCCATTCTCCACTAAACTCGATAGCCTCATGATCGAACATTATCCAATAATGAATGAATTTGCTCATGATCCATCACAGGAACTCTTCAGAGTATACATAGAATTTTTTAAATTTTCTTTTAAGATGAACACACAAGAGTACTGCAGTTATGTAACTGAATTTGCTTCTTAAAATTTTGAAGAACTTAAGGTCACCTTTGTAGTTAACCAAGTAAAAAGCTGAATCAAATTTACAGGAATTAGAGTATGGCAAATGTCTTTTTTAAGGACTGCTTATGCGCTGGCACCCCTCTCGCCATTCTGCTCGGCTGGAGCAGCTGGTTTTTACTCTTGACCTTAAAACAGGATGCATGTAAAAAATGTACTTCACCCCTTCTTGCCTGATGATGTTACAATCCAGCAGCTAAATATTGTCTATCATCTTTTGCACAATTCAATCCATTTGGACATTGCCAAACGGTGATCTGAAAAACAGTAAATATCACAATCATAGTTTAACCTCCAGTAAAATAACTGCTACAAAGTTCTCAGGATTCAACCACGGCATCCTTATAATTAGGTAGCAGGACTCTTCTGCGTTGGTCACACCAAAAGATCACTTTTTTGTGTAAGTTTCAGTGAGACACACTTCAAGCAGGAGGTTTTGGCAGTCGTCTTACTATTTCCATAGCTATCTTTAGATAGGCTTTAGCCTGTAAAAACAGAAACATATGTTTAGCACCTTTCATGTCCTATAAAAAGGAATATTTTACATCTCATTAGGTATATGTTCTTTCACACACCTTCAAAGAAGAAAAAGTTAAATAAATGGGTTCAATTTAGTTAGTTTCGTGTTTAGGAAAAATGATGCATTAATACATAAGTACAAACATTATTTAAAATATTGGGGGCACGGTTAAAATTTAACTTTGGTATTATTCTCAGAATAGAACTTGACTGAACAATCTGTCTTGAACAGCAAACAGAATCAATATTCTTCTGGAGGAGAAGTGTTGAGGAGGAAGGAGATTCTTTAGTCCCACAGGTACTATTGGTTATAAACTTCCCTCACCCTTCAGACTGAGATGCATCATGCACAGGACTGAGACAGAGAATCAGAGGAAACAATGACGTTCTCAGAAACTTTTTAGATATAGATAGATAGATAGATAGATAGATAGATAGATAGATAGATAGATAGATATAAATAATTCATTACAGACTAGACTACACTACAGAATTTCCTATACAGACGTTAAAAATTAAAGTATTTTCAAAAAGAGACATCTTTCCAAAAGACTGAAGTGGGTATTAGAAAGAACTAATTCTGCAACACTAGAATCCATAAAGCAAAATCTCTCTTTCACACCAACCTGATACCATCAGATACCATCAGCTGGACAGCAGAAGAGTACAGAACTGTAAGACTATTGGAAGTGACCCAAATAAGCATACATCTTTTAACATCTCTAAAAACACAACACATGACCAGTCTAACATCAAGTATTCATAAATTTAATGTCAAGAGACATGGATAAAAATATTGCCTAAGGTCCAACACAGAACAAACTGCAAAATGAAACCAAATAATTCCTGTACCAAGCTCAACAACTTGTAGCTGAAATGGAACATGCCTTTTAGAAAGGTCTGCAATCTTGATATAAAGATTTGCAACTAGGAGTATATTTGTGTGTGTGTATATATATACACCTCTCTCTCGTAAGTTGTTCCAGAGGTTGATTATTTCCATTATTAAAAATATATACCTTATCTATAATTTGAATTTATCATACTTCAACTTCCAGCAAGTGCATCATGTTCTGTGCTCATCTAGTAGAAACAGAATTAGAAATTTCTAACAGAAAACTCTCCTGCCATTCAGCTTCCTTCTTCTCTATTAGACTGTAACCAACGTACTTCATCTTCTCAAATAAATCTGCATATGGAGCCCAAATTGACAACCTTCCCTGTTTTACTAGAAGAAATCACCACAATATTCCCTACCACACCGCTCTGCAGCTCTCTCCTGCATCTCTTAGATGGCTCTAACATCGAGACAGACGTTGTATCCCTGATAAGCCTTTAAACTGGACAACGAGCTGACAAAAACCTGAGCCAGAGCTTGAGGTGCAGGAAGAGAAGGTCAGTCTCTCAATTGGGCCACTAGCACCAAATGTCACTGAGCTGAACGAGGCAGCAGCCTTTTGCAGGGCCAGGCACCCCAACACGTCTCTTTTCCTCCAGGGTTTGCTCCTGCCTTGCGGGGTTTTCTGTTCTGGCGCTCCCAGCCTCAGTGCCTCATAGTCTCAGTGTTTACATCACCTTAAAACTAAAGCCACATCATTTTCTCAGTTTGTAAGGACTAAGGCACCAAACTAAATTGTTTCCTCCCATATGCATGACTTTGTGGCAAGAACTATAGAACTTCAGTTACAAGCATGAAATTCAAACTTGTCCTGCGGGTACAACTGCAGCACAGTCGGGCAACACAGCTGTGTCCATGTGCAACACCCACCACGCTGAGCTATCAATTCCCTGGATGGTCCAGCTACTCTCCAGCCAGCAACCTGCATAAAGAGTTAACGGACCAACTTGAAATGAGGTGGTTGACTGAAGTCAAGCTGCCTTTGCAGTTAAGTATTTGACTAATCAGTGGAGGAACACTCCAGGTGGCAAATGTGGACTACCCTGAAGAGTCCTGCAAGCAGCTCGTGCTTTGCACAGATCAATTCATACGTTTTAATGAGTCAATTAAACAACCTGCATGGAAAATCTGGTCCCTTCTAGAGAATGTCCAGGATGTTCCTGCTCCAGAATTGACCAAATTGTACACAGGATTATAAATACACCATAGAAATTGTTCCTGTATGTGCAGAAATAGTAACATAAGACAGTGTTTTGTACATAGTTAAGATAGGAGATGTTCTGTACATAAACCAAGATAATCAGCAGCAATGGATCATGCATATGCTGTAGTAGTCATATAGGACCAGGGACTAGATGCATTGTTAAAACTGAGCTAATCAGCCGTTCGTTCATGGAGTCTCATTTGATACAGCCAAAGACACGGCTGGCAAAGGTCCTTGGAACAGACTCCCACAACCATCCAGACAGCAACCAGATATCCTGCTTGGGAGACTTGATTGCTTGTGTGTTACCCTATGTCAAGATCCCAATAAACTAGATTTTTTTTCCCCAAAAAAAGACCGTCAATGAGTATCTGGGCAACAACTCTGCCACGTGCACAGACCTTCATTTGCCAAGTAGTTGATCTGTCACTTTGTAACAGGAGGTTCCTGGTGCAACTCTTTGTAGACAGCATGTTAGTATTACCTGGCCCTAGTATTATCAGCAATCGGTCTTACCTGCCAAGAATCCTTTTGTTGTTTTCCTAGACCTTTATATGTTGAACAGAACAGTATCTCATAAATGTCCTTACAGAATTCCACCAGTAACCTGCCTTTGACAAAATCAACTGTTTCAAGCCTTAGTTTTCTATCCTTGTACAAATCATTCAGCTGTAAGGCCCTGTCAATGAGCAGTAACATATATCGACAGCCATGAAAGGTCTAAATGGAATCTCAGTGACTGCCAATATGCCTTTCATTACACAAAAACCAACCCAACATGTATTGAATGTGTTCTACTCATGATCTTTGCAATGTGGCATCTGTAGGCAGAGAGTACAGCTCAGTTCACCTGTTTACTCCCTCATTACTAAGCAAAAAAAGATGGCCTGCAACTTAAAACTGAGAGGGTTTTTTATTTCCTTTTTGGGTGAAATGTCAGAGAAGAAAAAGTAAAGGATGAGTTCTCATTCATCACTCACAACCACTTTCATTTCAATAGGATAAAAGTGAACTTTACAGATCAGTTTTTCCCTTTATGGTTTGGAAGCTCTAAAGGAATGGTTTATAGACTGTCTTTCTGAAAGCATTTTTTTGCAGATGGACAACTTTATATTTAACAGTAACACATCAGTTAGCTGGAAGCCAAACATTCCCCCGGCTTTGAGAGGGTGAAGGAGAAGTGCACAGGAAGACAGAAAGCCCTAAAACCAGACCAGACTTGTTCATTATGAACACTGTCTAGATGGAGTCTGAGAGCAGCACTGGGGAGGGCACAGGTAGAAGTGGAAGGTGACACCGATAAGAGTCAAAAGAGATGGATAATGGCCACAGTGAGAGACTGTTCACCTCTTAAACACCAGTACAAACACTGCCAAAAAAGAGCGCAGCATTCTTTACATCACAAACCTCCTTAGGACTGAGAGGGCACTGTAGATGACGAAGTGACTAATGACAGCATAGATCCGGGAGTAGGAAATGGAGAACTCGTAATGAAGTTCATCAGGAAAAGGACTGAAAAGTCCTACTTAGCCTAAATAATCAGAACATTCTGATTCATTACTCTGTCACAGGGTAGATTTAAACTGCAAGACTTTTTATTAGCTCATCTAATTAAGCCCTCTGGTAATCCTAGAGAACTGTGAGCCTTTCAGTTATGGCATTTCATTCTTCCTAAAAATCTTACCGATGATGGAAGTATGCATCACTGCTAGGACTACCGCAAAATGACTGTACAGGTCAGAGCTGACTCTGCCCTTTTCTCAGGGATTGGATTGGCTTGACCTGCTACTTTGCCTTTCACTGAAGCGCACATCTCGGCCGGCAAACAGGTCACTGCAGTGGCTTCCAGTGTCTTGTGCAATGGCCACAACAATACAGAATACGATTTACCCATCAGCAAAGTCAAAACAGGTAGCAGCTGACACCACATTTGCCTTCACCCAAACCACTGCATACAAACAGCTTCAGACCAGCAACTCAGAAAAAGCATACTGACCCAACTGCATGTAGGCCAAGTACACCAGACATGGTTTCTAACTTCTATTTGTGATTAAAAGACTCCAAGACTATTAAGATGCTTTCTCCAGCCCAGCAATCCAAGGGAGAATCTATTTAAGCCCGACTGTCTAGAATGTCAAATGCTGTGGATGCTACTGTACCTGTAAAGAAGGATAAGATACATAAATCTGCTCAGCAGAGCTGTTAGGGGCTTATACTTTATTCATTGCTAGCAACCACGAGCAATGAGCAACTAATCAAATAATGGCTATCACAAGGACAAATACTAGACTTAGCCAGCATCTACATGAAAATAATGACAGACAATAGCTTTTCTTAGTATTAGCACTCTCTTTTGCTCAGCCACAGTCCATTTTACAGTCCAATCAGATTTTTAAATTGCTGTAAATTCCATGGAAATTGCTAGTTACTTTGACACAACTCCAACCTTCAGTGCACGCCTGGAGCTGCCCTCTGATGACTGTATTTTGCTGTGGTCAACTCAGAAGGCACTAAAAGCAGGATGGTAAACACAGCTTTATATGAGCTTCCACTTCAGATAAAAGCTTCATGCCACCCAGCAAAATTCATGATTGCTGCAAGAGACCCAGAGCCTCTCCCACTCTGTCCTCCTCTGGGCAGTTCTACCACAGGATTCTTCTTCGCACATATTCGCAACTGCTGCCAAGCTGCAATGAAGTCTCAGCCCAGAAAGGGGACCCAACGAGACAATAGAAGTCAATCCATAAACTGCAACATGAAATGGAGGAGACAGAAGTAAACTGCATGCTTCCTGAACCTAATACCTCAAAAAAAAAAATTCCTTAGTGCTCATGGGAAATTTCCTGTTAATCCCGTATCTCAGCAGTTGCAAAAGCCAAGCTAGCCCCAAGGTGCCATTATGCATGTACATTACTCAGGTGCCATTACGTACATCAAAAAAGACATCCTGCCCCAGCAACATGGTGAAGTAGAACAGTGCAATTCAGATGCAATACGGTAACATCCTTCAAACAGACTATCCTACCACTCAGCATTTTCTTCAGCAGCGTGAAGCACAAATGAGGGTCTGATGATGCATTGTACTATGTACAACCTGAATGAAGAACTTGAACCTGCACATACCAAATGTTACTGTGATCATTCAAAGGAAGCCTTGATGATAAGGCTTATTATAAATCATATCATGCAGCCTTCTTCAGGGTTTGCTTTTCTCTTAAAGACATCACACGCTGGAGAGACCACTCTTTAAATGGAATTATTGATGACAGCTAAACAACAGCAAACATTATTTGTTATTACTACCACAATTTTTCTCCAGCTATTTCTTGCAAGCTTTAAAAGGTTACACATTTTCACCCTACTCACACATCACCCTTTCACAGAGTTCTACAAAAAAAAGGTCTTTCTGAATACAAATTCCACCTGTCTCTTTGGATAATACCACAGTAAGGCCTGTAACATTTCTAATTTAATTGAAAAGGGATTTTTAACCAGACTGAATGTCCTCTGTTACGTCAGATGGCCGATGCTTTGTGCCCCTGCTTCCCACCTGACTGGGCTTTTACTCTCCCCTTATAGAACTGTCTGCAACTTACTGGCCTCAAAATCCTTCACCAATATATATGAGCTTATGAAATCTGCAAGAGGGCTGAATACATTTCACATTGTTAAAGGTGAACTAGACAGTTAACAGAAACTCCCCCAAGAAGTATGTGGGGTTTGTATCCTACACTGGTCTTTATCACAAGCTGGATGGGATGACATTAAGCACGTTTTCCAGCCACAGGTCCTGGCTTCCTTGCTCCAGGACAAGTTTGGCTCTTCTCCTACCCAAGTCATATATTCAGCACTACACTGCATGGAAGTTTGTCCATCCCTGCAAAAGGCTGCGCAATCTGGGGATCCAACACTCTAAGCTATATATGATTCACCAGGTTTGCACCCTTTCATTTTCCTCCACCTTCCCAATATACTCCACTTAATTTTTACAGAACAAGACAGTGAAGTCGAAGTATTTTTTCCTTAATAGATTCCAAATGTTTTCCATAACAATATGTGGCAAGTAAACACTAAGGAACTGACCATTACATGTTTCCTGGAATTTGTTTTTGTTTTCCAAAAGCAGTCTTCCTTCTTACACTTTCTGCCATGAGGGCTCACTATCTCTTTAATACTGGAAAAAGGGAAGAAGGTGAAATCTGAACTTCATTCTTTCATGATTTCTCTGCTGTCTTGAATAAATTATCCCTGCTGAACCTTAGAGGTGTATCACCTCTCTTCCACATTTTTTTTAATCACCTCATTCCCAAGACAAGAAGATGAGAAACAACATCTACTGTCTGCCTCAGCCTCCAGCACATCTCCTCCCTGAAACATCTATCCCAACAAGACTCCCTAGCTTTTAGAATGTGAATGGACACACTGGTACAGCAAACGTATTTTGCACTACCTTGAGCTGCTGCTTTGATCTTGAGACAGATGGGAGTTTGGTGCTTGACGGTCACAGCTAAGCTGCCTGTTCTAGCAAAGTATTAAAAAATCCACTGTGCCAGTAAGGCTGTGATACATTGAAAAGTTTCTAGCAAGAAGTCTTCACAAGATAACCACCAACTGTCCCGTATCTCTCTGGCTTCTGTGCTCATAGATGGAAGAGCTGACAAGAACTTCTACTTACCTTTTCCCCCAGGGTTTCCACCTGGTTTCAGTGATTCCTCGTTTGTTTTCCTTATTCTACATTTTTCCCTACTGTTTTCCCTATTCCACCACTAGCAGTGTTCCTGATTTTCCTTCATTAGCCTTTGCTGTCTAGAGACTCTCTCTTATGTTTGGGTGAGGAAAAAAAGTGAAGCCCTAGTCAGCCAATCTACCTCCACAGCTTGATGGAGGCAGAAAATGCTCCCAAGACTCTCAATTATCTCCAGAAGGGTCTGGTAAGTCCTCACAGTTGATTCAACTAAGAAATGATTAGCTTCTTGTAGAGGATCTTCGATCACTCCCACTTGCTGCGGTCTGTCTGCCCTCTGTCAGCTCGAGCAGCCGCTGACACTGAGGCTAACACACGAGCACAGCAACACTCCATTTGTACAGCACCTAACAAAGTTTTTTCAATGAAGAGCGTCAAAAACAAGCCACAGTTTAAACAACTAAGCTGACAGAAACACTAATGTAGATAATGTTAGATCGAGAGCAAAATCATTTTCCAGCCCTGTTTATTTCTCCCTGGGGACTGTCTACAGCTTCACCAGAAGAGAACCATTAAACCTTCCCATCCTTTAGCTACACTGTCAGCCCCTTCTGTAAGCAGACAAGTCCTATGTATTCAGCACCCTCCCTGAGGAAGAGCTAAGTTCACACATGCACAATTCTACAAGTAATTTTCTTTTTTTCTGGAAGGGTTGTTTTGGTTGTTAGTAATTTCCTTGCCAGTTGTGAAAAGGAAGCTTCCCTTCTCCACCAACTACATCTAAGTTTTAAAATGACAAATTTAGACAAGTTTGCTTACACATTTTAAAATTCTAGTGTAGAGTGAGAGCTATACTTTTTACATCAGCAAGGCAAGTTGAACTTTATGGCAGGTGTGTAAGCAAAAAAAGTATTAGCCAACATATTTTAGAAACATCCTTTATTCTAGTCTTGACAGAGCTTAGAAGGTGTGACAGCATGCTGGGTTTCTGAGAAGTCAATCACCATCCTTATTCCCTGCTGTTTGAATCGGCTAGGTATTATTTCAGTTCTGTGATTCTGTATTTGATTTGTAAATGTGTTCTAACAAAAATGGCATAGGATTTTGTATAAAAAAAACCCTGTACATTTAAGGGACAAGAGCAGAGAGAATTTCAGCAGCTCTGCGCACATAATTCGCTATCTGAAAAATTGTAATTGTTCATGCATGAATAGCCACAATTTTAGTTTACTTGAGAAACATGGTGATGGGTGTCATGTATTAAAGATTAGCATCTGACCTTATATGACCTCTCCCACCATCGGTTATGTGCTAAGATTTTAATTTTTCTTTTAAAATCTAAGAGAACAACGATAATATTATCTGTCTTTAAAATGAAAAGCAAACCAGGGATAAAGGGAAATTCTTTTTCATTCTGTAGAGATTAGCGACATCTAAAAAACCTCATTCTCTGAGGAGAATGATTATCTCACAGACACAATGGCAGAGAAGCATATTAAAAGTTTTCCCCAGAGTCACACATATTTGTCAATCTCTATTCCTCTTCATATTTAACTGAATTGCCACAACTGGTGCTTATAGCCCCTCCTTTCATTACCCAGAACATAGTCCAAGGAGGAACAGATGGCAACAAAACAGACTTTCTTTTTAAAAATTTTCAGAATGCTGTCCTACATGTCTGAATTTTTAGATTGATAATCCTGCGGGCTACAGACTCTTGGTTATTACAGATTTCAGATACTGTGAGCCTTCCATCTTGGTTTGCTCAGCTGTTTTGCTTCAACTTTGACCTAAGCCACACATGTATTCAAACCTTCACCCTGCTGATCAAACTTCCCAGATAGAAACTACCATATTGATTATGAAGATTCCTTTTCACGAGGATCTAGACTCAAGATCGCTACATTATTCCATAGAGGATCAGCATGGGCTTTGCCCAAGCCTAGCTAAAATATTGTATTCAACTAGAAATCAACATGCCACAGTGCTGCTGCTTCTCTTCCAAAATAAAATGATGTATGACAATTTTAAGACCGTCACTGTTCCTCCGGCATCCCAATCAGTATGTTAGTAACACTGGATTATCCTTTTTTCCTTTAAAAGAGTGGGAAGGAAAAAATATTTCAGTATGTGCCTAGCACGCATGATATTAGAAAGGCTATCTTATTTGTACATTCCACCTTATCTCTAATTGATTCTACCATCTATTATCAGCACCAATCACTTTTTTTAACGTAACATGTAAGCAGCAGTCAAGGGTGAGGATGTATCACGACACAGGCTGTGCAAACACAATGTGGCAGACAACACCTTGCCCTACAGAGCCTGGCACACAAACTCCAGCAGAGGCATAAGAGAAAATACTAGCCAGGAAAATCTTACTCTGTCAGTGTTTATGAAGTTTTATATGTGCAACTGCTTTTCTTTATAGACTTCCGTATTTGATTCCCATCACCTCAACAACTCATACTTTCCTTTGGCAATAAAATGTCATGGTAAAGGCCCAGAAAAATCCATTTCCTCTTGGGTGTAAATTCCTCCACTTCCTGCTCAAAACAACCCAGGTACTGACAATACGCAGGTTTTGTTCCAAACATCTTTTGATAGGACCCTTTGACAGTTTCCAGGCTCAACTACCAAAGGCTCAACTGACAGTTTTAGAGGACCCACATTAGCTGCAAGGTCTCATGAGGCCTCACGCTGACATTCCTCTTCTTGGCATGCCAGAACCTGGATCAAATTTTGAATGATTCACACTAATTAAACAAAACCAAACCCACAGAAGCAGAACGGATATCGGCATTCCAAAATGAAGGGCCTGAGTTACTTGATGATACTACCCTTTTCTACTTCATTTCCCTAAGTTACACTCAGATGCACATTTCTTTTCAAACAGGTTTAAGTGCAGTGCACCAAACTTACAGCATCACTTTGAGGCTGCGAGATCACCACAGGCTGTCCTGAGTCGCACGTCTCTCGTATATTAACATGCAGTGGAATGTCGCCTGTGTCAAAAATACCAAGATAAACATATGTGAAGGCTTAATATTTCTTAAATGTTTCATTAAAATAGCCCTAAAGCAATGTGAAATCAAATTCCAGTTCAGTATATTCTTTGAATAACTTAATCTCAAAAAATTAGCATTTAAAATGAAAATTGGCTGCAGTACAATTTCTGTACCTCCATAATGATTAATATTCTGGATTTTTCATTCTCTGAATAGGAAGGACTATGCTTTGTAGTTACTTATGAGAGAAGGCAGTTTGCTTTTTTGCCTCAAATACACAGTAAAACACAGGCTGAAATACAAATTATTTTGAGTACAAAAGAAAAAAGTGCTTGAGTGTTAGGCAAATGCCCATCATGCAACTTACTGTTCAGCCTATCTCCTCATTGTATATTCTTTTCGGTGCTGTTTTAAGATTTTAATCACTGTTCAAAGACTTCTTTGAATACTTAATTTCCAAATAATAGCATTTGTTATTGTCCTTATTAGGCCTTGGATCCAATTAAAAGGTAGACAACTACTCTGTTCATTCTTTTTTCCAATACAAATCTTCTTTATATTCTGCTTTTATAACGAGCAGGGAACTGTCAGAGAGGAAAGGAATGCTCTAAAGGAGAATCAATTAGCAGCCCTATTACATTCTGAAACATTCTTTCTGAAATACGGTTTTTTAGCACTAAAGAAAACTTGAAGTTCTCATGTTTAGTTCGTTGCTACATAGATAATTATGGAATGAATCGAAGACCAGCTTCCTTTTAATGGAAGATACAGCTACATTTTCCATCATGGATGGATGTAAACAGAACAGTCCAATCTCAATTGGTCTCAGAAAATGCATCAGTTTAATTCACACACTTTAGCAACATTTATTTAACCCAAACCAAGGCCACTGTAAATTACTGAAGTTCAATGTAGTCAGAAAAAGAAACATTAAAAAAAACTGTACAAAGACTGACACAGCTTAAGGTATTAAAAAAAACCAAAACCAGCCAACCAACAACAAAATCAAGCAGGAATACACACAAACCAAAACCAACCAAACAAATAACAAACACAAAAGCTGTGGCTCCATCATTATTGAGATGAATCTTTGAAGAACTACAATTTGTTATTTGTTTCAGTCATTAATAAATTTCTTTAGGCTTAAAAGTCTGTTCATTTATTTAAAAAAATATTTAGGGCATCCTTTGAAAGTTTTTTTACCCTTAAATATTCTTAATAGAATAACAATAACTTTGTAAATCTCCCAGAAGTTAGTTCCTACCATTATCTTATGCAGAGACTAATCTTCACTTTTTTTCCCCAAGGATGCTTTGTTAATGAAAAAATACTTCTTCACTATCAGCTTAATAACAATCTCAGAGAATAACAAGAAGAACCGCTCTACTATAAAATGGCAGCCTCTCTCTTTTCTTCCTCATACTTACAAAGATGTGCTTGTTCTACAGGAGCATAACAGGGCTTGTATGAGCAAAAGTGCCAGTCAGAAGACAGAGCGAAATGCAATCTTAATTTAAAAAAAAAAAAATCAAATGCTTATAAATTAAGCAGAAGCATAAAGACAGCAAAAGCACCTGCACAGCTGTTTGGGTGCTAAGGGTTTGAGGAAGATGAAGATTTTGCACTTTCTGCATTACAGAATGTGACTGGAACTTGCCCAGAAAAACATTTTTCTGATACTAACAAGTATTGCTGACTGCAAAGAAAAGAGCTGAGAAAAATTTTAATTTATTGTAGCAAGTAAAAACAAGAAGAATTTTTAAAATCTGGGAGTCACTGTTGCTTGTTTTATTAGTGGATACAGTTTAAAAAGTTAGAAAGTAAAATGTTCAGGCTGGAGTGTACAGAAATTATTATTTTAGTATTATGTATATCATTGGTATAGTTTTCTGGTCACCGTTATGGTCATCAAACTTCAAAAAAACAGAAAGCAAAATAGGAGAATTTCAGAGACAGGGAGAGAAACAATCAGCAGCACAACCTTTGCACACTTTCCTTTAGGGAACAATAAAAAGATAAGACAATCAAAAGTACATGAAATGATGAACTACACTTAAATGTGTAGTGGCAACTGCTATTTGTCTTCTGTCATAAGCAAAATAAAGGAGTTATTCAGTATACATTAAAGGCAGCCACTTCTGAGCAAATAAAATGTCAGGTTTCACAAGAGGACTAGGTGCTTAGTTGAACAAACAGAACAGCCACAGGTGTTGCAAAATATAAGCAAAATAAATTTAGAAATACTAATTTTAATTATAAACATTTTATATATATATAAAAAAGAATAAGTTCTCAAGGCTTTTGGGCAGAATTCAAATAATAACAACATTGGGATAAAAATTCCACTTGGGATAGATTAATATAAAATCTGTAAGCAGTAATTCTCATAATACCATATGGTATTATTATATAATGGTCATCCCTGGAAGGAGGAGCACACTAATCAGATCAAGTGCTGTCATTCTAAATTTAACCTTTAAGGCATTATTCTTAATCTTAGTCTGGTTTACACTACCGCTTTGAAGGCAAACTTCACTCCATTTTTCTTCACACATCTCATCCATCCCCTGCTAACCCCATAAATCTCTCACATTACTCTTAATTAAATACAATTACAATCAGTTCTGCCCTCTTAGGGAATAACAAAACCACCTATGGGACCAATGGCACGGCACATCATTTGTGCCTGTGGATCGAAATGTATGTTTGACTCAGCTGCTTGCAGAGCATTTGCATCCATCCCCATCACCCAGGGCTGTGGAAGTCTCCTGGGGCTCCCATCACAACTCATCATAGATGCAGAAAACTAAAAGATAGCCCAAAAGCATGTCTTTAATTATGCGCTGCCTTGCTAGCTTAAGTTTATGTCAGACCTTGATGTTTCTGTGTTGATCTTTCTAAGTGAGCTTCCTGGTTGTTCTTAATGAATTAGCTATGGAAAATCATTGAGATAATTATAGTAATACATGGAAACACATCATTAGCACATGCAATTATCCCATTTACCAACTTAATTATGATGTGTTATATTCTGTAATTTTTTTCTTACTGACAGCACAGGATGAAATACGCCTTTTTAAAATAGCAATGTATATTTTGAAGATCAATCTATATTTTAACTTACAGCATGCCAGATTGTTTAATCATAGCTAATTCTTGTTTTCAATAAAGATAAATTTCTTTTGAAACAACGTTTTGCAATTCGGCGTATTGTTTTAATCTCAACACTTAAATACAATCATTACAGTCTGCTTCCTTCCACACAAAAGTCAAGATATCCCTAGATGGGCATAAAAACAACTGCTTTCAGGGACTGCATTTCCAACTACCATATTTATTTCAATATATAACAAGTAATTTCATTTAAATAAAATAAAAAACTTCTATTGACATTAACGGACAGAGTTTAGGTCTATTTTACAAGACAAAATAGAATTCTTGGTTATTTGTAAAAATTATTGTATGATCAATAGCATAAGGAATTTCAGGTAATATAGCACATCAATATCAAAACAATTCATGTTCTGGCTTGTTTATAAATCAAAAGAGATTTAAGATGCAATTTAAGAATTTTCACATATCCTGATTAGAAACAGAGAATATAAAACTATGACATCCAGCTACTAAGTTATTAGTTCTATTATATCTGAATACTGTCTGAACCAGGATTATGCAGTTCCATACTTTAGTTAATGCTTCCCTCACACACACCATTAAATCTTTCTTCAAAAATAAAACCATTTCTATATCCTTACCTAAAATATCTAATCCAAGGGTTTTTGCAAGATCTCTTACACCATCAGCTCCAAAAATGTGTGTCTCATGCTTACATTTGGGACACTGGAAAACACTCATATTTTGAACCAGTCCTAAAACCTGTTAAAGTAAAAGAAAGCAATGTTCAAATCTGGGATTCAAGCATCAGTATTTCCATTCTTCATCTCTGACAATAAAGAAGAGATTATTAACAAAGAATCAACAAGAAGTATACATTTATAATGGGAAGCAGAAGTAATATCAGCCTCATTATCACTATTATCAACCCTTATTAGTTGTCTCAGTTGCACTGTCATTTGTGCTTTATTTCAAGTTTTGCTCATTTATACCTCTCAAAGATTAACCTCTTGTACAGGCCTATCTTTCCAAGAACTCTCCCTGCTGCTATTTCATTTTCAAACTCCGAATACTGGAAGAATTTTCATGTTGTGTTTTATGGCTTTGTAATTTGCAGTTTCGGGAAACACAAAACAAAAACATACCATTACAAGAAATGACACAATCAGACATGTTTTTAAGATATTTTTGTAAGTTATGCTGTAGGGAAATGTTTTCGAAAAGAACCCGATTTGCTGTTCTTCTGAAGAGCAGAAACACATTTTAAAGATCAAACAAAAGAAATAATTATATGAAAGTAAGTAGCAAAAACCACAGCATAGAAATCTAATACACACATACTAGGTACCTTTCTGTTGACGCCAGGTGTTCAACATCATCCTTGCAAAATATGTCAAATGAAAATTTGCCAAATCATGCTCACAAAAATCTTCTTTCACAATGTACAATAATGCTAATGATAGCATTGATCTTATTTTATTCACCTAGTAAACAAAACCATTCATTGAGGCAGAGCAGAATTTCTCAAAAGTGATGAAAACAGCACTCAAACACCACAGGGTGAAAGCTTCTACCCATCTGCTAATCGACAGAAGACTCGCTTTAAGAGGTTCTATGTTACAATATTTCACTTTAAGATTTATATGTTATCTAGGTATGTCACACACACTACAGCCAAGTTTTAAAAATATGAGAATATATTTTCAAGTACAAAATGTTGTTATTTACTTTGCAGCATTCTATTTTTGTGCTTGAACGAGCTAGCCTAGTTATTAGAGGTATAACACAGCCACTACACTAACGAAGAATATCTAAAAAGAAACACCAGTATTCAATGCAACCAACAAATAGTTATTTAACCTAGAGTGAATGTACAACTTTTGGCATCAAAACTGAAAATAAAAAGCATGTTATTTACAATATGTTAATAAAAATTTCCTTCTGTTTAAGCTAAAAATGATCACCTGTTTTTTTCTATACCAACATAATGTGTTTCACACTATTTTCTAAGAAGTGTTAGGTAAATCTTTCAGAGAGTTTAAAGCAAGGAACATTTTAAGAAACCGTAACACCCACAACAACAACAGATTACCTACTTTAAACTTAACACCACAAACTCTCCCCATTTTCTGCTCTCCCCTTGGAACTGCCAGAAGAGCAAGAGGAACAAGTTTATATTTCCTGCCACATTATTACAGGTAATTTTCACATCCAGTTCTTAAATTAAAAGAGAGATGAAATACTCCATGTCCAAGGGTATAAGGTACAGGGAAGGCAAAAATGGCTCTGGCATCCACACTGATGACCTCTGAGCAGCCATTCATCCTGCTCTCCTTAAATTAAAGTCTTGGAATTTTCACTCTGTTGGTGATAAGCTGGAGAACACGGGAAGGACTATTATTGGACACAAGAAAAAGAATATTTTAACCAGGATACAGAGAAGCCATTTTCTGCAGCACCTGAAGAAAAGAGAACTTGATGTTTATACTTTCAATTAATTAATTAATCTTCAGTTATCTTGGGGTTTGAACTTTCTGTTCTCCTCAAAGTAGTCATACAACATTTATGACTCAACGAACTCACAAAGTTGTGTGATCTACTACTGTTTTGCGAACAGTTAAGGATTATTATAGTTGTTTCAGTTCTTTGATAACCTAATAACTAAGCCCTTCTGCCACGGTTTATGCAAATTCTGGGATACAGCTGTATCCCCAATGCTACATCAGTTTTAGAGGTCTTATTCACTGCCCTTTTTTGTTTCCATTTCAACAAATCTGACTAAAAGCAAATGACATTTCAGCATTACACAATTACTTTTATTTTTTCAGTGTTGTTCCTGTCAACCAATGAGTAGTGCATACTTATTAATATACAAATTATTCTTCTGGAATACTAAGACTTTTGTTTTAATATTAAGTTGCCAATTATAGGCACCCAGTTCAATATCGAATCTGTGCAAATATACACAAATTTAGTGCTGATGTGTATTTTTTAACTCGCATATTTCTGCAGATATATTTACAGATGGAAAAGCATTCACTATGCTCTTCCGAGCTTTTAAATCTACAAAGTAATAGGTCTTGCTAATGAAGTCAGTAATAACTCTCATTTCTCTGCTCAAATAATAGCTTTGGAAAAGCTTCAAAGCAGCTGTTACTCTCTACACAAACTATCCCATAAGTATGTGAGAATTCTATTCTAGTCCTTATTGAACTCCTTTCCCTGTACATTTCTCAGCAAACTTGGCTCAGGAATGAGATGAAAACTGGCAGGGTGAGATGCACCACAATGCAGGAGCTAACCTGTGGTGGCAGAGGAGAGGACAATTATAATGCATGGAACTGAATTTCATTTAGTCAAATCTTTCTTTTAAACAGTGAAGAGACATCAAGAAATAACAGGAAATTGAGAAAACTTTCAATACGAATTATCTGCACACACACTGTTTCTGAATGTTTACAAATTTCTTATGTTCAATTAACCTTTTGGTTGCACAACAAATCATGCTGAAGTCCAAATATAGTAGCTTCTAAGTTAAAGAAAACACAGTGAGAAAAGGAAATCCCTCTGTCCTTACATAGGGAGACAACTCCTGAGAAACCCACTTAAGTTGTTCCCTGTATTTAAGTACAGATGGTGCTGAGGTCTGACTTCAATCTGATGGAGACTGAAGTGACCAGGGTGACAGTTCTGCAGTCTGCCATCTTCCTGCATAACCATCTATCAGTCACTTGATGTTTCAGTGCTTCACGTAAACATTCACAATAATATTTCTGTCTTCCTACCTTTCATTTTAGAACAAGCAATTTTGGGGTCTAACTTCTGTGCCCAATATAAAACCACAATGTCGTCTGGGTATTCTGCATGCTACAGAAATACCAGTAAGTACGTAGCCAAATAATTTTCACAGAATCACAGAATGTTAGGGATTGGAAGGGACCTCAAAAGTTCATCTAGTAGTACATCTTAGAAGGAAATACATAGCTGAGTATACATAAGCAGTTTTTTGAAACCTGTGAAATCCACAATATAACCTTCCAATTCAAGGAAACCCACCAGAAAAGTTGCAGATTTAACTAAAACCCTGTCTCTTTCTTTCAGGGATATGATTGGGGATATGATGATATCTTTCAGGGATAAGATAAACCATACTGAACTGGACTCAATTTCAGCAGGTCAAAATAGGCAATTTTTTCCTAAATACTCAAAGTTATTCACTTTTTTTTTGTCACTTGCCCAGAGCAAGCCTCTGGGATGCATGAAAATGATGGTCAAACTCACATAATGGGTGAGAATGTTGAAACTTGTGATAGGAGTCAGCACCACTTTGCAAACTCCTTCCTTACCAGGTGTGCTGCACTGCACAAGAGATGGAACTCCTCTTCTAGCGCCTATGTCCTAAGACTGAAAATAAGACTTTTGCATTCTAATCCTGGTTCTAATGCTGACTCTCATTACCAGTTTTTCATGAGTTCCTTCAGTCATTCTACTCTAATTTCAGCGTAGTAAAGGACAAACAATGTTAACAACTGTGAGAGGAAGGTGGTGTGTGGTGTATGTATCTATGCCCATATGTACGAGGGAGAGACTCCAGTCCATTAAGTATAAGCAAGCATACTCAAAGACTAAGAGCTCAGCGAGCTATAGACTCTCTGCTTCTTTGAAAAGTAGACTCTTTGCAAGCGCTTTTTTAAAGATTAGATTAAAGATTCCAAAGATTAGATTTTTAAAGATCAGTCAATTACATAACCAGGACACACAATCTCAGCACAGTCCCACAGATTCCACCTCTCCGATGTAAACCTCAGGTCTGAAGTTGTCCATCAAATATTACATAACTAAACTTTCTTTAGATCCTCAGATTCAGCTGACACGCAGAAATGTAATACATAGGCAGGAGCTGCTTTACCACCAAAGTACATGACATGTCTGTACTGATGTACGGACAAGGCTGGAATAAAATGAAGCAGCACCACGAAAAAGGTAAGATCTGATGACTGGTTCAAACACATACAAACTCAGCATCTGGCACGACAGCTTCGCTGTGAGCGTTCATGTGATTTAGAAAATTCTGAAAACTCAAACAAATCAAAATGTATCATATTTTTTATCTACCACTAATCAAATTAATAGCAGCCAAGCCTATCCTAGAATGCATGATTTTCTTAGAGGCCATTCTCTTCAAAGAACACTAAACAAAACAGACTTAGAAAGAAACCTTGGTAATGTCTCATTAAATCAAAAGGAAAATTCAGCAAAGTACTAACTTGAACACTACTTTATTTGAAGAAAATAATTTTGCATAATTTAGCAAACTCAAACATAAAATCAAACTAGGACATTCCATATGTTATTCTTCTGTTATATATATTTGTTTTTCTTCTTCCAGTAGCAAATGATAAATGCTATTATATGTCCATTTTGGTGCAAATATGCTTAAGGAATAGTTAACAACAAGGAATTTATCAATGTATTTCTTTTGTTAAGCTATTCCGTAAATTAAAACAAAAAGGGAAAGCAGTCACTTCAAGGTTTCTGTTGCATTTGTTTTAAATTAAAAAAGCACTAGCTATGAAAGGAATCTTTCTTAATAAAGAGCAGAAGTAACCTTCACACAAGTTAGCAAAAAACACCCTTTTTGAAGTATAGAAAATGGCTTTTTTTCTTTACTGTTTGAGAGAAGGAAGCATTTCAGTTTATATTTTTCATCAACTCCACATTTCAAATGAAAAATGAAACTCTCCATGAACATACTCTAGAGTACAATTTTCAGTTACTTAGCAACTTGTAGCACACATAGAAAATACAGTCAAAGATGTCACCCTGTTTAATATTTTCTCCCAATCCATATGAATGTTGTGAATATTTTTTAATTTTGCATGTCTCAAACAAGCCAGCTACCATATAAGCTATAAACCTCATGAAAAACAAAACTATACTGACAGCCTTCTACTTGTTTTGACAGTCACAGAGCCCTTCAAATGGCAAAGTGACAACTAGGTACAAGCATATCTTCCCAAAAACTTAAATTTCCTTCTTAAAATGTATCAATATATTATTTTTCCACATTTCAAGAAATTTTAGATTTTAAGCTCCAACACAGACAGTTCTGGAGAGGGCACATAATGAGGATATATTAATAGTAAGAGAGTATAATTGGAAAGCACACATTGCTTTGTAAGATACTCTGTTTAGCAGTCTGATCCATTCCAGGTGATTAAATGAAGTGATTCAAAAGAAATCAAGTACTATTATGACCTTGGCCTGATAAAACTCTTTTCTTTCTGGTAAAGCAAGCTCCTGATACAGATACAAGATAGATTCTAATACTTTTTTTTGTTTTTAATAAGAATTTATAAAATTCAAGTGATTCCTAAATGGTTTGTTCACCTCTTGCAATACGTGGATTTTTTTTTTTTTACATTTTGGAAAAACAGCCTACTAGTATTTTTAAGGTAGAGGCTTACAGGTACATGGACTTTTCTAAACATTTCAGCTCCTTTGCGTGCATCCAGTAAAGCCACGTCTTGCGGAGTGGAGATGATCACAGCTCCTGGGAAAATAAAACATGAAATACCATTAAAACATGTATTGTTAATTACACTGTTAAATATTTTGACTATTTGATGACTCCGTATCGTATATCAGTGATTTTGGTCATTCCCTAATAAAAAGACTAGTATCATCTTCTTCTTTAGATTAAAAAAAATATTATGATGCTAGGTTTTTTTTATTATTAGGGAATGACCAAGATCACTGAGATATGATATGGAGTGACAGAAACAATTTAGATATTTTCATTATAAGTTTTTCTATGTAGACACCATTTATATTTTCTTAATGAGAAAACTGATCTAGCTGTGATATGACCATGGACAGAAGACAAGATGGTCCACAAGCTGTCAGGTCGCAGAGGTGGTACTCTGGGAATATCTGCGCAGTAAGTGTCCCATGCCATAATTACATTTGAAAGATTTAATTTAATAACAAGCTTTGTCCTACAATGAAGAGGCAGCTGCCTGTAACCAGACTGCTGCTTCCCAATACAACTTCCCGATACAACTGTTGGCAGGCACAATCTTGAAACCTGTTACACTAGATGCAACACCAGGGTGTTGTATGAGTGATACGACAAAACAAGCGGCCAACTCATGCACACTTGAAAAAAGTAAAGTATTGCTCATTGTTCAGACATGGCTCCAGGTTACCCAATAATTAGTACTCCCAACGGTTCTTAAATATATAAAACAGCTAGAGCTCTTTGTCAAAGGTTAGATTCCAAAGTAAGCCTGAAGGTTACTATCTTATACTACCCTATAGTACTTCTTGATTAACACAGCCTGCAAAATCAATATAGACATTATATAATAATATTCCACGTCGCTTCACAAGGAGTATCTTTTTTCACATGCTCAGGGGTTTCAAATATTATTTCTTTAAAACTTTCATCACAAATCTGCTCATGCTTGTCCCTATTTTAGAAAAATGCAATGCAAAAGAGGACATTAATGGTCAGTTGATTAGCTCTGGTTTCTCAGTGACCATCCAGCCTCCGAAGCGTCTGTTATACAAAACATTTCACAGAGCCACACTAACCCAACCTCACGCAAGAAATTTATGCCCAACTTCACACTAATACCAACTGCAACAGACAATTTCAGATGCATGGGACAGAGTTTCCTACTGGGCCTGCAGTTCCCAACCCTTGGTGTACACAGCAAAGGGAGAAGTGGGTAGATTTCCAGAGGCACACGATGCTGGCGTTGCTGACACTGGCCACAGCACCAGCAGCCCTGGCTCTGGCAGGGTCGGGACAGGGGCCCAGCCCCTCGCCGCGGCCCCGTGCCGGCCACCAGCTGCCATCTTGCCCGCCGGCTGCCATCTTGCCCGCCCGCCAGGCAGCCGTTTCCAAACACCGCCTGCCAGCGCGCTTGAATGTTTTCAACCAGCATTCTTAACCTCTAATTTGTGAAAGAAAAATACAATCTGGCACCTCGCTCCTGAAAAGCTGCCAATCGCTGCCTTACATAATATTAGACACAAGTCCAAAAACTGAACGGCATATGTAACGTACTAAGCAAATGCAATTTCCCTATTGTTTGCTAGAACTCTGGCATCCAAACCATTTGCTATTTACCCAAGCTGACCTGCTTCCAATGGCATTGCAAACAACCATGTGGAAGCCTTTCGGTTATGTTCAACTCAGCTCCTCATTTCACTGAAGTGTAGGGTAACACTTCACAGGTGACATTGAAATGTAGGGTTAATTCCGTAAAACGAAGGCACCCTTCCCTAAAAGCACAGTCCACAAGTAATTTAGACTCAATGCCATTGAGTTTTCCGCATATTTGTAAAACAAAATGCTCATTACTGCTTTCTTTTCAAACAAAATTGGAAATTTGTGTCTTATGTGTATACAGTCATGTCAGTTGTTTCACACTTTTGTTCACAGTCTTCTCTGAAGATGCTGGCTCGGAAATCCCTAGATCTTCAGGGAGAAGTCAATATGCAGTCAACAAAACTGAAGTTTACATTTTCTGGTTCATTATCAATGTTTTTAAGACTCAAATAATTGGCATGGCTTGAAGGACAGAGACTATGCATCATGAAAACACCCACTAGAACCACAAGCAGCTTATCCCAGCGATATTTTTGCCTAACAAATTCTGTTGCTAGAGAACCCCACCCAAAGGGAGAGAGCTAAAATGCCAGAAAGACCCAATGGCGCATTGCAGAGTTTAGGCTGCTGCAAACACCAACTCCCTGTATGAAAACCTGCAGCTTCTGAATGCATGAGTTAAAGTTATGCTCATGGACAGCGTGCATGGCTGCTTCCACAGAACGAAAGCCAACATGCCCAGGAAGCTGCTGAGGGTATAATAGATGTGTCTCTCTTATTTTCCTTTTCACTCTGAGCTGGATTACAGACAAAATTTATTCACAGCAAGCTTGTACTGACTTATACTAACACCCTTTAAAATAAGTATCTTTTCTCTTCCTTTGGTATAACTGCCGGTCCAGCAAACCCAACCTGAAGTTCAAGAATTCAAATTATTTGCAGCATTATTTCCTTCACTAGCAACCAAATATGGCAAATGAGACTTTTCACTGTGCTCCCCTCCCTGAATAAGTTTGCATATGTGTAATTCAGAAAGTGATTCAAAGAAGACAGCTCACACTTACTTCGCTGTCTTGGCTCTACATGGTTAATAGGAATATCAAACAGTAAAGAGTTATTTTCATCGATAAAGTAATGAAATAAGACTGAATTCATGCACACAGTACATCTCTTGAAGAAATATGTACAATGTTTACACAAGCCTCTGTCTGAATGAGGCAAACTAAGACTGACAAACTGAACAGAGAAGTTGCAGAAAGTATAATGCTATCACATTGCATGTTAAAACATACTACAAATTCTATGTTTGCAGTTGTGTGCAAAAGAATAATTTCTGTGCTTTGAGCACACTAAGGGTTTCTAAGCTGAGCACATTTAGGTTTAACTGACATATCTACTTATTCATGCATTCCATTTATTTTTGTAACTTCACCCAATTTCAGTTGATAAAAAGCTGATGTATGTTGCATTAGTCAAAACTATGCTTAGTGTGTATAATATTTAGAGACAGAACTAACAGTAGCCTGTAACACTGATGTTCGCCTTTCTTTTTTAACCTCAGGTCTTTAATCCTCAGTAAAAGAAAGGTGTGTCTACACAGCACATTGGTACTCACCCTTTTGGTGGACTGGTATTCAGAGAAATACAAGCGCTGAAACAGCCTATAGTTTCTGTGTATAGAAAATATCACCTATATTCACTGTATCATTAAGGTTTGCATTAAATGCTCTGGGTTACAAGGCATAAGGTGGAATCTCTCCAAGCCTTAGGTATAGTCCATTTGTACACAAGCGAAAAACAGGCAGGTCTAAAAAGCAGCTAAGCAGCAGTTCAGAAGGTCTACCTTAGGATAAAAAAGATCTCTCTAACGTATTCCCTTTTCCTTCCAGTGCCTTCAAAGACAGACTTCAGAACCAGACTATGTGCATCTCATCCAGACCAATGATTAAGGACCCCTCCACACACAAATATTAGACTGTGCCTTACATCACTCTGATTCTTATTAACTTAGCAAATAATGCCACTCCAAAACCTGTGAAGTGTAGCTGACCAGAAAGACCAACAAATGTAGTTCTGGAGGATAAAGACACAGAAAGATATACTGCATTTTTCTAATAATTGCATCTGCTGACGGACAAGCACTGAATGCTCTTGCAAGGAACCACATTCAGGCCTCAATGCAGCTGTGCATGGCCTCATCCCAGCAGAGCGCTCATGCACTTTTTGTAGCTTTTGCTACCTTTCAAACTTCTAGGTGGGACTTTCAGGTTATAAATTGCCTGGTGAATCTGAGTCTTCTCTGCTGCGGATCTCTTCAGATTGCCTCCCACCTTCTGTTAAATTAATTGTTACTTCACAGGTAAAATCTGCTCGCAATTATGGATACAGTTTGCACTTGAAGATGCAGAACAAGATCTTGCAAGAACAAAGACTTGTGCCTTTGCTAGAATTTCAGCTGGCGATAGCAGATATAAAAACATTAAAAATCCCTGGTGAGATTTTCCCTTAAGGGATCCTTACTCGAGACTCGTAATACAGCTCAGAACTGTCCCAAAGGGTGGATCCCAGCTGTGTCTCACCTCCAGCCTGCTCACTACCTTCTTCTTGGAGGAGTCTTTGAACAACTGTTCAGACAGTGGATGTTTCCAATAGCCACACATCCTCTTCTGCCCACGAGCTAGCGGGTAATTAAAGATTGGGATGCTACTGCCTTGCCCACATGAAAAGAGGACATAAATCTTAGAGCAAGCTTCTTCCTCCCGGCAAGAGGAACTGTTGGTGAAACCACTGAACAGAGGAGTATCACAAGCTGGATAAAGTTGTCACGCTGAAGTTAAACTACCCTCATCTAACTGATCAGTAATATTATAACATCCATTTCATGCTAGATCACATGGAGAAAGACATGGAAAGACAGCTCTCACTGTGTTAAAATGTTTGGGTTTGGTCATGACAAACCGCATACATATGTCACACTAAAGCACTTTACATGCAATAGTTATTTAGCAAAGTGAAAACACTGGAAACATTTGTAATAACATCTGTGAACAAGCATTATTTGCAAAGTACAGGCATTAAATAAAAAGCTACGCCCTCACAGACACTCTGCCACTTTCCACTTTTCCTTAGCTATCTGAATTAGCGTTTTTCTGCTCCACTCCATTCCACCTCCTGCTTTCAAGGGCATTTGCCAATCATGTCCAGATTATAATGAGCATTGTACTATGCAAGAGCAAAGTCCAAATAGTCTCTTTTGACAAACGAATATTTTAAAAGAAAAAAAAAATTAGAGGTCCTAATCCAAAGAAGACAACTGTGTTCTACTACACACACACACACACACAAAAGACAACACTGAGACTGCTTCAATCATCTCCAAAAACCATTCAGTTTTTTACTTTTTTCTTTCCCCAGAGGTGGAGGTGGTAAGGGGCAGATTTAAACATTTATTTTTTTCATAAGAAATAGCTAGAGGAGAGAATGCGGTACCACTATTCATATGTATTTCTCTCATCTTTTGCAATTGTCAGCTGAACACTATGCTCGTTTATTCTTCCTATTCAGAATAATTGGTCTAAAAAAACCCGAGGCAATTGCAGCTAACCTAGTACTTAACATACACTTAGCCACTGTTGCCAGACCTCAGAGAACCTCAGTTTTCAAAGCCTCTATACTTCACAGCTTTTTTTCCCAATACCTGGAAACTGTTTTTCGGGGATGATAAAATTTAAAGAACTTGCACTGAATATACTTTCAGTTCAGCTTGGACAGGCAATGTGTGTTAAATCAATCTCCATGAGCCAAGAGTTAAAATTTAAATTTATATTGAAAGAGTATGAGGCATTAATGTGTAAACTCATACTGTATTTTGGTCTCTAAATTCAGTTTACAGAGTCTACTGAGTCTGACACTTCATAATGAAGTACCACGAGTGTCCAAAGCTAAGATAACTCTGATGATTATTTGCATTTGTCCTCTACATTTTTTCTGACAAGAGACGTAACCTATTTTATTATACAAATTACATTTGGGTGAATACAAAGAACTATTTTTAAATCCCACTGGTGTGACTAAGTTTTTTTTGTTTTTCAATCTAACCTAAATGTATGTGCCTTTCCTTTCCTGCAGTTATTTAAAATATCAAAATACAGCATGAAAGTAAGTAAATCTACATAAAAATCTGATATTAAAAATATTTGCCTTTCAAAAATAGATCAAGTAAAATTGACTATTACCCAGATGGCTTCCATAAAATATCTTCAAAAATTTACCGTAGAAACTAATGATGTACCTCCTCCATAAAAGAAGAAAGCAAGCTCAGAAATGGAGAAAAACATTGTATATTATTGTTAAACTAAAAGGAAAGAAGATCACATGCCTTGCAACTGTGATTTGCATCAAAGTAAGAGATATTCAACAAGGGGCAATCAGACACTTACACAAAGAGCAATAAGAGAACACAGAAACACCTCTAATCTTAAGCTGTGTGCTACACACAATTTGTACTCCAGCACTGGGGTTTTTTTGATCATTTCTCTTCAGAAAACAGCACCATACCTACTCAGCTTGCAATTTTGGTTAATTTTAAAGGGACACCTTTCTCTCACAAGACACAGTTCTTTTTCATGCTAATTCATGCATAGTTTTATAACACATCAACAGTATTTTCTTTTTTAAAAATCTGACATGAAATTCTCTTTTTGTTGTTTTTAATGCTCATTTCTGAACAGTCGGTCTACTCATCACCTGGAACTTCCTGTTCTTCTACATTATTGTATATTGAGGCAGGATCCGGTTGTCCTGAGTCCCACACGCTGCTATGGAACAGTTGTGTACAAGGCTACACCCTGCTCTGGGTGACCCTGGCATTCACCAGTTTGGTACGTCACATTTCATTCAGAATTTAAAAATGGCAAGTGTCTTCAACTTGGTGACAACCCTCTACTCTTTCCTCTTCAATGTATATATTTAAAAGAAATAAGACTTTTAACGCTCGATCAGTAAAGACAGAAATACGCTCTTTGTTTTTATTTAAACCTATCAAAACGCTGCCATCAAAAGAAACCCTATTTAATTACAATTCTTTGAGAACTAAAATTTGAAGTAACAAAACTCCTTTAGTAAATATTTCAGCCTTATCTGCAAAAGGCATTCAGGAGATAGTTGAGATCTACATATTGCTGAAAGATGCAATCATTAGGAAAAATTACACTATTTATAGCATAAGGCAATAATAAGATAGTAGGAACTATGTATTATGTTGATTTTCAATCTAAAAGATGACAATATTCATTCACTGCATGACTAGCAACAGCAATGCTTCTGTTTTTATAGAACTTGAGAAAAACAAAATAGTATTCACATTGATTTCACTTCATTTATCTTAACTGGGTTTTTTTCAGATTCTTATTAACAGCCTTTTAAAGCTTATTATTATAAGATTATAATAATACTTGCTTTGTGTGAAAAAGAAAAAAGTTACTTCCTAAAGATGGGAAAATTAAGAGCACGGAAATAAAACATGAAGCCTTTTACCTTCAGGTCTCCTGTATAAACACAGTTCAGTCCAGTGCTCACTACTGTAATTATTAAAAGAATGCTCGGTAAGACGTGCAATTATTTGGTTGTCTTAGGCCACTTCCCACTGAACAGGTGTATTTTTCTCATGGTTCTAATGGTTCTCACTGCCATGGCACCCTGATATCCAAAGAAAAAGAGTGATATGGCAAAGTTTAGCAAATAAAAAAATTCCGGTATTAACCTGGAGTCAGTTCTGTCAATTGAGACAGAGTGTCAGTCTCTAGAGCTGTCAAGCTGTCACACTTCACTAACACAGACTTCACTTCAACACTAATAAAGGCAAGGGCAGCAGACAGCCTCAGTTATTTAACAGTCAGTGCCCACGATGCAGCTTCTCCACGAGGAAGAAACCCCAGCGCAGGGCTCTGGGACTGGCTCTCCAACAGAGACGCCCTCGCTGCTGCCCACCCAGCCTCCGCACGCTGAGGGGACACAAAGATGAGGCTAATCCTCCATCTCCAACATTATTTATTAATTTGATTTACGGCTCCTTCAGCTAAATAATCAAACAAATACACACACTTAAGATTTCTCGGTTTAGCAGCTAGGTAATTCAAAGGAATCACAAGTCTTATTCTTCATAATATCATTAGTTTACACTATATCTTGATATCAAACTTGACGTTACCTGAAACCCACTATGTTTTAAAAGCTGGAAAATGTGTGAGTTTCAAACTTTCCCAAGCGTGCACGTTCAACACATCATAAGGACCCCACTTCTGAATATCTCATGCAGAAGACGAAGCAGAAGAACAAAGTAGAAGAAGTAGAACTAAATACAAAAGAAATAGCAACAGACCATAAACAAAGTCTTCTCCAGATTGACCCATGATTTCTATTCAGAAAGCAGACTTGCATCTGAAGACAGATGTAGTGGTTGAACAGAAATATATATCACATTTTCAGGCTATCATGTAATTTCTCATCTACTAGTTTTTTGAAGAATGAATGCAACATGAGAAAAGTTACAGATTATTAAAGAATAATATGGTAAATAAGAAGCATCTCCTTGTAAAGCGACTAAGAATAATAAAAGTCACAGTAGTTCCCTTATTCATCTTCTTTTAAAGAAGGAAAAGTACCCATACGAAACTGTCACACCAGCTGAAGTTGTGAGGCTGATATTCTCTTTAATGACAATCAGAATGATAAGACACATTTTGTTGTGTTGCTTATACCCATTAGGTATTGCTCTAATGTCTTTTTGACTCAAGAAAATCATCGTACCTGTGATGCAGAATTTAAATGTCTTCTAAAATTAAAACCTAGTCCCATTTCACGCATGCTATCAGTCCCTCCCTTATTGTCAGATGTTGGAATGCTACAGTTTTTCATGCCGTATCTGGGCAAATTTGCCCCCAACAAAACACCTTTACCAGTGCTCGCTCTCACACTCACAGAAAAATCTCTAAGTGGCTGGCAAAAATATGTGCGCAGGTTTTGTAAATTTATTTAGAGACAGAATAAAAATTTTCTACACTGTCTATCCCCAGGAAGCCACAGATAAATAATGAAGAAACCGTCATGCAAATACTGTATCTCACATATGCATGCATGCAAATCAAAGTACAACTTTCATGCAAACTAGATAATGCACTTCTAAATGTACTTAGCTAAGATATATATGCTGTCTCTGATGAAAAAGAGAGAAATTTTGCCACTAATACATCCTCAAAGGATAAAGAAAGAACAAGAAAATTGGAGAGGGAACAGAATCACACAACACCAAATGCTTTCTGTAAAAAAATAAGACAACACACGGCTTAGAAATATGAATTGCAAATGAAGATGGAGCCCACAAAAAAAGCAAAATTCAGTAGACTGCTCCAAAGACATCATCATTGAGATCTGTAACACAATCCTCTGTACAACTGAAAGGAACAAGGTTTAAGAAAATACAAGCATGGAAAACAAGGCTGTGGACTGTCAAAGAGACAGAAACCAAGTAACAAGAGTAAAAGGAGAAAGCACAGTTCAAGCTGTAATACACAAAAGAAGCCCTTCCAATAAGAATGAAAAATACCCATAATACAAAACAGAGAAAATTCTTTATAAATCACTACAATTCATTGAGCCAGCAAGAACACAGGGAATTACAAATCTTATCACTCCTCGTCTGCTGTGCTTGTCTTCATCAAAAGTGCAATACACTTATTTTTTAAACTGCAAGAGTTGACCTCAACATGCTCAACAAAAACAACTAATGGGAAAGACAAATGTAAAGTGATGTTATCACTCTTAATTTCATGAAGTTAGTTAGGACTGATGAAGTAATATGCTGAATTGAGCAACTGTGGTAAGAATGTGAAGCCACTTCAGAATTCAAATCAAAATGTTGTCTTCAGTTAGGAAGCTGTAAAAGCCCATACTTGTACAAATGAAAAAAAATACGCCAGAAAACCATAATGGAGAGTTCAAAGAGAGACACGGGCAAGAATTTATCCCCTTTTATGGCATATCAAGAAAATCTGCATTGCTTCTTGTTGTTTTAAACCTGTTTTCCTTTTTTTTTTTTTTCAATCAACATCTTGTCTACTTAAGACTTGCCTCAAAACCTGATTCAACAGGTATGACAACAACAGGTTTCCAACAATCACATGGAAAACTAATAAAAATACTGAATAAAAATTATTTAATCTTAATCCTTCACTTTGTTACACCTACACAAGAATGAGGACATCGCAGTGCTTAGCAAGAAAATCCGGCTTTTGTTTTTTAACTTGTCTTGCTTTTGTTAACATCTATTACATTCTAAGAAGGTGTATTATGAAAAAAAACCCACTATCTAAATTAAGGTTTCCATACACTGATGTAATGTATCAGCTAGAAAGATCGCGTGACATTCCACAAACAGACCTCGGCAAAACTTAGAATAAATACAGGATCAAAGTACTTTCCTCCATCACCTCTCTGTCCCAGAGGACCCAGTGCACCAACACCACAACTACTCACACTTCCGAAGACAGCATAGAAGTCTGTTGGAAAAGGACACAATAATCCCTTGAAAATTAAGAGTCTAACAACCTTTTCTATGTTAAATTAGGACATTTAGGTGCACTGTAGTGAATAGCATTATCAATACCTGCCATACTTAAAAAAAAAAATCCACAAAGATAAAGCCGCACCTCTTTAACTCATAATTTTACTGACCTTACATACAAGATTTAATGTGAAATTCAACGTTACCAAAAACTTCCATACCACGGCCATGTTTCGCCTCATTGCTTAAACCCCTTGCAGCTAACTCCTTTATCCTATCTTACAAACTTTTAGATATCCGTAATTCTTTATTAATTGAACTTATGAGGCAGCCTGGTAAGAGTTCTATACGTAAATGAAATAGTTCTACGAATTTAATATTTAGGGGCTTCACTTCAGTGTGCTACTGCCACCGAAGTGCAGAGAAAAAGGAGCGTTGGAGGGAACCAGGGCCTGCCGGTGCACCCAGAAAAGAATGACAGCAGTAAAAGATGCTACCATTTTGGGGTTGTACCAACATATTTATCTGGTATCACTGAAAAGTGGAGCAAGCAGTCCCACTGATTCCTTAATACCTCAGAATCACAGAATTTCTGACTGGAAAAGGTCTCTGGAGGTCACCTACTGGCAATGCTAGATAGGGTCAGCTCGGGCCTTGTCCAGCACAATCTGGACAACGGCCAAGGACAGAGATCCCATGGGCTCTTTGGGTAACATGTTCCGGCACTGCACTACTCACCTGGTGAAGAGCCACAGTAATTATTAAATTATTCCTGGGCCTCTAAGGATTGCTTTGTCTCTTCTACCACTGAGTTCGAAACATTGATTATGTTGGCTATCGACAACTTTCTGTTGAAGTATGTCAGACAGGTAATAAACCATTACGGTCTATTGGATCTCGTAAGATGCTCAGCATTCTTTCAGATGCAGTATCTCTAACTCCTGCTGAAACCAATGAGATTAGAGAGCAGCCTGCGTATCTCAAGATTGATTTGTCCAAGTTTAAATCCCCTAAAAAAAGTCAAATTAATAACACAAGAGGAAAAATAATGCATTATAGTGTATTACGGTGCTGCATAGTCTATCTGAATAAATGTTGTGCATTAACAGTGTTGTCAGCTTCTAATTAAAAAGCAATCATGAAGACAAACTATTTTATTGTATTAGCTTTATTATGCAGCAGGTACAAAGAAAATATTTTCTACTGCTAACCCTACCAGTTTTTGGCATGACTGCCTTACCTTCAAGAGTACTGCTATACTTGACTTCTCAATCTTTTTGAAACTTAGGTTAAAAGAAAGTAACACAATCATAGAGTTAACACGTTAAAAATCACTAATACTGTTTTTCATCACCACACAACTGACAGAACATTTTCTTAGTGTGTTAGAAAGACAATCACAAGACTTTTTGACTGGCATGTTAAAATAAGATTTTTCTAAAGTTACCAGACTTAGAACTAATTTCAAATCTCTGAAACAGTCAAGCAATACACATACCTGCAATTGGAATATTCTGTGAGACTGACAGCTGTACGTCTCCAGTCCCAGGTGGCATGTCAATTACTAAATAGTCCAGTTGACCCCAGTCAACCTAGAAGACAATAATAAATGTGTACGTTGGAGGCTTGAAGTTCTTTTATTTAAGGTACTTTGTGTTTTATTAAAGTCTTTGTTTCCTATAATGTAAAACACATGAACCAAGGCCACCTCAAAAGAATGATACTGTGAAGCCCTTTTAGTCACACTTTCAGTACAGGATCAAGACATTATTTTTCTAAGAGACAAAATCTTCGCTGATCACTCAAAGCTATGAGCATAACTTTATTATCAACTTTATGAGCATAATCCTATTTAATTCTTTCCCCTCCCAAAAAAAGTAGTAACAACTTAAGACTTTTGCTTTGTAGCCGCTTAGTCGCAGGTTAGAAGAAAACGTTAGGTCAGGCTAAAATTCTGGGTTTTGTGCAACAAACAGTTAGGAATTGTTTCCATACATTTAAAACTAATTTTGCTTGCTTCTTATCACTTCTTTTAAAATATACATAAATATTTAGCATTTTTTTTCTGGTTTGTGACTGCAAAGTTAGAGCTCAGTACAAAATTTTGCCTAGGAAAAAGAGCTGTTGGGAGGAAAAGCAAACAAATAAACAGATTTGTTAAATGAAAATCACAAGGTATAATTATACAAACTTACAACATACAGAATCACAGAATGGTTGGGGTTGGAAGGGACCTCTGGAGATCATCTGGTCCAAAACAAGATATCACACAACAAAAAAAAGTACTGGTTGCTAAGCATCAAATAAGAGAGACCGTTAAAGATATTAGGGTTAAATATGAGAATGCTGTGATTATTTACATTCGTTACTAGGACAGATTTTCAGAAGAGTCAAATAACTCTCTCTAGAGTACTGTGTACTGCAATAAATGTTCTCTTAATGAGAACAGAAATGGTTCTAAGCCTACTCTATCACGTAAAGCCAAGCTATACTTCACCTAAACATTTCCCAACAGTTTAAGTAAGCTTCAGGAGACCCTCAGTTCAATTCTGCCGTGGTGCGGGTTAGTACCAGTGCACTCTTGCTAGCCAGCAGACATGTACAAGCTCTTCTGTCTCTGCAGTACAGAAGCTTTAGAAATCATAGCTACGTTGAAAATAAAGACCCACAAATGTCTCCCCCTCACTTTTCCCTCCACATAGGCATAATAATTATAATATATAATAATATAATATATAACATTATATATAATTATTATATGGTATGTTTCTGATTCACAAAATATATAAAAGATACAATAGTATGAGCTGCTTTAATAGAGGAAAGTTGCAAACAAGAGCAGGATTTTACTTTCTATTTTGCGCATTCCCTCAGAGTTATTTTCACAGCAAAAACAATCGACATTTTGCCAGTCCCGCAGTTATTGCCCTGGAGCGTTCGAGCCTGTCAGGGGAACACTCGTGTATTTTCATTCAGTTCTTGTACAGATCATGATCTTCTGGGGGAGCACAAGCCATGGGAAATCCAGACCACTAACCCAACGTAGCGCTCCAGCAAGAAATGGAATTTTTCAAGGCAGGCTGATGAAGATGGAAGATTTTGGAGCACTTAAGAGAGAAGGGAGATGTGGAAGGTTAGTTGCAAATTCTAACTTCAGATGTCTAAATTAGGGACTTTCAGGCACCGCTCCCTTTCCTCATTTTCTACACAAAGGCTGCAGGAGCACTAAACGGTGCCCAAGACAGTCCAGTTGAACCAGAAATGCTGCTTATATTAACCACAGCAAATACTGTACTTTACCCTTTCACATGTAATGTTGATCTATATTATCTATAGTATCTATATTATTCTACAATATCTATATTTTGCAAACAAAAATGACATATACCTAGCAGATTTCTTAATTAGCATGCATAATCATATTGATACTATATAATCCCAAATTACATCTATGTGCAAAAATGTATGTACTGAAACATAACTGTGGGGCAGAGAAGACAGTTTATCTAAAAACCTGGTTTTTACTTTTTTTTCTTAACTAATTTTGCTTAGTTATAAAAAATGTCAGTGCTGATGAATGCCTCCTTTTCCAGTCAAAATTACTTTGGCCACTTGAAGACATGAACTTTAACTTTCTGGTTCTTAATTAAAAGTTAACCATTATAAAGGTGACAAACAGAAATTATACAGTTGTTTAAAAATAGTAGCAGTTTACAATCAAGTTCCTTAAAGATTCACAACTAAACACACAGATCCTCTACAAATAGTTAAGTGCATAAATCTCAGGATGCAAAACCAAATCTTTCATAATAATCACCACCATTTTGAAACACTAAGGTATACAGAGTTTCACTTTTTAAAATTATTAACTTAAAATACCTTCTTCTCCTGTGTCTTCATAAAGGCTGAGCCTGGCATCTTCTGTTAAGTCCAAATTTACAAGTTCAGTAATCATATTTTCCTTCCTTAAACACTTCTACAGAAACTATGAATAAACTGGTTTTTTCCTTTTTGACTTGCAGCAAGATGCAGGCCAGAAACACATCTATGAGTGGCACAGCGCTACTGTCATTCTGACACTGTTTCAAATCACTTTGTCTGCCAAAACGGCTTGGTTGTTGAAATAACTTGGACATTGAGGAGTTTTCAGCCCTTTTCTCCATGAGCTCAAATTCAAGTCTCTTTACGTACAGCACTGTCTCATGGAATAGTACAAGACAATCCAAATCCCACACTTACCAGAGGTAACTAGAATTAAAAAAAATACACTGGCTTTTTGCCATAGCTAAAAGCTGTCTGGTTTTGCATATACTCGCTGACCCTAACTTTAAGCTAGCTCCTCTCGTGGAACAGGGTGACTTTCTGGGCCTGTTCTATAACTTTTCACTCTCACCAGAGGTTCTGCTCCTTCAGTCTCTTCACGCACCAGTCTCCTTCATGGAGCTTTATGGGATCCTCCTACCCAGCAAGCATTACAGGTCCCCAAAGAAAACACGTAGCCCTATTCCACTACTATATGGAACGTCAATGGAGAAGACCTCCAGTGCCGGTACTCAAATCCTTTCCTTGGTGCTCAGTTTTGTGCGGAAGCACAAAGCAATTGCTGCTCTTCTGAGCAGAGGTAGCTGCCTTGGTAAAAATGTCTCCCTGTCAGAGCTTTAAAGTAAAAGGATATTTTTATAAATAGCTTACTGCTCCAAAAACACACAAAGCAACTGTTGCTCCAAAACTACCACATACAGTAGAATGGGTACAGAAATCAGAGGGCACCAGAAATTTCTGCCTCCAGCTTCCTTAGTATGTGACCCCATAACAACGAAAAGAACTTCCAACATGTACTTTCTGGATTGTTCTATAAGCACGAATTTTTATTAAAGTTATAAACCTCTGAAAACAGAAGTTAATAGTGGAATTCTAAGCACATGGTGAATCTCATGGTAAATCTCATTGCTAGGCAACAGGAAAAATACTCTGTTAACACATAGCGAAATTAAATTATAATGCTTAATTTATGGCACTGAAACCATCTTATTTCGTATATTTTCAAATCCATGGACTGAAAAAAAATGAAATGAGCTGTCTTTATCAAACGAATTGTGCTCCATTATAATACTTATAAATCTGAGCACAGAAAAATGGAGAAGCCACACCAGCCCAGCTGCAGTGGACACGATGTGCTGCTGCTGCTGCGCAGAGTAGGACTGAGACAGGCCTTTGTCACTCCAGTTCAGAAACGACAACAGTGAATATGTCTATGTACACAAGTGTTGAATATATGTGAGAACTACCTTCTGAGTTATGCCACTGCTGTGGCACTGAACTGGTGGAAGTCAGATGGCAAAATAGATTGGAAAATCACTTCTCATTAAAACTAATTTTTTTTTTTTTTTTTTAAATTTTGAATGTAGTCAGAGTTGTCCTCACAATTTTATTCTCTTCTCTTTCATTTGTAATTCAGGGTGAAGATGAAAAGCTGCACCACAATGACACAGCTATCAACTGGTGAAAAGAACTGAGCCAGTGTCTTTGCCCAGCAGTGAGCAGTGTTCTCCAAACAACATGGATTTGCTCAGACTTCGGTTGGGAAACTCTGCACCTCACCCCATTTCTCTCTGTAGGCTTCCTCTTATTCTCTGCTGTTCCGCTAGAAGCAGACGATGAACACTCTGGAATTCAGTTGCTCCTCCATTACCCTCCCACAGGAAAACAGAAGCAGTATAACAGTCTTTTATTAAACAAATTACTGAATGTAATTTGGGAAGTAAAACAATTTGTTATAGAAGTGTACACATTATTTAACAGGAGAAGAAATTCCAGGTCCGTTACTAAATTTCAGCAAAGGGGGAGAGAGGAGAGAAAAAGGGGGGAAAGACATCTTTAATTAAATTTAGAATTAGAGTATATAATCAGAGCAGTGGCTTTCTGAAATCTACTATTGCCATTCATTCAACATTATTAAAATGGGACATATAATCAATCAGGCTGTGATACAAAACACTAATTTGAATGCAAATCTTGTTTATATGCAACAATTTACCAAATCAGGACCACTAGTCCTCATGTTCTCAATCAGTTCTGAGAAGTGTGTCTGTATGCAAATGCAGTTGCACACCAGAAAATGAGCTCAGATTAACAGCACATTAAACGAGTTCCCTTTGCAAGCAATAAGCAGACAGCGGTTAGAAAAGCTGCCTTGTAGCATCTGAAATCTGTCAGCACCTTTGCATGTACAGTAGTGTTAATACCTTTGCCCCTCTAATATATAGAGTGTGTATAACACTTCAAACCATAGAAATGTAATTGCGCTTTCCTTAAGTATAGCATTCATCTTTTTTTAAAAAGGTTTAACTTGACATTTATTGTTAAGCAATATAATTAAGTGCCATGTGCTTCTGTGTATTTTCCCTTGCTCAGAAACCTCATGAATGCTTCTATGTAAATTACTTAAATCAATCACTCTGTTTATGTGACAATTCATAATCAAAATACCAGATATGCATTTTGAGTAAGGGTTCCAAATAGCAAGTTGAACCCAAGGTAGAGCATAGAGATATATAGATGGCATTTCTGCTGAGGAATGAAGCCTGAGCATCCTCTGAGCATGAGGCAGAAGTGATAGAATATTAGCACAGAAGAGGGATTGCTACTTGTGGTTTTGAAGTAATCCTGGTGTTTGGTAAATAACATAAGATGTTATTTATTTGTTCTTATTAAGAGGAATGCATGCAGAGTTTCAATCAAGCAGTGCTGCAGGTGCAGACATGGCAGCCAAACTCCCAACAGCAGCAGCAGAGTACCAAGAGCTCCAAGGCAGACAGCTCACAGCGTGGTCCTGCCAGATCCCCCTCCTCCTACCTACTTGGTTGTGTATATAAATGATTTAATACAGGCAAACAGCTGAAGAACATAAAGGTAAGGAATGCTGTTGTTAAATGAATATGTATGTGTATATAACTGTTCACAAATATTTGCATCTGTTAAGGCAAGATAAAACAAATATTTAAGAATATTTTGTTGAAAAATTACTTAAAAGATTCTGCTTAAACATACATAGACATTGGGAACAAATAAGTAGTTTTGTGAAGTAACAAAACAGATAGTTTAGGAATAGTATAAAGAAACATGGCATTTTAAGTAAAACATATTTATATTTATTTTCATAATATTTGATGAAGGAGACATTTCCCAGAAGATTTTTAGTCCCTGTAGAAACTTTCTCTCTGGTAGTGAAATAACTACTTATACCATAGCAGGATATTCTACAGTGCTTAATGCAACTTGACACTTTCAGAACAAAGCTGACTGCCCCTTCGACCTGTCCTCTGATGCTTAACCAATCTCAAAGCCTTGCAATCCAACACCAGGAAAAAACAGATGCAATGCAATGGTTCAAATTCCCTCTAAGGTATTCCTGAGCAGCCTGTTCTGCCAAGTTCAGAGAAAAACTGAGGCGAAGCATAACAACAGTCTGCTCCAAAGATTTCCATAAAGAGAAGGAAATTCTCTGATTCTTTCTCATTATAGACTAGGAGTAACTTTTAGAAATAAGTACCCAGGAAGAAAGCCAGAGTCCTGTTCAACTAAACAACCAAGCCAGAAACTGGCCTTCTCCTCCCTGATAGCTTTTAATAACGTTAAGAACTGGAGGCAAATGCAGTGGCCTGAAGTTTCTGTCACCTTCGTTTACATAACCTACAAAACTAAACAACTCCCAGAAGATGACAATGAAGAGGTTGTTCTCCATGGGGCATTCCAGGAGACGGGGGGGGGGAACTCAACACCGGGCTCCTGCTCACCTTCAGAAAGCCCAGTCACGTTGTGTCAGCCTGAAGGGACGATGGCACTCAGCTGTGGGGTGCCTGCCATGGCCCTGAGAGACTGGGGACACTCTCTGGGGATGACCAAAAACTAATAGCTCTGCGCATTCCCAGCATGACCGACAGACTGTATCAGAGCTACTACATATCAAAGATGCTTCCACTAGGTTCAAGGTGTTACTACGAAAAACTTCCATGAGCTGAGATTCCCAGTTGTCAGGGATTCAAAACACTTTTTCTCTAAAAGATGACAGTTTGAGAAACAAACTTTTATTATGCGGTCTTGAGGTTCATTGTTGATCTGCTGCTCTCGACGCTTGACTCACAAACAGTCTGCACTACATAACTTGCAGAAACTTTTCCTCAAATATAGACCTTTTTTTTCTTGTTCTATGACACAGAACTGTCTGTAGTTCAGCTGCTGAATAATGACATCTAGGAAAGGAAGACGGAACTAGGCAGGTTTATGTTCCTATGTCTTCTTGCAATAAAATTAAACACAAAAGTAAAGTGATACAAAGGTGAACAAATCAGAAGAAAGTGGGCTAGCATCACACCATCTAATTAAACTAATCACCAGGTTGATGCAGTTATGTTAAGCTCATCATCTCAACTATAAATTCTCTTTGAGCTCTCCCTACTAATACAAAAGGCAAAAGCACCATTTAGTTATCAAACCCAAAGCCAACAACACATGTTTAAAGTAGTATTATCACGACCCAATTTAAGCTCATAAAATTTATATATGCTGTCTGATTCAGATTTTCCCTACAATAACAGAAGGAAATATTACAAGTGTTGGCAACAATATGAAAAGGGACAAGCTTATTAAGCCTACTCCCCATATGTATTTTAGCCTATATTTCTGTAATGACATTAGAAGCTAATGTATAGTTTAAGACTGAATGCTTAAGCTATGCAATGGAAAGCAATGTTCCTACTTCTCAAGTTATTTAACTTCCTTAAGCTTCAGTTCATATTCTGCTACTATAAGAAAATTAATAAATTCCTTATTGGGGTACCAATAGACTAATATAGGCACCATTTCATGCCCATCATCAAGACACTGATTTTAAATTAGCATGAAAACTAAAAATCATTAGATTTTAAAAGTCAGAATATTCTGTTTAAGTACAGTGTATAACACTTTTTTGTACAGAAAAGGGAACTTGTACAGAGACCAGTCTAAGGCCTTCAAAAAAAGATTACAGAAGAAAACAACATGATATTCAAGTCACTTGAAGTGCTGCTGAAGAAAACTCTCCAATATGAATATAAATTGTGCAATATAAAAACTGGAATAAAATCAATTTGATGTAGACTGCTTAACTAAGGTCAAAAGACAGTAAATCTGAATATAGGACTAGTTTTCTTTGTCTGGTGAGATGTTATCAGATCTCAGAGTAGTAGCCTTGAGGTTAAACATTCATTTTCAATAATAAAATGGTTTGGTTTTTTTAAAATAATCTGTTTTTCACAAATATGGACAAAAATACATCCTGCAAACGTTCCATATTTAAAATTCGCAAGGATAACCCCCCCGGTCACTGAATTCAAAATACTCTACACTTGCTAATGAAACCAGCATTGGAGAGTCTGCTTGAATTTCCTTGGAGCACAACAGTCAATAGTCCCAACAAGAAGTCACCACAAGGCTGCACAAAATATAGAACCTTCGATTCCACAGGAAGATTCAAGAAAACGACAGAATGTGGATAAAAAAGAATGTAAGCAAGAGCCCGTGCAAGAGTGAGCAGAGCAGATCATTGACTTGTGACTGGGAAGCTGGTGTACGTGCTCTGTCGTAAGAAACGCCTTTCGGTCAGAAAGTAGCAAAACCAACTTCATTGTGCTTGCGAACAGTGGACCACAGACAGTGCACTAAAGACACAGATAAAAACTAAAATCAATGCAATTTTAAAAATGTACAAATTCTGCAGTTGAACACATAACATTTCCACAATTTAAAGACATGCTGAATGTCTTACTCCTAGAGCGGTAAGAGCATTTACTATGAATTAGACAACAGATAATCTGTGAAAGCCTCGCGTATAGATTACCAAAATAATTGCTGTGCCCACAGAACCATGCTTTTGCATGTTATGAATCTGCAACAATAAATTAAAAGTGTTCTAAACCTAATTAAAATAACTTCCTGAAGGTGCTAACACCACGAGTTTCATGGACATCCAGTGGTTGGTGCCAAGCAAGGGACAGTCTTCATGTTTTCCATTGCTTCCTAGGTTTTTATTTAGCTCCAATTCTTACTTAATGGTTTTTATACAGAAAAAAACTGTTTACATCTAGCAGGAAAAGTACTTAAAATGGGCACCCACTTTAGCTGCATGACAAAAGATCTGTATTTCAAAGGCATCATTCTGCTGGTAGAACACCTTCCTTCTTTTAAAATACACTGCTGATGGAGGAAAACACTCAAAGATGGGACACATCTACCACGGCTTCATAAATATTACAGAAAAGAAGGGGTTTTTTCTTCAGAGGTGAGGGGTGGACAGACACTAATCCCTGGTACACCTTAAGCCAAATTACTTTCTGTTTGTGTCAGTCACTTAGTATGTGAGAAATGATCACTTTCTACAAAGAATACTGGTACAAAAACTGCAGCTATTCTTGGATATCTGCAGTTATTTTAAGGGAGCAAAAGAGATATGGGAGGATGGTGCGTGTGAAGGACCAGCCTGTCAGCTTCCAATGGTCAGAACACAAGTTGGATTATTTAAAAAAAAAAACACCTCCGTGCAATCAGTTTAACATATATTAATTCAATATTCGTTTTAAAAAGCTGTTTATAAAGATATATTCCTGGTTTAGCTACTAAGTAAAATTAGTGTATAAATCTAAACAATGTATCAGTGTTCAGGGGTGGGGAGGTTCCACTTTTGTTTTGATCAAAAAGACGAAAAAGAAATGCTCAAAAAAAAAAAAAAAAAGGCAGCTTTAGTGAGCTCTACCAACACATTCAGAAGCAATCCTAAAAATTCTCCCAAAGATCTCGACTACTCAGGAAGAGAAATACCAAAATCTCCATTGAACACCAAGTTTCAACCAGAAACCCATTTGGGATCCATTAACTACACATTTGTGAGAAAGGAACAAGACTTACAGGCCAAATCTAGCAGGCATGCTCTAAACACACCTGCCAGTGATAACATCAAATCCAACACAAAACTGAGCACTTATGGCCATTAAAAAAAAAAAAAGAAAACGAAAAAAAAAGCCTGTGGTTCTGCTGTTATAATTCTGGCTGTTAATAGCATGATTAGGTATATCAGAGAACCTATGAATTGGAAGGTGTGAGTTTCAATTTTTCAGGCAGCTGGCATTTACCTGGGCCATTGTACAACCAAGAATGCAAAAGCCATAGAGGCACCAGGACCCTACATAAGGTCAGTAGCTGAGATATTCACCCGGAAAGCTGAAACTTCAGATAAACTGAATTTCCTGCATAGCACGGGTCATGTTCCCCCTTCACACATCTAGTCCTGGCCCTGAGAATCTTGCATCCCCAGCTGTAGAGCAGAAGGGTTTGACTGCTGTAAGGGACTTCTGGGCACTTTCCCGGGTAGTGGGAAATACAGGCTTAAAAGCTAAACTGAGAAAGTAACTGAACTTGCAGTTCCCATGTCCTGGCTGAATGGTTATGGAACCTTCCCAGGCTGTCATTATGAACAGAGAATAAGCCTGTCAAGTTAAACCGAAAGAAAGGTCTTGGCACCTAACAGAAGACATTCAATTTTGGCTGTAAATCTCTGCTGCACAGAGCTGTTCAACACAGGCTGCAATTAGGTGCTGAAATTCAGGACAGAGACAGAAAGTGAGACACGTCCCATAGGCTTTTCCTAATAGTCCTCTTGCTCAACGTCTTCAGTGTTGTTCACTTCCAGCTGGTGAACCTACCAACTTTGACTTACACCATTAATTTCCATTTGTTCCACACCAAGCTCTAAGCCTCAGCACTCTAAGATACTGCACCTGTTCTGCTAAGGTACTGCCAAAGAGTCTGAAGATACCTCCGGGAGGGGAAAGTAACCTCTCATATAGTGCCACTGGGAATGACAAGTGACCTATTCCCACCATCCCAGGTAGGCAGTGGCTCCAGCCCAGGCTTTGGTTTAACTCTCCATTCCTGCAGGCAGGACACCTGCCCCTCAGGCACTGCCGTGTCCAGCACAGCAACACCCAAGTCCCTTTTTGCATCTAACCTACAGCAGCTAGAAAGAAACAGACACCCTTATTGGTGGAGAATAGAGAAAGTAGAAGAGTAGCATTAGATGTCTGCTATTTTTTTAAATTTTTCAGGTAAATAATGGAAGCTTCATTTAGAAAAGAGAACAAGTAGTGCCTTCTCTCTTCCTAGCTCCTCTACCACCAGTTACTCCTGTTTAGTAAACACCTAGGAACATGCTTAAATTGCCAACTCTTTCCAAGAATGAAGCTGGATGCCATTTAGGCACAATGTTCTGAACTTTGTTGCAGAGAAACCTTAAACCTCAAACCAGCTTCCTTTAAAAGTTCAAGAGGGGGGAAAAAAAAAAAAAGAATGGAAAAAAACCCCAGCAAAACAGTTCTACCCCAGCACAGCCACATTGAGAGATCCTGAGCTCTCTGCCATTTCTTCTTGCCTAGTCAGCAAATCCAGCAAAACAGTTGCATGTTTGGTGTTTGTTTTGTTCCATGCAAAGGAGGGCAGAGACATGCATACCTGTGTAATCTGGGTGAGAGATGAGGCTACTGGAAGCAGAGCAAAGAAAACGCTCTCACTGCCTGTTCCCACAGCAGCAGTAGCTGCACAGTCATAACCATGACAGCTGAGGAACCAGGCCAAGAAATGTTTGCTGTAAATACATTCTTACTATGTTGTTAGGCTTTTTTTTTTTTTAATCCTCAAAGACAGTTAAAATACATTTACTGCAAATGCTTCCAGTTCAGCAGTAAGATGTTGGCTAATGTTTTTGTTTTCTTCTGGCTTTCCTAACACTTCATTCTATGACTGTCAATTCCTTTCAGAGACTATAATCGCTTTTCATATCAGCTGCTAATGTGAGCCAATAAAGCAACAGGGATCTGTATAGATCTTGCTTCCTTCATTAGGGGAAGAAAAGCAACAGAACAGGTTTTGTAGCTTCAGCCAGAAACAAAAAGAAAGAATCAAGCCCATATTCATTCAATCACACCCATCCTAAAACACAGAGGAGCACTGAGTCCCAGGGGGAGGGCAGGAATACGCCCAACGCCATAGGGAATGAACCTGGGGGGCAGAGGGGTGCAAAGCAGGAGTCTTCTGTCATGTCCCCCACTTTCGGCCACAGTAGATCTCTGAATCTATGTTTAGCTTCTAATCACCAGGAAGTACAATCATTTCCTTTAAATATGTACATATTGATTGGGACTGGTTAAGGCAGCTCCCTCTGGACAAGCAGGACCTTTCAAGGTGACTATTAGCATGTGAGCAAACTAGTGACGATTATACAAATTCCTGCAACAGGCTTTTCTAAACATCAACATCACAACCAAAGCACGGTGTAGAAATTAGTGTCAAGATTTCCACTTATTTCAGTGGACTCTGGATGAGAATTAGTTTCTCCATCCTTTACACTTAGCAAAATGTTAAAAAAATAAAAATCGGTTAAAGCATTTTTAAAAACAAATTCTTTTATAAGGGATGAGTGGGTCACCTGCTTATCTTGCCCTTGAAACAGTTTCCTTAATTTCAGTGACAAAATGAGGGATGCCAATTGACGTTCCTTGCTTTAAATGAAAGCTTATTACAGATTTAAGAAAAAAAAAATCTTACAAGCCTTCAGAGCTATTGTTTACTGTCTGGCAGCCGTCGATGCAGTCTTGGTAGGATATCAAAGTGCAGTATTAGCACTGCAAAGTTCAGCCACTATTTGAGTGTTGTTCTGCTTTCCAAAATATCTCAACAGCAGATCTTGACCTTTCTAAATAGAACAAATACATAATATCAGTGATCTTATCTGTAGGGATGACATGTCTGTATCTTTTCATTTTCATACTTTGGATCACAAAAATAAAAACAGAAAAGCATCCCAACTCCCTGAAGATTCAAGTGCTCTTACTCTTCTGAAGAGCAGTGATGTCTCGACTTACTTTTTTTTTTCCCCAAGCTGTAAAGTAGTAGACTTTAGCCTGAACTAATAATCTGTATGCCCACCTCAGGCTAAAATAACTCAAAACGGAAAAATAAAACAGAAGAAATATTTTTGTAATTGCTGAAATGCTGGCAAATTTTTCACTGTAGTGACACCTGGTGAGACTACTGTATTTTAGAATTATGCACTGCAAAGTATTAACACTTCTTTGTAGTTTATAATATAAGCACAGCTTTGTTTAGCTCTGTGAAATGTAAACTGTAAATACCCTGATACAGACTATTGCCTCAATTCCTCAGTTACTTGCAGACCGAATAAATACACGAATACTGTGAAAGACAATTCAGTTTTGAAATTAGCAAAACACAAAATATAGAAAGAGGAAAACAATATCAATTGGCAATTAGCATATGCACTTAGGTACATCTAATTTGTTGATAAACAAACCAGTGTTCACAGACTCTTAAATGTGTATTAAAAGGCAAAAAGATAATAAAAGATTGAAAAACATACTAAGCTATTCATGTTTCTGACCATCTTTGCTACAATTTACCACTGCAGCATCTTACTCTTTTCCTGTCTCTAAAATTTACTGCCATAATGCAAGTTAAATGCCTTCAATGGTAATCTCTTGATAGAGTGCCCTTCCTAAACCAAAAAGTGTTAAAAATAAAATCCACCCTCAAAAAAAGCACTGCACTGTACTGCTTTTTCTTCACTTGCTCTTTACATTTACAATAAGAATAATTTTCATCATTGACTCACTACTACTATTCTGGGGATCCTTTCAGTTTATTCAAAATATAGCTGCAAAAAATCAGAGCCATCAACTTGTTATTGTCATCTTCTTCCTGACCCAATACGTGTCATTCTCTGATAAATCTCATTTCACTGCTCCCTCTCATCCACCAATACACTCTCTCACTAATTTTATACTGACAAGAAACAGGTTTTTGCCTACACTAATAACAATTTCATCTTTGAGCAAGCCCCCAATTACATTTACCATGGAAGTGATGAAACATAGCAAAAACGGAACTTCACGCCAATTTGCCCAAGCCATGGATCTGAACGATAAGAAGTTGTTGCTAACCTTAAAATCTAAGGCTTGCACATTTTCTCCTAAGACAGTGCCAAAGAGTAAGGAGGTAAATCCAGGAGGTGAAAGTAACCCCCCAGACAGTACCACTGGGAATGACAAGTGAGAATGACAAGTGACCTATCCCCACCATCCCAGGTAGGCAGTGGCTCCAGCCCAGGCTTTAGTTTAACTCTCCATTCCTGCAGGCAGGACACCTGCCCCTCAGGCACTGCTGTGTCCAGCACAGCAACACCCAAGTCCCAAAAACCAAAACCAACCAAACAAAAACAAACCACAAAACAAACAAACAAACGCCAGCCAAAAAATACTTCACTTCTTTATTAGTGGAAGAGTGGCATTAAGTATCTACTGTAGCCCGTATTTTGAAATTTTTTCATGTACACAAGTAACCACCAGTAACCCTGCCCAGCACACTTAAAAACATGCTAGCCTTCAAATCCATGTCTCCAGAGTCCATTCCTGAACTCATTCCCACTTTCCTTTCTTCAACTTTTCTTCTAAAATATCTGGACATAAAAGATGTGTCACCATTTACTGCAAGGCGACAATAAACTGCGGCAGATGCTCTCTATTATTTTACATGTGTAACTTCTTATTTTAAGATGTTATTTGCTGCTAGCTTTGAATTTTTTCTTTGTCCAATTTACACTGTAAAATACTCAGAGATGACACTGATAACAAGATAAAAAAAAAGAAAAAAAAAAATATATTCCAAAAGAGAGATTCTAGAATCTCTCCAGGCAACCTGTACTGATGTATAATAAATTTATTTCATAAATATGGAAAAGCATAAAAGGAAAGTTTAGATTTATCTGGAAATCATAAATACCAGTCTTTGTATTTTTTGCATCTTTCAAGAAATGATAACTCAGTACAGTGCTGAACACACAGTACAGAATGAAACTTCCATGGTCCCAAAAAAAAGGACACAGAAGCCAAAGGACAACTCTTAGTAAACCATACTAATCCATCAGGCAGACAGCTCTGCATGTAGTACCTAACTACCTCACTGGCAATGTTCTTGTTGTGTGTTGCTTCCGAATCAAATATACACTATTCCTTCTAATTTGGAATGGTTTCCCTTAGCTCCTCCATTGTTCTGTTTGTAAGAAATCTATTCATACGCACAGGTAAGCAAGACAGTACAAAATTGTGAAAATGTATAAGCTGAAGAGTTTATGAGATTTAACACAGTGTGTTATAAACACACATGCACATAACAATTTACTAACCGATATATGTCGAACAAAACCAGTATTGAACATCTATAGAGACGGGCCATTTCAGGCAATGATCAAAAACCCACAACAGAGCCTCCAGAGTCTTGGCTCTCCCAAGATTTAAATACTACTACTGTTTCCAAGTTAATCTAACCCCAAATCTTTAAACATAATTTTCCACTGTTCCATTCACTCCACTGTTGCTTTTATGACAGCTTTTTCATGGAGGCTCTTGAAATATCCCAGACCTCACGACCCACAGTCTGCTCAATATTTCAAAGACAGTTTATCCATCTGTCTGCATCTTCCCTATTCCAAATAACATATGATACTCTACAACTACTTATGTATGATAACTAAGCATCAGAGAAATATGCTATAGAAAAGGTTTGAGTACACATACGTACATTCACACATGCACACTCTATTGGCACCATTACCTCTGGGAAGTGCTGGTTTCGAGGCAGTTCTTCTCTTAGTAGAGGACAGCTTCAGAAGGAAAGCAGCACACAAAATCTCCATCTCTAGCCAAACTTTCAAAATTATGTACAATGACAATGATCGCATAAACCGAGGTACAGTTTTTCTAAGGACAAGGCTGGATCTTCAGACTACAGCCCTTTTCAGCTTCGGGTTGAGCTAATAAAATAATTTTGATCATTCTTCTGCTGAACTCATGGTTTTCAACATGAATCCACAGGAGATAAAAACCTCTCCATGCTTCAAAGTGCAAGGCCCCATTTCCTTTTGCTCATGTGCAACTGCTCTGCATTGCAAGTTTTATATAAGTTGCTTCCTGCTAAGTTCTCTGCATTCTTTCCTTTCCAATTACTTTGTTTTATTTTAATTTTCTTTCAATACATACCTTTTATAAAACAGAGGCACTAAAGCAGTGCTAAAGGAAGTAGCAAGAAAGGGATGGAGCAACTACAGTTAATAAGAGTATTTTAGGAACTCATTAGAATTGAGCCACTCCAGGAAAAGCTTTATCATCTCTCTGGGAAAACGTGTCCGTCCTCATCAGGTACATCTAAGGAACCTTTAGAGCTCACAATACACTTAAGAGCACCGAGGCTCTACTTTATAGCCATACTATACCAAGGGTGCTGCCAAGGCACAGAATGTCCTTGAGACTCTAGAGAAGCATGATAAGGAAGAAATACAAGAGTCTTACCATGCAAGATCTGATTAGCCTGCAAAAACATTGGTTAAAATGCCATGTCAGGGTAACAAATCCTGTTAAGGATGTTAATCAACCAGAGACCCCTGCCTTGAAAAGAGCAAAGATTTTTGGACCAGGTACAAGGGGACTATTTGCACTTAAAAGAATTGCTGACATCTGTAATCCATGTTGTATAGGTAATGTTTGCTTCCAATAGTGCTAAAACTTTATCGAATGATATGGCAAAGATACAAGGAGAACGCTATAGGCTGAAATATGCACTCATATTCTACATACTTTTTCTTTCTTTTAATAGGAAAATTGACTTGTCTGCCGCATACTGAATTTTTTCCTTCTCTGATGGTATTTCAACTTGATAACATATATAGAATAAGACAGAGTTCAAGATGAGAGAAACAAACACTTACTCTCCTTCGTATTAAAAGTTCTACTGATTACTGCCTCAACAAGAAACCCATCCCATTTGTATTGCTGCTATGACTTCAGCAGCTATTAAACTGGCAGCCAAGAGAGCGTCTCTCCCCCAGCCTTTCAGCTGAACAGTGACCACAATGTACTCCAGGAGGTAGAGCAGCCAGTCATGCCGTTCCCGGGTCCGTTCAGGACTGTGCCCGCACCCTTCTCATTGTGTCTTTGCCACTGACTGACCTGTCAAGATCTCCTCAGACAGAAATGAGATTGGTGCTAGAAAACTTACCATACAGACTGTATGGGACAGTGGCGATGACCATTTAAAATCCCTGTTGCAAAGCAGTTTAAACCAGCCAACAAGTTTTGCTTGCTTTTTTTTAAAAAAAAAAATCTTTACATTTCTACAGTTCTTAGTTGTCTACTTGATACTTCAACACATCTTTCCAGACACATTACTGTTCAAGTGCAGGCTTTGTGGAACTCTCAAAATATTTCACATCTTTACTACACTTAGCCGAAAGGTTAACCAGAAGTCGCTCCCACAGCAAATACACCAAGATGATGCAGTTTGAGGTAGCTTGTTTCATCTGAACCACGTACCATAGCACTGAGTTGAGACACACACAGAATAAGGGAACAAGTGCTAAACAGGACTATACAAAAGAGTAGGCAGCTTCTGAAGTGCCTGTCAAGTGAAAACTGAATGTAATAGTAAGAGCCTAGTGCTACAGATGACACTGGAGAACGACCAAAATTTCCTTATGTGGGCTTTAAAGATATCTTTAGAAAAAAGAGCTATCTTTTAAAATACTCAAGTAAACAAAAAATACTCTTTCATCTCACCTATAGCCAAGCAAGATTCAAAGGAAGTGTTAACAGAGGTGAAAGAATTTTTACATGAAGATAATTGCAGCAGGGAAATGGGAAGAGTTAAAACCCAGATAAGAGAAAAAGATCATCCTGCAGTGTAAACAGGCCTGCAGTACATCTAATTATGTGAACAAAGAAGTCACTTCTCAGCCACAACAAAACTTTGCATAATTTTGAGGCATGTAAACTAGAGATACATTTACCTGAAAGAGTTATGAACTTGTTTATACAGAATCAAATGTTCCATTGTTTGCAGTTCGCTTTCACTACAGGTAAAAAAATCATTTCCTTATGTATTTCTTGTTCTCTCAATAACTTATTACCATCCCTTTCTTTCTTTTCTATTGAACAATACTTTTAATAAAAGTAGAACATTAGAGAATCAATACTATATATATTTTTTCATTTATGTACTGATTTGATACACATATATCAATATATAATGTAAGTAATATAGTATACTAAACTATTTACTCTATTTTGCATTACAAGGCACACTACCTTCAAACTCTGTTTAAGGTAAACCATATGTGTTCCAGAAAACCGTCCTTGTTCATGAGATATGGATTACCAGAGAAACACTAAGCACTAATTTTGGTCTTAAATATTATTCCCCATTATCTACCAGTCTGACGCTATACAACGCACAGGAAGAAAGGTGACTTCTCAGACTAGACATGTGGCTAAAAGAGAGCCTGGAGTGGTATTTTAGCTGAAAAGTAACGTACATTCTGGCCATATGCAAGTAGAAGTGAAGAGAGACAAAAATGAGGTTGGACTCTGGATTGTGCTGAAAAAGCATTCATCAACCAAAGAAGTAAAACCAGAGAAGGACAAACATACACGTATTACAAAGAATGTGGTTACATGCAGTATGTATGTAAGAAAGCACACAATGTATACATTTAACAAATGCATTTTCCAAAGTAAGAATTCCAGAATAAGCTGCAAGTGTAAGAGAAGCATTTAAATACTCATTACAGGCACGGACCAATTATGAGCTAACAAGTTAACTCATTAACAAGTCCCCATTAATGAATTTGGAAACTAGGCCCTTCAGTGTTTTATTGGGAGTATCTGAAGCACGATAAACTCTGGAAAACAGATTTGTTCACATGGAAAAAACCAAACAAGCATCCAAAGTTTTTTACAGAGTGAACGCATAGTCTTGATGCTCTTAATACAAACAAAAAAAACCCTCCACCATCTAACAATAAACACGATTATAAAATAGCATCAGTGTTTTTAATACCAAAGTCTGGGAGTCTCTGTGTTTTCTATCTGGCTGACTTAATCATGTTAAGAACTTAATGTTTTATCAGCTTGTCTGAATGCACCAAAGCTCCTTACACTTATGCTATAGATCAGGTTGCTAATTTAAATGGTTTATATGTAGCTGTTGAGGTAAAGCAGCTATCTTAAGACCATGGGTTTAGAAAGTTAAACAAAAGCAGAAGTATTTTACTCTTGCAAGCAACTTTAACTTTTCAAACAAGACCAATCAGAACATATAAAGAGAACACAAGGAAAAATTTCAAAGCCCCCAACAGATCACAAAACTATTTCTAATATAAAATGGAATGATAGCGTCTTTAAAATCATCACATGCCGTGGTCCTCTATTGTTTAGGTGTCCAAGGCTATAACGCTGTTGGTTCTACAGTTAACTCCTTGTGACTGACTAGTAACTATGTCAGAAGGGAGATTACAGTTTTTAAAAACAAAACAGCATGAGTTAGTCTGGAAAATTTATTAGTTATTTGCTAAAAATCACCTGTATGTCAGATATAACCTGCTGGTTCTCATGTGAGCTTTTTTTCTTCGAAGGAGGACATGCAAATAACTTTTTCCAGCACAGATTTAAGACAACCTTGGTCATCGTGCAAAAGAAAAATGCTTGTGGGGAGAAAAAAACCTGGGTGTAAAGCCTTCCTTTTTCAGAATTCAGGTTCCACTGTCAGGAAAACCACTGATGCCCTGAGCATCAATGGACGCTGTCTCGTTCCTACAGCATGATCGGCCAGCCCAGAACTGCTTCCTCGGTTGCTAGGGAGCGACGAGCTCATCACACGGCATCACCCGCACCCTCCGCAAGGATGCTGGCACATGCTGCCCAGCTGGGGACACCACGGGTGGCAGTGCCAGCTCCGAGGCCTGCCAGTCCCCGGTCTGCCAGGCTCGAGCAGCCAGTGCAGCAGGTGCTGAATTTAGCTCCAGCTTCAAGGTTTTAGGCTCTAGTCTTTGTGAGCCTGGCCGATGCAATGCAACACAAACAGAGGTCAGAACAGCCTCCCACGGCTATTGGCATGGACACCCCTTGCTTTTAAAGGCCAAATCTAGACAAAGATGTTCTTCCTGAAATTTTGGCAGACACATGGATTTTCTGACTAGGACAGCAATTGTAACTATTCTGAAGTCTGTGTTAGAGGAGAATTCAGTAAAAATGGGAAAAGGCTGAAAACAAAAAAATCTTCTTTTCAGTCATTAGGGGAGCACAAGATTTGGAGGCACTTACAGAAAATGTACAGAAACGCAGTGATCTCCAAGCTGTATACATTAAATCCCTGGAAAGGATGTCAGCCATGAACAATCTGGGTCACTTAAAAGTCTAAACATGCAACTTTAATGCATTTTTTCAGCTGTTTGTCTCATTAGCACTTCACAGATCTATTCACAATAGGAGGAGAAAAAAAATATGTCAAGATATAAAAAAGCCACCTCGCTTCCATATGCGAAGAAATTTATTAACTAACAATCTATCTGCATTACACAGAGATGGTGCTTAATGATTCTCATGTACCTGTCATACGTCGAACACCATCCAAGAATTCTCAGTGCTGGGAAATTAACAAGCACATAAGGGAATACAGCTGTAAATATGCATTGATACCTATACATTCAAATCCTTAGGCAACTTCAAAATGTCCTTTTCTAACAACTGCATAAAAAAACATAAAAAGGAATAAGAAAGAAGGCAAATTGGGGTGATTCACTCATCAAATGCATGGAACAACAGCTCTATTTGAAGGGGATAGGTAAATGCAAAAAGCGTCAGCCTTCCCTCTTACCTGAAGTTAAGATTAAAATCTTAAGAATTTAAGACCAGAACTACAAAAAAGCTCACAACTAGGATATGAAATCATGTCAAGAACACTCATGTGTCATTTAAAAGCATTTTAAAAAACGAATTTGCTTGAAACACAAATATGTACTTAAGTCCTTACCTGTCTCAACAACTTCTCAACAGCTGACATAACCATGAGCCCCCTCCACACAACCGGGGCGGTCTCTTCTATCAAGAAACCCATAGACATGCTGAGAAAACAAAGCAAAAACTTAAGCTTTCCAGCACAATACCAAAGTACATCTGTAAAGAAGCTTGATTTAAATCAAAACATATGCTCACCATGCGACTCCATAGTTCTTAAGGGGCCTCATTAGATTTTCTAAAACAGAAGCAAACAAGGTTTTTTGGGGGTGGAGTTGGTTTTGGGGTTTGTTTTTATTAAAGAAATAAGCTTACACTTTTTTTTTTTCCTTTTTTAAGAGCAGTTTCCCCTCTCTGTTAAAAGGATTTGTCTATTTTTTCCCTCTCATTCCTTCAATATGTGTATACATTTATCTATCCTACCCAAAAACTCGGCCCCACTTTTTCTTAGGTTATTACATTTTACTGATTCATTTATCTTTTGCCAGAATAACAATGCATTTGCCCACAACATAATGTCACTTTGTGCTGCTGAAACCAACTTCATCTATTTGTATGAAAACCCCATGCTGCGAGGCATAAATCCCCTACTAAGCAGACTTCTACTTCAGCAACACTTTGCTAAATGCTGAGTCATTTACATCAGAAGAAAATCAAAGTCCTACAACACAAATGGATTTAAATTTTTTAAAAAATATGCTGTTAACTAATCTCATGAATCAGAGGATCGTTCCCATTAACACACAAGTGTTTGGGGGAATTCTCCTTGTATTAAGTCTGCTTTGGGACCCCAGAGGTGAGGTACCAAATAAAGCCGCCCCTAAACTACACATTGTCAACAGCTCCAGCTAAGAAATCCCGGATTTCTTCAGATTGGCCAAAGTCTGCAGGACTTCTAAAATCTCTGTAGGAACAAAAGATGCTTATTTGAACACTGCAGAGCTAACGTCCTTGTCATGCTCCATATTCCTATGCTTTCCAGTGTCAAGAAAAAAAAAAATGGGGAGGAAATATTGTAATTGTTCTGCTGGCAAAAGGGCAAACAAACAGAAAGTAAAGAAAAAAAAAAAGCAGCATTCAAAACAAAATCTCACAAAAGCCCAAAACTCCTCTTAATAGTCTCTGCCATCTAAATCCACACCTTACCTCAAAATGGTGTGCACACACAAAAGAAGAGGAGGAATTTTATTCGGTCTAGCTGGTTTATTTTAAGAGCGTGCATAGGCAGTAACTTAGAAAAACAGAAGGAATACTTTAAGCTATAAAAAATATATTATAATACATATTTTGACAGAAAACCTTGATGCACCCAAGCTAAAAAATGTATAGCTAGTAAAATAAAAACAATGTGAATATAATGCGGTGCAAAGCTGAACTCCAAATTCAGACAAAGTAACACTCAAGAACACACAAATTGAACAGCTAAACTCGATAGATGAAAGCTTTCAAGCAATCAAGTCAGTGGGCATCCAAGCCATGTAATTTTGTAGAAATATGGCTGAAAAGAAATGGGATGTTTTGGTTTACAAATCAAAAAGAACAAAATAGGAAGCTAAGCAAATCACTTGAATGACTATTGCATTAAGGAATGGGTATGGAACTGCTATGGGAAAAGAGATGGGCTTGGACTGACGCACTGCACCAGAGTAACACACCTCTTCTCTACTTCACAGCTCTTCTCAGACTTTAGTCAGGGCTTATTCTGGTGGCATTATACTGTCTAACCACATTTCTAGGAATCACAGTCCTGCTTCTCCCCCTTGCAGTAAGATAGTTTTGTTATGAAGAGGCTGATGACATTGGAACTTCAGCATACAGCCATCTCTAGGCACTGCTTTGGTGCTCTTGCAAACAACATACGTAGCACCACAAACTATGACACTGTTAGAAGTCTTGAGAAAAATTACTACATATTTACCTATGAGAGGGTTGTAAAAACAGAAACAGGAAAAAAAGTATTTGCAACATCATATATCACTGCAAATTCTAAGTCTGCTTCATTTTTATCATGAAATAGGAACGACTTTAAGGGAGAAAAAATAAAAAAAGGGGAGGCCAACCCTTGACTGCCCAGTACATGAGGACCATGAACTGGAGGGTAACAAGAATGGAAAAGATGCATTTATTATAAAAATGCTCACCAAAATACTATGCTGCTTCTCAGTTCAATCCAAGTGCTCTACAGTATGTCAGTCAAGTATCCAGAAGGTAAGATCTCAACACCCACTACCTGCATGGAGGTTTCCTCTGTGTAGAGCTCATACAGACACATTAATCTCACAGAACAGACCCACCTTCAGAAATCATCCTCTCCTTCACCTCGGTGGGTAGAATAGGAGAGTTGTTGTGAGTGCACAAACACTGACTGACAGAGTAGCCAAAGGGGCCTCTCCGTTGTTAAACATGTGCACTGTTTATTTCTCAATGGCAGAGTTTCATTTTACAAAAACTGAATCTTATTTTATCTGGTTAACAACAAGGACTACAAACTGCTCTGAGCAGCAAGATTTAATCAAATTTATACAATGCACAAGAACAATTCACAACCTGCTGTATATTCTGGCTATAATGTTCTGCATATTCTCAAAGTAACAGAAAATACTGTAGAGTATCCCACTGTGTGCCTACTGCTAAAAAGCATTCTTAAGACTATCTCAAATCTGAAGTGCTTCAGTGGGCTCTGGTAATCAGCCTTGTCTCATTAAAAGCAACAGGCATTCCTCCTCCTTCGCCCTGGGTCTCATGAAGATTTTCTAAAACATAACATGTAAAGAAGATTTAGTTTAATGAGATCTCAGTAACATCTCTAATTCTCATTGCTTTCAGAGTTAACACTTCTTTCTCCATTATCAAATGTCCACCATAAAGCTCCAAAAATCCCACAAGCAACAAAACAGATTTCTTAAAATCACAACACACAGCAATACTGTGCCATCGAGAGATGAAAAAATACCCTTGTTTACAACTTTGCAGTTAGCTTGATGACCCTAAATAAAAGGCTGCTGTGTTTTCTCTAAACATAAGAATCGGATCAATAAGATCAACAGAACACCAATGAAAGGTCAATAAAATGCCTTTTCTGGTAGGATACAAGTAGGGCACTGGAAAAGGCAGACACATGCAAATTCATGACAGCATTATAGCAGATTGCTGATTTTAAAAGTTCTAGGACTGGTCTGAAGGCTGGATTCCTACTCATGTAGGGAAGAATGATGCTGAAGTCACTAGAATGGATCTTCTGCATTTTGTAAATTGTTTTTTTTTAACTCTTTTTCCCCAGAAACATCAAGCCTTGCAGACTATCGTGACAAAGTAACTGAGCCACTCTATTCATTTCCTCTAGAAAACCCAACATAGCCATCCGATGGTGGCCATAGGTTAGTACAGCACAGAAAGTACGTATAGAGCTATATATAGTGTTTTGACTGGCATAGAGATAAATTTCTTCATAGTAGCTTGCACGGGGCTGTGTTTTGGATCTGTGATGTAAACAGTAATGATAACACAGATATTCTAGTTATTGTAGAGCAGCGCTTGCAGAGCATCAAGGCCTTTTCTGCTCCTCACACCACCCCACCAGTGAGTGGGTTGGGGGTGCACGAGGATTTGGGAGGAGACACAGCTGGGCCCAACTGACCAAGGGGATATTCCACACCATATGATGTCACGCTCAGCAATAAAACCTGGGGGAAGGAGAATGTTCAGAGTGATGACATTTGTCTTCCCAAGTAACCATTACACATGATGGATCCCTGCTGTCCTGGAGCTGACTGAACACCTGCCTGCCCATGGGAAGCAGCAAATGAACTTCTTGTTCTGCTCCGCTTGTGCACAGCTTTTGCTTTACTTGTTAAATGGTCTTTATCTCAACCCACAAGTTTTTGCACTTTCACCCTTCTCATTCTCTCGTCATCTCCCTGAGGTGGGTGAGCAAACAGCTGTTTGGTGCTCAGTTGCCCATTGGGGTTAAGCCCCAAGGAAACATTTCAATTCTTGGCTTAGTTTTCAGAAGATGTCTGCTGACTGCCACATTAGGAGCAAACAAAGGCTTGCATTCAGTCTTATCAGGTTAATAAAGATCATTATTCCAGAAGATGGTGACATTATACTACACCTCCTTAGGAGGCATCATGCTGTTTAAGAAAAGGCATAGGTAGCTTACAATTATTAAATAGGAGTACATGCAGGAGATCATGCAACACCCTAGCAAACCTACTTTGAGCCCACTGGCTGAGGAAGCACTAATGCAGAGGAGTAGCTCAGAGTTTTCGAGTGTCTGAAATACAAGATAAGTCAGGGGTTTTTAACATTTCAATGACAAAAATCCAAACATGAGATGAGAACACTAGAAGCTCAGATTTTCCTCCCTGTTAAAGATTTCATATTGTAGTTCGTTATTTTTGGAACTTGCCAATATAACGGAAGATCAGAGACTTCCTAGAATGATAACTAATTATTTTACTTAATGTTTGTCTTCAAAAAATCTTAATAGTGGAAGTCACCTGTCTGTGTTAACTGGATTTTGGTCAACAAGCAGGAAAGTGGTGCTTTGAAGTTGTTTTAAGATGAGACATCAATAGCTAAATCTATCAAAAAGTAGAATACTGGTATAGTTTTCCAGTTAAAACAACCTACTGACCTTTGCATGCAGATTTCCAAGGGTTTCCAAAGACACTACCAATGCAGAAGTGTTTGCCAGCACAGACACCACTGCAAGCTCCAGGCTATGCTCTGAATACATCTGTTTCCCAATTCTTAATTTTTATACAAGCCCCATTTCCAGAACATCCATGCACCCAAAATGAACATTTTTAGCTAACAACGTGCTTCTGAGGTGGGAAATAATTCTCTCATGTTACAAATGAGGGAATCAAGACCTGGACTGTGAAACTTGCTCTAGGTTATTCAAGAACCCTGTGGATTTGAAGACCTGTGCTGTGTTCCGCCAAGGTCTGATGCTCCACTTACAGCATCTCCAATGTTGGAAAGCATGTAATGTGCAACTGATAAACATCTAGGAGATCTAAACAGTTTAGGTGCATTGCTGAAGTAATGTATTTTCCCTTGAAATTCCCAAATATATGTAAAAGAATTAAAATTTTAAAAAGGAAACTGAGACGCAAACAGAGTACACAGAAAAACCTGCAGAAAGTTACACTACATATTGTCTATAACACCCAAGTCTCCAAATAACATTTTAGCATCTCATATTTAAGCATTAAAGCAGCATATTTAAAAGTGTATTTCTGAATAGCTCAGATGTTTAAGAATTCCTTCATTTTTCATAGTGTGTAATTTAAGTAAAAACCCATACTGTATCTCCTTTGCATACATTTATTAAAATTTGAGCAAGTTGATGTTTCTTCATAGTTTATACGAAAGCTAAAGGTTCTGCTGCTGTTCGCACAGCTCATCATTAGCTGAGGTTTTCATGACAAATCGCTATTTTCCACCTCCTCACATCTCAGTGACATCTCACTGCCTGAAACACAGATGTATGGCAAACAAAACACACCGCGCTAGTCAGACGCTGCAGAAAAGTCTGTGGATTCCAGTACGTTAAACAAGATTATCTGAGACAAACTCAATTAATGTACCATACATACAGACAAGCTGAAACAGATTTTCAGCATGGTCACTTGTAAAATCTGAAAAATTTTTGCATCATCTGGTTTTTAATTGTGTACAATTTCATGCTGCAGTGACTACAGAATACGCTATCACAATCTAAGTTAGGACTCTAACTTACACAGCACCTTCTGTTCATCACAGTAAACAGTAATTCTCATACAGCTGCTGCTATGCAGAAGTATAAGGAACTTATTTGCTGTTTATTTTGAAAGTCACTTCCCAAGATCACTGTTCCATGATAGGAGGATCCAGGTTTCAGTCAAGGACACAAAGGCTTCAGACTATATCAGGTTTACAACAATGGGGTGGGGGGAAAACAAGGAAAGAAGGAGGGGAAGCAAGAGAAGTATCCCACAAAAAAACAAAAAAAAGAGACATTAACCTATGACAGAGGGGAAAGGATGCCATCACCAGAAGAAGGTCAGACTCACAAATTTTAAATCGTTGTTTTAACTGCTTATGCCAGAAGCCCAGAATATTCTATGGCAAGTGACAGACTAATTGAGACTTCAAGCTTGATTTCACACTGTGTTATAAAAGTTTATTTGCAGGATTGCCCCAGAAATACTGCAATTTGTATTTTAAGCTTGAAGAGCTCCACACAAGGAAAGCTGTGATTTCCCATTACACCCCACACTAACTGTGTTATCTAACCACAAAGGCATCACAAATATTTAAAGCAAAATAGCAATGAGACTCAGAGCATTATTCACGGCTCACAGTTCGACTTTAAAAAACAAATGCATATGGAAACGCAGCTTTTTCCAAAAGATTTGCTCCTCATATTTAGGCAGTCCCATTGCCTGAGTAGGTTTTCTACTTTTTTTTCCTCCTGATAGACTGCAGAGGAAACAAAGCTGTAGAAGACGTTTTTCACTAACAGAACTGTTTTGCAGATATGACTTCATCAGTTCTACCTAAAAGCAAAATAACTAATTGCTTGCTGGAAGACTATACTTTAAAAGCAAGTCTGGCACAAGTAAACAGCACAATGATTTAGTCATATCTTTGTTACATTTCAAAGCATTGCTGACTTGTTAGGCTTAGAATAGTAACACAGGACTAGTTTTAAGTCTCTTGCCATTACTTCCAATCACAAATGTCTTCCTAACAATCACTAAAATAGCCCATATTTTGAAAAGCCCTCAGATCCCCAGGGAGCCAAAAATTTTAGTTATAGTGCATCAAAAGCTTTATTAGACTAATTTGGGCAGGTTCTTTATACCCACAAGGAATGAAATAGGCTAACAATACACGTTCAGGTCAAGGCTTCTGGCCGAACACACAAAAGCTCTGGGAAGGCTCATGTCATCTGAAGCATCAACTCGCTTCTGTGAGCGGGGACGGCCCAGGTCAGACCTGTAACAGTGAGACAGACAACGGGACAGCACGACAGGGAGAGGCAGGAACCCCAGGGGCAGACGGTCCCTACGCGGTACCTTCCACTCAAGATCTCGCTTCAAAAAACGTTCCAGTCAACTAGAGTTAACTGGTTTTGCTTTCAAAGCAAAGCTGTGGAACTCAAAACATTTGAGTCGATCCAGCCTCTTCAGGTTCAATATTGTAATCAAAATCCAAAAAACAACAAAAAAAAAAGTAGCTGAAAAGATCTGGGAAAAAAAAAACCACACTGTTCAAAGGATTACGTATAATGAAAAAAAAAAATTACCTCAAGTACCTGGACACTGATGACATAGATGAAAAGTACACTAAACTTGTTTATTTTCCACTTTAAAAAAATGTGTTTCTGTGTATATTAAATATTCCCTTTTGCATTTCACATGAATCCCCTCATGCATCCTTCTGCGATTTTATTCTAATTCCACCACTTGTAAGTAAAGTTCTGTGTACTTTACAAGATTATGACCATCAACTAAAGCAAAGCAAAGAGATGCTAGCTTTTAAACTCTTGCTGTCACATTTAGCTTCTGGTCACTATAGGGAAAGGATTAAACACATTTTTTCTATTTTTGATGTTTTCTGCTTCATTTCTTTATTCTTAGAAGCCACTCCATTGTACTGTAGAGAACAGGCAGGAAAGAGGGAAAATACAGCAAGAAACTCACAGGGCGGGGGGGCGGGAAAAAACACAAAAAATCAACCAAACAAAAAAACCAACCAAACAAACAAAAACCAAAACACCAAGACAGTGAAATCACAAGGTTAATACTACTGAGAAAATTCAGAATTAGTTACAGTTCTTTAATTTTACTTCTAGCAGATAAGAGAGATGGAAACATTTACTCCTCTGAAATAAGCAAAAAGGTAAATGTGTTCAGTGTACAAACAACAAAATGAATATTTTCTTTTGTTTATGTATGCACAACAAAATGTGTATCTATCATGTTACTATAATAAAACCATTTTGCAATTTAATTCCAATTTGTATAGAAGCTGAACCAGACAAACCATTTGTATCTCTGTGAGTAAACTCTATAGTATAATGAATATTTTCCAGCCATAATCCGTATCAGAACATTTATAATTACTGCACTGCAGGATTAACAACATGAAGAGTAACACATTTCCGCTTTCAAGTATTTGAAATATATTTTTCTCAGGTTACAGTGTTTCAGTAATTTATATTGCAATAGCATTTAGTAAAATTTGACTTGCTGTTTTTCCAAAAGAGGCTGCTCTCAGTAAGAGGCTTTAATTACTACACTACATTTCTCATACTTTTTTGTCTTACTTTTTTTTTGTAAGTATGAATTTATGTATAATGAAGGATAAAATTTTAATAAGTTAACTGTCTAGAGGCTTTTTGTTTTTTAAACAGCAGCTAACAACTGCATGCCTATAAATAATTCCTTGCAGAGCTGAGTATCCTCCACCTTCTTTCCCTTCCGAGTAAAGGTCATCAATTTTTTCTACAAGTAAATTCTACAATAGCTGAATTAATCCAGTCTGAGGTTAATTGTTACAGGCTTGAGGGCAAAAGTCAAGGTCCAGAATAAAATATTTAACATTTGAGCATTCTGCTCATTTTCAACTACCTCATCACATATGAAAGAGCCTCCAAAATATAAACCACGACTAATTACAACACTCTAAATGATTATTTTGTCACATGTAAGACACATGGGACTACTCCAGCCATCCAGATAAATGGGGGTAAGACATCACCACAAGTAAAATACTGGGTTTCAGTTCAGACTTCTTTCAAAACAGAATCAGTAAAGAGAATCGTTAGACTACGTGCAATCTAAAAATCACTTAATCACAAATCAAGAGATAACGGTGGTAGCAAACAATGATTTTTTCGAAGGAATTGCATTTAATTTTTGTTTAAATTGTGATGCAGTTCCACTGGTAAAGCATGATAAAGGCAACTTTGAGAATACAAACTGTATTTTTAAAATTAAACCCTTATGTAAGATCAAGAAACTTCTTCATGGTTACCTCAATAACTACCCTACCTATGTAACATTTTTTCTATTCCTCAAATGGATGCACCACAATCTCTTGATACAGTTATTTCCAGCAGAACTCTTTAAACAGTTACAATAGATTCTATTTTATACTATCACTTTCTGTTAGGAGATTCTGTTTCACAGTCTAAAGAGTAGCAGATATGTAAATGTGACCCAGTGAAAAAACACAAATGTCCATTTCTGACTTAAGAATTTTATCAGTCATTTCATTACTACAGCTCCTGCAATATTATTAGACTCAATGGGGCCAGACACAACTACTGCTATCCTTCTCTCAGAAATTACTTTTTATTCCAATTTTAGAAAACATATGCTCACTACTGACCTTTTGAATATACTGTTAAATTAAGAAATAAAAAAAGACACTGAGAATATCATAAAATGGCAAAGCTTTGAAATATTAAGAGAACACTCAATTGTCATAAAGAAAAAAAGCCCACCAGAACCTTCATGATCATTTAAATTAAGTGAAGAAATGTTATATTTATCAATATCTTTTTGGCAATATAATAGCTTTTGCTCTCTGACAACTAGTTCAAACAGCAGATTAAAAAAAAAAAAAATTATGCAGTTCACTAAGCCAGCAAACTGCTTTTAAGTAAATTATTTGAGGAAGTATAAGTAATGCTTTTGTTACTTGTGTTATAAGCATTGCCCTGTGTATATATTGTTGCTGAAATTAATATTTATTCCATAGTTAGATAATCCTCCATTAGCTAATAAAATTCAGTTGTGAACTTATCAACCAATTTTTCCCTGACCATTCAGCTAAAGTATTTTGAATGACACTTTATTAAATGTTAGCAGCCTTCCCAATGTATTAATATAATTTTGCAAACTATAGTAGAGTATCTTCCATTTATACAGACTCTCTCCTCACTAAGAACTCCTAATTAATTTTTGAAAACTTAATTATAGCATAACTATAATAATTCCTATTCAGAAGTAGTAATTGCTGCACGGATTTAGTCTGTATGGTACCAGGCACCCCTAATCCCTTTTCAACTGCTATGTGTGAGAAAAGAAACATATATCATGGTGCAAGAGTGCTCAAAACTTCCCAGGATTACCGTACAAATTTATTCTCAAATCCAGGCCTCACACCAAAAAAAACAATAGACTTCAAACACGATTTTCGATTGCTCTGCTATTAAAAAAAAAAAAGTTTTAACTGACTTATTGTTAGCTATCGATTGTTAATGCATTATCTTTAACACAGAACTGCCTGATTTTGCCCAGTTACTGTATAAACAATATTTGTTCAGAGTTTGTTTTATTATTGAAAATGTAGTAAGAAATAGGAGAATAACACTAAACCTCAACACACCAAAATGCAAGGGTCATACATATTTTTATATCTATACACGTATATATATACACGCCTATGATGAATCACTTCCTTGCAAGCTTTTCCTATCTGTCATGCACTAAAGCAATTCTTCAAGTTCACAATCAAAGCTTCCTACGCCCTCCAAATTCCCATTTTCACAATGAAATCATCTTAATGTCAGCTACTTTGCCAGCACTTTCATTGTTGTTACTCTACAGCTTCGCCAACTCAAGAGTTACAAGCACACAGAGAAGTGGACAGAATTTGTATTTCAGGAATTCTGTTCTTGTCTGAACATGAGTTTCTCAGTAGATTTGTGTAATGTGCCAAGCTTTTGAAATACACAAATTCATTTTCTGTCAGTTGAAAAATAAGGTATGTTCTTAAATCCTGGTAATATTTACTTGTACATTCCACACAGACATAGAAAGAATACGTTTTAGCGATCAAAATGTTAGTGCTTATAAGTGAACAGCAGCGTTTTCAATTCAGGGAAAACCTCCAATTTCTTTCTATTACATTGAATTATGTATTTTTAACAATTCTCTAAACATGTGAAGACAGAAGCTTATAGTGAATTTTCAGTTGTATACGAAAAACATCTACAGTCACTAAAATTTATATACAAACAAAATTGAGCTGCCCTAATATCTGACTGAATATACTCTTAAGTTCTTGCATTCCTAGCAAGGTAATTTGTATGACCATATGAAACAGACTGAGCAACTTGCTTCTTATTTGTGGCTCATTACATGGGTTTAAATTTGGTATGGACTGAAAAAATACATAGCAAAATGTATAAGAAGTTCAAACTTACCTAATCAGTTTTCTAGATAGCAAAGGGGGGGAAAAAAAAAAAGGACAATCGAATTTTTACCTGATCTCCTTTGGAAAGGAAAAAGTCAACATCACATAAAAAGGCAAAGAGGAAAGAGATCAAGAACACCACAACCTAGTCCCTTTTGTGCTCATATTGCATCACACACTTCAAATGCAAAATTCATCAGAAAAGAATCTGTTACAGGAAAACAAAGCCTGTGACATAGACCCTTGACAGGGTGCAAAGTACAGGAGAGCGCAAGAAGACTTCCATTTGTATCAGGAAGTCAAACTCTACTGATTATAAATGAGAGGGTTCAGTTATTTATTACACAACTGAATTAGCCTTTGACTTCAAAAAATAAAACAGAAACCCCAACAAATAAAACCAAGTGCTCTCAATCTCTCTTAGAAATTAATCTACATGAAGCCCATATTTGTAAGCGAGGTACTTATATGCAAAAGAAGTCAATTTGACAGTTGCCTGTAGAAGCACATTCAGTGCATCTGCCCATGGAAATACATTACTTTTTCTTTATCCAGAGTACAGGGCATAAGAATAAAGAGACAGAATTAAGAAATCTTCAGTTTGCCACTTAATTTTTCAGAGGCTAATGTTGCAAGCTCAATAACCTCCCTTTAAAGATATTGGCACTGTTTCATTCTGCATGCCTCATACCAAGCGAGAATGCATAGAACAACCACCACTGCAACACCCATACACCTGCACAAATTAACATCACTTACAAATGCACATTCTACAACAACAGCACAGGAGCTGTAGAGGACTGGAACACCCCTCCTGTGAGGACAGGCTGAGAGAGTTGGGGTTGTTCAGCCTGGAAGAGAGAACAGTCCGTCCAGACCTTATTGCAGCCTTTCAGTACTTAAAAGGCACCTATAAGGAAGATGGGGACAGACTTTTTGGCAGGGCCTGTTGCAGTAGGACAAGGGGTTTTAAACTATAAAAGGATAGATTCAGACAAGATAAAAGGAAGAATTTTTGTTACAATGAGGGTGGTAAAACACCAGCACAGGTTGCCCAGAGAGGTGGTAGATGCCCCAACACTGGAAACATCCAAGGCCAGGCTGGACAGGGCTCTGAGCAACCTGATCTAGTTGAAGACGTCCCTGCTCTTTGCAGGCGGGTTGGACTAGGTGATCTTTGAAGATCCCTTCCAACTATTCTGTGATACAAAAAGATCACGGCATGAAAGGAAGTGGAAGGAATATTTAACTTCCTTTTTACCTAGTCATTGCTGTCCACAATCATTAATGGACATTGAAAAGCTTAATATTTCACTGACGTCCTTTTATGTCCTGTTTCATCTGGTACATATCCTTGGTCCCTCCCTGTCAACAAGTATTGCTAGTTTGTACTTTCTTCAGTAGGATCCTAGTACTTTTTAATATGTAGGCCAGGTGTTACAGCATTGCCATGAGTTGACCCTGCCTGGACACCAGGTACCCACCAAAGCCGCTCCATCACTCCCCTCCTCAGCTGGACAGGTGAGAGAACATATAACAAAAGGCTCATGGGTCGAGATAAGGGCCGCGACAGATCACTCAGCAACTACTGTAATATGCAAAACAGACTCAACTTGGGGAAATTAGTTTAATATATTACCAATCAAATCAGAGTAGGCTAATAAGAAATAAAACCAAATAAATCATAAAACACCTTCTCTCCATGCCTCTCTTCTTCTCATGCTTAACCTGACTCCCTTGAGTTGACTTCTCTACCTCCTCCCCTGAGTAGCACAGGGGGATGAGGATGGGGGCTGCAGTCAGTTCATCACACATTGTTTCTGCAGCTCCTCCCTCCTCAGGGGGAGGACTCCTCACACTCTTTCCTGCTGTGGGAGACGGCTCTTCTTCACAACCTTCTCCAACGGGGGTCCTTCCCATGGGCTACAGTTCATCCCCAACTGTTCCAGCATGGGTCCCTTCCATGGGGTACAGTCCTTCAGGAACAGACTGCTCCAGTGTGGGTCCCCCACAGGGTCACAAGTCCTGCCAGCAAACCTGCTCCAGCCTGGGCTCCTCTCTCCATGGGTCCACAGGTCCTGCCAGGACCCTGCTCCAGCACAGGCTTCCCACAGGGTCACAGCCTCCTTTGGAAATCTACCTGCTGTGGCATGGGGTCCTCCACAAGCTGGAGACAGCTCTGTGCTCCACCGTGGATCTCCACGGGCTGCAGGGGGACAGCTGCCCTCACCACGGTCTGCACCTCAGGCTGCAGGGGAATCTCTGCTCTGGCACCTGGAGCACCTCCTGCCTCTCCTTCTTCAGTGACCTTGGTGTCTGCAGAGTTCTTTCACATATTCTCACTCCTTTCTGCCATCTGCAATTGTGCAGTCTTTTTCCCCCTCTTGTTAAATACATTATTGCAGAGGCGCTACCACCATTGCTGATGGGGTCAGCCTTGGCCAGTGGTGTGATCATCTTGGAGATGGCTGGCCTTGGATCTGTCAGACACAGGGGAAGCTTCTAGCAGCTTCTCACAGAAGCCACCCCTGTAGCACTGCTGCTACCAAAAGCTTGCCACATAAACCAAATAAAAGTGTGGGACTGTTTTTGTCTGTGGTTACGTTTTTAATTTTTATAATTATATGCACTTTATCACAGAACAGGCAAAACAAAGCATTAAACAAATCCTATTGCCTCAGTGTCCCTACCACTCCCAAAAAGGCACGCTCCCTTATACTCAAACATCACATGAACAGGGTATCAGGATAAAGTCATCTTCAGTTTCACCCTTGGCTGGCCTGAGTGGAAGTTAAATCTCTGAAAGGTAAACAGACAATGCAACCTTTCTACTTTAGGTCTTCTTTACTTCTCTCCAGACTCGCCTACCTGAATTTACTTTTCCCCAGACCAGAATCCTTCCTAGCAGAAGGAAAAATAGGAGGTTTGTTTACTGTCTTTACCTTCTGGTGGTCAAGCCACCACCACTGCATTCCTAAACGCACAACTTCAAATAAAAAGGAAACAAGTGGCCTGGCGTGTTTGGTTGAAGAAAGAGATCAAATACAATCTTTTCAGTGACATTTTATACAAGCTACTGTTATTATCCTTCTTTCATTTCCTAGACTAGTGTTTTTTGGTTTTTAATTTGAATGTCTTCTATAGTGGCATCCTGTATAGCAAATTTAAAACTACTGACAATAACCTTCGTTTCCTAGCTACCCTTTCCAGTGTCTCTAGTAATAACCCATGAAACTCCCAAAAACTGTGGGCCAACATTAAAAAAAAAAAAAAAACGCAACCCTGAATTTGCTCATAGTTGTACAAGGTAGCTTTGAAAGTAACCTCATTCCTAAAAATAATTTTAAAAATACACTAAGTCTTCTTCTCCTGTTTGCATCCCTTCTGTGCTCTACCGAAGAAGCACCCATCAGTGGTCCATGCTCATCCCTGTACAAAGACGGCAAGAAAAATGACTTCCACTTACTTGGTGTTAATTCTGGGTTTCCTTTTAAGTTCATCATCTTTGGAATTGAAGGTCCATATATGTCTACATCAAGTAAACCAACTTCTTTTGTCTGTGTAGGGAAACAAACAAAAAAAAGTATTTGTCAAAATGTCTATCTTCCTTTATAAATTATTAGTTGAGCAGAATACTAAAACTGCCCATAGAAATAAAAATATTATCTTGATTTTAGACAGAAGTCACCACTGTTTCCTTTCTCTCTAAATTGCAATTGAAGCATGAAAGATAACAATGTCTCTACTAGTTGAGCCAGACGTCTTCACAAAATCTAGGTTCTCAATACACAGAATCCTCATTTGTACATTTTCTTTCTTACAATGTAGACCACAGACTTTATACTAACAAACATTATAAGCAATGATCTCTCTATTCCATGTACATTTATGCAGAAATAATATTTTAACTTTTTTTAAAAGGTAAGAAATTTTATTGTATAACAACCAAGCAATGTTTGTAAATATATTCAAATTAATGCAATTTGAGTTATACTAGTGACTACAAGGAACATAAAAAACCATTTTTATCTTCCATTTAAGTGGCCAAAGTAAACTTTTGGAGACATCTTGAAAATACTGAAGCCAATTAAGCAGGCATAACATTTTAACCAAATGCATTTACACAAAAGCATGCTAAAAAATGGGTTTATTCAACTACATATGGTACATTAGGCAATAAACTTTAAATAAAAATTATAACTATGTAGTTTAGACTTACAAGATTCATTTCTATATGCTTTTTTATAGATATACATGCATATTTTGTAGAAATTAAACAATTTTTCCTACAGATGGCAAGACATACTACCAGTTACCAAGTTCTGCAAATCAAGTAGTAATGAGCAAGCACTTTGAAGTGCTAAACGTCAAGTTCCTCTAATATAAACTAACTGTATTCAACATTTTGCAAAATTGCAAGCAAGTATGTTTAAGAGCTTGTTTGAAAGGTTAAGGCAGCAACTGGAGCTTTTCCAATAATGCCAGATCAGACTTTCACTGTTGGTGTTTCAAATTGTGCACCTTGTTTTCTGGATAAAGCTTTCACGATTTGGTATCATATATTAAGCCATTTTGTTATCACGGTTTTGATGGGAAAGAATGAGAGAAAGCCAAAGGCTCAGTGGTAATGATCAAGTTTCTGGTGTGAAAAAGAGTATAATGAGGCTTTTAATGCAAGTCTACAGCATCTCTACCCTTGAACAGGATTTCTAAACAGGAAGTACATTCGGTGGCATCACGGTCAGTTTGTTTGTCTTGTTAAACAGAAATGCACTCAGATTAAAAACCCAGGGATTCAGGTCACTACTTTAAATAAATCTGAAATTCAATTAAGAAACTAAATCATAGAAGCCTAGACACCTGAGAAGCAAGACTGACCCTTTTTACTACAACATATATAACCTTTTTGGTTTGGGGCTTTTCTGTGGGAGTTGCTTTCTTTTCTTCTCTTTTTTTTTTTAACCTATTGATAGTCAACCCTGAAGACACCCTTAACAGCTGAGCAAGTTAAAGTGTCAAGTTTACCTTATACAAGCCAAACGCATCTTAAATTTTACAACTGAGAAGTAAAAAATGCATTGTGGTATGTGATCTATCTACTTTGAAAAACATGTTTTTACTACAAAAATCAATCAAATTTGGGGTTGGTTATTCAATATTCTTTTTTATTAAACAGAACAAAGCATATGTAATTACAAGGATTATCTCACTTAGGTACATTAATATTTCTTTCTTTATATCATCTTGTGAAAGCCATTACAAAAAAGTTCAGGAGTTACTCTGACAAATTATTCTACTTCTTGCACAGTGTATGAAAGCTGCAATTTCAGAAAGATTGAAAAGATCCATTTTACACTAGATTTCAAAGACATCAACAACAGTATGAGAGCTTCTTTGTTCTTGTACAACATGCATATTTTAACAGATTAGAAAGATTCATGACTCAGTCCCTTTATTTGTGTCAGCAGCTAATCGAACCCATCAAAACACCATCTAAGGGCTGTGCTACCTAATTACTTCTCAAATGAAAGTAAATATTTGCAGAAAAACCTACATAATGTTTTAAACCTGGCTGACATCCCTTCCCTCAACTTTTTGAGGGTTTTTTTTCCCCCCCAACAAGGATTGTGACTATCCACTGATTGACTAACTACAATGATCTTACAACTCACTACAGTTCTATTTCAGCCTAAAGGGACTTAAGATTTAGGATGATCTAAATTAATTAGACTGAATTCACAACCTCCTGGCATAGTAAGATCTTCATCACCACAGGCCACTTATTCCTAGGAGTCAGCAGGAGTGTATCCATGAGTGTACCAGATTTCCTGAAATTACAAATAAATACATGCACGCTGGAGAAAAATATCCCTCAGTTATCTAGGAGGATGCTGCAAGTCCAGCTACTACTCCAAATTACAAAGCTAATCTTTGTTTCAAGCTAATACAATAATCCTGACAGTTTCTGAAAAAAATTTACACCCTTCCTCAAAAGTAGGAAAGATGCTTGTTTCTGAGAGGTACTGCTTTTGTGTATGGATATGCTTCAATAAACCAGTTGTCTTCAAACAGAAAAATAATTAACAGATTCTCCAGTTTCTACAACTCTTGTTAATGACAGCACAAGTGCTCCTACAGCCACGGTGCTTTTTACCAGATTATAGGAGAAAGGTCTTTCAGAAAAAAAAATCTTTAAATCACTGGCAGAACCTCACTCAAGATAGCCTAAGGTAGGGTATTTTTTCCCTCACCAAGCAACTCAATATGTTAGGTAAAAAGAGTTCACACTGCCTAAAAGTAGCAGGTTATAGAGAAAGCATTGGCCCAATAAGCTAAAGGTTTTGAGTTTTGCTTCCCTCAACTACCCCTGCATTTGCAGTATGTAAGTATTCCTAGAACACCAGTAACCCTTTACTCAAGGTTAATCATCTTGGAAAAGCATTATGGCAGGTACCATGGGATCTTTCGAGACAGGCACAGCACAGTTCAGATCAGCTCTTGCAGCATTTACAATGTTTTAAATCCCCAAGAGACAACATAATTTGTATACACCCGGATGGTACCACATGAAACTGTTAATCAGAATTACCAACACCAGACACTTCTCACGCTAAGCGAAGTTTAATCCAGATGCACGAGTTACAATAATAAATACAAAATTAAATTAAATTTTAATAAATTGCATTTTCATCCATATAGCCCACATGTAAATCAGCACATCTTTCAAAGAACTGCTGTATTAAAACAAATCCTAAAACACATGCGTAACATCTTCACCTAGATCAGGCTGCTCAGAGCCCCGTCCAGCCTGGCCTTGAATTTTTCCAGGGATGGGGCGTCTACCACCTCTCTGGGCAACCTGTTCAGTGTTTTATCACCCTCAATGTAAAAAATGTCTTCCTCATGTCTAGCCTGAAGCTCCCCTCCTTTAGTTTAAAACCATTACCCCTTGTCCTGTCATAACACACCCTTGTAAAAACTCTGTCCCCAACTATAACTAACAACTAGAACACCATCTTCTGCTTTTATTTACATCATTGACTACAGCATAATTTCTACTTCATTGACTACATCATACTTTTTACTTCACTGCCATTAATCTTCTCAACAAGATATTAATTTGCCCAATTAGACCTGTCTAAAGATTTCTGACAAATATTCAGCATAAGGTATATCTACATAATCACTGCATCTCTTACCCCAGTACAAATACAGTAAAGTTTTCATGCCAATTTAGAAACTTCTCTCACATTAAGAAATGAAAACAAGTTTTCATAGTCACCAGGTACAAGATTCTGTATTTACAAGAAAACCAAATGCTACATCAATAGATAAAAACCATATTTTTGCATATACCCCTGAAAGATGAGAATCTTATAGCTTCATTTTGTGCAGTGTACAAATTACAGGCCTAGATAACCTCACTAAAAAGATCCTTTCCTTTAACTTCTCTGGCAAGATTCTCAATGTAATTAAAGTTCAGTTTAGCCTTTGAACTTGACCGCTGCCTTGTGAGCAGCAGATGTACAAGATAGCTCTATTCTGAATTAATGATTTTCAAGCTCTGAAATTAGTTGTAATAAATCCTTTTGGGGAAAAAAATTAAAACCGTTGAAGGTCATATCAGACACAGTCCCTCTATATACTGGCAGAGAAAGGTCTTGTAAAAATCAAGTAAACTTAATGTCCTTTGCTTTCCCTCATGCAGTTTCAAAGTTATTCAATTGCTATGATGTTTGTTCTCTTACACAGGTGAGTTTTACTATACAAGGTCCTTGTACAGATGACATGGGTCCATGCTAATGACAAAATGATCCATATCTTTCCTACTGTTAACTATTTTAGCAGACACTTAAAAATTGTTTAGTCTCTCCAACACACTTTCTTTATGTAGGTTCCCTTTTTTGTCTTTCAGGTAATATTAACTATGAAATCAACTACATTTTCCACTAACAGGTTTTTCAACCAAATGCAACCAGTTCCATTCATATATCACAGAGGACCCCTCCATACATACTTCTGTGTTCAGTGGAGAACCTGGTGATATTAATTGATTTCTTCCAAGTTGCCAAATGCTTTCTTGACAAACAAACCTGATAAAAAACTTCATGCCAACAGAAATAAGGAAAAAAAAAAAAAAGGAAAAAAAATCAGCCCACAAAAAGCTACTATAAATAGCTGTTAATCAACACAGCCTATGTTACTGCTAAACATCCAGAGACTCGTTGACAGCATTAATTTCATTTTTGCTTATCTTTTCTGAGACTTTTTCCATACTTGGTAGGGCATATGTATCCCCACTGGATGTTACCAGATGATATTTTACTTTGAAGTAAACTCTGCAGATGACCAGAATTCCCTGGGAGTTCAGCCAGAATTCAGCCTGGGAGAGACAGAGGCACAGGTTAATGAACTGTCGTCATTCTAGATGGTGAAGGGTTCCCGATATTAGAAGCACTCCTGATATTCAGCAGCCGCAGCCCATTTCAAAGACAGAAATTCCATCTTTGCTAAGTGAAGATACCAGTTATTTTTCAAGCTGGTGCTCTTAATCCACCACCAGGACTCTCAATTTACCCTTTTAATGTCATTACAGACTTAGAGCTAATCCCAAACCGCAAGCAGCAATACATAGGACAAAAGGGAACTTAAAATCGGTATAGACTCTGGATTCCTCGTTTGACATACTGACACACTGGATAGCCATCTTTTAATCCCTAATTCTCTAACTCTTTCAGTTGCACACTATTTAAGTGCCTAGCTGTAAATTGGATTAGAGCTGAAAGAGTATCACTGCAGTTTTCTCACTCTCTAGCCTAGAAATGCAACTTGTTTTAAACACTCACTCTTCTACTGGTTTAAAAACCCTTTTCCTTCATCAGCTACAGAACTTCTCTGGCACTTTTTTCCACAACAGTCTGCAGTAGCTCCTGGTCAGACTTCTAAATCATCAGATACCAGTAATACAAACTTGTTTGGCCTTCTTGCACGTTATGTATTCTATTAAAAAAAATAAATAAATACAGCACCATTTAAAATATAAATTACCAAAATCCAAAACAGAATCCCAAACACTACTACATCTCTACAAGATGCCTCCTGGCTTTCACAGTATGCCACATTAATATAAACATGCTCCATCTTTCACATCAGTATCTCTGACATCTGCCCTAGGCTTTCAATGACTTGAAGACTCAGAGTGCAGGTAATTAACTCTACATGCAATACTTAAAAAAAAAATTATTTTCCTCAAATTAAGCATATAGTTATTTGATGAAAAGAAAACATTCTAAGTGGCCTGTGTTTAAAAATATTTTTAATTTCACTCATTTTTTACTTGAAAAACAGTAAGATTTTTAAAGCTTTATTCTCTCATCTTCTCAGCTGATCTGTCTCAGCTGCGCTGTCATTGCAAGATAACCCAAATCAATTCTAACTGGCATCTCCAGTGTTATTGACACTTTTTAGCATTAAGAAACAAGCATGAACAGCATGAACATCTTATCTATAGCAATTGAAGTCTTCTGACTCTCTTGGCAGCAAAGGTAAAGATGCCTAGAATCAAACCCTAATAATTAGGAAAGCTGCATAGGAGGATGACCAAACAGTTCAAAACTTCGCCTTCACACTATAATTAGTCAGTGAAGGAAACCATTATTGCCTAAATTCTTCTAGATGTTTGTTACCACCACATGGAATTTTTTCCTTACCAGAAAGAAACATATATGCATTGCAAAGTCATCTAGTAATTCAGCAGTCAAATACTATCCTGTAAACAAATAGTTTAATTACAGGAGCCAAATATTTTGGGGGGAGGGGGGAAGCTGGAATGTAAAGAAAATAGGCTGGGTGGATTTTGAGTAGTGTTAAAATTAAAGTGTGTTGTTTGATAAAACACACATTCTAAAACAATTAAACTAATTTTATTATCACCATAGTGAATTCACATGAAGACTCTGCTCATAACTACATAATATCTATGCTATAACTTACTATATAGTTGCAAGAAACTTCTTGCTATCAAATGCATTTAACAGGCGGATATCCACAGGAATTTTCTACTTTAAAAAAAATATATATATAAATTAAAATAAATCCGCGTTGTGCCATTCTGGCCGTGACAGCGCTCGGGTGAGTGTATTTCACGTGGCTAACGCCGGGCTTTCCCCAGCGCTGCCGGCCTGAGGAGACACGGGCCGGGCCGGGTCCCGCCGGAGCGCAACGCAGTCCCGCGGGGCGCAGCGCGCCCCTGCCGCCCGCCCGCCCTCCTCCCCTCAGAACCGCCGCTGCTCCCACGGAACTACGGGCGCCGCTCAGCAACCGGCGGGTTTGCTTGGGAAAACAAAGGCCGCTCCCTACCACAGAATCGCCCTTTATGTAATTCAAATTTTGGTCTTGGGCTGCTTGACTCAGCAATCCCCTGACACAGAGTTAGGCTGGAATAGTTAAAACTGATGCCTTTAATCACGTGTCCCCACTGCTGCAGGCAGAAGCCACTTGCTGATGCTTATTCGTTCCATATGGACTTCTTGCTCCTCTCTGTCCTTCACAACACAAAAGCCATTTCATCCTATCGCAAAACACGTAAGTCTTCTGGAAAGGAAAGGGGAGTCAAAGGAAATCATAGAATTGTTTTGGTTGGAAAAGGCCCTTAAGATCATCAAGTCCAACTGCTAACCTAGCACTGTCAACTCCGTCACTAAACCACATCCCTCATCTATGTCTGTTTTAAACATCTCCAGGGATGGTGACTCAGCCACTTCCCTGGGCAGCTTGCTCCAATGATTGACAACCCTTTCAGTGAAGTTTTTCTTAATATCCAATATAAACCTCCCCGGCTCAGCTTGAGGCTGTTTCCTCTCCTTGTTACTTGGGAAGAGAGACAGACACCCACCTCTCTACAACCTCCTTTCAGTAGTTGTAGAGCGCAATAAGGTCTCCCCTCAGCCTCCTTTCTCCAGGTTAAACAGCCCCAGTTCCCTCAGGCGCTGCTTGTAAGACTTAAATCTGCCCGGGGAGCTTGCCTGACAGTGACAGCACAAGCACGCAGCCTCCCAACTGGATTTGTGCCATCCTTAGTCATGCACAGCTGGTGTTTGCTCACGAAAATACTCTGTTCATAAACAAGCAATCTCTACCCTGTTATTGCTGCCATCTATTAATTCAACTTGTTTCTACTATGAAAAATCGTCTCTGGCCAGGCAGCTTTCATAAATAGTCATTCTAGCCTGAATATGAATCGTCCTGGCACAAAACCCAAAAATTCTTCCCAAGTGCTCCTAGGGGAGCACAACTAACTGCTGGTACATCAAAAGAATGAAAAGAATCAGCTGTCAAACTAGGCAAGCAATTAAATAGGACACAAGGGTAAAACTTTAAGTTATTTCTTAACACAAAAAGAACATTGTATAGATTTATAGGTCTTGGTACGGGCACAAGAGCTTATGCAATTCTTAACTAATCCATCTACAGCAGGTAACCTGGGGTACCAAAAGCCTAATATTCCAGAAAGGGATAAGAGGCCACCACGTTTGTTTCGCTGGCTTTGTGTTAAAAAACAAAAAAAACAAAAAAACAAAAAAACAAAAACAACCCAACCAACTAAAAAACAAACAAACAAACAAAACCCCAAACATACTACGAACTCCCAAATAACCTACTTTGTCTTGGATGTGGTATCTAAGAACCTAAATGAAATCCTATCTTGAATTATTTAGTCTGTAACCATGAGGTAAAAACATGCCAAACCGAATGAGCACTAGGATGCAAGACTTGAACTCCTGAATTCTAATCCCAGCTCTGCCAACAACACTGTGTGCCCATGACAGCGTCCAAGACTCTGTCGATGCTTTAATACTTCAGACTTTCACTACAATAACTGAAAAATCTTCTATTTTAAAAAAAAAAAAAAAATCTATAGAAACAGTGTGGTTTTGGTTTAGGTTTTTTAACTCTAGGAAGTAGACTTTTAAGAAACAATGGGAGGAAGCTTTCTTCTATCAAGAGGACAAAAAATTCCTTTATGCTTTGACTGTTAATCTTCTTCCAGTTTACGACACTATCAAACAACAATAAGATGTCACAGCTGTCACTGAAAGCAGCAAGAATCTAATCCTATCTCCTCTGAAAGCATCTTCCACATCCCTCACCAGAAAACAGTTGTTCTCAATAGTCTGTGACTTGTATAATCTCAGAAAAAGAACACTTGAAGGATCAGAAGACAACATTATTTTTAAAGTCATTTAGCTCCAGTATACTACTTGCTTTGAAAATCTAGTTATAAACATTGAACTTGTAACAGAAAGTGACTGCATCTAACGAAGGAACCACCGACCTTCATTGTCATGGTGACCCGTTTTTCTTCACGAGTCTTTATTTCCTCCTTTAAACAGTACATCAAGTATCAGTTTCTATAAATCTGCATTTTGCTTATAAGAGACATAAGGAGTTGCAGGAGGCTGCTGAAGCTCCAAGCTACTGACAGAATCATTACTGCTTCCTCAGAAGGAGATGAACTTAACAACAGCAATGAAGGGAAGGGAAACCATGAGAAGGCAACACAAAATCAGTAGTTATTAAAAGTAAAAAGCAGTCCATGTCTGAGGTCAAAGAAATTCACTTCAGCAGGAGGCATCAACAGGTTATGGAAAAGAACCTCCACCATAACAAAACGGAACACTGCAATGATCCCTGCACAATTCAGAGCACTGTACAGTCCCAGCCCGGATCAAGGTCCCAGAGATACTAATTTCATAACCCTGACTCACAAAACTAGTAAACTGAAATCAATGGGAGTACACAAATGAACATACAAGCAAATTCAAGCCCAAAGGTTAAACATAAACACAATGTATGTCATCGGTACCTTAAAAAAAAATTAACATACAAACAAACAAGCTAGAGTAGAACTTATCCAATCCACCTTAATTTCATATTTTCTAACCTGTAACTACATCAATGCACAGTTTCACCATGGCAGCAGCTTGTTAAATTGTGACCATCAGTTCAAGCAAGTCACAGCTATTTCATCAATTTCAGCTGCTCTTCATTGATTAACATCCACCAGACACTGACCTCCAATTTTACACCACCTCATATTCCTGAGGTGTACCTGACTAGTGCATTCTATGTTTACTTAACTTTCTTGGCTCAATTTCATTAAAACCTATTTCTTGGTCCCTGATTTTCCAAATAAGTCCGGCAACAACCTTTTCAATCATTCTGGGCTATGGTCAATCCTATTTGTGTGCTTTACGAGTGTTTTAATGGACTACCGAAGTGGTGTAACACATTATGTTTAAAGCCAGCTGTTTAACTCCTAACAAAAGTGTAAAATCCCACAATTTGCATATGTCAGAATTACTAAGAGATGCTTTATCTAAATATAAACAATGCACAAAACTGCATATTTGAAAGGTATCAGGCACAATCCTAAAAACACTGGTACAGAAAGTTATGTACAACTAGTTGACATGGTTTCCATGGAGCTACTCAATGACCATGCTGCAATACAGATTACATTGCAGGATCACATTCTTTTTGTAGAAGTATTACAGCAAATGCCATGTTTTAAAGTTAATTAGAAGGAACCATTCAAGCAGTTTTGCTTTTCAAGATGACAGAATTTTCTCTGAAATCAAATTATTCCAGCATCCTATTTAAAACACAGAATTAAAAACTGTGAAATATCAAGATCAGATGCCATTACAAACAGTACCTATTTCATATAACAGCTTTAAATACTCCTTAGCAAGTATGACTGAGCTTATGGAAATTTTTTTAATCTTTTACAAAATTCCTACAGGACACATGCAGACTGCATGTAAACCTCACTCCTACCTGTTGTTTTCTTTGACTCATCTTTTACAATGGAAAGATGCTACATTCACCAGATTTAAGTACTTAAGGATGCTTCATTTTTAAGTAATGCTTTAGAAGTACAAAACCTGCCTCATACACCCCTACATAGGAAGTGAAGCTTGCTTCTGAGTTTGCCTCTGTGGCAACAAATGTGCACGACAGAACTACTCTCAGTTTACAGCAGCAGATGGACATAAGGAAGACCTGTTGTTTTTAAACTTTAATGGTTCTCACTGTATATCTCTAGTCTAAGTAATAGTTTGAGCAATACCAAACTGGGCAGTGATATTTTATCCCTCTAAAAACATATTTCCAAGCTTTAGGCAAGATATGTAGTTCCTTTTTTTCCTCAGCTGTTTATATATAAAATATTTTTGCACATTAATTTCTCCAGAAAAAAGTAAACCTTTACAGCTATAAAAAAAAATTGTTTTGGACACCATCCAGCACTTATATTTTTTTCCAAGTCAGTACTCTGAAGTGATAGAATTTAATTATTTATTACTTGCCTCCAACCTGTACAAACATCCTCTACTATGTCTACACATCCTTGCAGAATTGCAGTTGAACTCAGAGACACACAAGGGAAACGAGACAGCCAAACCCATATGAAGGATGAAAGCTACTAAGTCATTCATGGTACTGATAAAATATAAACAAATTAATATAAACTCAGAAGTCCATGGAAAACAAATAAAGAAATTAACTGTCAGAGTAAATACTTAGATTTAATGTATGCGACTGCCCCCAGCAGTAACCATTTTATTTATGACTCACACACTTGCTTCACATTAAGGCTGATAATTAGATGTTCACCTACCGAATCATTTGCTGCCAGGGCGAGGGCTACATTTACTGCAAGAAAGAGGAAGAAAAAAATATTAAGTGCAAGAAAACTTAATTCCTTAATATTTAGAATGTTATCATTCTAACAGGAGAAAATATAATATAAATACATCGCACTTAATAATTGCATTCATCATCTTGGTTCTTAGCTTCCTGCATCTCTACAATATTCCTAGTTTAGGTGCAGCAGCACCCACATTTCCGTCTATGTTTGTTAAAAGGATAACAAACTCAAGCTAATCTGCAAAAACTTGCAGACTCTAAGTTTCTAGAGGACACACAAAATAAAAATACAGTCTAAGTATTTTGGCAAAGGATAACATTCAGAAAACATTGAAGTACCTGCTTGACTTGCAACTAGTGCATACTACAAAACTAAAATAACCCTACCACAGGTAACCTTCACCACAGTCTCTAGTGAATGTTCTAAAAACTTCAGAGATTAAGTATTGATCTAAACTATTGAAGTACAATGACCAGATAGATGATCATACACCTCTTTTTGATTTCTTGTGATATATTAAATGTGGATATTTTCTGGCAGAAGGTGCAACGCATGCTTCGCAATTGATTTTTATGTCAGTAAACAAAGACTTATCTACCTTGAAAGCAACTGTAACTAAAGGAACAGGGAAAAAAAAAGGGATGAAGCAATTAAAGACTGTGAGTTTGTTTACAGGTAGCACATGCAAGAAATGGTATCTTTTCATGGCTCGCCAGCTTCAATTACGTTGGAAGGCCTCCTAGAAGCTTCAGTATAACCAAATAGTAATTGTTGTACTCCAAGGAGTAATGTGTTTTAAAATACATTTTTAAAAAACAAACACACACACACATCCCCCTTTCTTGGGTAACATGGTAATAGCTTTTGCTTTTTTTACACATTGCTGTAGGTCAGTCCATAGAACCTCTTGAGACAGACAAGCTGGGGTCAGCCTTGTTCTCATGGAAGAGCATGGAGGTACTGAGAACAAGCTGGGGAGCCAGATTCCCAGCTTAACGAATTTAGTATTGATAAAGGTAAGTTCCTTTAAACAACATGGTGATGAGGTTAACAGGGAAAAATTGTACAGCTTTCCCTAAGAAGCACACAGCCTCTGTTTACTCCTAAGCTGATAAAGCATATGGATTTTATTCTTCAGTTTGCTCTTTAAACAGATGCTTGATTAACTGTTCCCTGAATCAATCAGAGGAAAATTCGTCCTCTGAAACTTGGGAGATCAATCTACAAATCACAGATAAGGAGAAAAAACAAGCAAACTAGTGATAAAAAATAAAAAATATATATATATAAAATCAACTGCAGCTCATGTCTGAAGAGGCACAAAGAAAGCAGCAAGTTACCCCTCACAGCCTCAAAACCACTTTATACATCTATCTTCTTCCCATACAATTACCCCCTGTAAAAATGAAAGTATGATCCACAATGCTTCTTCAATAAAGGATATTCAGCTATTGAAAGGAAAAGAGGAAGATGGTTACAGTGGAAATAACTGAGGTTTTTAGCTGGATACCCAGCTGGACACCTCATGTTCTCTGTTGAATCCAGCTGATTCTTGCATTCTGTTATTTGTATTACCATCAGTTCCAAGAGGGTGTAGAGATGCAGCATAGGACCTAACCTGACCCTAAATATTCATGTTGGCCCTAACTAGTAAGTTCCCATAACCAGGAGTGCAGGAGAGCAGGGCATATACATTCCAGAAGTTCAATACAACTTTTAATTACTTTTTAAAACTTCATAGCAGGCTCCAAGAAACGTCACCACAATATCTCCACCCAGTCTAAACCAGCCGACTGACATCAAGAATGATGTACAGGGAGATCAGAGTCAGTCTTCTTGAAACCAGTACAAGTCTGGGAAGGTTCATTAGTTTGGACTTTGTAACTTCCAAATCCAAACTGGCCCTAGGAAGAGCGCAGCTGAATTCTCAGAACGTTTAGCTAACAATACAAATAAATCTTGGCCCAAAATCAGAAATGTACAGAGCCAGCTGAGTGTATCTACGTCTCTGACATGGCTAATCCACATCATCAATGAAACACCTGTAGATAACCAAGATGCACTGGCTCTGAAAGATAACTTTCAATACTCACATCTCAATACAAGTGAATAATCAGTTTATGACTATTTATCAGAATATTTTAAAATGTAGAGAAGGCCTAGAATAAAAAACCGTGACGCTGATCCTGAACAAGAACCATAAATACTATTATCACCTTTGCCAAAGCCCAGAGCCATGTCTGGGTTGGTCAGGCGAATAGGTGGATTTTGGCCCCTACCTTGAAAGGGGGACTTTCAATAATAGGACATTCGACATACAGAATAAAAGCATGCAAGAGAAAAAAAAAAATTAAAACACAGTTAATAGAACTGAGATACATTTGACCATGTGTTGACTTTATCAGCTCTCCTGAACAATAATGAAAAATCTCAGCCCGTTAGTCTTTGCTAGAAATGTCTGAAGGCCAAGGTCATTGGTAGTATCAGTAGTTTTATCTTCCTCAAACTGCAAGATTAACGAAATATGAGCAAGAACACCAACCATTAATTTTATTCCACTTCCACAGCTGAAAACAATAAGAGTTTCAATAAATTAGAAACTTCTTTCAAGACCACACTTTGAACTCTTCTCATACCAGGATCAATTTTCTACAGTACTCTCATCTCCAACCACACACACACAAACGCAATACATCACCACCAAATCTTTGGCCAGATGGAGTACATACAGCAGAATGCTGGTAAACTACAGAATCCTGACAGGAAAGATAGGAAACAAACAAACCAACACTTACACTAGGCAAACAAAAACAACAATAACAAAAAACCAATCACAATATTTAAACATGCATTCAAAAATATTTTTTCTACAACACAATTTCTTCTTCTAATCATTTACTATATTGATTTCACAAGACCAGAAAATGCTAGAAGCAACAGATAATACAACAGGAAATGTATATGCAACAAACAGAAAGAGTTATTCAACAGAAATAATAAGATAGGTAAAGGAACAGTCCTGACAAACTTGACCAGAATGCGTATCCACTTCTCCTGAAATGAAGATCCAAAGCAATTGAAACACGTGAAGGAATATGAAGAGCCTTGACAGTCCTTCAGAGAGATGCAGACAATAAGACTGATGATGTTTTCTGTGGTGCTTTAGGAATCAGAGGTTCTCACCACTCTCCTTCAACTCCTGCTCTCAAAATGAGTCATAGTTGTCACCAAACACGTTCCTCACAAACCTCCATTAAGAAGAACACAATTTTACGTGCATAATTCAGAAATGATGCCATGCAATACTTTTGTTCATGAGTTATCTGATCTTCAATTGTTCATCAGAACCATGAAATTTATCTCATTTTAACAAACAAGAACCTGGATTCCTTTTTATTCTCAATATTATAAATGAATATATTTATTAACAAAAGGCTGCCCAGTACAGCAACATCTGAATGGTTCATTTACATTTCAATTCTCTTATTCAATGCTTGTTGAACTCTGACTTTTTATTTTTCAATGCATGGGTCTGAACTTGTAGCTCTTTAAGTGATATTTATGTGTCATACTTTATGTACAAATTACATACAGATACCAGTTAACGGAACTTAAATTAGCACATTTGTTCGCAAACATGAACAATAAATTCAGATTATTCTCCTCAAATTTTGTTCAGTTTGTAAATCTTTCGATTTACAAACAGATATTTGGTATTTTCAGCAACCTGAAACAACCAGCCCATGAACTATAACCATCAACTAAAATGTACATCATTAAGAAATGCAAGCGTTGATTGTTTCGAATGTCTTTGTACGGGAATGTATATCCTATGTATAGGATAGTATATATGTGTATCCTACGTACAGAAAAAATACTTTCAATTTTTTTTTAGTATAGTTACTCTTACTATGGATATCATGCTTGTCCATTCTAGTATTTATTAGACAGTCAGTCCTTTTCAAGCATGGCTGAAATACAAACCACAAAATGAGAAATTAAGAGCTACATCAGTGTGTCATTCATGGCAAATGGAGGTGAAGAGCAGACAACATGCAACTAAAGGACGACTCTTTTCATAATCTAGATGCTAAGAAAGAGATTTTTTTAAACCAATTTCTAACACTTTACAGAGATCTTTGCAAAGACGTTTACCTTCAGTGTCATTTATAAGTTCAAGCAAATTTCTGCAGTTCTGGTAACCCATCGACTATCTTGTTCTACCACCTAGGAACCACACAGTTAGAGAAAAATTAATTCAAAACCTAATGGTGGGGCCAAGAGAAGAGTTGAAGATGCTTCAAAAGGGTCTGATCAATTTGTGTGGTTTATAACTGCTGTTTCATCTTTTGTTTAGGAAAGTATACAAGTAGTTGAGAAAACTGGACAGAGATCTGATTTTGAAACCTTCTAAATACTAGTATCCTCTACAGAGCACATGACTATGCCGACATCGCACAGAAGAATACTGTGCAGGCATCCCTATGCTGCTAGAGAAGGAAGAACAGATTGTTCCACCTCAGACTATATTGCCTCGTAAGAAAGCAGACCATCCCAGTACAGCACCAAACTATTACAAAGATATTACTTCAAAGCTGTCTGCTAGACGGGCACCTCATTTAAAGCCAAGACCTCCGTACCCACGTAGATTCTTATCGGTGGCAACAGGACTTGACAGAAGTGAAGGGCTGTTAGTGGGACTCAATTACAAAGTAATGACACAAGTGCTCAAATACACCTTGCAAAGTATTACAAAATCTGTAAAGTAAACGATTTAAAAAAAAAAAAAATTTACCTGCTGTTGTTGATTTTCCAACTCCCCCTTTTCCAGAAGCCAAGACCACAACCTGCTTAACTCCTTCTATGGGCTTCTGTTTCGGCAGCCCGCGGGACAGGATCCGGGCACGTTTGTCCCTTAGAGCCTCATCCCTGGAGCTTGAGGACTAAAACAGAAAGCAAACAAGCATGTATGCACCAACCTGCAGCTTTCCCAAGGAGAGCTGACAGAAAGAGCCCACCTGCGCGCTGAGAAATTTTCACTACTGTTCCAAAAAACACATCTAGCAAGCAGGCGGTCCCAAAGGGAGCTGCGCAGGCAGGCTGGCAGGAGCGGGGCCTACGTCAAAATAACCTCCGTGCGCATTTTGTTTAGACAGTTAAATATGATCTATCTTCACAGAATCCTTAAGAGAAAAAGAGAATGAGGGCTTGTGTTAAAATAAACCAAAACACCACGGGGGCGGGAAGCTTTAAAAAACAGGCCAGACCCAGTGGTCTTGTCAGGTTCCAGCTGTTTCAGCACAACTCACGCAGCAGGAAGCGCAGCCCCCGGTGCCACCGGCAGCTTCCCAGGGCCCGTCCCTCCCCTCAGCCCCGCAGAGGCACCCGCACCGGCGCCGGCTCGCCGGAGCAAGTCCCGCGGTGCTGTAATGTCAGAGCAAAAGGCGCACGGCGGCTCTTCCCCGCAGGACCATGGGCCGGAGAGGAGCCTGCGTCTCGACAGGCAGCGTCCCACCCGCTACCCGGTGGCCCCATTCCACCACCACAGGCGCTGCCCGACCGCTCGCCCCTTCCAGAGAACTGCCTCAGGTCCGGGCCAACGCCGGGCATAGCCTCGTTTTCCTCTGCCCGGCCCGGCCGCTGCCCCAGGCCGCCCCGCGCCGCTACCGCCCTGCAGCGACCGCATCCCCGCAGCGCGGAGCGGGCGCTGAACCGGCCGAGCCGGGACACAGGGCACCCCGGCACCTCCCGGCCCTCCCGCCTCCCGGCCCCCGCAGCTTCCCCCCAGGCACACAGCCAGCGGTCGGCGGGCGCGGCCGTCCCGCACCCGTCCCCGACCCGGCGCACGGCGCAGCGCTCGCACTTCACTCACCGCGGAGTCGGCCAACGGCGCGTTGCAGGCGGGAGGCCCGCAGCCCGGGACGCGCCGCGAAGCCGCTGGAGCCGTCCCGCCGGCGGCGGGGAGCCGGGCGGCGCGCAGCAAACAGCGCCAGGAGGGAGCCCCCATGGCGCCGCTACCCCCGCCCCGGGCGCGCTGAGATGGCGCCGTCTCGCCGCGCCTCGGCCCGCCCCCTGCGCTGCCCGGGCCGGGCCGCTCCCCCTCGGCCGGTGTTGCGCTCCGTGCACCGCCCCGGCGGCCCAGCAGGCCCCGGGGACACGGAGAGCTCTCTGGAGATGGAGGATTTTGCGCCGAGAGCTGCTGCTGCTGCTCCCGACCTCCGTGAGGCAGAGCGAGGCCTTCCCGGGTGCGGCGCCGAGCGGGGCCGCTGCGCAGCGGCAGCGCGGAAAAGCAGCTCCCTGCCCGGCGTGTGGGAAAACTGGGCCGAGGGGAAAATCCTGGGTGACCATACGCGTTACAAATCGGTTTGGGGTTATTCCTTATAGCGTTGTGCTTGTCCCTGCCGAATCTCGTTTGCGGTGCTCCTTCAGCTCGTCAGTGGCTTTGGCATCTTGGCACACAAAATGGTTGGCCAGGAGCTTGGTTTCTGTCCTCTGCAAATGTAAGAAATATTTTCCATTTCATCGTTTGGGTCCTTAATTAAAAGGATAAAGAGACCTGTAGCCATGACAGATGCCACCTGGTTGGCTAGGGTTTTTTGGTGGTTCGTTTGGGGTTTTGTTGTTGTTTTGGTTTTGGCTTGTTTTTTAATACTGCTAATATTGAAGCACTAATAATTGCTCTGGTTATAGTTTTGGTCTTCGAGAAAGTTTACACCTACTCCATAGAGCCTTCATCAAAAACATGTTTCTGTTCCTTAAGTCAAGTGGTATTTGTTTAAAGCTTTAAGACACACATCCCCTACTGCTTCCCCCACCTGCAAGGCTTGTAACTATGTTGTGGAAGAAAATTAAATCCGTTTGACATGATTTGCTCGCAACAATTTCATGAATAGTCCTTATTCATCTGAGTAGTATTACAGAAGTAATTCAGATCTTGGCAGTTTCAGGCCATTAGTTTTCAAAGATAAAATACAGTGTAGATGGTGTCCTTTGTTGGTAGCTGTTGTGATAGGTAATGGATCAGAGGGGTTTGCATCAGTTTAAAGCATGATTATAATAAACATTTCCTCTCTTTCACATTGAGTGGAATTTAAACCACCACTTTAAAATGGGGTTTTTTTACTTGTATTATTAAAAGCGCTAATCAAGCATTTTGCTAAAAACCACAGTTTTCAAAGGCTTATTCCAGTGCTCAGCTACCACACAAAAATTACTATGATAAAAATAACTTTTTTTGCTATTCTTGAAGTGATTTTCACTCAACTTCTCATTTTTGTTGTACCCACATGAGTGTATTTTGCACAGTTAGCACAGACCCCTGAAGAGGTGAAATAGTTTCCCAATAATTTACCCTACTGCCGCACCAAAATGCAAAAGAATAGTGAAAACCAATGAGCCACTTCATATTGAAACTATAATATAGATCTACCTCCAGGGACTTTTTTTCACTGACTCAGGAAACCATGTTACTTTTTGCCTTGCAAGAAATTTGCATAATTGGTTTTCCTACCTTGAGCAGTTGGAGGCAGTGTTAAAGTGCTAAAGTGCACTGTGCAGCTAACAGAAATTAAATTGGTAATGCAGGATCACTGGTAGGCATACAGTTTAGATATCCATCACTTCAAAGCCTACACAAAGAAAAGAAAACAGCAAAAAAGTTCCATCATATACTTTCTGGTTCTGAGAATAGCTCTAACACCAACTGGAACAACCCTTAAACATATTTTTGTGGGTTTGTGTTTTTGTAAAGCTGATCTAGCACAAAATCGATTTTTTGAAAAGTAAGCTGAAGGAGTTTTCCACACTGTCATCTAAGAAGGAACAATTCTCAATATTTTTAATAATTTCTTTTAGAGCTGGTATGGTAATAGTAGGAGAGCTAATACGGCAGTGTGTTGTATTGACTGTGAATATGAAAAGTAGAATTTGGCCATTAGGGCTCAAATGTTCTCAGCAATAAAGCAGACATTTTCAAAATACCTTGATTGATAATAGTGGAATACATTGATTACAGTTTGAATAGTATTCCATGATCTCTACTAATTGTGAAGACAGTTTTATGGATTACATACTTCTCATAATTGCTTTTGGCTATTTAAATTTTAACATTTCAAAGTATTGGTCTGTTTGCCTGACATGCAATTGCAGTCCAAATACAGTGCTAAAATAAGAGTCTAGGAAAATGCAACCAAAAATTAACAAAGATTTTACTGCCAGACTTGTGTCTTTATGGAAACTACAGGCAATCTCTGCATCTTCCAGAAAATTCCACTCTGGACTTTTCAATAGTTCAACAAAATGAAAAACACAGTATTTAATTTTAATGTAAATTGATAACGTTTTCTTTAAGTAAGTGTAGGAAAAAGTTTCAAAGACTTTAAATTGCTATTCAGCCTGAACGCTAACATGATAAAAATACAATTGATTTTTGTCTGAAATTAGATCGCTTTGTGTTTAACCATATTCTTTCTCCACCCAAAATCAATTAAGGGTATCCAGGTACAGCAAGGAGAGATTTGTTGCCAAATGACTCCAAATTTTTAAAATTAATTAACATTTGAAAAATGACTTGGTAGATAATTAGGTTGATTTGTGTGCAATAGGAAGTAAACAGCTTCAAAAAAAGTAAATTATCAAGACTGTAAGCTTTCAAGGCTGATGGGGCCCTGCGTTTCCATTCTTATCTACCATATTAGTTATATAGTAAATTAAGGACACACTGCTTAATCATATGAGCCATTCATTTTGGTCACAATTTAAGCTAGAAATTATATTTAAGAAATGTTTTTCAGAACTAAGGGGTTGTTTTAGCTTCGCGGCTAGGCTCATCATCTTTGGCAGCAGAGGTCCGTACCAGGCTGTAGCATGGGGTCACCAACAGTGTTTCTTTCCCTGGCTGGGCAGCCCTGGCACATTTAAGATAAAGAAGGTTAAAATGTTGCTTTTTATCCTTTTTGTCCACATAGCGATAATTACTTGGTTCATGAAGCAAAGAAGTCAAAGATAGTTAATTTTAGGCCACTGATCAAAGCTCATATGATAGACAATGAAGCTGATGTTATTTGATTAATAAATACAGATTAATGCATTAAATTACGATATAATCTGCCATGTATTGTTATATAGTAAAATAAGATACAATGCCCTAAGAAGCTGTGGCACCTCTGGAAAAGCCAGAACTTTCTTTATGATTTCCTTTTAAAAGTTACAGACTCTGCTTCTATCTAAGCCTCAGACTGCTGGAGAGCAGGGAGGACACCCAGGCTCATCATGTTCCTTCCGTTCCATGCTATCTTAAACTGGCGCAGTCGTTGCCAAGCTTTTTTAAAGCTAGGCCTAGTTTGAAAAACAGTGGTAATCCCGTGTGAGTTCCCATGCTCTTCCCCAGTAGCTGCTGGTGCAGGAGCCACGCTGCCAGGCACTGGTTCCCAGCCTGGCGGCTGCCACCAAGCCAGAGCTGCTCTCCTGGCTCTTGCTAGACTTGTCATTCTCCTGTGGGGCTGACAAACTAGATCAGGCTGCAATATAAACCAAGCCAAAACACCTACCGGTGTGATATCTTTGCCTTATCTTTGCTATGCTCCTCACGTAGGTTAAAGCAGCTCCCAGAGTGCCTTACTTAATGCCGAGAGACACGATCTGGCCCCGCGCAGACCGGCGTTGGCTTGGCAGAACTCGTGCACGTGGGCTCTGAGTCATACCTGGGGGTAACAGGCTCCAGCTGTGTCAGTAAGGCACACCTCAAAAACATGTAAGTAGAGAATTTCAAAAGCACGAGAGGAGAAAACAACTGCAGGCATGTAAGAGGAGAGGGTCACAGTATTGCCTCTCTGTCATTCATTAGAATTTCTCTTCTTACGTCTTTTTTCTGCTAGGCTTAGTTACCAAGGCTGACATCACTGATATCAAGGCAGTTATGCCCACTTATTGCAAAGTAAATTTGGCCCAAGAGATTTTAACAGATTCTGATTTCAGATATCCATACAAAACAAGTGAGGTTTACTTGCGTTTTCATATGGAATATCGCCTTAAGAAGCAAACCTTTTTCATTATACATGGCAATACTTGAAACTACAACAGGTTAACAAGCACAATGAAAACACTTAAGAAACAGTATTAATGTATTCACTTTTATCATGTGTATTAATATTTTCAATAAAAATAAGACCACAGAAGTAGCTTCATCCTATGTGAATGCTTTGCCAAACCTTAAACTGAGAAAGAAATTAAGTCCTCTCCTTTAGTTCTGTTTTGCTAAATGACGAAGATCTGGCAGAATTGAGCCCAATTTAGTTTGTATATTGCTTTCGCATGGACATTTTAATCAGTGCAGTCCTTCACAGTCAAGAAGATATTAAAATTTTATTTAAATTATCACTAGATTCTTCTGAAGTCAGTCATCAAGTTCTTCAGGTTAATATTGCGTACTATAATAACAGTCACATCACAGTGAAGATGCAGCTGATATTACAGCAATTTTTCCAGCCCCAAGCAAGTGGTACAGAAAATGAAGAGACTTATTTTGTTGAATATGCCCTTCAGTAACAAAGCCATATAATTTTTCCTTAGGTACCTGATACATAGATATTCCTTGCATGAATGGAAATTATTCCAATTAACAGTATTTCCATACTTGAAGAAAAGGGAAAACCAAAAATTTTCTTTTTTTTTTTTAAAGTATTCCTAATCTTTGCCATATATTTTACAAACAGTGAAGGAAGACTGTCATTTTCTTTCTTTCTTATTTCCTTTTTTTTTTCCAGTAATGAAGATAAATTGCAATGATAAAAGTCCTGGGGGCAGAAAAAGCCTATTGTATTAGACATCGTACAAATACAGAATAAAAAAGATCGTCACTGTCCTAAAAGCTTCCATAAACCACTCGACACCACTGGCCTGAGTCATAATGGCATTCAGTCATAGTTTCAGTTTCTGAAATAATTTTAATTCTGCTCTTCATTTTTCTCAGTAATGAGCTTATGCTTTACAGGAAGCATTTTTGTTAGCATCAGAACCTTGAGCCTAAATGCGTTCTATACAGCAAATTAAATCTTATTTGACCAATAAGGCTGATTGAGACATTACATCAACTTCTCATGTTTTTAGTGTTTGGTAATTACTTTAAAAATCTGGTTCATGTTCCAAACCAGTTCGGTTCTGCTCCATGGCCATTCAATATTTATCTCGTAATTCCCAGAACACCAGCAGCACAAGGTATTCCACAGAATCACAGAAGGGCACCAATGCACTTGGGATGTATATGGACCACTTAAACAATTATGCCAGCAGCAACCTGCTCCAGAGCATTTCAGTATGCAAGGACACAGCTGAAAATAAATGTGACCCAAGAACACTTCTTCTGTCTGTGCAACCTGTTTGAAGCACAATCATGTAAAACTGGGAGGCACTCCAGCACTGTGGAGCCAGAGCAGCCGATTATTGGAACACAATTCTCTGGTTAATCCTTAGTTGTGAAGCAAAGTAACCCTTTTGCAGAGTTTTACATTGAGCCAGAGGTAGGTCCAGGAATATACTCTAGAGTTCCCAGAATTCTAATCTCCTATGCTGAAGCGTTACTATTACTGATTTACACACACACACACCCCCCCCTTATCCCCCACAAAAAAGAAAAAAAAGAGACAGTGTGGGTTAGCGAGAGCTGTTGCCTGGGCCTGAGGCCTGTATGCTAGCTTGTTGCAAAATCGAGGGTTGCAATAGACAAGGAACGCAGTGTGCCCAGACAAGGCCCAGGAACAAGGAATTTGTGGTTATCAGCAAACGCCTACACCCAAGGACAAGGAATAACCCGTGACCACAGGTGGCCGACTGATAGTCGCGGGAACATCTCCTAATCAAAAAACTCTGTTTAAATAGTCTATTGTTTAAGTAGTCTTGCTAGTCTTGCGCATGTGCTAGAATGATTAGCCAGTCACCTTAAGACACGCTTAACTTAGAACATATAAATATATGTGTGTTAGCTCAATAAATCGGACATCTTGCTTGCATCAAGCTGCGTCCCCGTCTCTCAATCGCGACAAATTGGTGACCCCGACGTGATCGCCTATGGTGAGACCGCCGAGGAATGAAGAACCGCCTATCTGGTGGCAGGTCGCGAGTCCCGCAGAACTTTGGATGAGCTGCTGAAAGGAAGCAGGATAAGCCGGCCGGCTACTTAATCCCTCCGTCTGGAACGAGAGGTGAGCTGCGGGAAACTAAAAAATGGGGAATCAAGCGTCTTCCCCTGAGAGAGACGTTTATGAGCTAATGAAAGCGTTGCTTAAAAAGCATGGGAAGAAGACCCTCTCAGGGCAGGATCTTAAATTAATGCTCAAGTGGGTGCAGGTGAAAATCCCCACAGTAACTGCCTCTTCGATTTTTACACGTGAGCTTTGGGACGATGTAGGGGTTAAATTATGGGATGCGGCTACGGCGGGGGACGAAGAGGCGCAACGTATGCTCCCTAGATGGAGAACTGTTTTTGAGACTGTGAAAGCACAGGAGCAAATGCAACGGGGCTCCTGCGAGGAAGAATCAGCGCCTTCCCAGTTACCCCCTGCCTGTCCTGTAACCTCTCCCGATGCTGCTAATGGGGTGAAGCCTTCTGCGCCACTATTAGCTTGCGCCGCAGGGTATCCCCCTGATGATGATCCCTTTGATCCGGGGCCTATCGACCCCGAGAAGGAGCCTGACTTATTTCCCCTTGACCCTCATGATGTTTGGAGAGAAATTAAGCGCCAGGCGTTGAAGGAAGGGGAGCTGGAAGTAGCGAGAACTATAGTCGCTCCTGTAATATATCGGGGGCGGGGGGGGGCCCAATGGGAAGCACTGTCTTTCTCGGTTATCAAAGAGTTACGCCGTACTGTCACCGAGCACGGGCTATCCTCTCCCTATTTTGCAAGTCTTTTGTCTTCAGTATTTGACACATATGTTATGACTCCACACGATCTGAAGTCTCTTGCGCAGTTGTTATTGACTCCGACTCAGTATACAATGTGGGAATCTCAATGGAGAACAGGATTGCAAACAATTTTGCTGGGGTATGCGGGGCATGCTAATGCTGCTTTAGCTGCGTTGACCATAGAACATCTTACAGGGACGGGACGGTTTTCGGACCCTGTCGCTCAAGCTAGGGATATCCCTCGAGAAGCTTTAGAAGCACTCCGAGAGGAAGCGAAAAGGGCTCTGCTGAAAGTTCCTGATTCAGGCAGACCCCAGAAAGCATTTACTACTATAACCCAAGAACCTCGTGAACCGTATATGCAGTTTATAGATAGATTAAAACAAGCCCTAGAAAGGCAGATTGATAATACGGAAGCCCGAGAAATTCTACTCCTTAAGTTAGCCGTAGAAAATGCTAACGCTGACTGCAAAAAACTCTTAAGGTCTCTCCCGAATCAGAATCCTACCCTAATCGAGATGGTGGAAGCCTGTAACAGGATCGGTACCATGGACCATAAATTTGAGGCTATGGCTGCCGCGTTCGCGGCCATGCGTGGGCAAGTTAACCCCACTCCACCGCCCCGAAACTGTTACGGCTGTGGGAAGCCGGGCCACCTTAAGAAAGATTGCCTTGCTACGAGTGCTTGGAGGCGTCCCCAGATACCCGGGATCTGCCCTAAATGCCAGAAGGGACGGCATTATGCTAATCAATGCAGGTCTAAGCATGACTCTCAGGGACGTCCGATACAGGGAAACCGGTCACAGAGCGCGGGGCCGCGGCGCGTGCAGACACAAGTTCCGCGGATGGCCCCCCCGCGGGCGCAGGTGGGGGGGGCAACAGCGTTGCCGACCTCTGCCCAGCAACAGCAGGAAGTGCCGGCTTGGACCTGGCAACCTCCTATGCAGTAACGCTACTTGATTCCTCAGTCCATCTGTTGCCCACTGGTATTGTCGGTCCTTTACCACCCGCAACGCAGGCATTGTTGTTGGGAAGGTCGTCTACGACGCTATCAGGACTTTTTGTATTACCTGGGGTAATAGATGCTGACAGTTCTCAAGAGATTAAAATCATGGCTTGGACTCCGTTTCCTCCTTGTATTATACCGAAGGGAAGTCGGATTGCACAACTAGTTTTAATGCCCAAAGTTGATAATTCTCTGCCTAGTGACCAGTTAATGCCACAGAGGCAAGGAGCTTTTGGCTCCACAGGAGAACCGCAGATTTTATGGGTCCAATCTATCACGCAGAAACGCCCCACATGTCGATGTACTCTTATTCGTGGGAATCAACGGGTTGTACTGTGCGGAATTATTGACACGGGTGCGGATGTTACTGTCATTTCTCAAGCCAAATGGCCACCCCAATGGCCCCTAGCAGATGTTTCCCAAGCGTTAGCTGGGATAGGGGGATATGGAGCTAGTCGACAGAGCTTAGAACTAATTCAGATACAGGATGCAAGCGGCCAGACAGCATCTGTCAAACCGTTTGTTTTACCTGTCCCTATGGTTCTGTGGGGGCGTGACGTGCTATCCCAATGGGGTATGTCTCTTCAAACTACCCAGGCACATTTTTAGGTGGGGCCATTGAGGGGCGTGAGACCCTAAAATTGATCTGGAAAACTGAAACCCCTGTTTGGGTCGATCAATGGCCCCTACCTACAGAAAAACTTCACGCCCTCCAAGAATTAGTTGCAGAACAACTATCGAAGGGACATATTGTGTCTTCTAACAGTCCCTGGAATTCGCCGGTTTTTGTTATCAAAAAACACACTGGCAAGTGGCGCCTGCTCCATGACCTCCGGAAAATTAATGACGCTATGGAAAGCATGGGAGCCCTACAACCAGGACTTCCATCACCTACTATGATTCCTCGTGATTGGCATTTAACGGTCATTGACCTTAGAGATTGCTTTTTTAATATTCCCTTGCATCCAGATGATGCCCCTAAATTTGCCTTTTCTGTACCAAGCGTCAACATGCAAGCCCCATTACAAAGGTACCACTGGGTTGTGCTGCCACAAGGAATGAAAAACAGTCCCACAATATGTCAGTGGTATGTAGCTAAGATACTTAGTCCAATTAGAACCATGATGCGCCATGTCTTACTGTATCATTATATGGACGACATTCTAGTAGCAGCAGAACACCATGAAGTCATGGAGGAAGCTGTAGCCCTTGTCATGGTTGCCATTAAATCGGCAAACCTCTGTATTGCCCCAGAAAAAGTACAACGGACGCCACCGTGGAAGTACTTAGGGTGGCGCATACGAGCTCAAACTGTTATTCCTCAGCCTTTACAAATAGCCACGGAGGTAAAAAACTTACATGATGTACAAAAACTGCTAGGAACAATCAATTGGGTCAGACCCTTGCTTGGCATTACTAATGCAGACCTAAGCCCATTATTTGAAATGCTCAAAGGAGGCTCAGATCTCTGTGCCCCACGGAATCTTAATCCTGAAGCTGTTAATGCCCTACAGAAAGTTGCCATGGCAATTACCAACAGACAAGCGCATCGATGGGCACCTGAGTTACCTTTTCAACTCATCATTTTGAATCCTGCACGGCAACCTCATGCACTGATCTTTCAGTGGGATAGCCAGAAACCGGACCCTTTGCTGATTATTGAATGGATTTTTTTACCCAACCAAGCCACAAAAACTATTTCGACACAGCATGAAATGTTTGCATCCCTTGTCGTTAAAGCTCGACAAAGACTGTTGACTTTAGCAGGAACAGACTTTACCCTTATCTGTCTACCAGTAACAGCTGTTTATTTACAATGGCTATTACAACAATCGGACGCATTAGGGACAGCTCTAGTCAATTATACGGGCCAACTTACTTCGCATCCACCTTCTCATAAACTGTTACACGCTGATTTTCACCTTTTGCCGATGCCAAAAAGAAGCGATCAGCCTCTACAGGCCTTTACTGTTTTCACAGATGGATCGGGTAGAACTCACAAGTCCGTTATCCTTTGGTGGGACGATAAGTCTGGACATTGGGACTCTGATGTAGAAACTGTACAGGGCTCTCCTCAAATAGCAGAATTGTCAGCCGTGGTTCGCGCCTTTCGGAAATGGTCTATCCCTCTCAATGTAATTACTGATTCTGCTTATGTTGCAGGAATTGTTCAACGAGCAGAAGCCTCAGTGCTCCGTGATGTTTCTCATGCAGTCTTGTTTACCTTGCTACAGGAGCTTGTCTTCCTCTTAGATTCTCGCCATCATTCCTATTTTATTATGCATATTAGATCCCATACCTCTTTACCTGGGTTTATGGCCGAGGGAAACCGACAGGCTGATATGCTTACGCTACCTGTGCAGGTATTACCCGATCGTGTGGCACAAGCTCGACTTAGCCATTCCTTTTTTCATCAAAATGCTGGAGGTTTAAAACGACAATTTAACCTCACCACGCAGCAGGCAAAAAATATTGTTGCTGTGTGTCCTGATTGCCAAAGACATTCTTTTATATCCGTTGCCGGAGGAGTTAACCCAAGAGGGTTACAGAGTCTCCAGCTTTGGCAAACAGACGTTACGCATTTTTCTGAATTTGGTCGTTTGAAGTATATACATTCTTCTATCGACACCTTTTCGGGTGCATTGTTTGCCTCTTGTCATGCAGGAGAAAGAGCGCGAGATGTTCAAAGGCACCTGACGCGAGCCTTTGCCACTTTAGGAATACCCTCACAGATTAAAACTGACAATGGCCCTGCCTATGTCTCTTCATCAATAAATTCCTTTTTAAATTCTTGGGGAATCTCACACACCACCGGCATTCCTCACTCCCCCACAGGCCAATCCCTAATAGAGCGCTCGCACCAATCCCTCAAGTGTTTGTTACAAAAACAAAAAGGGGGAGTAGGGACTGCTACTCCAGAAGAGCGATTACAGAAAGCCTTATATGTCTTTAATTTTTTGAATTGTTCTCTGTTGGACAGTAATCCTCCCATAGTTCGACATTTTAGTACAAACACCCTCTTGGAACCCAGAATCAAGCCACCGGTGCTAATTCGGGACCCTGAAACAGGTAAAGTAATGGGACCCTATCCCCTCGTTACATGGGGTAGAGGCTATGCTTGTGTCTCCACAGAAAGAGGCCCCCGTTGGATCCCAGCGAAAAATGTGAGGCCCTTTCGAGAGGCACTACAGCAGCAGCCCTCTGACGACATCTTGAATCCAGATTCTACGCCCGGTGAAGAGGACACCGCCCTCGAATGAACTCTGTTTTAGAAGCTACTAATTGGGAGCTTAAATGCCCCCAGTGTACAAATTGTTATCCGTGGATCTGCAGGATTTGTGCTAATTGTGGTAAATCACAGTGGCTGAACCGCCACACGGTGGAACGTTGGTGTCACGGTTGTCTTGAAAAAGAGTGGCAAAAAGTAGATATATTATTAGATACATTATTGACAATAGAAAGGGAAACAGAGTTTACTCTACCACAGACCCCTCCTGAGGGAGTACCGCGACCTGATTATCATACGGTAGACTGGGTGGGAATTGTAATCCAAAAATTAGGCAATATCCGATTTTCCAAAATAGAATGTGGTAAGGATATCAAGATACCTCAAATTTGGATAGTCGCCCCAGAAAAGTGGGAACAAACAAAGAAGGAGTGTGAGCGAAGAAGGAATAAGAAGCTACGGAGATGGGCAAGGGAATAGTTGTGGTTGCCCTATGGGTGTTTACATATGTCAGCATGGGATTTGAATTGCACCAAGATGGCCCCCGTACTAATGTATGGCTTACATGGGCAAATCGCACTGGGGTTACAGACTTTTGTCTGTCCCTGGCGCAAGTTGGCGATTCGTTTATGGAAATGTTAGTTAGAGAAGATGTTCTTGAGTTAGTTGGTCATCGACCTTGGGATAGCCAAAATGTTTAATTAAAACAGAAAGGGGGAGATGTGGGTTAGCGAGAGCTGTTGCCTGGGCCTGAGGCCTGTATGCTAGCTTGTTGCAAAATCGAGGGTTGCAATAGACAAGGAACGCAGTGTGCCCAGACAAGGCCCAGGAACAAGGAATTTGTGGTTATCAGCAAACGCCTACACCCAAGGACAAGGAATAACCCGTGACCACAGGTGGCCGACTGATAGTCGCGGGAACATCTCCTAATCAAAAAACTCTGTTTAAATAGTCTATTGTTTAAGTAGTCTTGCTAGTCTTGCGCATGTGCTAGAATGATTAGCCAGTCACCTTAAGACACGCTTAACTTAGAACATATAAATATATGTGTGTTAGCTCAATAAATCGGACATCTTGCTTGCATCAAGCTGCGTCCCCGTCTCTCAATCGCGACAAGACAGTGCCTCAGATTTTTAATTAGGCTAACATCCTCTAATATCAAACAGCAGGCTCCTTTAGGCAGAATGGAGCCAACTGATGCTCCTCTCACAGAGAGCGAAAACAGGCATGTTTATAACTTCCCAATTTTCTCCTTTACAGGAAGTCTAGACCAAGGAAGGCACAGCCTACGGCAGAGCACCTTTGATGCTGATCAAGTTCCTCTCAATTCAGAGAATTTATCTTTGCTTTCTTTTCCATCCTAGCTCCCTGGGCATGAAGAGGGACTGAGTTCATGGCTCCCTGCAGCAAAGTAACTAAGTTTCTCATTGTAATTGGTTGAGGAAGGTATTAATAGTTTTCTAGAGAATTATTCATGAAAGCTCTTGGCCAGTGGATCTTGAAACTAAGGTCTAAAAACCAACTCTATCACAGAAATAAGTGTAATTTACATTCTTCTAATTACTGCCACTAAAGGACTGCATTGTACCTTCTAAAATACCAATTTAATAAGACACTGACATGACGAAATATTATAGTATTACAGGAAACAGAAGCACTATTGATAGAAAGTAACTTTTTTTTAAATACACTAAATGATTGTTGAATTCAGCATTTGGCTTAGTAGTTAACACTTGGAACTTCATTAGAGAAAGGAGGTTTGCAAAGCAGGGTGGTATCATGCAACCTGTGTCTTGAGAATGGGTCCTGGCCCATCTTAACTGCTGAACTAAGACCAAAATTTTTTTTTTAGTGTGTTAGCCCTGGCCAAAAGTATGTCAGGAACTGTTAAAAGTAAAGATGAGTTGCAGTGTCTATTTCCTGCAATTTATTAACTTCCTAGTACAGATGTAGTATAGAGGTTCACCTGAAGGTGAGCTGAGTCATTCTCTAAGCTCAAGAGTGCATTAGTTAAATCCATGTTTTCTGTAACGTGAGCTAAAACACCTCATATTTGTGCTGGATTTTTTTTGTGGGCACCAAAATGAAGTTTTTTTTCAATCTGGACATGACCCTCATTCAGACTGTCACTACAAAGATGCGATTTTTTTTTTGTCCTATGGGCACCAGATTATCCAAGGAAAGATTAAATAGCTGTAAGTGATAGTAACATATCCCAAGTTACAGAGTAATTGTTTTACCCAGTTATTCATAAAAATCTAAGCCTCCAGCAGTTCCAAGAATTATCTATGAAATAAAAAACTCTTTTAGAAAGTTATACCAAATATTTTTATATTGTGTTAGAACATCAAATATTGAAGATAAAGTGTTTTACTTCCACTCTGTAGCAGCTATTTAGCATCTATAATAAAAGAAAGAAACTCTGACTGTTTGGCAGCTTAAAAAGAAAAAAAAAAAAAGATTATGTGAAAAATCTCCTTGTCATCATTGCAGTACTTCTGAGGTATCAAAGGATAAAGAAATAGTATCACCCCAAATGACTTCAGAAACATGCATTAAAAAAATCTGAGCTTTAAAAAAAGTGTGAAAATTAAAGAGCAATTCTTGACACTGGAAGCTCTTTGAAACATGTTAACCCACACTGGAAGGCGTAGCAGGAAATCACATCATTTCTTGACACATGGTCCATTATCATATTTGACTCCATGAATATTCATTAGAATTTACAATCTTCTATTATTTAGCTCACTGCATTAAACATCTGGTTTTTTCCCCACAAGACCTGAGGGGAAACGAGATCAACTGCTATTTAAGTTGGTTAAAATCATGAAAGGATTATATATACCCTATTGTATTAACTGAAACAAACCATCAAAAACTAAAGACTGATGGTAAATGGCAGACCTATAGTTGCTATTGTTCTAAGGGGATAAGTTCCCAAAATACAATCTTAAGAAAAGCCCCTAGATCAACATTACTGTATTTGTATAGGATGCTGTGTTATGCCAAAGCAAGATACCCATTTGAGTTTTAACACAATGATTTTACGTCGAAGGGAATAAAATGCCCAAATCTGTCAACCCTGCTTGGCTCATTGAGCTCCAGCAATCTTGTCGAAGGATGCTGCAAAAGAGGTTGCTGTGTGCCGGGAACAACAGCTCCAGCAGCCGATAAGTGACAGACCAAGCATGTAATTAGTGCCTCCTCAAACTCACCCAATTTTATCATGATGCATGGCAAACAGCACTTGGGATGACTTCAGAGGTTTACTATTCAGAGAATTTCCTAATGACCTATCATTTGTGTGCAAGCTTTCCTGAGTAGCTAAGGATCAGTATGCCTGCGGGGAAAAACAAAAAACGGATAGGAGCTGTGGCTCAAGGAGAAAGCTTTTGGCCTGAAGCTGTGGTAAGATTTTTATTTTTAAAGTTATCCACACAAATGCAAAAAAAAAAATGACATGCAGCCTGATTATGCCAGCACTTAACAGTAACTGGAAGCAAGAAGTACTCCAGGTACACAGAGAATAATAAATGACCTTTCATACTGTTTGTGAAAGGAGCAGAAAGAGTCACATCTCAATCTATGTACTTTCTTAATAATGAGGCTTTATGCCAATACTGTAAGAATTTTACATATGGCATCTATTGAAAACACAGAGAGCTCAAATTCCAGCTCTTAGAGGATATTGATGCACTTCTGTCCATAGCAATGTCCTCACACTACCATCAAAATTACTCACTGAAAATGAAAGAAATGGCATTTACCAACAAAACCACACTTCTGCAGTACTAATTGCTATTGCAAAAGCATTTATGAGGTGAAAAGAGCAGTTATGCAGCAATACCTGGGGAAGAGAACATTTCAATTCCTTTACGTGACAGAGGTACGGGACACAATCCAGCATAAGAGAGACCAGTAATACAGGGGCTGCAGAGCACAGCACAAGCACTTGCTGTGGTGACCCCAGGTCTGCACCAAACCAACCCTGAAAGTAGGACATAAAGAACATAGGACCTGTGCTCCACAGTGCCTGCAACAGGACCCGCTCTCCATACTTCCCACATGAGGAGGAACCGGGTTTGCAACACCCACCTGCAGCTCAGTGGCAAAGCAGAACGGCCACCTCACACGCTCCCAGACCAGCGCCAGGCTTCGCACTGATGTGTGCAGCACTGATGTGTGTCAGCAGCTCCATATGGGGCATAAGAAGCTGAAGCTGAGCTTCTGGCCTGAGCACGAACACGGAGCCTACTCAGGGAGAGCAAACAGCCTGGGCAGCTGCAGATGCACATTCAGCACTCTAACTACACCCTATTTGCTCCAGGCCCTCTGACTATGCATTTTGGCTTTTACTAGCTAGGTGGGTGCTATTTCCCTCACCACTGCTCCAGTTACTGTCCTACATCCAAGTTGTATCCACATGGTCATGCTGTCTAGAACCTGGACCCCAACCTCATGAGCCTGGGGAAGCAAGTAGAAAGGCATTTGAATATGCCTGTGGGGATCAGCCTGGATCTGGCACCACCATTCCTAAACCAGAGCAGAAAACTGCTGACCTTTGAGAGACTTGTTCTGGAGCCAGATATGTGGCTCTGTACACCCTCCGAATTCCAGAATTGAGAGTGTTGTGGTGAAACTCAAGGTTGACTCCACACAAGAAAGGTTCAAGACTGTAGCTTATTAGATTAGCTCAGGTATATGAAAAACAAACAAAAAAACCCCTGTATTGTTCCTAGCCAGTATGAGGTGTTACAATGAGACCCTATGGTACATACTCTAAGTATGTACCATATGTAGGTTATGTACTCCCGCTGCCCTGTTGGTTTCAATGGAGCAGGGCACAGAAGTCCTTTAAACTTCAACATCTGCCAGTCATGCAGACAAGGGTTTGGTGCAGGAGACACCCAAGCAGGAAAAAAAATACAGTACTTAAATGTCACAGGCAAATGAACATGCCCAGCAGCTCTAGAGAAAGAAACTGTGATTAATAGTGTTCTTACTTCCTTTAGGCAATCATAATAAGCAAGCAGATCGCATGCCTTTATCTGGCTACCTTTTTTTCCAATAAAGCCAAATTTCTGCTTCTCACTTAGAAAAGCTGTAATCGTACCTGACACAGCCTTCATGCAGAGTCTGTTATTTTGTTCAGAAATTTAATTAACTTTTGATTACTCTAATTTAACACATTTCAGTATCTGTTTTGTAATTGTATGAAGGACTAAACAAAACACTAATCTACTTTATATAGTGCATTTAATTTTTGCTGTGTACTTTAAAAATGCATAAAATCAACTGCTCAAATCACAGGATTGCCCTTCCACAACAGAAATACCAACCTTCACTGGAAACAATTCTGACATTGGTGGGGACAGTAAATTGGCTCTGCTGGAAGAGCTACAGAGGTGTACCCACTGTCAAGCTACAACACTGGGGCTGAAGAAATCACGACTTTTCTCAGAGCTATGGTGCAAACCAGAAAGATAAAAATCACAGTGCCATCTCTTCCTTTAAATCATCTTCCCCCAGAAGCCTGCAATGCTTCTTTTGAAGGCTAAACAGATCTGGGGTCTGTTTGGAAGGCAAAACTGATGACGGTCTTCACCCCACATCTTCTCTGGAAGAGCTATTTCTGGTAGCTTTACACAGGCATTGTGCAATATTTGTGGTCTTTGAGTGACATGACTGCTATTCCATCTCATTTCGTGCCCTCTCTCCACCTCCCTATTTAAATACCTCTGGAGGAAGGTGGAGGATGGTTGGGAGGCAGTCATACTCCTCGCCTTAATGTCTGGACAGTGCTTTACATAAGAAAGAAGTCAGAACTAAATACAGTCATCATAATGTGTCTGCTACTTAAACAATAAAAATATTCTAATACCACCACCTAATCCTCTCTACACCCACATCACTGTTCAGCGATACCTCCTCTCTCACAGCTAATCAGCGTTTCAGTTGGCAATTCAGGAGCTGTAGAAAGAAGAAAGCTTAATTGGATCTTGAACTAGACTGAGAAACAGGCTACCAAAAAAAAAAAAAAATCACCAAATATAAAGAGCCAGATAGCTCATTACAGATAGCATGAGTAGCCTAAGTAGCTCAGAAACAGAAGCAAAATAAGTAAACTGGGAGCAAAAGGGAAGAAAAAAGGATCATAATCCAACAGAAAGCAAAGGACTTGACTCAATTCAGGAGGTAAGATTGTAAACATTACTTCAAAACCAAAAATTCTGAGCTGTCTTGTGGCAGTTTTAACATCTTAAGCTAAAGATATTGCCTATCTTTTTCCTTTCTTTGAGGACTGATCTATTGTTTCAGCATGATCAAATTAAAAAATGTACTTTATTTAAGCACCAATCCCAGTTTACCAAGTATTTTGTGAATTTTCTTTATCTCATGACACAAATTTGCAATTCATTGCTACAAATTCCACTTTCCAGGCCATCTGTGATGATGAAAGAGTCTTCTAAGAGCAACCTCTACCAGCTAGCACAGCGGAGCCCATCAGTTCTGGCTCACCCTTCACAGCAGTAGTGGCATCCACCTGTGATTCTTTACTAAATGTTTCTAAGTGATTTAACTAAGTGCTCTTTCTTTCCTTTTATGTGCCCCGCTACTTGGCTTTTTTAATCTCTGTATGTGTGGGAAGAGAGAGTTCCACACTGGACAATGGAGAAAGTAAAATGTTTGAATCTAATTCTTCCCTTGACACTCTGCAGCCTTTCAGCTATGCTTGTCCCACAAGAGGTAGTTCTACCAAGATATAATCCTTACCAGCAACCTATTTTGTATCTTTGCTATCTAAGTGCCACTGCAGCTTTGTATAGTTTCTCTTCAAAACGGATTATATTACCTAGGGGCACTCTGTTGATGTGATAGCTGCTTGAAAGACTTTTGATCATGGTTTCAGACACCACAGACAAAGGAATAAAATCTAAGATGCATTTTGTCCCTTCAGAGTTCCAGTCAGCTACTGCCCCTGCAAAATGGTATGCAACACCAAAATTATTACTAACAAAAATAATCACCCCTAGGGAAGAATTCAAGACCACTTGAGATCATTTTGGTACTAAAAGATCTCTAGCATTTCATCCTCTGATAATCAAACAGGACAAAGTCAAGTACCCACTGAGGCACAGCTCTCAGCACCCACCCCCCCACACTTCACAAAAGGATTCATTCCATTAAACATATATGAAACATGACCATTCACAGAAGGGGTATGGAAAAACACATGTCCACTGAAATTTGTGAGAAATAGTTCATACTGCCATCTGCCCCTCTGAAAGAGAACTGATGTGAAAATAACCAGAAATGTCTTCTGGATACCAGCCTCAAAATACCTACTCTCTGCTTCAGAGATAAGCAGCAGAGAGGACACAAGGTATATTCTGGGACAGGTGTCAAATCCAGAATATGCAGGAAAATGTCTTCATATAATAACTGATAAAACCATTGATCTATTTTATGTATGTAAATATTCTTTAGAGGTCAGGAGGTTCTTTCCTATACGAAAACCACAATCAAATCCAAACTCTCATCTAAAATTTTACCACAAAACTTACTGTTGTTCTTTGGCATGCAAAGGCCCTAAACCTAACTACGGCCCAGTAAGATTGAAGAAATGCAAGATGCATTACAACAAAATGAATTTGGCTTCCCAAGGAAAATATTACATAATTACACCAAGCATCCATAAATAAACAATGATGCCATACTAATTTTTCTACACACTGTTTCAAAGACATTTGTGTTGAAACTTGCACGTAAGTAAATGCTATCCATCAAATTATGGCATAAATAAGGCAGCGCAACAAAGAACAACCAATATCCTTGTATATTAATATCCCTTTATAATCTGCTTACATAATTTTCTCACACTGTACTATAATCCATTTTCCTTAACAATTTCTATCACAAATATATATATGGAAACCCCCTCATTTTAAATGTATTTCTACCTCATTAAACTCTTCCTAATAAGTCTGGGGATACAGCTTTAGAGTAAATGAACATAAGGTATTTTAAATAAAATTAGCTGTGTTTAAACAAAACCAGCTCATATTTAACAATACCCTACAGCTAGCAAAAATGAGCTAGTTTATGCACTAACCACCTAGTGTGATTTCTTCTTCTTTCACAAAGGTTTGCTTTGTGAAGAGCAACCCCACTGAACATGCATGCAAGAGAATGTTATTTTAAAAGGACAGAAGCCAAATGTATCCCTATGTGTAACACGGGCTATTAATGAGTGCATATTGCCCCTTGCTGTGCAACAGATAACTTCAGTAATCTTACTCTGTGACCGAAGCCAGGCAATAAAATTTGGCTTTCTTACTCACGTTTTATGTATTATGTCTTATTAAGAAAAAAAAAAAGTTGTAACAACAATATCTTCGGCCTTAAAATGTATTCCAAGAGAGACTGAATTCTGCATCGCTCTATCCTTGCTTTGCTGCCAATATTATTGAAAATTTGTATCTGTCAGAATTCACGGACGGGAGGAAGGCGCAACTCTTCAAATGTAGGAGCTGTTTGATGAATATTAGGGTATGTAGCCAAACACCTGAAAGAAACAGTTGCAGTTCTTCAACTTTTCCCATTAGGTATGGAAACTCATTTCAGAACTATGCATTTTTTTTTTCAGATCATGATTTTGCTCCCTAGCTATCCAGATCTCTTTTAACTGCATTCCTGTCTGCTCCACAGCAGTAGAATTGAAGAGAAATGCTCCCACTTGATAGGTTCACCTCAGTCACTTGAAACAGAAACACCACTTACTTTTAAAGAAGTGACAAACAATATTCAGATATTGCCTTTCATTTCCATGCAGAAACTACACGGAACACTATTCTCAACCTAAGCATGCAACATTTCCCCACGAGACAAGCAGATTTTTCATTTCTCATTTAAAAAACCCAACAAACAAACAAACAAACAAACAAAAAACCAAAAAACCCAAACATGACTCCTTGCTAGCTGTAGTAAGTTGGACCCTAAAAATACTCGGTTTATTCCCTTCTAAATCTTGTGTCCTCACTGCCTTGCCCCTCCTTAGAAATCACTGACAGACCACGAGCCCTATTTTACCTTCTGCAAAAGGTATATAGTATTTTATACAGTACTGGGTGATTTTCTCTATTGCTTGTATGTCAGATAGGTCGTTTCTGGACACCTGCAGAGCAAAGCCGCCGCCACCCCGCAGGCCCCACGGCCCCGCTCGCCGCGCCCGTGACCCCCCGCAGGGCGGCCGGGCCGGCGCCCCCTCTCCTACCCCCGCCGCAGCTGCCATTGCAGCCTGCGCCCCGCGGGCTCCCGGGGACGGGTCCCCTCGCCCCACGGGGCACGGCCGCCAGCAGCCTGCGGCGGCGGAAAGGCGTTACCCGCGCCGGGGCCCGCCCTGCCGCCCTGGGACCGTGCGGGCCCGCCATGGCGGCGGCGCGGCCGGCGCTGGCTCGGGCGCTGCTGCAGCAGTGCGTGTCCGCCCGGCTGCAGGTGAAGCCGCCCGAGCGCGGCTCCGAGGCCGAGTGGGTGGAGGTACCGTCTGCCGCAAGCCGTTCCCCGCCGCGGTATCTCCCGTTCTTTCCCCGCGGGGCGAGGGGCAGCGGCGCTGGGCCGCTCCGGGCGGGGAGCGGGGGGTTCCGCGCTGGGGTCGCGGTGCGTCCGCTTCTGAAGAGGGTGCCCTGGGAGGTGACAGGAGGGAAAGTGCCGTCCTTCCCCCACGCGTGGTCACTGATCCCGGCAGTAACGCCCGGGGAGGTTCGGGAGATCCCACTTCGACGCTGTGTCCGCACTTGGCTTGCAAAGCTGCCGTGTGTCCGTGCTCGGGGTCGCTCCCCAGGGAGCCGCCCGCGTCGGAAGCGGCCGCGGGGGCGCGGAGGGCGCGGCCGCAGCCCGGCGCCCAGCCAGCCGTTCGCCCGGCCCGGCCGGGGCGGAAAGAGGAGCAAGAAAATCGTCGGGTCAAAGCCAGAGAAATCACCAGTAACCGTCAGCGGCAAAACAGACTCGACTCGGGGAAGTTAATTTGTTGACAGTTAAGATAAATATTTGGGTATTGGGGGGGGAAAAAAGACAAATATTTAGACATTTGGGGAAGACACCTGTCTGCCTTTCCCAGGCTAAGCTCCACTTCAGACACCCCCCCAGCCGATGTCTGTTCTGTGCTCCAGAGCCCTCTCCTTCCTCCTTGTTATCACTTCAGACCCTTCAGCAAGGGAATGAGCAACACAGGCACCTGGGGTCAGTGTGTGGTGGTTTCTGGCTGCTGCTCGTTCTTCCCCTGTGCTCCGGCATGGGTCCCTTCAGGAGCATGGCTGCTCCACCACAGAGCACCCCCTTTCCTCTAAACTTGCTGCTCCCTCTTTGGAATTTTATACCCTTTCCTAAATACACTTTCACGGAGATGCTACAAACGTGGCCGATGGGCTCAGCTGTGTACTTGATTAGTTGTGTGATGGTCTACACTTGGAGGTAGAGCAGTGGGACTATGGCAGCTGTAGTTCTGATTTTTTTTTTTTTTTTAATTATTAGACCACTAATCAACAATGAAATTTAGGATGTAGACCACCACACAACTTGAGGGAAACTTTGTGATTTCTCCTTTTTCCTCCCACAGTCCTGTGGCTGGAGAGGTTGGTAGGTCTGCAGGCTCTTTGGGCCACATGCTATCCATAGCGCCCAGCGCTGCCCTTTGGGATGACCCCTCCTGCTCTGGTTTTCACTCTTTATGGGTTACCTACAGCAGAATGAGTCATCTGTGCAGGTGACAAGTATCTTGGGTTTTTTCAGTTGTCCTTTGTCCTTCTTAATGACTAAATGGACTAAATATAGTCACTTGCATAACTTTTTAAAAGTAAAAATTCCAGTGTGTTTAAAGGGCTTATGAGTTCATTCAGCAAACCTAGACAGAGTTGAAAAAAGTCTGTCTGTAGGTCTTTCCCCTGTTGGACATTGTCCTTAAAAAAATTATCTCCTTGGCTGGAAGAGGCAGATGGAACCATAAGACCCAGTTTCTGCAGCATGGTCTGGGAAACCAGAATGTTTTGCTCAGAGGAGATCCGTGTCATCTCACAGAGACTGTGTTTGGCTGAAGTGCATCTGTGTGTATTGCATTATTAGCCTCTCAGTGTAAGGTTAATTAAAGTGAAAGTTGCTCAGCACAGAATAAATTAACTTTAGGAAAAACATCCAATTTCTAGCTTGCTAATCTCAGAAGTAATTGTAGATCTAGTAAATAAAAGCAGACATGTCATTTTACTGACTGTCTTTTAAACTGTCCAAAAAGAGACATATGTTATGGTTTAGAGATGTCAAGACTAACTCTATTACAATGAGGTTATGCTGTTTATATATCTTATTTGAAGTTTAAAATGGCTTAACCAAAATCACTGGGAAAGTAATAGGCTGCACTAAAGGAATATGCAAGAGATTTGGGCAGTCTCGGCAGCAGATATTTTTCAGATGTGAACCTTAATAGTATTTGTCATGGGTGCTCAGGAGTCTTTCCTGGATATGTGGGTCTTTTTAGGAGAAATCTGTTGTAACAAGAGCTAGTCACTGCAGCAAAAAACTATGGGAAGTTTGTAGTTTCTTTATTATGGCTACTTTAGAGGTCATTGGGAGGAATCTTTGCTGCTGACATTTTCTGGTAATGTTACTCGTATATATGCATGTCGATACAAAAATAAAAAATACAGACCTCATAAACTATTATTTACATAAACCAGGGTGTTCCTGATGATCTGTAACAACTTAAAAGTAGGTCCTCACCTTGAGACGTTTTTGATGTACTATAAATAACACATTACGTGGGTGGCTTTGAATAGCTTCTGAGCTTTAAGAGACCCCTGTAGGTATTTTAGGAACTTTAGTGTGGATGTTCTTTATCTGGAAAAAAGTTAGGAGTGTACTTTATATGTGAATCACTGCTCTTCATTGTGTTTTCACAATTGAGTTTTTCCGACCTGTTGAGGATTACTGGGGATGGGATGTCTTGTTTACGGAGAAATGTTGGTTAGATAGCATCCGTAGAAGTTTATGTATACAGCAAAATACTTAGGAGGAAAAATAGGAATTCTCCTTTTAAATGCAGGGAAGAAATAAGGTGAGATTCAGTGCATTTCACAACCATGGGAGAAAAGAAACATAAAATGAATATTCAGCTAAAAAGTATAAGTGCCTACAATTTATGCAATGAAAACTGTCTCCCCCTTATCTTATTTCCCTTGATTTGTCTTCTGGTTAAGGTAGCAAAAAGAGTTGCAAAGTACCAGGCACAGGCTTGTTCCGTGACCTGTGGTAGGTGATGTAATCTCTGAATGTATGAAGTATAAGGAGCAGCAAATCTGAACTTGAAATGGAAATGGCAAAGAATAACTTATACAAGTTAGTTTCACAAGCTGGCTTGCTAAGGATTACGAAGTGCCTCCATTTTCATAACCAGTTGCGTTACATTTTCCTGAAAAAAAAAAAAAAGGAAAGAAAAAAAGTAGAGGGCAGCATTGCTCAGGCTGGCTGTGTGGCCTTGGGGGCTGGCTGCTTCAGCCCTTCATGATGGAGGTTGCCTGGTCTGCTGATTACTTAGGACAGTTGTATAATAAATGACAGTGTTGCAAAGTAACTTGCTTTGCTGGTATATTTATGTAGGCATTTTACTGATAACAGCAAATCCGCACAGAGCAGTTTCCCTGCCCGACTCCTGCCTGTCACTACGTAAGTTCCTTGCAGTGTCTGTTCACATGTCAGCATGTCGAATTTGTAACCTTATTTGTGTTAGTTTGCTTTCCTGTGTTAAATATAGCTCTGAAAGGCAGTCAACTAGACTTTCATAGGTTACAGAGGACCTTCAGCAATGCAATGTTTTCCTTGGTTCAGAAGGTTTACACATTCCTGTTCCTCACACTGGCAACAAGTACCAGTCTTTGGACATCTGAAGCATGGGTATAAGATCAGAGGACTGGCATACATTCTCATTAGGTTAGCTCCTGAAATTGCATTCAATTTTATGTCTCGTATTCAATTAGGAAAATTAAAAAGCTAATGAATTCAAGACGTAACAAGAGTTTGAAACACGGTTAAACACATGTTGAGAATAGTGGTCAGCTACAGGTTTCAGTCACAGTAGAAACCGTAAGTTTCAACTTAAAAAATAGTTGAATCGTTCTCAACTATAGAAGTTCTAGACAATCATAAACATGCAATATAAATAGAAGCATCCTCTAGCACCTTTAACTTGTCTCTGAATTAACTTTTTTTCATTTAACCTCCTTCCCCTCTAATTTCCTTCAATATGTATGTCTCATCTTGTGATAAAAAGTATATTCAAAAATAGGCATCAAATCATGAGAGAGGCTGGAAAAATAATGAATGTTTTTCCTTAATCTTCAGTTGTCTGGCCTTAGGACTTGCAGATGTCACTTTATTTACTTTTTCATTTTTTAAATGAGCTGCTTGCAGAATATTGTTACTTCCATATGTGAGACTGTGTAAAACACACTGTCACAAGTCTTAGAACTAGAATGATTTTCTGTGATGTGTGCTTTATCACAGAGTCACTTCTTTCTAATGCAGTGGTCAGATATATACGATGTAAATGTGTTTGGCCTATTTTATCACAAACATTTTTATGAGTAGGTATGTGTGCATTGTTATTCTCTAATAGTATCCTGATATTGGTCTGTTTCTGGAACAAATATTTAGCTAAACATATAAAGATGTCTAACTTTTGGCAGCCTGCATTTCTCTCCCTTATTTGAACAGGTGGTTTGAAGTGTCATTTGAGGTTCAGGCCATCAAATTTCTTACAGTGTTTATGAAATAAGGCAGTCATTTGGGAACCTGTATAATATTCTGCATTGCTTAAAATGAGTTTTGAAAGGACCCATTAAACCTTTTGAAAGTTCTCAGCAGGTGACATCTTGGCTACAAAGAGCATTCTTTTTCCAGGACTTAGTCACTAGAAAAATAGTTGAGAAGGCATAGCTCTTCTCAGTCATTGCCTTGAGTGTTTTGTTTCATCTCTGCAATAAATAAGGGATAAAATCTCATGTGTATAGCTAAGTTTTCTTCACCAAAAACCTTATCTTTTAAAGAAAAGGGAATGGAAAAATAAAGACAAGAGAGAAAAAACCTTAAAAAGGTATTTTTAAGAAACTATTCACATTTCTTATCCTTTTTGTTTGATAACATCAATGACTCCTTCCTGCCCCAATCTAGTTAGCATCTCTTAGGTGGTATTTCATAAGGTGACATTTACTTTTTTTCTAAAAAATATACAAAGATACTTACTCTTGACAAAGCAATGGTGAGGGGTTTTTAGATATTGTATGCATTTGGATATCGTATGCCTTTCTTTTTATTTCCTGAAGAAGTGAAACTGTTCAGGTATACTTGTGCATGAGACATAATTGCTGTTGGCTGCAGAGCCTATCAGTTTGTCTTACTAAGGCACAGGCTGTTGGACACGCATTCCTTGTGAACTATCCAAGAGAGCAGAAAAGCTACACAAGGATTTCCTTGTGCTTTTTGCTCCAAATTCTTCCCTCAAATAGTTCTTAAAAGCAGTCTCTCTGAATGCTGAAGAAGTGGCATATCCTTTCACCCATTTTACTAAAAAGATTTCACCCAAACTGATAAATAATATTTTGAGCAACTTCATAATATTCTGAACAACTTCTTCATTGTTGGTCATCATATTTAAATCTTTAATGAACAGACTCTGTTTATTCAGAACTATCCTGTACTAGACTACTTTCAACATCAAAATATAATTCAGTTTCCTTATGAGTCCTGTGGTATTTGCCATGTTTCATAATTGGAAATAAACTCATAATTCACACTGAAAATTACTTTATCTGTATGTTTGATAGGGAAAAAGCTTTATTTATTTGCTATGCTGGATTTAAGCACACTAATTCACCTTGTCACCCTGTCTATGTTAATGCTGTATGCTGTACATTCCAACCAACTTTGTTTTCACATGGAGCTAATAAATTTGCTTAATTGTACGTAGAAGCCCTTTGCAGATAATCAATATATATCTCATAAGCTTCTACAGTGTGGTGTCTAAAGTTGATGTCTGAAGCTATACTAAATAACTAAAAATACTCTTGGAAGCTTTTTTTTGTTGTGTAGTTTTGTAATTTTGGATACAAGTTTTAATGATAAGTGTACATGGTGGACAATGGGAAACATTGACATAGTTTTCTGTAATCTTCCGTAGATCCAAAGAGGGCTGGTTATCTACATATGCTTCTTCAAAGACGCTGATGAGGATCTTGTTCCGAAAATTGGTATGATATAATCCCTATAAATTATTGTATTGTTTGAAAAAGAAGAAGAGAATTAGAGGCAGAGAAGGCAGCAAGCCTTTGGAGAAGTCATCAACAAGCCATCACATAGCATCGTTCCAAATCAATCACCTGGCTAAAAGAACAGCTTGGTCAGTCTTGTTTCTTTTGACAGTTCTCCATACCTCTCACTCTGTCTGTCTGCTCATGATCAACCTGTTAGAAAATCAGTTCCCATGATGAAAAGATTCTGGCAAATGGAGAAAGCGCTGCGCCTGCTGTTTGACATATTACATGTATCAGGCAACAGGTTCAGTCGAGGACAGACCTGAATTTAGAGAAAATTGCCTTTAAATAATTTGTAGCTTGATTTGAGAATTATTTCAACACTGATCTCGCTGTATGCGTTGGATATTTAAAATTATAGCCAGCAGAGGGAGTTGGGTGGATAGCTGAACAGTGTCCTTCCCATCTCCTTTAAGAGATACTATATACATTGTAAACATTTCAAGTGCAGGTTTCTGGTTCAGAAGTGATAACAGCAACATCTGCAGTTCTTTCCCTCTTCTCCACATGCACTTTGACATTTACATCAAAACAGATAAGATGCTGTGGATAAGGTCAAATGGCAGTGATTTCTGTCTTCACTCACTGTTGGTTTTGCTTGAGGTTTTGTTGTCGTTGTCATTCTTGTTTTCTTTTTTACTTTTATTTAATTTCTTTTCCCTTCTTTCCTCCATCAGTAGCACTGGATCACCTGGGAAATTCCATGATGCCACATATTCCAGATAAAAGTGCGCTTTTTCTGTGTCTGGCTGATATTAGTGGTTTTGCAAAGGGTTGTGTAACAATAGTGTATTTCAGGCTGCCTGCTGGGAACAGCAGAAAGACCTGGCAGTGCACAAGCACAGGTGCTATTAAAAATGCTGAGAGCAGCTCCTGGGGGGGTCTCTCTTGGATCTTGGAGGGAACAGTCTTTCTGTGATGCTAAACTAGGTTGAAATCTTTGGGTGTACTTAAAGCTATGATATAAAAATTGATTTTGCGCTTTTGAGAGTTTCATGAGAGTGTTACTGGCACAGGTTGCCCAGAGAGGTGGTAGATGCCTCATCCCTGGAAACATCCAAGGCCAGGCTGACGGGGCTCTGAGCAACCTGGTCTAGTTGAAGATGTCCCTGCTCATTGCAGGGGAGTTGGGCTAAATGACCTTTGAAGGTTCCTTCCAGCCCAAACCATTCTATGATTCTATGGCTCTGTGAATAATGACCTTTACATCTGTGTGGCAGATGAAACAGGCTGGAAGAAGAAAGTGCTGTTTCCTATTAGGAGATTCATCCAGCACCATCCTTCTTAAGTGTCTGTCTTACAGAATATTTTTTCTGAAATATATCTTGAAACTGTTTAAATGGGTATTTTTTTGGCTCCTGAATCACGACTCAGCTCTTTTTGCTTCAAACAACGTTAAACTTTTATGGGTTTGGAGACATGACTAGTATCCTCAGAGCTTTAAACAGAGTTGGATTAAATTTTGAGGGAATGATTTGATTTCTTATAGAAACATTGGAAAATATTATGCTAGTAAAAGTATCAATTCTATTTGCAAGTTTATATGTTATGGTTTATGGGCCAAATTGCACCTCTGACATCCCTGCCCACCCCTCACTCCACTTGAGACCAAACTGCTAAGCAACCAGAATGAAAAGACAGTCAGGCCAGAAACTTCTCCCAAGTGCATTGAAGGTGGTCTGATCTCCTACAATGTGTAGTGTCCTGCAAATGTTGCTTGTTGGAGTATCAGGCAATTAAGTTAGGGTCACAAATTGGATCCTGAATTCCATAGGGGGTGTCCAACTAGAATAAACTTCAGGATTTCAGCCAGCCAGCCACTTTCCCCAGAAATAATTCTTTAGGCATATTACACTAATGTAAATGTCCTTCACATTCTTCACAATACTCAGACATCTTAGTTCATTAATACTATTTACAGACTGTCTGTGTTTCATTGCATTAATAATCAGCTTCTTTAGCTTAAATATTTTGTCACACATCGCAATATTTGTTGAATCTTGGTTTATGATGTTATATTAGGTCCTGTTTGATGTATGTTAGTAACACTAACTTTTATTTGTATTTGCAGTCAACACGCTGTTGAATGTTAAACTAAGTGAAAATGAAAGCGGCGAGTACGTTTCGGTTACTGATTTACCAGGCGATGTGCTAATCATACCACAAGCTACCCTAGGTGGTAAACTGAAGGGAAGAAAGATGCAGTACCATGCAAACATTGAAAAAGAAAAGGGGCTGGAACTTTATTCTCAGTTTGTGACTCTGTGTGAAAAAGAACTGGCAGCCCATGCCAAATGCATGGAAGCAGGTGTTCTTGTCAAGCACGGCACATACGGGAACAGGCAGGTGTTAAAACTGGATACAAATGGACCTTACACTCATCTGATTGAATTTTGAAAAAATAAATTATATCCTGGATACCATACTGGCTTGCAACTGTTGTCTTTTTTTTTTGTCTTTTTTTTTTTTTCATGTCTAGACATTAATGTACTTAAATGGTTTGGGAGATATGGTGTAAGAAAGACTCGCATTCATCTGTACTGACATTGCTCATCCCATTAAATAGAAGGACACCTGAGACTGCTTTGTGATAATGTGTGTGGTTTATATCCATATTCATCTGAAGTGTGCTCAAAACAATTGTCAATATTGATCCGATGAAGATGTATAATTTGGAAGGCTTTATTAACAAAAATGGGGTGATGCATATGTTTCTTACTGCAAAATAATGACAAAAATATTCCATGTATTAGCCATTGTAAAGTACGCTCGAGCAAGCAATGTTTATAGGTTAAAAAAAAGAATGCTGATGTACTTATTTGTTCCCAGATTTCCTGAGTCAGACCATTTTTGTCTTTTCTGTTTTCTATCTATAAAATAGCAATGCTTTCTAGCTAACAAATATATTGAAAGCAAAACTTCACTGAATTTTTAGGCTCTCGGAGAGTAAATACTAAATAAGAAAGCTCATTTTCTTCATCCTAGGTGTGCAGGGGTGGGACACTTAAGGTAGGACTGGGACTGAACGTGGGCTATACAGGGAGGAAAAAGTGAGGCACATCTATTAATAGAAGCTGAAGTTGAAGCAGTACCACTGAATCGCTTTCCTGAAGTTTGCACTCTGAAATCTCCTCTGATGTGTTTTGATAGGCTGCTTGCTATAGCTTGGTCTGTGTCCTTGTTACCTTGGTCTTGTTGTCTACTCAATTCTTTCATAACAGAGCCTCAGGAAAAGTACTGAAATATTCAAAGGAAAACAAAATAAAAATGGTACAATGCATGCTGCCATCTCATTGTTCCCTCTGCCCTTATTAGTTCCTTCCAGCTTCTTGTCTACTGAATCTGCCAGGCAGAGAACAGTTGATATTTCTTTTATATACAGTGTTGGCACATTTGAAGCCCCATTCCCAGCTGACCCCTTATGCGGTGGTGTAGTAAGCTTTATTAACAGATGGTGTTAAGAAGAAGTAATGAGAAATTCTGCCTCATAAGGCAATAAGAACATAACAGCTTCATTAAAATGTGGCAGATTCAAAACTGATTCAATTGCATTCATCCTATGAGTCAATTTTCTCTTTTACTGCAGCATCATGGATTTCGAAGTCAGGGATTTAGAAGGGTTCAAAGTGAAATTAGACAATTATATGTTTTGCAGTAATTATCCAGAAATCCTATTTAAATAATTCTTCTGGAAAAGATGTAAAACCTCATGGTTAGTGAGCATGCCAGCCTGTGCAATCTTAAACTGTGCATCAGTAGTTACAAATATTCTGTCCTTATCCTTATTGGGAAAACAAAACAAACCAAAAAAACCCACACAAACCAACCCTGAATGTGTAATCTGCAGGCTCAAACTATCTGAGTATCACATTTTTTAACAGATAGAGAGCTCATTGTTTTGATAAGAGAGTGAAGAGATTTTTTCAGATTTGTGTTGTTAATAATTATGAAATACCTAAGGATGTTGAATTTCTGCCAATGGCACTCTCACAGGTGAAAATAACTATTCACACAAATGGCCTGCAAATATTAGCTAGGTCCCAAATGACATATTTATTCATTAATAATTAACAGTTATGATAGACATAATATGAGTCATATTCTAACTTCTTACCAGTGACATTCGAATAAGATTTTCCTGATGTGAATAACTAATACAAATTCATTATGATCTTGTGCTTGAAAAAGCTTTTTTTATTCCTCCGTCTGTTGGAGGCCAAATCCTAAAAAGTGCTGAGTAATATCACTTTTCACTGACCTTATAGGAATTGCAGGTATTCAGTCTATTTCAAGAATTGATCCTTTGAGGTATAATACAAAGTCTGCAGAATTTAATTTTTTTTTTTTTTCCTGGCTCCAGAAAGATCTTTGGCGGCCTGACAATTTATGGTCTGTATTTCAGGAGCTCTGCAAGTTCTAAGAGGGATGAGCTTGAAAATGTTTAGTGAAAAACAGACCAAACTCCACCTGGTACTGATCTCTCATATAAGACACATGTAGGCTTATGTATATTTCAGTGGTTCCTGGGACAAGGCATAATTCTGGTGTTTCCGTAAAAAGGTGGCATCTTTGTGTATTATCTATCCATTTCTCATGTATTTGTGTATCCATCTTGGGATACTGATTTCTGCTGTCTTCTGCTCCAATGATTGGCAGCTTGTTGAATGCTGTGCCCTTCGTGCTGCTTTATTTATATCTACTATTGATCCACAATCCATTTACTGAAACAAGGCATTTCTGAATAACATGATGGACCATACTGATGAAAAAATTGATTAAAATTATTTTTTCAAAGCCAAATGCTCCTTCCTTTCCGCCATGAATATATGCTTTAAACAGATGACCTGACACTGCTTTAAATAGTTTCTATTCTATGACTAGACAGAAACTGAAATAATTATCCTGTTCTATACTTAGAGAATATCTATTGGAAGGTGCTTAATATTCCCCACTTCCTTGAAATAAACTATAAAATCTGGAGTCATCATTATGCTATTCTAGTGTGGCCTCCAACTCAACTGTCACACAGTAACTGCTGTATTGGGGGTTTGCAGCCTTGTTTGCAGCGTGCGCACCCAGCATGTCTAGGCCGAGCATGCATGGACTATTCACTGTGCTCATAAAACTATGAGTTGAGGTACAATAGCTTGTTTTCAAGTCAGCAGTATTCCTTCTTCTTTCCCATGCCCTTTGTGGAAATATTTACCTCTGCTGCTACATAAAGGATGTAACATACAAGTAGTAATCCAGAATTCCAAGGTAATAAGCAGCATGTAGCCTAGTAATACTAGTAATAATGCTGCGACTGGTTTGCTATTGCTAGTAACAGCCCACAGGCTTTGTCCTGAGTTCACAAGACCTCCGGACAGAGGCTTATCACATGTGCTTTGTCTGAACTTTTTTTGGAGCTTTGGTTGTACTTGATTTAGCTGTAACAACAATTCTTCTATTGACAGGGGACTATATCTAATTTGCTTTACTTTTGCTTTGTCTGGTGTAACCACATTTTTGATATAGATATTAATAATAAGTAGTTATTATGACTCATAATGTCTAGTAGACATTATGACTCTAATGTAATCTTTCAGTGTAGAGAAATGAAGGCCTGTTATAACAGAACAGCAGCAACCTTGAGAAAACACCAGCTGCAGTGTAGAGGAGAGGCGATGGACAGTAAGACATGGGGCACAGGCTGGCACTGGAGACCCCAGGGCTAGAAACAACTTGCCAGTGGTCAAAGACATGCAGACCTGCAGCTGGGCAAAACTAGGTTGAGGGGTAAAAAAGATAAGAACAAGTACCAAAGATAAATAAAATGCAAAAGATGTAGTTGCAGACCAGTGAAATAAAAGCAAGTTGTAAAACTTTATTAGGAAATACGTAAAAATAGCCCCAGGTGAGAGCTAGTTCCAAAAAGAGGAAAAAAAGGAGAGAAAGAAGAAACCGTAAGCGTCAACATCATACTCCTACTGGCACAGGACTCCAAATAGCGATGATCCATGATTCTCTCTTTCACTAGATGAAAACCGTCAGCCTTAGGAGCCACAGGGATGTGAAAAGGTAAGCATGACACCAGGAGAAGGGGTATGTACTAGATAGTGCGTGCATAACAATTTTACCTGTACTATTATTATTGAGACTTTCTATACAATTTCTTTATTTTTATTTCCTTTCTTTTTTTTCTATGATAATTAGATCTGGACTAAAAATAGTTCTTTGGTTAGGCTGCTAAGGTTGAAGTTATACTAATAAAAAAATTTGTATGACTTTACACATAGGGTAGGTTTCTCTTTACCCATAACAAGATTTTGCACGTAACAGCTCCTGCAGACCGTCGCTTCCCTCTGTTGAACTGGCATCCACTTGATGGGCTGCTGGATATTAGCCAGCCTTTGTGGTGTTTTTCACCAGGTCCTTTAATGAAGATGTGATGCCTGATCTCGTTTACCACAAAAGCTTCACGGAAGTTTTGTTCTTCATTGTGACTCAATGCAACCACTGCTCTTTAGCCCCTCCTTAAGAACAAAGTCTATTCCATCAGTCTGAGGCATCTACTTGGATTTAAAAGTATGATCTGGTGAACCTCAATCTCACCTCTGGTATAAAAACAGCTTCTTTGGAGAAGGAGGTATGAATCTTTTAAGCATCCATTATTTTCTGCTTTTAGTCTCTAATAGTCTCTACTTTGCTATAGGGCCTCCTTCAAACACATCATGTCTCCTTTCTGAAGCTGGAGTGGCAGTATGCCAGAGGACTAGAGTGGTCTCCAGAAATCTGCAGGCACCACCTGAGGTCTGCCACCAAACCCCTACGTGACTGGCTTAATTTCGTCTTTGCCTCTCAGTTCTCATCTAATAAATGGGCGTTGAGGTTTTTTTCAGTGTGTCACTACTTAAGACTGTACATTGAGCAAAACAATGACTACCACTATGTCTAGTGTATTGCACAGCACAGTGAGGCTGGACTCTGTGAGATCCACCAGCTGCTTTAGATTAGAAATCAGGGTCACAACTGCTGGATGAGAAGTCAGAGCTGCCTCCTTAATATCTTGGGAAAACACCGCCCAAAATTTGGGACTCTCCCTTAACAATGTAATGAAATTGGTATCTCCTATTTCTTCTTATTTTCTTGAAGTTTCTTGAAAGCAACTCAAAATTTGGGAATCCCTACAAGACTCTGCTACCAGAAGTGCTGTGCAACTACAGTTGAAAAGTAAATGGTATGTGTGGACAAGAGAAAGACACAGCAGCCAGAACAGCCTGAATATAATAGTATGAATCTGTTGCACATTTTCTATTAAAACCAATGCTGTCCCCTAGTTCAATTACTGCCAGTGTGTGGCTTTGGGCAAAGCAATTTTCTGCTCCACTTTTGCCATCTGTGAGACAAAGAAAGAGCGAAAATGGAAGGGAGTTTTAAAACCACAGCTTCTTTCCTCTTTTACCAAAGGCAAGAAATCACCTCCATTCCTCTTCGTGCATCAGAAGGCAGCATGTTCTCACCTCTCTTCACCTTTGTTGGAGCTACAAGAGTTTTGCCTTTCTCTACCCCCTACCTTAGCTTCTGCCTCACAAATGGGACTTGAGCTAATGTCCACAGGGCACTCTACCTCAGTGAACAGTGTGGTATCACTACAAGCAACAGCCCATACTATTTCTAAAATAGGAAGGACCCAGGCAGCATGCAAAAGCAAATAAATGGTATTCCTGTTGCACTGTTCTAATTCATATATATTTATGTATCTTGTTATGGTGAATTTAAGATTGCTTTCTCTTCCCTTTAGTTGTATTTGTCTGTGTAAGTGCCACAATATATGCATTATTACGTCAGTATATATTAAAAATGTGCAAGTAAGGATCTTAAGGCTATTTGGATGAGTTCCATTATAAAAGAGATTGCAACGTAGGTTTTGGATTAACAGTGAGAGCAAAGGGGGTTTGGGAGGCCTTAATATTCAGTTGGCAATCCATATCTGGATCTCATTAATGTGCATCTAATTCTTTTCAGAATACTTTATCCAGGACTCTTCAGGTATTTAGTTTTTAAATTTACAAAAATATATTATTAATTTTTACCATTGAAGATTGATCATTTATTCATGTTGAACTATTTGAGATGTGCGTGTCGTGATTCTGATAGTACTCGTTTCTTATTTCCCGCTTCCATTGGGTAGCTGTGTCTGACATTAGCTAGGCCTGCATAATACTTTTATTTACATTTTGGGATTAAAAATAACAGCAGGATTGTGTAATTGCTTGGCAGGAATTCAGCTCTTGTATTTTATGATAGCACAAAAAGCAACTGTGTTGGGAATAAAAAGAAGCCTAGCAGTATTTAAGCATGAAATAAAACCACATATTATTTTTCATGTAGAAAAAAGCAAGATTCTTAACTAAGGCCTTGCAAAAGCTAGGACAGACCGAGCTATTCGATTCTACAAACCTCCAGCAGGCAGCTACTCTACGGACCTGAATGTTTCACTTGTGGAATTAGAAACACTTTCCATAGTTTACTGTCTCAAACTGGGAGCACTGGTGGGCATCCATGGGCGCCAAGTGCTGCTGCAGCTCTAGAAATGAGCATGTTGTCATGTTTATGAGTAGATTAATAACCTTATTCAGATTAAAGCCAAATGTAGTTTGCCTGTTACTGATGGTGTAACTGTTCACAGAATTGGGGCTTAACAGTCTGACTCTGTACTTAAATGGGTATATTGACTGTGCAATATAATTGCAAAAATGAAATAAAAATAAATGTGTAATCTTATAATTAAGACATTCCTTCTTACCGATTTTAAAATATAATGTAATTTGGGTTTGCTTGCTATGTAATTATTTGGTGATGTTTCACCTACTTTAAATCAGGCCCCTAGTCCTGCGATTCTTACTCATGTATAAACAGTCCCACTGAATTCAATGGAATACATTGTTTTCTCTTCCTGTAGAGTCACTGAGGATTATAAAGCTGTAAGAAAGAAAATATTTAGCTCAGAGGCATGTGTGCCTGTATAGATATTCTACTATGACTGGAATTTGTATGGCAGAACTGATTCATGCTCTAAATCAGTCAACCCACTACCAAAATAGACTAACTAATGAGAAGACTAATCAGTAGCTTCGTGTATTGCAATTATTTGCCAGTTGCTTATTTTATTAAGTAATTTGCTATTGAAGCTCAGTCAGGACTGATGAGGAAAGGGGAAATTGAATTAATACATGGTGAATACATTTCATTGTCCTATTTTTGTCTGGTTTAGAGTAGAATATATAAACTTGCATGACAATATTTTTTATATCAGACTGAAAAAGGAAAAGATAAATATGGCATGCATTACTGCTGAAGTAGATGCTAATTTGAATCAGTGCATGGTTAACACTCTGTTGACCAATTTAGGGGAAAAAATCACATTAAAGAATCAAAGTTAGCTATAAATCAAATAAATACAGATTCTTTACCCTCACGTAAGCACTCCTGGCACAGAGCAATCCTAAAGCTGATGTACTTGTCGATGGAAGGAGCATCCTACGTCAGTATTCCTCATTATTCCAGCTAATTCAAATGAGTTGTGCATTAACACAGCATTACTTAGAGCTGATATCATGTATATTGGGGGCTGGGAAAGATCATTCTCGGGAAGAACTGAGCAAGACTGTATTTCTTACTGAGTGATGTTTTGTCTTGCCCTGTGCCCATGTAAAACTCAGCATTATGAGATACTAATTTTGAGGAGGTCTCTGCCTGTTACCACAACAGAGTGAATAATCATCATAGTAACGATACTAACAGCAATAATATTCTAAAAATTATTCTAGATTTTGTTTGTTCATTTGTTTCTGAGCTAAACATGATAAATCCTTCGGAAATATTACCAGGTCTTTCTGTTACCTCAGGACTGTCAGATAGAGCAGCCTTTGTTTTCCTGGAGTTCATTACGGAAAACATTATAGCACCAACGGTCTTTGAATATAAATTGTTCAGCTGACCTTTCTCACAAGTTGAATGGCAGATCACTTCATGTTGAGCAGCAACAACTCATGTTCTGGTCACAATGAGGTTAGCTAAGCAAATTACTTTCCTGGGGGTGGGGTGTACGTTATTTTTGACACTGGGGGTTAGCACCTTTACACCAGTAGGAGTCTGTAGAGTGGATTTCTGTGAAATACAGTATGGAAATAGTTTCCTGCTTCAGGTATGAGGCATTCATGTATTCTTTGTTACCACATCCATTGGCAGAATGTTTCTGTAAAAGGTCATTGCATCAATGCTTGTGTTTTTGTATCACAGGCGATTTAGTAAAAATGAAACCAGTGTCCATATACGGTAATGCAGCCTAGTGCTCTTGGCATCTATTGCAAAATGTAATCAGGCAGTTCTGTGTGCACTCTTTGAAATATTCCTCAGTGGTATCATCTACATGACTGAATACAGATGCTCACAGAGGATCACACTGTATGTAAACTGTACACGTTGAACCTATTTGAAGACAAATTTACAAGCTTATGTAAGGGCTAGACATGATTTTGTCTCCTACGCTTACACATCCCAGGCATTATTCCCTCCCCATGATGGTTTGCACCACTTCAAAGAAGATGGCCCCAGAGAACACAGTTTGTGGAGAGGAATCCTAGTTTTCCACTCTGAGGCTAAACTGATGTCACACAGTGGGAATAAGAAGACAAAAGATCATCTTTAGGATTTGTTGTCTAGTCAAAACCAGTCTTTAATTCCAAAGGAGGTTATTTCTTCATCGACTTTGTAGCAGCAGCTGAAGTAGCAGAATTAAAACAACCTCAATCCCGCCAGCCTAACTTGTTGCCAGCAGAAACTGACCCGGTGTCAGTGTTCCAGTTTGCTCTGCTAGGTAGCTGGTAGGATGCAAAACCAATCCAGACGTGGCTGGGCATCAGCTACCAAACTACAATACAATTATTGTTTGTTTATTTTTAAACTAAAAATGGTTGAGAGACACATATTTTCCCCTTATTAAGACAGAACTTCGATGGCAGAATTCAGAAAAAGAACCCCACCCCAAAGGAAATTTTCTCATGATCAGTGAATTTGCTTACAAAAACTTTCAAGGGTGGAAGTAATTCCCAACAACGTAGCAAACTTTCGGTTGGAGCACCTATGCAGTAGAAGAAACCAGGGGAAAATCCTGGAGGAGCTCACGTCTTACTCTGCCAGTATAAACACAGGATGACCTGCTGACTTGGCATCTCATCTCGATTTGGGTTCAAAGCTTGAACTGGTGAAACCCAAGTGTAACAATTTTTGCAAACGTTGAGCTTGACAAACGGTTAGGGATATAAACGGAGTGTTTATGTTACTGTGCTGGTGCAGTGCCAGGGCCCCTCTCCAGCAAGTGCAGATGGGTGCCTGTGGGGTGGAGTGAAAATCAGGAGTCATGACAGCCTCTCATCAGATCCAGGTACAAATCTCAACAGTGCCAAGTGAGCTATCATATATTAAAAAACCAACCAAACAAACAGATATCTTAAAGAAAAAAAACCCCAACGACTGGGAAGGTTTTGTTGTTGCTGTTTTCGGTGGGAGAGCGCTGGCCCCTGGCTGTGCCGCCCTCCCGCTGCTGCAGGAGCAGCGCGCAGCTCGCTCCCCGCCACGGCGCCCCTGTGGCCGCCGAGCCCCGCTGCCGCAACCCCGTCCCCCCGACCCCGTGACCGCGCCGTTCCGGCTCCCGCCCGCCACCGCCCCGAGGCCCCGCGGTCCCCCCGGGCCGCTCCCGCCCTCTGGAGCGCCGAGGCCCGCGCCGGCCGCCGCGGGCGCTCGGTGGCTCCGGGCCCGATTGCACAGCCCTGAGCGAGGGCGGGGCCTCCCCGCCCACCCCCGCCGGCGGGCGGCAGCGGCGGCGGCCCGGCCGCACGTCCCCGCCGCCCCCCCGCGCCGGAGGAGGGCGGGCGGACGGACGGAGCCAGCGCCGCCGCCGCCGCCCCGCAGAGCGGCGCGGGAGCCTCGCGGCGAACCGAGCCAAGCCGAGCCGTGCCAGCCAGGTACCGCGGGCGGGCCGGGCCGGGCCGGGCCGGGCGGAGGGTGCCGGTCCTGCCCCCCAGCCGCCGGGGCAGGCGGGGAGTGGGCTCCCGAGGGGGCAAGGAGAGGGGCGCAGGGAGCCTCGGCGGCCGGCTGGGCGAGGAGCCGCCGGGCAGGGAGGAGGACGGGGATGACCGTGAACCAGCGGGGTGCCAGCCCCGCGGCGGGCGAGCCGGGATGCCCGGGCTCGGCACGGAGTGCGGGGGCACGGGCGGGCCGAGGGGCGCCGGGGGGCTCGCTGAGCGGCCGGGGCTGCCCGAGGCCTGCGCCTGGAAAGTGCTGGATCACCCCCGGAGCCGCCTGGGTGGCTGAGGCGGAGAAGCCGGCGCTAAAGCCGGCAGCCGGGCGGCTCCCGGGCTCCCTCGGCACAGCCCGTCCCGCCCCGGCCCGGCCCCCGGCGCTGCGGGGCAGGTCTCAGCCCCGGGAGCGGAGCGGAGCAAGGTCTCGCCGGGGCGGGGGGAGGGAAGCCGGGCACACGCGTGGGGCCGTCCGAGTGTCGCTGCCGGGATGTCACGGGGAGGGGCGGGAGGACAGCCGCCCCCGCGGGCTGGGGTGAGCCCGAGGGGCTGCGGGCGAGGGTGGATGTTCGCCTGGTGCCCGTCCATACAGCTCCTGGGACTGCAGGGAAGGATTTGGCGTTCACTTACACGGAGAGTACATGTTTTTAGGGGTCGTTTTTATATTTTCTTAGAAATCTTTTTAATTAAGAGTATTCTGGGGGAAGGGTGGCAGTATTTGGTAGCACAGTATATGCAAAAGTGTTATTGCAGGCTTTTGCAGTTTGAATTCTTGGCTGTCCAGGCAGGACAAGGAGCAACTCCACAGTGTATAACTGGTAAAAGACTTTGCACAGGGATGTGAAACCTGTAAAGTTGCGTTAGTGTTGACAGTTTGGAGTGAGGGAAAGAATAATAGATGTCTAAGTTTAGTTAGAGTAAAGTTTATTGAGATACAGGTGGAAGAATGATAGGAGGAAGGAAGATAAAGTTAAGGTGAGTTCAGCTTTGTGCTTCTATGAATGAAATTCTATATTTTTGAAAGATTGGATTAATTGTTTGTAATGTTTCTTTAAGTTTGTGTTTCGATTTAGTAGGATTAAATGTTTATAGTTGTGTCCACAATTGTACTAAACTTTTAGTTTAGTCTCATATGCCAGAAATATCTTCCTTGTCTTCAGAAATAGTCAGTATGTTTTTGTATTTTGCTACATGAGATGTGATATTCTTAATTCATGTGTGAAATAACAATTGAGGCCCAGAAGATAGATTACTTCTGGTTGTGTGCTGAATGAAGTTTGGGTTTCTTTTCCTGTTCCTGATGGTTTGACACAGTGAAAGGGAGGTGAGGGGAAAGAGGAAGCCAGTTTAATGTTACACTAAGTCTCTCAGTATATTGAAAACTTGTGCTTCATTCCTGAACAGAGGATTGCTTTTATTGTCAGTAAAATATGTCAGTTACTGACTACTTCATAATGCTGATGATCTTCTGTTTTAAAATTCAGAACATCCTAATGAGGCAGGAAGTTTCACAAAAGCATTTTCACAAAAGCTTTTTTGGATTGTGGCATATTTGTTCTATTCAGTTTTTACCTTTGCAGTTTTTACTGTTTTTTAAAGAAGCAGAACCTCAAAAATGACAAGAATTACGTTTGCATCTACACCACAAAGCAAAAAAAAAAATCAAGAAATCCCTATGCAGTTACATTTTTTTGAGCTGTTTTGGAGTTTTAATTGGAGAACAGCCATTTAAAACATCTAGAGAATCAACCATTGCAGTGAGGTATGTCAGTGATTTATTTCTGGATAGTGGTCTCTGACCTGCCAAACAAGTCTCCTGCAGAGTGTACACCTGTGAGGGCTTCTGCTGCTGCAGAATTTCTATGTTGGTATCGGTGCAGTTGAAGTCTATCATAGTACTATGATAGCTATAGTGGTTTTCAGGAAAAATAAGTATACTTTTCTGGGATTTCAAGAAACATTCAGCAAAAATGTCTCGTGGTTTAATTTGATTCTAAGCTAGACTGTATTCAGCATTTACCTTAATGATACTAAAATCAATCTGCACTTTGGATTATCCATATGCATATATATCACCTACTGTGAGTCAATTTAACATTTTAACAAAGAACTTAATTTCATGAAACTCCTGTCATTGTGACCAAAAAAACCCTGTCACTATACTCAGTTTGATATATTTTGTCTATGTTAGATAAACAATATCATCTACAACATTGTCAGGAATAAAGCTATGTTCAGAGATAAATTGAAATTATTGTTAGGATTTATGTGGATTTTTATACTCCTGTGGTTTTTATGTACTTACTTTGCTATCACACCAGCTTTCAAACCTGCAAAGAAATAAAACCAAAGCACTCTATTCATTTTTGTTCAGACCAAAGCTAGTTATTGTTTTTTTGAAGTTTAGTTAATTTTTTTTGGAAAAAAAATATCCTTTAAGCTCACTTTGTCAGAATCAGGCTTCCAGACATGATACTATTTTTCTAACTATTAGAAGCATTGGTTAATTATTTATATGCAGTTTGCCAGATTGCCTATAAATAAAATAATGCTCAGAGGTCCCTTTAATAGAGCCAAGTTTATCTTTTGACTGAAACCTTCAGAAATGAACCTAACTCTTACTCAAGAGTTATGAGCGCAAGGGGGGATGGAGTGTGCTGGTAGCGCCTGCTCTGAGGCTCAGGAAACGGCTGGTTGATATTTCTTGGTAACTGAAAGTAGCTGTTTCTTGGTTTCCTGGAACGGTTCTTCTCACGTGGAGATTTAAAGCGATGATAAGAAACATGAAAGCAAAGTATATGTACTTTTTAATGTGATGAATGAGCGTCTTCCAAAATCTGAGTTTTAAAAAATGTCCTGAATGCTTTGCATTGCTTCAGCAGCTATTGCATTTCCAGGCACATTTTTTTTCCAGGGTGTTTTTTCTTTAGTTATGTCAAGCTTTGTCCTCAAAACTTCACAGAAATAATTCAGCATTCCTAGAAGACATTGTCTTCTCATTTCTTTCACACTTCAGCAAATGTATATTGTGTTGTAGTTCTTATTAATGTCACCATTATGTATGAGGGTTGTGGGTGGTCACATTCTTTGTGCGAATATTTTTAAAACTAGCAAGCCCAGAACAAGGATTCTGATAGATTTCACTTAGATCTTTGTTGCCTTTAAGCTTTGTTGCTTTTTCAGATACAGGGCGATTCTTCTGAAACTTGAAAATCAATAACATTTGCTGAGCATTTTTCCAGGAAAGCCAGTCATTTGGAACTATTCCTGTGGGACTAAACAAGTACTTTGTGTGAGCATCATTGTTCACAAAACATCAAAATACAGCCCTTTTGTTTTTCAACAAAGATGAAAGTAGCTGAGAAACTAATAGGAATTCTGTTTGGGCTGCCTGATATTTGTTCTGTAGCACAGAGTGAAATGCTGTGTGAATATGGCAAGACCTGCATGGAAGGTGCAGTATATGAAGATGCACTTGGATTACATCTTTAACAAGTACCTGCGCAAATGCTGCCAAATTTTCAATGATAAAATAGATGCATAGTTTTCCTGAGGCAAATTGCTTAATCCGGAACACTGTTAAGCAAAGAGCCTGAAAGAAAGGGTTCTTGTTTCAACAGCTATGATTTCAGAATCATGTTTCTAAGCTGGATAATTGCATGCAAAAATATAATGTAAGTGGAAGTTGTCCCAATCTGAAATCTTCCACAGTAATTAGAGGAAATGGATGGTTGTGTAATAATCTGTTATTTTTTATTGCTTATAGTCAAACAGATTCTTCATTGCTTTTTGCTCTTTGGGGTAAGTATGTGATGCAAGTGTGTACATATTTTTATTTAAAAAGGAAGATAGCTTTATTTGTGAGTGGAATTGAATCCCTTCATAACACAGAGTATGCAATAAAACAAACAAGTACTCAACTGTCAGATTTACTATCTGGTGTGTTTTTCATGTGCTAGGGCACTTAAAATCTGATATTAAGAGTTACAGTTCTGCTTGATTTAAGTCTTAAAATCTTGGACCTTCTTCTCCGTGGCCTGATGCTGTTTTTCTGTGCGCACTGGGTTGTGTCGTCGTGATGACTTTCTCTCATGGCCTGTTCTTGCAAACTGCTGTCGAACATCACAGTCAGTCCCACCTTCTCTGTGCTTGGCTTCAAATTTCCCCCCTGCTGACCACTATAACATAACACTGCAAAATACCTGGATTCTTATGGCATTATATTAATTTTGGATGAAAAGCAATCAAGTCTAGTTGGTGTCAAGGAGTAATTTGGTCCAAATTGATGCAACTGATCACTGATAAACTGAAGCATGTCTGTGTTTGCAATGGAAGACTGGGCTCTGGTTTCATAACCTTTTCATAGTCTTCCTCATCGAGGGTTTAATCAGTTCAACATACTAATGCTAAAGACGCAAGCAGTCTTCAGGGGAGTTAACTTTTTCTTCCCCTCTCTCTCTCTTTTTTTTCCTCTCCTTCCCTTGGTGTCTTGGTGCTGAAATGCCCCTAATTTCCTTGTATGTTTTATTTGAAACTACATGCAAGAAAGCAGTGAAAGGGCACATGAAATTGTCAGCTTTTTTTTCAAGCTGGGATTTTAGTTCTCGACACCGAAATAATCAGAGTTTATTTCTTATTAAATTATTAAGAGTCTGTCATTGTAGTCTATGGAAATCAGATTATTTCTGTGTGCGCTATAAATTCTAGCTACGTTACAGCTGAAGATAACTCAATCCTTCCTTCCCTGGGCAATCGGATCTTGCTTTTGAAGTTGCTGGGAGTTTGATCTTGCACTTTTTGCCTTTCGCAGACCTCCCTGCCTCCTTATGTTTGCCTACTACCATAAATGGCACATGGTAACCGTTGGACTTTGGTTTATGTTTCGTTCATTAATAGCTGAATTTGGCTGGTGCTTTAGGGTGTTTTTTCGGCCCAGCATGCAAAAACAGCATCATACTCTGTTTCTCGTGTCAGAAATAAGCCCAAGGGAGCTGGGCAGGAGCTTTGTTTATGTTTGGGAGATGCTCCAAACAGGTACGCGCGAGGGCCTAACACAGGCCTGCGCATCGACCGGCTTGGCCTGCAGTCCGCTCAGCCGCACGGGTAATGATCATCCCATTAAACTTTTAAAACAGTGCTGCAGGAGTAACATTGATCTCAACTGTTAATGACTAGGACTAAACGTGTCAGGCTGGAAGGCTTTCTCTTAAATGTATTTGTTAGATAGATGATAATAAATATTGCTTTCTGAGGGGAAAAAAACCTATGAATTTGAAGTCAGTTAAAATACCACTGCGATGCAGTGAAGGACAACTTGAAGCTAGTCAATGTGCTTCAGCTCTGTTTTTCAGCAGTATGACGGTTATGGCTATGATCGTGTAGTCAGTCCAATGGCAGCTGTTATGAAAACACTGGTAGTTATTACTGGTAACTTTTAAATCTTACTCATTTTTACTATTACTCATTTTTACTATTACTCATTACTGGCAATGAGTGACAGTGGTCATTTCTTAGAAGAATAATGTCCTTTTTACTTCTCTGCTAGACTAGTGTTTGGTACAAAATTGAACCCACAGGTTTATTATGTTTATGCTTTGTAACAGATTTAATACAGGATCATTTTAATACTTGTGAAATTAGAAAAATATTAATAATTATTTTTAGTGTAAGTTATAGGACACTTTCTTTTCTTCCCTGCATAGTAGATGTAGAGGAGCTAGGTCCTCAGCTAGATTGTATACTAGATCCTCATCTCGGTATCATGCTCAGACATCTTGGGTTGGTCTGATTTCTGTTCGAGCAGCACTTGTTCCTTGCAAAGAGAGACAAACTGCTGGAACAACAGGAGATCAAATGTGAGAAATCTTAAAAGAAAATACGTGTCTAAGTACATACTTGATCTGTGTAGCAGTTTCCATTACTCGTGTTGATCTTTCTTGAAATGATAAGTCATAATTTAAAGGCTTAATTTTTTTAGTGGGAGATCAGTTAGGAGTCTGCTTTATTGCAGATTACTTTTTTTTTTTTTTTGAAGACACAAAATATGCTGTGAAGTGGAAGGAAGGGGAAAAGTAAAATTCTTTAAGTTACCACTACTGCTCATAGCTTTCCATTTGTTATGTATTAATTTTTGTCTTAGGCTTCCATATGAAAGAAATACAAGTCTATGGGCTGTTTGCCTCAGCTTTTAAAGCCTGAGAAGATTGGCTATCTCAGAACAAACTTAATACATGTAACAGATCTGTTTTGAATTTCATCCTTTTTTTTGGCTCTGCTATACCTTTGTCACGGGTGATCTGTTGGTTCTCGTATTTTAAAGCCAGTTGCTAAAGGCAGCTATCCAGATCAGTCTTACCCTGGTTCAGTCACCTTTTATTTATTTTTTTTAAAATTTTTTTAAAGATAAGCCACAAAGAGAAAAAAAGGACTTGTAGTTATCAGGACTTTTGAAACTCAATTGCTATTGCCTTTTAATGCTTGATTCACCTTATATTCCTTTCAATTTACAGGGCGGCATTCCATACAGTGCTTGTTCTAAGAGCTTTTCTCAGCTCTTTTCTAATCAGTCTTGAACAATTCTGCTTGCCAAATTGGCAGTTGGCAAATGAAGAATTTTTCATCAGTAATAAGTAGGAACAACTTCTGTCTTGTCCAATAAATCTTTGTGACAGTTTTGTAGCATAGTATAAATGTAAAATAAACCTGCCTCATAGGAAAAAAAGACGGATTTTTTTTTTTGTCTGCTCTTGTAGCACTGATGGGAAAGTAAATCTTGCAATTACTTCAGTTATCTAAAGACAAAACCAGAAGGATGGTGTGGTGTGCTAGCTAGGAAATTCAGATTTTTATCAGCCACATATGCCTTATCATTTTTTGTTGATGGCATAGTATGTGTTTCATTCAATGAAATTTCACATTTATTTTTCCAGGTTTCTTTTTCAGATTGAGAAGGATCAAAATCCTAACATCAGGGGAAAGGGACTTTCAAATAATTCAACATTTTTAAACACGGGCGTCACGTAGATTTGGATGCATCTTTAGGTGCTTAGCTTGTACTTGCATTTACCGGTGTGTGAGGATGTTCAAGACCCTGTAATACCCGCAACAACTGGCGTCACATTTGGTCTTTGACCTTGCTTGCCCAGCCCACCCTGTGGCTCTGCCTTGCCTCTCATTAGAACAGACAGAGCTAAACCCGTGTCTGGTCTGTATGCGTTTAGGTTTGGTGTTTCCTTCTGCACTTTGAAATTGCCCAGTAACATCTTAGCACGCATAGCAAGGACATATTTAATATTAATCAAACCCAGTGCATCCCCGCGTTCTGTCCTTGTGCTGCTTTGAAGAGCCTTGCAAGCACCGTGCCTTTTGTGCTGCTCTCCAGTCTGACTGCAAAACCAACATGCTGCAGTAAAAACCTGATTCCTTACATTCTTTTCTTCTCACAAGGTTGTATGCCTGTGGCCTTTTTTATTATTATTTTTGAAGCTTCATAAATTTCTCTGGTGTGCAGGTTTACAGCTCATTAAAGGGAGTCTTAGTAGGTGTTTGGGATAAGTGTTTTCGATAGGATGGAGAGTGTGCTGTTTCGTATGTAGCTTCATGAAACCAAGGTTTGTTTGTTGGCCAGCACTGGAAAGATCAGGTCTGTGATTGTTTGTTTGTTTGTTGGTTGGTTGGTTTTTTGTTGTTGTTGTGTTTTTCTGGGTGTTTAGTTTTCAGTTTCTACAAAACTAAATCTTGCATAATGAACAATCAGCCTGTGTAATTCAGAACTGATAGTCTTTCCTCTGAGAAATGCTTCTCTTTCTAGCCATGTTAGTTAGCAGGTGTTCATTATAAAGATCAGCAACTACACCATAACGCTTTTCTTTTTAAATTTAGACTACAAAATTCCTAAAAAAAACCCCTCATTTCCAGTTGATTTTTGCAAATATGTGCTTGTTTAATAGAAGTATCACATATAAAGAAACACGTTATGATAATAACTTCAGTGGAACAACATAAACTTTTACTTTGACTGACATTAACAGAAGAAGAAATGTCAGCAGTGTGAGTTCTGGGCAGGATAGCAACAACATGTAGACGGTGCCCAGGTTGGAGGGGGTCCTAACAGGTGTGGGGTTTTTTTGTGTGGTGTTTTTGTTTGGTTTTTTTTTTTTCACAGAACGTTAGGGATTGGAAGAGACCTCGATAGATCATCTAGTCCAATCCCCCTGCCGGAGCAGGAACACCTAGACGAGGTTACACAGGAAGGTGTCCAGGCGGGTTTTGAATGTCTCCAGAGAAGGAGACTCCACAACCTCCCTGGGCAGCCTGTTCCAATGCTCTGTCACTCTCACTGCGAAGAAGTTTCTTCTCATATTTAAATGGTACCTCCTGTGTTCCAGTTTGTACCCATTGCCCTTTGTCCTATCATAGGTTGTCACCGAGAAGAGCTTGGCTGCGTCCTCGTGACACTCACCCTTTATATATTTATAAACATTGATGGGGTCACCCCTCAGTCTCCTCTTGTCCAAGCTAAAGAGACCCAGCTCCCTCAGCCTTTCCTCACAAGGGAGATGCTCCACTCCCTTCATCGTCTTTGTGGCCCTGTGCTGGACTCTCTCCAGCAGTCCCCCGTCCTTCTTGAACTGAGGGGCCAGAACTGGACACAATATTCCAGATGCGGTCTCCCCAGGGCAGAGTAGAGGGGAAGGAGAACCTCTCTGGACCTACTAACCACCCCCCTTCTAATACACCCCAGGATGCCAGTGGCCTCCTTGGCCACAAGGGCACAGTGCTGGCTCGTGGTCATCCTGCTGTCCACCAGGACCCCCAGGTCCCTTTCCCCTACAGTGCTCTCTGACAGGTCGTTCCGCAAGTTTTTGTCCAGCCTTTCGCTCAAAGAAGGATTTAACTGTGAGTTCAGACCAGGTTGCATAGAGTTTTGTCCAGCCTGGTCTTAGAAACCCCTGAGGGTGTTCTGCAGCCTCTCAGCATCTGTCCTAGTGGCCGCTAATCCTTATGCTGCTTGTTTTCTGTTCAGTTGGAACCTTCCCCGTTTCTAATTACGATACTTCTGGTATTATTCCCTCCCGTACACTTCAGTAAAGGACCTGTCTTTGTCTCGTTGGTTCTCTGTCCTTGTGAGGGTTGCTCTTAGGTCCCCCTGGGCCTTCTCTTTGCCAGGCTGAACGCTGGTTCCCCAGCGTGACAGCAGTTTAGATTACTTTGAAATCTACGTGTACTTTTAATCCGCTCCCAACTTCATTGTTTTAAAGTCTGCTTGAAAACTGATTGCTTTTGAAATAGCATGCAACCTGTATTTCATGTCCTGCCAGACGAAGTTCAAGTTGAATGGAGTTTAAAAGGAAAGTTTTCGCCCATTGATTCTAATATTAAAATTATGTCTGGGAGCTGGGAGAACGGACTGATAATCCTCATGTCTTTTTGTATCAGTAGTATTGTACACGAATGTTTCAAAACAGTTGAGTCACCTTTGCCAGCTCTGCTGGTTGTTGATTTAGACATGAATGCTCTTGTATTCTTATGACTTAATGACAAGGACATGGTCATTCGTGACAGCATTCCAGATTAATATAATAAATATTTTCCACCTATGCTTTTTTAGATACATCAAGTCAGATGAAGGCACTGAAATCATCATCCTAGAAAATAACGATGCTATTATGCTGTCTGAGCTTAATTTTTTTGTTTGTTTTAGAATTAATCTGAATTAACAAGACACAAATAAGAAAGGTGGTTTCTGTAGTTAAATGAATCAAATTGCATGGTGAATATGATGAGTCGGCCGAATTCGAATGCAATATATAAGCAGCCAATAATATTTATGGAACTTAGTGCCTTTTGGTGACCTATTAGCTAATAAAAATTGTCAGTATGGCAGAATTTGGAATTCTTGGGTTTTCTTGTAGAACAGACACTTGTATTTCACGTGCTTTTTAAAAGTTGATTTTTGTGTTAACTGTTTTCCTAGAAAATCAAGCTCTTGACATCCTTTGTCTAAGAACCTGGAGCAGCAGAGAGACAGTTTTTACAATGAGGAGAAATTATCTGCTGGGTAAGTTAAGTGACAATGAACTGTGATCTTTTCAGCTGGGGAAAACAGGGATGAGTTGTAATCCTCAGCTCTGTACGTATGTGGAATCAGTTGCTGTGGTAGTAGGTGATTTAGATGTACTGGACATTGGGACAGGCCTTGGGTGAGGTACAAAGGAGGGTTTGTGACCTGTTCATGTAATTTCCATGCTGAGCAGTGATGAAACTCTACTCAAATATTCAATGACATATGTAATCCTACTTTTTTGTATGTTTCAGAAAATGTGAGGATAGAGTTGAGTTCTGTGAGTGTTCTAAGAGTGAGGAAACTGGTAAATTGTGAACATCTGTTGTACCTAGGCAGGTTAAATACATATAGGTATACTTAGGTATGTATATTTATCCTCGGTTGCCATTTTACAGTGTGGTGCCTTGTCAGCCTGTCTGGGATTTCATGTACATTTGAAGTGACCATTCATTATAGTAAATTAGATGTGACTGATTTCCTCTGTGAGTAAATTTTACATAAAATCGTATAGAAAGTAGTAAAGATAACCTTCTGCTGTGCAGTTGATGACAATCCGAGTACTGAATTATTTACCATTGCTTTGTATTGCACATTTACTGTTTGAGGGATCATTTTACACTATAATATTGTTACTGCACAGGAAAAAAATGTGTGTTCAGCAACCTCAGTGACCTCTAGAAAGGGTAATTTGTTTGGGAGTTTAAATTACAGTCGACATTTTACCAGAATCTCCTTGACTATTTTTGTTTGCAAAGCATACAGAATATTATATTTTGTAGTTTGAGGCTATATGACATTTAAATAGTGGGGCAATGCTTCTAGTTATGAATATCGACAATGTGGAAATTCCCAAACCAGTCTGAGATACATAAGTAAAATATAGTTTTTGAAACATCCTTTTTTTCAGGTGTGTGTTGTTTTGTCTGTTTTTTTGTTGTTGTTTGGGTTGTTTTCTGTTTGGTTGGTTGGTTTGGTTTTTGTTGTTTGTTTTTTTTTTTTTTTGGTGGTTTTTTTAAAGCATTAGAGGTTTGTTCAGTAATTAAGTTCTGTTTTTTATTTATGCCTTGCTTGGCATTGAAAATAGATAAAGTGTTTGAATAAGATGTTGGCATTTCTATTTGTGAATGCACTTAACATGAGTTTGCTAGGTGTAGGTTACTGCTATTGCTGCACTTAATTCTGGGTTGCAAAAGTCATTATGTTTGGGGGCACATGATCATTACTTTCAGGTATACACATGATCAAGTACTAGTAAACCTCGCTCATGCAAAACAAGATGAAGAAAAAATAGCTCAGTGAGAATCCCTCTTATTTTTCTGAAGTATATTTAACTTTAATTCATAATGACATCAATGCCATTATCTAATTTCCAAAACCATTAAGTATTACTAAAGCCACCTAAATAAAACTACTGTGTTTATTTTTTAATATTAAGTTTTCTTTTGAAAGTTTAGTATTAATAAAGTCAAGCGTAAGTATAATATGACTGCTGACTTGCTAGTAATTTTTTCTTTTTCCTTTTTCCGTTTAGGTGTTTAAACTTCTGACTCAGTCACCATATATACATATATATATATTTTTTTTTTTTCATTATTCTACGGTATTTGAAGAAAATTTCAAGGAATGGAGTTAGCTCACAGTTTGCTCCTTAATGAAGAAGCGTATAACCAGCTTGGTGAATTTCAAAAAGCAGAGTTCATTTTTGAATGGTTACAGTTTTTGGAAAAACTTTTACCAGTGACTAGCAGAGTAAGTATAATGAGACTTGACAAGAAAAGCATGTTATAGAGCTATTTCCCTCTGTCTTTTTTGTTATTTTGTTTAAAAACAAAGAGCAGTTTTCAGTTTCATTTGCTTCATGTCTTTTATGTACACACAATGAAAGCAGTATTAGCAGCAAATTTCTAAAAGTTACAGGTTTTTGGTCACAGTCTTTCAAGGGACAGAGCCACTTATCCAATGAAAGGTATTCAAGAAATAAGCATTAAGTGATTTTTTTTTTTTTAATTTATTATTTTTTAACTCAAATTATTACTGCAAGGTTTTGCGTCCTGATGATGAAGAACGGCAGTCATCCTTCCACCTAGCATGGCAAATTATTTGTTTGTGCTCTAGCAAGCAAGAATGTAACAACTTTCTCTTTGCTTTATATTTTCCTAATCATGTTTCCAGCCAGCTGTTCAATTGTTTTGTTCACTGTTTAATGTATATTAAATAACATACGTGGGTAGTGAACAGTAAACCAACCTAGATAATGCTATGAAGAGTTATGTTATTTGTGTTAAAATATGTAAATGGAATACAGAGCCAGGCTCTTTATTTTTTTTTTAAAGAGGATTTAAAAATTGAGAAGACTAAAATACATTATTATCTGAAGGGAAGTTTTTTCCATTCTAATGCTCAACTTCTTGAAATTCTGCTGAAGTTCTTCTTTACTACTTAAATTACCATATTTCTACAAATTGTTTTATTTTAAAATGGGCATAAAAGAAGCAAGAAATGGCAATTTTGTTTTAGCCAGATATAATGATTCAAGTGCCGTGGGGAAAATACTCCTGAAATGCTACTAGAAATAATTATGCTCTGAAAAATGTGTTTTTAAAAAAACAAGAATAGAATAATCATGTATTTGAGATGGCTATAAGTAGAAAGGTGCAATAAAATGTTCATTTTTAATTAAGAATGTCAGATTATCAGAATGGTAATACTGAAAAGTAAAGAGAATTAGCATTAATTATCTTTAACTTTTAAATTTAACTGAAATATAACTGGTTACTGATTTTTATTTCCAGGCTGATATAAGGGAAAACCAGAAGATACTGGTTGAACAGTTGACTTCTTTATTAAACAATTCACCAGGACCTCCTACCAGACGGCTTGTTGCCAAGAATTTAGCTGTACTTTATAGCACTGGAGACACTTTTTCTGTTTACCAAACAATTGACAAATGCAATGAACTCATTCGGAGTAAAGATGATTCACCAAGTTATCTGCCTACGAAACTGTAAGTATCTTTTTTAACCCCAAACTTCGAATGCAGTAATAACAAGAGAGACAGATTTACACGCTGAGAATTTAATGTAGCAGAGCGTATGCGCCCTCGTTTCTGCCCATTGAAGCTTGTACCATATGACACACAGAATTTGGGAGCCTCCCTGATTAGTATCGTTATTGTGGGTGTATCCATCTGTAAAAGTAATTTTTTCTTTGGTATTACATCTCCAACATTTTTAGACTTGAGTATTACACAGAGAAACTGAATTGATCTGAAACCTGAAACAAAATTCAAATTGCTTCCTTCCCTCTAGGTATTATAACAATTTTATTTTAATCCTTTAATATATGCTGCCTTGAGAGCAAAATTATGAGTGGTTAAGTAATTGGGTAGCATTTTATGTGTTCCTTTCTGTGTCTTTACTGGAAAGGTTTGAGTAAGAAGTTCAGTTGCATGTTGGGGAGGGAAGTCTGGTCAGTGCTTTACAACCTAAATTGCCCTTGAAAATTTAATAAGCTTAAAATATATTTTTCCTCCTTATTTAGAAGTTTCTTGTTATGATTCACATAAATATAAAGTCAATCGTATTAAAATGCTTTAAAAACACATTACCTTTGAAGCATTTAACGCAGAGGCAATTTGGTGATGGATGCGAGTCTGTGTAGGTTGTGTATCTTAGAACAAAATTTGCCCTAGCTAGCTAGTATTTGCTGGATCCACTGGAAATAAATTCCTTGAGTGATTTGAAAGCTAAGCCAAATTAATTTATTTAGGACTGTAGGAATGCTAAACTTGTTGCTGTCAGTCAGAACTGTAATGACCATAGTATACTTTATTGTAATAGGGTAAACTGAGGCTGGGTTTTGGTTTGTGTTTTTGTTCAAGTGAGGGGACAAAAGCAGCTTGCAATACATATTGCTATATTGAGGAAACCTTGCTTTACAGCAAGTCAAACAAATGCTGCTTGTTACAAAAAAGTTGAAGAAAACTTTTCATATGTAACTTATGACAGATCATAAAACAAAGAATGTGGTAGTATGGGGATTGTATGTGTGCAACAGGAAGCAAGAGGGTAGAAGGCAGTTGATGATCTCCAGCCAGGCAATTGAAAATCAGAATACCAGCAATGGATAACAGAGGTGTTTGAAAAACAAAGAGCAGGTAAATATACTGCTGAGTATAGTAAAGCAGTACAGTAAAGCAGAAGTACAACTCCAGGTGCAAAACACAGTTATTGAGTACAATTCTTAATCCAGCTGGGAAACCAGATATAGTTAGTTAGAAACACCTGAACTGTTTGTAACTAACAGCCTAGAGCCTAGCCAAAGAACAGAGAAATGTCTACTGTTATTGCAGGACGCGAAAACAGATCTTAAGGTGCAGAAATATTATGAATAACCTTTGTTTCTGAAACAATGCACATCTTTCACCATGGTGAAGAAAATTAAAGGTGGAGATAGTAAAATATCATTGTGCATTAATGATACAGTATACAAAGCAGAGCAGAATCTGTCTTCCAACTTTACTGCACATGCTCATCCTGTTTTTGACAACCCATGTGAAGTTTCCTGAAAACAGATTTTTGCAAGGAATCAGTTCTGTTTTCCAATATCATAATATTTTTCTTTTTGTTTCCCTCATGTTCCAATTGACTTCTTGTGCAGTCTTTTGAGTTAAGAATAAGTTTGCTATAAAGGGTCTTAGTCCTGCAAAGTAAATTACTGCTACACCACTGGCTCCTCAGCAGTGCATTAACGTTATAGGCGAGTGGTAGTGTGGGATGGAGTTGTGCGGGTCTCCCCTGCTTCAGCTGCAAGATGCGGCACTGGGGGGAGTGGGACGATGTCAGGACAGCAAGGAGGGATGGTGGAGTCCATGGGCAGCAAGGCAGAAATGACAAAGACAGAACTGACAGATACCCAGATATCCAGACTCAGAAGGCTGAGAAGTAGCTGGAGGAGTGAGGAAGAGGTGCCAGTGTACAGAATCCTGCTGGGTATGGAAGCAGGAGTGAGGAGAGGAAATAAGAGATTAAGTGGAGAAAAGGGGAATGGTAACGTGGTGTACTTCAAAAAAGGCTTGAAAAAGGGATCTCTTGTAGTACTGACACTGAAACAGCAGGCTACAGAAAAATGATTGGAACTACAGAACTCTTTATTGAGTAAAATCTTTCATCTCGCGCTGCACATACTTAGAATACTTGGTGTTCAGTGACAAAGACTGCTTTTTTCTTTTTTTTTTTTTTCTTTTTAAATCTTGATTAAAGTGTTGTCTCTATTTGTCTTCTGTCCTTCTTTAGCATACATGTCCATGTTGTCTGGTAGCAACACTTCACCATCATTGTTCACAATGTGTTGATTCAGCTGGAAACTCATTTAAAGAAAGTTTCTAGTGAATTGTTCTCTTACCTTATAAATTAAACTTTTTATTCTTTCATGTAGGCAGAATGTGGAAATGTTGTAGGCAAGCATTTTAAAAAGAACCTTATGTGCTTGTCTTCTACTAAAATTGAGTGTGTGTGAATGCTGTATCAGATCAGATAAACAGGTTATGTAGTGTGAATACCGCTTATTACTTTACTTTGAGTTACAAAGTTTTAAAAATATCCACTAGGGCTGCTTTTAAACCATAAGCATTTTGAAAACATTTGGCCGGTCAGCAAACTTTCATAGCTGATCTCAGTGCTATTTCACCACATGTTTAAGTATTTTAGTTCTGCATTTTTGTTGGTACTTCTCCAACTACAATCGCTAAGGCCAAATTTCAGAGATAACAAGTTAAATGTATCCTATATAGAGCTGTATATCCAAATGGAGGTGTGCTGCCAGGGAGGAAAAAACACGGGCAGAGTGTCTTTTTCCCTGCAAAACCCATATAAATTTACAGGCTTCCTTGGAAACTGCTGGCTGTTGCTTGTGATTTGACAAATAAAGTGACTCAATATTTAATGCAGTTTGGACTTAGAGAAGAAACATTTGTGGAAAAAAGTAGACCACTAGAGTCATGATACATTCCTGGAAAGCAGCCAGAAGAGCTTCCTAAGTCCCGTGCTTTGAACTTTTATAGAAACTTAAATATTGATGTGCAGAAGTAGCTGGATTCTCATCATTAGGTTACTAGATGTTACTCCTCAACAAATATTGCCACTTTGTTGCTAGAAATCGCTGTTCAACAGTGATGGATTGACTCTTTCCTACAACACTGAAGTCCATGACAGCACAGCCAACTGTGTAGGAGTGTTTGCAGGTTATACCATCATGTAATAAGGTAGTTCTGCTTTGGGGTTTTTTTGGTACATATTTGTTAAATATTCCTTCTTTGGATTATGATGTGGAATATACACTATTTAGTCTTGAAGCTAATTAAAAAGAGTATCTGTGACCATCAGATGATCAATTTAGTAGTAAGATGGTGCAATTTTAATTTTATGCCCAGCTATGCCATGAACAAAATTAGAATCCAAACTGTTGGCGTGTACTGAGTTGCATAAAAGCAATAATGAAAAATGTTGCTTTAAGGAAAATAGGATTTTGGTATAAGAGGTAATGAATATCAGTTTGTTTTCCTTACTGTGCTTTTTCATTTAGGGAATTACTGTTAATATTAAATGCATTCTTCTAATTAAGTATGTATTTAGTATGATATTTTAAAATTCTTTATGTGAAAGTTGAATTCAGTTGGGGAATAAGTAAAATGTTGTTTTCTTGAAGGGACTGCTGAGCAACATCACTGCATATTTAAGTAGGTCTGGCCAAAGAGCTGAAAGCTGATCAAAGATGTAACTTCTTTTTTCCTTGTATTTATAAAATTAATTGGTTTAGTTATAGGTGTGTCAATATAAAACCAAAATGTTTTCCTTAATTAAGTATTCAAAGGAAAACACTCTTTAATTAAGCAACTATTTATTTGTTTATTTTTCTCAATGTTTAGCAATTTTTACTTTTGCTAAAGGAGTTGCCAATGAGCACACAGACTCCAGTTGTCACATACTTCACCTGGAAACTAAATTCAGAATCTGTGTGCTGTGAAAAGGACATAGGCTTATACTTTTATTTCCTTCAAGGTGATTGATTATTCCGTATTATATATAAATGGCAGAATTTTAATTACTAGACAATTTACACTCTACTATTGATCATCGGGTTGTAAATAAACCTGTCCCTGGCTGGTTCTAACAGCATCTGCTGTAGCACAGTGCCATAGACTACATAATGCAGGGCATGATTAGTTAGAGATTAATGTTAAGTTTTAAAGGTGGATATGAAAATTGTATTCCTATTGTAAAATTTATTGGAAGATTGTATTACCTGAATTCTTGTATTATCCAAATTATTTTCCCAACCCTTGTATCTGCATTTCTCCTAGAACATACGTGCCCCACACAGACTTTTTTTTTTTTCCTTTTGATAATCCACTTACATTTTTGGGACATTCTATTTAGTTATTTTGTTGTTTGCCCATTGATTACATTAGTCGTCTTAATCCCTTTCATCTGTTACTGCATTCATTTTCACGCGTCTTTGGATTTGCTTTTGTTTTAGTGCTGCGGTGGTATGCTTGGGCTATTTATACAAAAAATTGGGAAGAATTTTGGGAAACAGTTTTACTGACACCGTTGGGAATGTACTTAAAGCAATGAAGAATGCAGAGGTATTGGAACAGCATGTTTAAAAAATGACTGGAAAAATAATAGGATGTTTACTGTTGGTAGCTGGACCAATGAATAGGAGAAAGTGCATGATACGAAAATATGAAAAAATTGTGGAAAGTCATAGGATACAGATCAATGTCTAAATTCCGAATAATTACTAGAGAGTTAATGGATTATGGCTTTAAAAGGATGAATCATAGCTATTCTCAAGCTGGTTTCATGAAAGAACTTGATAAACTAGAAAATCTAATTGCCTTATTCATGAGAATATTTTTGCTCCAGCTTATACTTCACGTTTTGAGTTTTAAACTGCTAATGAATACTTTCCAGTAGAACACAGAATTGCTGTTTTCACTTGCTTACAGTGTTACAGTGCAAGTTATCTGCTTTAACTCACTTCCGCATAAAAAGATCTCTAGAAGTCTAAAAGCCCCAAACCATTGCTTACCTATTTCGGTAGCTGGCATTTTATATTTCCAAAGAGCTTAGGGTTACAAAACTTCAACATTTCTCTTTTTCGTTTTTCAGTCTCAAGGTCGTTACGAAATCATGCTTAGTTTGCAAAATATATTAAATGGTTTAGGAGCTGCTGCTATCCCCTGTCATAGAGATATTTACAAAGCTGCCCGATCATGTTTGACAGATCGATCCATGGCAGTCCGCTGTGCTGCTGCAAAGGTAAAGTGCTCTAATAGCTGTTTTTATTAAGTAAGCTCCTTAAATAAAATTCTCTTTTAATGGATGGTCAACACAGCAGTAAATACATAAATTGCTTATCTTTATTTCTTTGTTGCCTTGGCAGCAAAAATTCAAGTCATTTTAGTATGAACCTGTGTATTATGTAACAAGCTAAAATTCGTACTGAGTGCTTTTCCACATCAAAAGATATTTATTTCCCTTTTTTGTCTAGTGTCTTCTTGAACTTCAGAATGAAGCTGTATTTATGTGGAGTACAGACCTGGATAGCGTTGTGACCTTGTGTTTTAAATCCTTTGAAGGTTCCAATTATGATGTACGATTAGCAGTTTCAAAACTTTTAGGCTCAGTATTGGCTAGAGCTCTAACATCAAAACAGACAACAGGTAAAGTATGTACTTTGTTTGCTGACTCCTCATCTGTAAAAATCTGTCAGATGATCAGAAACTCTCAAGTTCTGCTGAAGCTTGGACTAAAAATCACAATGTAAACTCCATCTGGCTGCGTGTATCTCCAGTTTGGTCTTTTTTGTAACATTTTTCTTGTGAAGTGCCATGTTTTGTTGTGTTAACCCATTCACATATGTATTTATAAAATCATAAACAAGGAAAAGTTTTTGATAAAACTAGTTGGCTTTGTCACAAGATTGTTATCGTATGGAGAGAAATTAGTAGCCTTGAGAATTTAAAGGCAAAGTTAATTTCAGTAGTGTAGAAAACACTAAGATTTTAAGGGAGTGTCTTTTTGTCAAACTAAAGAGTTAAGAATATCTCTTCAAGCTGTTTTTCCACAATCATCAGAACCACCTTTGGAATGTCTAGCAGTACAAATGTGACCAGAAGCAGAAATGAGCATGCAGTTTGGTTGACTCGACAGAGTATGTAACCATTTTTGCTGACAGACTTGATCCAACTGAAGCATCCTGGCACAAAATTAACATCTCAAATCTTTCATGTCATTCCAGCTGGACATTTTCAGTCCAATCATAGGAGTCCAAAGCTAAATATTTAACCATAATCTAAATGAAATACAACAGGATGCCGAGATTTGTTTTGCTTTTAATGGCATCACAGAAGATCTTCAGTGCAACAAGCAGCAAATGACAAAATTATATGCCTTTAAGCCCAGCTAACTGCCTTTCAAAATTCTTGAGGCTGTGTGTTTGCATTGGAGACTCTGAAGTTTTGATTTATGAAGTATTTTTTGAAGAATCGCTTTCACAGAATCACAGAATCACAGAATGTTAGGGATTGGAAGGGACCTCAAAAGATCATCTAGTCCAATCCCCCTGCCAGAGCAGGAAAACTTAGGTGAGGTTACACAGGAAGGTGTCCAGGCGGGTTTTGAATGTCTCCAGAGAAGGAGAATCCACAACCCCCCTGGGCAGCCTGTTCCAGTGCTCTGTCACCCTCACTGAGAAGAAGTTTCTTCTCACATTTAAGTGGAACCTCTTGTGTTCCAGCTTGAACCCATTACCCCTTGTCTTACTGTTGGTTGTCACTGAGAAGAGCCTGGCTCCATCCTCGTGACACCCACCCTTTATATATTTATAAACATTAATGAGGTCACCCCTCAGTCTCCTCTTCTGCAAGCTAAAGAGCCCCAGCTCCCTCAGCCTTTCCTCATAAGGGAGATGCTCCACTCCCTTAATCATCTTTGTGGCCCTGCGCTGGACTCTCTCCAGCAGTTCCCTGTCCTTCTTGAACTGAGGGGCCCAGAACTGGACACAATATTCCAGATGAGGTCTCACCAGGGCAGAGTAGAGGGGAAGGAGAACCTCTCTGGACCTACTAACCACCCCCCTTCTAATACACCCCAGGATGCCATTGGCCTTTTTGGCCACAAGGGCACAGTGCTGGCTCATGGTCATCCTGCTGTCCACCAGGACCCCCAGGTCTCTTTCCCCTACACTACTCTCTAATAGGTCATTCCCCAACCTGTACTGGAACCTGGGGTTGTTCCTGCCCAGATGCAAGACTCTACATTTCCCCTTGTTATATTTCATTAAATTTTTCCCCGCCCAACTCTCTAGCCTGTCCAGATCTCGCTGGATGGCAGCACAGCCTTCTGGCGTGTCAGCCACTCCTCCCAGCTTGGTGTCATCAGCAAACTTGCTGATAGTACACTCAATTCCCTCATCCAAGTCATTGATGAATATATTGAACAGTATTGGTCCCATTGGTCCAGTATTTGGAGACAATTATTATGTTACAGAAAACAATCAGCACTTATATTTTCCCAATAGAAGTTAAAAAAAAATACTCTGACCTCCTTATAAAATCAGTAGTTTTCTTTAATCTTTGTAAGCAATATAGTTATATAATCTCACCTCAGCACTTTAGAAATACAAGAAGTTCATCAGCTGTTTGGTTGGTTATTTTTAGTGGGAAAGCACTTGGTTAAAAACAGGTTAGAGCTAAGTGAGACAGAAGCTGAGGGGGGAGAAGGGACTGGGAGGGAAGCGTAGGAAGCAATGCATGAAGAATTGCCTGGTCCTGAGGTTTCTGCTTTGTAGCTTATAACCTGCTGATGTTGAGTTGGGTTTTTAAAATTTTTTTTGGACATGATTATCTTAAATTCTCTCACTTCTTTCCCCAATGCAATACTTCAAAGAGAATGAAAAATGCAGTGAAAATTTGGGTCACTTAGTTTGCACACTATGCAGTCATTGTGCAATGTTCTCAATCACGTGTCCCAGCACGTATTTCAAATGAACTTTATATCAAGAAATAAAACAACAGAATAGGAACTAGGGATAAATAATTTTCCTAGAAGATTGTAAATATATTCTATTGTCATTATTTTGGAGAGCTAATTAAATACCAAGGTGAGATGCTTTTGTTCATAAGAGGGCCTGTTATTGCCCCCCTAAGCACAGCAGAATGGTAATTCTGCCCTGCCTGGAGTGTGGAACAGCGGGTTGTCCTTGGCTGTAAGTGGGAATGAGTTAGAGGCAGGACTTCCATGAAGCTTTGGGTGGTGGGAGGAGGCCATACACACATTTTTGTAAAGGGAGCTTAGATTAGATGGTAAATACTGGGAGAGGATAAATATATGTATACATATTAGATGATGGCCTAAACTATTTAAAGACAGCTGAAGCAGAAAAACTGGAGAAATATTGTGGTTTGCTGGAGCACATGAGTCCTGAAATATCTTAGTTTCTGTTGTGAAATTATACTCCAACAATATTTAGATTTGGTTGTGCTACCAAACTTGTGCAAATTGTTTTTTCTAAAATGATTAGAGTCGAAACTTTTCTTCTAAGATGTAACAAGTTTTACAGTTATTCCTCTAAAGATTTACATCTGTTCTTAGCATCTACCAGGCATAACATCCGCAGAATCTCTTTCGAAGATGTGATGGAGCTATTGGGAACTGGATTTCTGCGTGGAAGTTGTGGATTTCTACGAGCCAGTGGTGATATGCTGAAAGGGACCAGTTCAGTCAGCAGAGATGTTAGAGTTGGAGTCACCCAGGTTTGGATTATGTTATTTCTGACTTCTTAAGATTGCTAAACATTCCTATAATTATTATTTCGTTTTCTCTTATTTCGTCCTTTTTTGAATCTGTGATGAAATTTATGTAATTTAAAATAAGGATTTACTTATTGAGCTGTGTTAGAAAATAAAAAAGACTTCTGATGTTTATCTGATAGTTTGAAATTTTCAAAATTAGATAGGTATTGCTTGTGAAAGCTTCACATGATATAAATTTCAAGTAAGTGATATAAATAAGTACTTTCCTCAAAGCTTTAATTCAGAACTTGATATCTTTTGTCTAGAAACGAAAGGGGGAAGTTCAAAGAATTCTTTGAACTTGCAGTACTTTCCTTCTATTAAGGAATGTTCCCGGTCCCATTCTGAAAGAATGGTTCTGCTTTAAGCAAGTGGGTGAAAAATAAGGAAAACAGAATTTAGTGGAAAAAAACAAATATCTGTTTTACTTTGTTCCAGGATACTTGTTTAGAGGATAGAATCTTGTTAACTGAGCAGAACTGAAGTCAGACTATATAGTGCATGTTGATAAAAGCAGTGTAGTTTTTTCAGATATCAGTCGTCTTCCTGTAAAGATTATCGTAAACATGATTTACATTTTAAGATGTAGATATCCAAATGTTAAACCTCTGAATCAACACTACAGGTCATGATGGACATTTACATATCAGATGACTGTCATTATTTTAATATCTTGCAGTCCCCACAGCTGTTTGATACATCCTCTTCACCTGTAAGGGAATTTTTCAGTGCCTTCCAACTTCTGCAGTGCAAAAAATCTGTAAATTAGCTTGAGTTACTGATAGAAGGTGCCAGACTTTGCACTGAAACAGCTAGAAAGTGCTCCCAAATTGTCTTCTGTGCTCAGATCATGCTGGGTGGAAGCATTAACTTGCAGCAGAGAGACTGAAAAGCTGGGGAACAATAATACCTTGGCAGCTATTTGCCTAGAAAATGTGTGCCAGACTCCTAGGGTGTTCTGTATACATGGTGGTTTTATTAGTTTTCCAGGAATAGATATTTCAGTTCAGTGTTTTGACTATATGTACTGGTTTTTGGAGGTTGTCTCCTTTTCATGCATTTCTATGTTAACACAATAGTACCTGTGCTAGATAGTATGCTCTAACTGTACCTTTCCATAAGAAAAAACGAGAAATTGTGCATAGATCAGTGCCTGTAAGTAGAAAATGCTTGCAGTTATAGATTTTATATTTATTATGATGTGACTTGCAGCTTATTATAAATTTGAAAATAAGAAAAACACTGAAGGTGACTTCTTACAGATGGAAGAAGAATTTGTATTTGTTCAAGACACAGCCAAGTTCAAGATATAGTTCAAGATGTAGCCATGGCAGTGTGACTCTTCACAAGTCTATTTATCCTGTTAAATTCCTCAGTTTTCAAATCTGTAAAACAGGAGTAATGTCCTGGTACATTATGAAGCCTAAGTAGTATTTTTCAAGAGGATTAGATGCTGCCAGGATCTAATAGTACAATTTCTCCATTTACACTACTTCAGTTTCTTCCACGTGAATAATTTAGTTGTTAATATTAGACACGAGACAAAGTATGTATGAGGCAAATATAGAAGTTTGTTGATATGGGTAGTATTTGTGAACTTTCTTATGAAGAATTTCATGTGTTCATTTGCATATTCTCGTTTTTCTATTCCCTTTTCTTGATGCTAGTACATCTATTCATTAAAAACCATCTAACACAGGCACATGGAACACATTTGTAGGGGGGCATATTATGTGGCAAAATATACGGTCTTGTGGTGATTAGGTTTGTAAAGTGACTCTGCATTCTTTCTCTTTGTTGTGACAAACATAGTCTTTTTATGGCACCTCCATTGCAAGACAAACAATTAAAATTCATTGAGATAAAGAGCAGTGCTTGAGGGCTGCAAATATTCCCTAATGCAAAGCCTATAATAACAGATTTCTCTCAGGGTTATGTGGTATAGTTTTGTAACATAGTAGTTCTTAAAATGCATTCATACATTAAATTTGGGTTCCATGTGCAGAATGTTAAATAGCTGGAAGCTGTTGTTCAGTGAGACCAAACACAATGTTTTACATAACAAGTGCCTGTGCAGGGTAAACTGCCATTTCTCACACTCTGGAATGAAATAACATGGGCAAGCAGCTTGAATTAACTTACAGTGAAGGAAGGCTGCAGTATCGCTTGTGCAGTTTTGATAGTAATTAAAATTATTTAAATAGATCAAAAAAACCTGAAGCTACCCGAAGTGAGAATGTATGTGATTTATGTATGCATACATGTATTAATAATCTCAGTTTAGTGATGGTCTAGTTGTGGCAATGTGCAGAGATAAGAAAAAAACCCAACGTATGCAGGATAGCTGGCAGTGGTTTTCCAGATGATTTTGCTCTAAAATCTGGCTTCTTTTCAAATCTCTTCCAGGCGTATGTGGTATTTGTCTCTACATTAGGAGCAAGATGGCTTGAAAGGAACTTCTCTGCCTTCCTTTCCCATATTCTAGATCTCGTGTCTCAGTCTCACCCTAAGGCTGTTCAGAGTCAGACGGATGCTATCGGCTGTCGCCGCTGCGTTTCGTTTATCCTTCGAGCTACAGTAGGAGGCCTTCTTGGGGAAAAAGCTCAAATTGCAGCTGCCAAGGAGATTTGTCAGGCCATCTGGAAACTGAAGAAAGTTGTGGGTATGGGTCTAACAAGATTATCCATTCAAGCCCCTGGTTTTCCTTTTTTAAGTGATTGTCCAACTTACTAATCCAGAGACTGCAGAAATAGAATATATAGTGCTGATCTATTACCATAATAATGTAGAAAGCTTTTGATGGGCTGCTTTGTTTTTAACTTCAGCTGGTTATTTGTTTGTGTGTGTCTGTGTTTCTGCATGCATGTACCCACACAAGTGTAGACGCCTTTTTTAACACTTCTTCCCTGGAGAATATAGTTTTAACCAATTACAAATATAATAAAATAATAAATATATACCTTAATAAAATATAGATGGTGTTGTAAAATAAGTTAAATTGGCAGTTAATATATGTCTAGCCAGATTCTGCCTTCCTGTTCAGAGCAGCTGACATTACTGATGGTTCAAAAAAGAAGCATTTGTTCCTAATTGCCAAAATGAGCATTTCTCTTGGAGAAAACAGATCTCTTGCATGTTAAAGTGTTGTACACAGGTTCCTAAAAAAGCTGCTGACCTTCCATCATCATCCTCGTAGGGGAAAAGAAAGAGAATAGTGGGCATAACCAGTCATCCCCTGCTATACAGCTGCATCCTGTATACTGGTTAAATATATAAATGTTAAATGTCCAAGCTGACACAATACTGTCTCAAAAGATGAACTTTCAAAGAACTCCAGATTTTTCCCTCCCTCTTTATACCTTGCTCGCACCATCTTGCTCTCTTGCTCTCATACTATTTCACTCTTTCCTTTTCACTCTTTCTTTCTCTTTCTTTTTTTCCTACTATGTAGTAAAATCTGGCAAGTTATGTCAAAGCGTGACCTCTTCAAGTCACTTTTGGTGGGGCTGAGAGTAGCATTGTTCTTACTAGCCACTGTTCCCCATCACTTAAAGATAAGCAATTTGGTAGTTTCCATTTTATCTGCCCTCCTGCCCTCACAGGTGTTACTATGCTGTCTGAGTAATAGAAATGTACTTGTCTCAGTGAAGGTAAACCTTTATGAAACCAGTTTGGTCAATAATAAAATGGTAACGATAAAATCTTATTTGGTAGTATAAACAACTTATCACACAGAATTCGATCTGTTTGCTTCGTTTTGGTAATGATTTGATGGGGATCTTCCTATATTGTGTTACCAGATACTGCAATGAGTGACAGTAACTTGGAAACAAGAATTAGTGCGACAGATGTAACAGCAGGTCAGCACGTGCTTGTGTGTGCACTTCAGGAGCTCGGAAGTCTCATCCATGGCTTAGGAACCACAGCAGCACCATTGCTCCAAGATTCCAGTGCAGGTACAAGCCATCAATTATGTTGTGGATCAGAGTACAAAATGTATTTCCTTGTTCACTGTGATCTTCTCTGATTTCTTACGGCTAGGCTGTCAGTTCTTTCAAATCTGTTGGGATCCTTTGTCTGGCATTGACTATGGCAACCTTTCCTCTGGTGTGCAATCTCCTCACCTGGACAACCTTAGTCCTTCTATCCTTTTTTGTTTTCTTCCACTGTACTGAAAAGAAAGAAAAAAAAAAAAAAAAAAAAAGGCAGAGAGGAAGCTGACTACCTTACATGCTGTAGGAAATGTTCAGGCATTGCCCAAAGAAAGAGTTAAGAGTTAGGTATCTTCTCTGGCCTGTACTAGTATGAAAAATTTAAAATAAATAAAGTAAAAAAAAATCCGTATCAAATTTAACTCCATTAAGGGTTGTATTTAAAGTCAACACCTCATAATGTTTATAGTAAATCAGTCTGATTGAGCTGGGTATGTTAATCTACTTTCATTGTTTTCGTTTAACTGCAGTGAGAATTCTTTTTTTCTGGATGAGTTCAAGTGGATGTCTGTTTCCACTGGATGGATTTCTGCTTCCTTGAGAACACTTACAGATATTTTCTATGCATGTTGGTGAATAACTGTATGTTAGGTTTTCTCCATATTGTTACTTTTTGTTCAGGGTAACTTTTTTGAAAAGTATTGATATATTTAAATGTGATAAGAAATATTTCACAATAAAAATCAGTAGTACCTTTTAAAGAGAAGTGCAGAACCTGGATAGTGGTATGTTCACCAGCCCTCTGTATACATTTTTGCTTGTTTGACAATCTGCTTGCCTATTTCTTAGGTGTGTTTATTCATTTTATTTTTCAGGAGTTCTGGAAGCAGTAATTTCTGTCATTCTTCATCCCAGCATTTCGGTTAGGCTAACAGCAGCTTGGTGTTTACGCTGTATTGCAGTAGCATTGCCCTCCTACGTGTCCCTGCTGTTGGATCGTTGCATTGAACGTCTTAGTGCATTGAAATCCTCCCCAGAATCAGTAACTGGCTACAGCTTTGCTGTTGCTGCTTTGCTGGGTGCGGTAAAACACAGTCCTTTAGGAATTCCACATGGAAAAGGGAAGGTATGCTCTGAATACTTTACTTACAGGCAATTCATTTAATTTAGCACTGCAGTAGTATTTCCATATATTCTTTATTACATGATCACGTAACCCAGTATACTGATCAGATATTTTCTTTCCTCAAGAAGGGGATTTTGAAGCATACTGTAACTCAAACAAGCAAGTATTTTTCTCACATGTGTCAGGATTGTGAATTTCTCAGGAAATGTCACTGATGACTTGATTTGCCACTCATACTGCTACCTTTTTCTAATGGTAAAGTTTGTTGGAGAGGAAGTTTGTTGTTTAGGGACAGAGGTCAGTTCTGTGGAGCTGTAAGGACTTAAATTGAACAGTCTAAGAGAAGGTTTACCTGGAGAAAATATTTCATGACTAGAGTTAAATTTTTTAGAAGTTCAAACTGAATTCTTTACAGCGAGATCAAAGCTTCTGCAATTCTGTCCCAGTTTGACATTGGCTTAAATTAGAAATCTGATGTTTCTGCGGTGTTAACAGTGAGAAAAGGCTGAAATGCATCAAGCTTTGCCAAAGGAAAATATCTTTCTTTTATTAAAAAATAATTAGAAGTATACATACAAATCTATTGCATGCTGTGATGTTAGAAATAACTTTCCTGGAAGGAAACTCATTCAACAACAGATTAAGCCAAATTAATATTCCCCAGGCCCACCAGTGACCCTCCAGTTCAGTCAGTGCTTACACCAATAACGGTAATTATGTATTGTCTTGAAAGTATTTGGTCAAGTCCGACAAGTACACACTTTCATTTTGTTTTACAGAATTTGACAGAAACCAATTTCTTGCATTAACATACTCTAAGATGCTTGTACCAAGCTCTCCACTAGTGCAGATAGGATATACTGTGCTTGCAAGTTTAAGGGATGTACAGATGTAGAAACATAGACCAGGAGAAGAACCTCTTTCCATCTCAATGTGAACTTTATCCATGGAGTTACTCACAGCGAGAAAACCATGGTGCAACACAGGTGTCAACAGTATGTGCTAATTCTCTGCATAATGTAGAAACCTCCATTCTCAATTCTGAAAATATCTGTTTGGGAGCCAGTGGACACTGGAGAAGTGGCACATTTTGACACAAGGATTGTGGGGTTTTTTTCTTGTTATTACACCACTGTAAGATGAAAGGAGTGCTTTAGTACATTTGGGGAAATGTCCCTTGCAGTGATTCCAGCCCACCCTTTCAGCATTGCTGGGTACTGACAGTTCCACACAACTCCTTAACAGACATTGCTACCTGCAGTTCTCAACGTGCAAAGTCCTAACTGCTGATGAAACAATTTATAAATGTTAAAAAAAGGCCTGTTTTTCTTAGCTTTTAAAAACTTTTCCTTGCAATTACTGAAAGCCCATGGGGAGAGAACAAAATGAGTATCGTTTGCCCATTTGTATAGATAAGAAGTGCCATTCAAATACTCTACACCTAAACTGAGCTAAAGTTTCTGTTTATTAAGAATTAAGTTTCTCTGTTAAAGATTTTTAGAAGAACAGAATAGGATGAAATAGGGCCAGGAGGAGCTATGAGAGGGCTCAGAAAAGTGTGGGAGAAACACTGGATTCTGCACTAAGCTGGCAGGGGGGCGAACAGAGGAGCTGACAAAAGCCCTTTTCCATTCTCTCCCAGGACTACTGCCAGATTACAGACTCGCTCCTCTTCTGAGGAGCTGAAAGAGACCAATGTTAAACGGAGCACTTTTGAAAAGGAAATATAAAACGTAGACGGTAGTGACCTGGACAGAAGCTGTTTTATATTAACACTTTTTCCTTTGAGAGAGTGGTTAGAGTTGCAGGTGGAACCTATTCAAGAGAGCAAAGTAATGAGCGGGTTTGTATGCGTTTAGCATGCTGCACTAATGCTTATACTTCAGTTCAAAAAAATCCTTCAAAAATAAAACATTTTTCTTAGTGCACAGACAGAAAAATTGTCAGAAATCATTATATGAAATCCTTTCTACGATGCTTCTTTATCAGGTAGTTTATACTAAGCTGTCAGTAATTTTTAATAGTATAATTTAGCAAGGGTGCCACTTTAATTTTAGAATGAAATACTTTAAATCTATAAAGAGTCTGTCAAATGTCTTCATTTGCAACCATCCGGTAGCATTATGGAATTGGGGAAACTATTATTTTCAGAGTGTTAGTATTTCAGTAAGTTTTGGAAGTATACAAATTTCGAACTTTCATGAAGCAAACTTTTTTTTAATAGTTTTTCAAATAAATTATAGAGGAATGCTGTTTGTACTGTCCAAATAAATGATAGTGTGCAAAAAAAAAATATAGAAGGAAATTTACTACACTGAGGCTTTTAATGATATTGATAATGACACTTCTTACTTGTAATACTAATTTACAAGCAATTTGCTTTGGCAACCAGACATAATACAAGATCTAAGAAATACCTTTTCTGGTGTATATGAAACACAATTGAAGCAAACCAGTTGCAGAATACTTTTTGAAGTTGTAGCCATACTGTGGTAATTGTCCATGGACATGTTTTCTGTTCCTCCATGGAAATTCTGGGTAGCTCGGGCTCTGATAATAAGCGCAGATTGTCGCCTTGCGTTTAGCACATAATAGTAGGCACATGCAATTATCGTGGAGAAGCTAAGATAGGATTAATTCTAGCTGTACCATAGCATTCTAACTTGTTTGTTTAGTTGTACCATTTGTTGATTGAAAACTGTCAGAGAGAATGGTAGACCTTATTCTAAAAGAGGGATAAAAAGATCATTACTCCTTTCACCACTTCTTCTGAGCTCTAATTCATAGGTCTCCTGCTGTCCTTTTTCTACATAGTGTCATAAACAGAATATGGGAACACTTTGATCCTCACCACGCATACTCCTTTGAGAATTGTTAGCTCTCATTTTACTGCTGGTAAAAGAAGGGGACAAAGCAACCAAGTAACTTTGCTACAGGAACTGTTGAAGGTATACCAGGCTAGTACTGAAGTTGGTCATTCCAAGTTCATGAGCCTGAGTTTCTTGCTGTAGTGTGAGAAGATGATGGCATTCTATTTGGGGACACTGAAACAGGATTAAGTATCACAGAAAATAGTACTGAAAAATATTTGTTAGTAACTAAGATGCTGATGCTCTGTTTTTCTCTTTAACTTCAAAGGTAATCATGACGGTAGCAGAGGATTTGTTGTGTTCTGCTGCTCAGAACAGTCGCATTTCGCTGCAGCGAACGCAGGCCGGATGGCTGTTGATAGCGGCCCTCATGACATTAGGTAGTAGCTTTCTACAATTTTTCTTAAACTAAATTAAGCTGTTCTGTGTTCTTCCTCTGACTTCAGTTCTTTTAGTTCTTTTGATGTTTCATTTAATTTAGCACTGCAAAATAACTGTTAAAAAACAATGCAAATTGGAATCTTTAGAAAAACTTTCTAAAATAAAAATGTCACTTCTTTCAAATTTGCTATTAGTTCATTGGGAGCAATGTCTGAAAAACAGTGGCTGGGTGGGACCACTGTTAATTAAATGTAGAAGATAAATTTCAGAGTCAACCTAATCAAATGTCTTTGGTCACGAAGAGTTACACTGGTATTTTTAAGATGTATCCCAGAACAAAATCAGCTAATGATTTGTTATTTCCCTCTTGTCAGGCATTTGAAACCTTACAGAATTTTCTGATATTTACTAGTGGTCAGATTGATTGTGATCACTAAATTACTTATGAAGAACATATTTTATCTGTTTTGTTTGTATTTTTAATGTACCTTTCATGTTTTCAGTGGTTACTTGTGCCAAGCAGCTCCCAGTTGTTTCTTAGATTAGGGAAAACACACCTTGTACATTAACCTATAACAAATATTTGCTTTTCTTAACGTCACTGTTGCTTATTACATTCTTTTGTGCTGATGATCCACAGGGTCTGTACTTAGTAAAACAGAGATTGTAGTTGGCTTGGTGACATAATTGTAATTGTGTCAGTACGTAGTTATATATGAAAATGTAGTATCAAGCCAGTAAATGTTTGAGAAATGATCTGTGAGATGATTGGGAAGGTAGCATAAAGTTTTCTTCACAGCTGTAATGATTTTGTGAACATAGATATAAGAACAAAAGAGAAAATTTAATTTTATTAACCCTTATGGTAACATGACAACTGTCAACACCTACAGGTCCTGCAGTTGTCCAACATCATCTGCCACGAATGCTGTTACTGTGGAAGTGCATCTTTCCATCATCTCCTAAAGACCTAGAAACAGAGAAGACACGAGGAGATTCATTTACCTGGCAAGTAACACTGGAAGGTCGTGCTGGTGCTCTCTGTGGTAAGTGGGATTTACTGTGCGTATTCGCTCTGCGTATTTATAGTTTGACTGCTAAGTTTTTTTTCCTTCTGAAAGAACAATACTTTTCAGTGATTTTTTTTTTTTTTTCACTGAATGGTAAAGAATGTATTCATTCACCAACATACATACTTGTAGAGAAATACTTACCTAAATATCTATATCTATATACATGTGTTTCATTTTTGTAAAAAACAGACAAACAAAAAATCCAAGAGGTTTTTTTTCTCTTGTTCTTCTTCTTGGAATCGGTCGATTCCAAGTGGTAAGTGACATCAGGAAGGTTGCTTCCCTTCTGTTGTTTAACAGATATATATCACAGTAATGAATGAGGACCCAAACCAGGGTATGCTCTCTTGTTTTTACAGTCTGTTATATTTGGTGAACAGCAGTTCTCTTTCCTAGTAGCTGTCTTACTGTAAGCCAAATAGAGTTGGTGAGTCAGTCAAACACATTTGTGACGGTGGGAAGGCTCAGGTAAAAATTAGGATAAGAAAGTTGCAATTCTCAGCCAGTGAAGAGTACTATGTGTTTGGCTGCTATCTGGTAGGTTGCAATTTTTCATAATGAAATATTGTGAATTTGGGTTTCCAAAAGAGAACTCCAGTGGTCTTTAAACACTTCAAGAGTTTCAGTTATGTATTCCAGAGTACTAAAGGATCCCTGGCGTTGCAGAAATGTGAGCCCTAGTATAGTGATCGCCCCTCTCTCTCACTATTAAAAATCTATCGGAAAATGTGGAATTCAATGGTAAACTAATGTTAGAAGTAACCTAATAATTAAACTTTAAATATTTTCTTTTCCTTTTGGAAATTGGTCTTTAATACTGTATATTCTCTAGATGCTTTTTGAACTATGAACTCAAGTTTAATTTTCTGTAAATAATGAAAAATAGTCATGTACATATAAGTAGTGTCTTAAAGTACAGTAATTAAGTTAAATTTAAATAGAGAGCTAGCAAAGTAAGCAGTAGGTCATCTGATTATCATCCTTCTCCCATTTTAAAAAATTTTTTAGTTATTATCATGGAGTTATCATGTAGTTGATTTATATTCCATAACAAAAAGCAAAAAATGCTTGCATTTGATATGCAATTAAAAGTCAGTGTATGAACATCCAAGCTAAGACACCAAAACAGTGCATCTGTAAATATGACTTTTTTCATTTGAGATTCTTGTCAGTTTCTTAAATTATTAGTTAAAATACTTGAATTTTTTTTTTTTGCATGCTTTCTTCTATCTTTAAATTATTAGCATGGTCACAATGTTATTACTGCACTCGTGATTTTTTTTTTTTTTTTCTTCTACATGTCTCATACTAAATAACTAAATATCCAATTCCTTTTCTAGCTATCAAGAGCTTTGTTTCTCACTGTGCTGGTCTTCTTACGGATGAAGTTGTTCAGAGACTTCTTCCTCCACTCCCAAGTGCTGTTGATTTATTGACACAGTAAGTGTGTGTATCAAACTGCTAAATGAGATTCTGGTTTTGAAAAGCTACAGAGCAATCTTCTTGCGTTTGTTTTAGTGCACTTTCTAAACAACTTTCTTTTCAAAGTACAAAAATTAGAGTATAGAATTCAGCTGTATAGCTGAAGACTTTAGCTGCCATAATGTCTTGTGTTTTCCAGTATCATTTCAAAAAGCAAGGGAAGAAATTATTGCATGCTGTTGTTAAGTTAATGCTTTTATTCTGCTTTTTAAATCAAACATGCAAATTTATGTTTAAGCATGATCATTTTTTAATAAAATAAAAAAGTTCGAGAATACGCTTGGACAGAAAGTTTTCGAGATGGGCATTTTTATATTTAGATTCAGAGCTAAGCTGGAAAAGGGCTTTATAGTTTTTAAACTTTTGCCTTAAGAATATGTAGTGAATTAAAGTATTTGGGATCTAAACTCAAATTTACAGAGAGATATCCACAAAAAAAGTTAATTGTAATTAATTCATTGTATACATATGATCAAAGGCACTAGAAAGCCTTATTTATTTATCTAGTATTAAATAAAAGTTATGACTGGGAATGGAGAACAGAGAGGTCCTGTCAGAATATGTGAAATAAGTTGTTTTGCTTCTACTATTGGTAATGTAAATCAAAACTGTACTTGTATGTATAGATTTTAATAGTATTCATTAAAGTGGTACAAATGAAACCAGAGTGTTACATAATGCTTAGTCTTTAACATCTCTGATGTGCTTTGCATATTTTAAGGCTTTCTTCAATATGTAAATCATATGGAAATTCTTTAAAAACATCATCAACAGTTTACAGACACAAACTTTATGAATTACTAGCAGTATTGCCTCCAAAGACCTATGAAGGTATGTATTTCCTTACAAAGAGATATCTGTTAAAAATACCATGGGCTCATTTTTAACTTTTTATTCAACATATATTCAGTTAGCAAGGAATAGTTCCACCTCTTCTAATAAACAAATTTTATTCCCTCTGTTTAGATTTGATGAAATTGTACTGAAGTTACTATGGTTTTGAAAAACTAGTGTTCATGATAATCTTTTTTTCTCTTCTCTTTCAACTAAAAATACAACAAAAGTCTATATTTGTAACTTGAAGGTAGACAACCATACAGTTTTAAACTACTCTAAGAATTTACTTACTTTGATGCCTGTTTTACTTTTCATTGAAACCTAAGTCCAAAAGATGTAATCGTAGCAAAAGCAGTTGAATATTAAAAGAATTAAAAGAATTTAGTTGCTTCAAGTAGATTTATATATTACAGATCTATTAATCTGATCCTGTGCAGATTGTGGATGAAAAATTTGTATTTAAAGACAAATGTCAAAAAAATCTGGGGATAGGCTCACTTTCCTGTAGCAGAACATAACTGGCAGTATTTAAAATAGTCCTCTAATCCAAGAACTATGCACTATGGTTAGACAGGTCTAGCAGTTCAACTAAAACACTAAATACTTTTGTCTTTCAATTGTCATGTGAATATACGAGTTTGCCATACAGTACTGTATGGATTGAAATAAGGATTGGCAGTTGTAAAAAGAAGTACAGGGTATTTCATCAGGACAGAGAGAATATGGGCCAGCCAGGCGCTGAGTTGGCTGCGTCCTCTGTGTCATGGAGGGAATCCTCACTCAAATAATCTGCTCCATCTAGTGGTAACTGCTAAATGAATCTCTATAATCGCTGACCTTTGCCTTAAAGCTGGTGTTGTCACGTTAGAAGTCTGTATATAATGCTTGAAGCATAGTGTGTGGTATTCATTTGTGACTTGTACTTGACTGAAAATGACACCTGTGTCCCTTACAGCAAGTTACTTCTTCGGTTCTTCCATACTATTACAGGGGCAATGTACTATAGGATACAGATATTTGAGTGTGGATGGTTTCTGGTGATTTCTTGGTTTGTTTGGGATTTTTGCATATGGTGTAACTTTATTGAAAAATAGACAATTACTTTACAGCGTGACCTCTGAAGTCTGACTATAGTGAGAGAGCATCCTAGCTGGGGATGCTGCAATCTAGAACTAATAAGTCGAGAAAAAGCTTATAACATTTGTTAAAAATAAGTGGTCCCCCTGCTGAAAGCTTTGTAAATTGTCTTAGAATCAAAACAGTAATTTGTCAGATGTAGTCTGAGAGTTGTTCACCGGTTTGTAATACAGCAGTATGAGATGTAGGAAAGAATGGAAATGCATACATTGCCAGAGCTTACTGTCAAGGCCTGTTATGTATTTTAACATGTAAGTATGTATCATTTAGAAATACAAAAAAAAAAGGTTTTAAGGTGGAGCTTGAAACAAATAATTTTCTTTCCATATTATTTCCTTTATGACAGCTTAATGCAGAAACTGTGTCTTTGCAAATACTAGGATTTTTTGAAATAAATTATTTGGGAAAACAATATGAATATGGAACGCAGTGTTTTTTCTCTGTATAATTTTAGTTATTATGACTAGGAAGAATAGTAGGTGCACTCTTGTGTTGCACAGCCTGACACATTTTGCATGGCTCGGGGAGACATACTGAATGAAAAGCTTTCACCAGTTCATGGGTTTATTTCCTTCCATTTTCTTTGACCTGGGTTGTTAGCCAGAGGCTAGAAACGTGCAAGTTATTTCTTTTTGAGAAAGCTGGTGATGGGGACATATAGTAGCAATAGTAACTCAAGCTTTTAGTATTTGCAAATAATGCGCAAAGCTTTTTTTCTGTAGCAGAAGAGGAACGAACCAAAATACCCAGCAAAATAAACAGTTGAAAACAGATTCTTATTGATGGCTCCAAGCCTTTTTCTCATCTCAAAGCTTTAGATTTCTGATGACTTTTTTAGACTCTGGTCCTTTCCTGCTCTCTTTCGGCCTCTCTGATGTTTCTCTTGCTGCTTTCTGTCATCAGTAAAAATCAGTATCTGCTCAAACAGCAAAATTATGAAGGCTTACTGTGAATGTGCACGAGTAGCAGATGATTTTTTGCATTATTTCAGAAATGACAGATGTGAGAAGAGTGTATTGGGTTAACTTGAACATCAGTGAAAAACATTTAGCATGTTCTAGGTGCCGTCTTCCCTCCTGTGTGAACAGACATTGCAATTTAGCTGACGCAAAGTATGAAGTTGTTAAGCTGGGAAAAGCAGGTTCTGTTTCTACGATGGTGATTTATATTCTCGATCATTTTCTCATTTCATTAGTTTTGGATGCTGCTGTGCTCATGTTTTTGAGGATAAAACATTTATTTCCTGTGAGTTGATATAAAAAATTTAATTATTATAATGTCCAATTTGGTAATTTCACACAAATAATTTCAGGAGTTTGAATTTCAATTGTTAGATTTGTTGACATTTTCTGTGGTCTGAAATTAACGGGATTTGTCAGACAACTCATTAGAGTTATTTTCATGCGTCAGCTTTTTGTGCTTGTTATGTTCCACTGTGTAAACCATAAAATTGGATATAAGCATTCACTTCCTTCTTAATAGGATGAGATGAATAGCTAGGATGCTGGAGCCACATTCTAGCTCAATTTTTTGAGCTACTTTACATTGAGATAATATTATTTGACATGTTGAGGATGGCCAAGTGTCTGGGACTAAAATAAATGTTAGTTTGGTTAAAAATTGCTGAGTATCTCTATTACATTTTATTTGAAAAGCTGTTTTCACAGAAATGGGATTTTTTAAATTAAATTTTGTTTTTATTGTGATGGGTAATAACTAATGAAAGAGCCATTTCTAGTTGTTCTTCTTGATTATTGTTGTTTTTGAAAAGAGACTATTTCTTTCCCTTTCACACACTATCCATGCATGTTGGTATGTATTTGATAGTGCTAAGCTTTTACATTTAGATTTGAGTTAAGCATTTGGAGATCCTTGCTAATTAGTCAGGGAGGCAGGCGAAGCACCAGATGCCTACAGGGGAGAGGCTGATGCCGACGGGAGTTTGGGGGTAGGGGAAGGCGATCAGCTTTCTCAGAAGAGATTCAAGACTCAGGAAGGGTAAACCAGCTGTTTGCAGCTACCAGCTCCAGCTATACAAATGGTTCTGCTTGGGCCCGTGAGGTGCTGATAACTGTGTTGTCCCACTTTTTGGAACTTCTGTGTGGTGAGAGATTATAATCGGTGCAAACAGGTAATTGTGTGATCATCTAACAACCAAACTGAATGCGAAGACCTGGATATGTGAAGTTAAGCTCCCCTTAATGCTGATATTTCCCAGTAATGAGGGCTTGACTTTGCAATCTTGATGCTCTGGAGGTAAATTCTTATGTAATATTTGCATAGAGAGTGTGTATATTCTTTAAGATCAGTTCTGCAGCGTTTTTCAACACAACTTACCAGATAAGCCAGACCTCTTTCTTCACATGTGGTTCAGCACTGGAAATGTTCTCTCTCTGCAGGGACTATTTTAATAACCTAAAATAGTCAAACTTAGAATGCCTGATGTTGTTGATATATAATGCACAGTCTTGTCTGAAATATTATGTACAAGAATATGTGAAAGTTTTAACTACTAGCATAAATTATCATAATGTAACTTACAGTAAATTACCCATGGTTGGCTTTTTGAGTGCAAACTCCTGAAATAGCGGAGTACATTCTGCAGCTTTTGGTTATTTATCAAACTGATGTATGTTTTAAATTACATCTGCTTGCCAAGTCCAAATATTCCTGCATGGTTATGTAATACATTCCACGGCATTAATTTTCAGGAAATTTGTAGTAGAAATATTTCTGTGCCTGTAACTGACTTTTTTCCTCTACTTCAATTGTAAATGTAACTAACTTACTGGATTAGCTGTTGTATGGCATTATGCCTTCTTTAAAGGTAAAGGTCTCTGGTTTTCAGATACTAGATTGTTGTATGTGCTTAGTTTGCTTATCTTAGGTAGTGGTCTGTTGTTTCCCCTGTAGCGAGAGTGTTCTCCAAAAAACTATTGGAAGACCTAAGAAAAAATGTTAGTTTGATGTTGCCATTGCAATATAAATATCTTGCTCCCAAAGTTGCTTGTAGCAAATAATTAACAAAAATTTTGAATATGTTTCTAATTTAAAGGAAGCTTCTCTGCTGTTCTAAAAGAGTTAGTGGCTGACTTGACTGTCCCAGATAGCCAGATCGATGCCTCTACATTCTTGCTTCCACCCCTTTGTCATGAGAATGATCTCCTTTTACTTGGTCCCTTACTGCAGGAGACTGACCACCGATTTATTGAAGAGCAGGTACTTTTTGATCTAGTATAATGATGGTATTATAATTTCATACAGTTCTGGTTATTTGGGTCAGTGCTGGTTTTGACTTGGTCATCACTTTTTTCCTTCTTACAGCTCCTATTAGGTAACAGCATAGCTGGTGGCAGCCTGGAGTATGACCCTTACGCAATTTATGAGAAAGTTGCAAAAGGAGATTCAGTACCCAAACCTCTACCTCCTGTATTGTCTGTTATCAGTGCAGCAACTCATCTTTTTGGAGTTATGTTTTCCCATGTAGCAGAATCTCACAGGTAAAGTAGTAACTCTAACTGTTGGGGAATTTGGGAGATGCTAAAAGATGGTCACAGTGTGTGAGATTAAACACATAAGAAAACAATTCTGGAAAAATAATTAATTGTATAAGTGGATTCTGTAAACCATCTGAATAATATAATTCAGACTAACAAATTGTTAGACTTTCTGTTTGAAGTTACTCAGAGTGAATACACACATCCAGTAAGAGGTTGCTGTCATTATAATAAATTCTATTGATCATGAAAAATAATGTTTTGTTTTAATAGCCAGATCAAAATAGAAGTTATTTTAAGAGATATTACACAATTATTATCATGTTTAACACATAATTACTAAATGATGCAGAACCAAAGACGGACAAAATGTGTAGGAAGCTGCAGTAAAATTTAACCCTTATCCTGCCTCATTCTTCATAAAAAGTGGATGGGGAGAAACAAGAGTGTGTGTCATAACAATTCTGTCGAGGTACAAGAATGCTTGAAAGGGATCACAGGCTTGGGTTTGTGTATATGTGTGTATCTTCCTACTGCACACCAGGCATTTAGTTTTGTTTCATGCACACCGATTGCTGAACCATGAAATTCCTCAAGATTTCTGCAGTGTGTTGCTTATTGACTACTGCTGGTAATTTTCTTGAATGCAGCATTGAGCAAATCAATTATTTTTAAATTAAACAGCTTTATATTTTCAAAGCCAGCTGTAGTTAGCATTCGGATTATGATCATTATAGGTGGCGATAGTTTTGTAATTTCCTGCAAGGGATGAGTGCTTAGCATGTGAGTCCAGTCTTGGCTGCTTAGCATGCTTGGGATTTAGTGTCATCCCAAGGCAGCTGTTTGTGTATGCGAATATACCCACCAATAAAATTGCCACATGCTTTACGATACGTTCTTCTGACTTGCATTTCCTTCCTCATTCTGTCTTCACTGACTGCCTGGGTTTTTTTTTTCCCCTCTTTCTGTTTTTCTGGGCTTGTTGTCCCTACTGTCATCAGATTGCTGGTTGGTTTTCTTCAGCTGTTTCTCAAGACCTGAAGTAATTGTGGCAGATAACTGCATTTTCCTGTTCTTTTTCTTTTCCCTCCTGCTTTCTCAAGTGGAAGCCAAAATGCATCATTCCTGTACACAGTTCCTTTTAATAACATCTGTCTAATGTTACTTAGATGTAAGTGATTATCTGTGAATACATATGTTACAAGGAAACAAAGGCAAAACGTTCATGTTCATAAAGCAATTACCTATTCTAATATGGCATACAACTTTTTTTTGTAGTAGACAGGGATGTCAGTTGAAGGAAAATACTCAACAGTTAGGGTAATAGAATTGTTCCACCTCTGTTTCTATAATATATAGGCTTTGTTATGTGTTTAAAAAAAATTTAAAAGCTTGATTTGTTTCCTTAACTCGGTGGTTTCTTTTCTGTTTTTATTTAAGGCTCCAGGTGTTAGAACAGTTGTTGAATTCCATAAAGCAAACAAAAGGTTCACGGCAACAAATAGTACAACTAAATGTTGTGTCAGCCTTTTCTACTTCCTTAAAGGTAAATCTCATCTCTCTCTCCTTTGATTCTCGCCTTTGTTTCTCTGTCACTAAAACATGGCATCTGTTGGTTCAAATGCGTCTACACAGAAGTTCTTATTTTGATTAACAGTCAAGGTGAAGATCAGTCCTATTTTCTGTGATAATACATTTTTTTGTGATGTCACACTTTTCTTAAGTGCTGAAGAGTCACAGTCTAATTTTCCCTTTTTTTGTAATGTTAAAGGGTTAGTACACTCTAGTACACTATCATCCACACTAGTGTCGTTCAAATAGGAGAGAGATGGAAAAATTCTGTTTGTATTATTTCTGTCTTTGTCACTGTCTCTTTCATATTTCTTACTGTATAAATAAAAAAGTAATGACTGGTAAAATAATCTCACAACTATCTGCCATTTGTTGCTTTTCCCTGATGCTTTATTTTTATTTTCCTTTGTTTGTGGGCACTTTTTATTTTTCCCTTCTTAGGCTTTCTTCAAACTAAGGCAAAATGTTTTCAGAATAGGCAAGATCTTTCATTGTACAGTATTTATTTGTGGGGCATATTTAATATGCAATCCAGATAACAGCTGTAGCTTTTGCTCGTACTCGGGTTTGGGTTTTTTTGGCCTGGGATTTTTCTTTGTGTCATTATTCTGTTTTCACTGGTTTGCTTCTTGATATTGCTTCCTGAATTTTATGCTAGTGCGTTGTTTTATTGCGTTCTACTGCAATCTATCCAGTATTTGTTAAGATCAGAATGCTGATATTATAATGTCATGCCATGATTTACACTTACCTGGAGTTAGACTTCTAACTTACAAAATAACAAATAAAAATGGAGAAATTCCTCAGATAAAAGGGGAAGAAAATCAGATTCCTTCTGCAGGTATTGTAATTTTTGCATGACTGACAGAAAAACACATTCTGATTACTACACTGTCTTGCTGTTCCATATATTCGATGTCTATTTTTAGCACTTGGCTAACTGCAAGGGAAGCTTAGGTCCAGAAGAAGTTAGAAGGTCTGCCCTGACACTGGTAATGGGTGCCTTGGAAAGCAATAATCCCCTCCTGAGATGTGCTGCTGCAGAGTGTTTGGCCAGATTGGCACAGGTGGTTTCTGACAGTGCCTTCACTGCTGGATTAGCACAAGTCAGCTTTGACAAGTAAGATCAAAAAAGGTGTGGTAAGTTACTGGTTGAGTTTATAAACACGTTTGAGAAAAATCTACCTGGCCCCTATTATGGTAACAATTTTTAAAAGCTGGTTTCCTTCATGAATTTGATGTTACTTAAGAAATTATCAGGAAAAAGCACTGCCTGGCTTCTGCATATGTTTCTTAGTTTTTGTGTTCTTTAAGAAGATTGTATAAGTAAGCATGTAGACTTTCAGATAAATTAAATGGGCTGCTGTCCTAGCAGCATCATTTACATATATCTAAAATATTTTTGTTATTTCCTTCAGATAAATTAACTTAGAATTTTGGCAAAATATAAATGTCTAATAAAATATTTTTGTGATTATATAGTATAAATTCAATTTGTAGATGTGCTTATTCAATGGTATCAGTCTTGGTCATTACACTAACAGCTTTCTTTCCTTGTAATTAATAGGCTAAAATCTGCTAGGGATGTGGTATCAAGAACAGGTCATTCTTTGGCTCTGGGATGTCTGTATAGGTACCTAGGAGGAATAGGTTCTACTCAGCACCTGAACGCATGTGTTGGAATCCTTTATACTTTATCTCAGGACAACACTTCTCCTGATGTACAGGTACTTGTCACTTATCTAAAAATGTTATGTTGCACATGAACTGATTTATATTCTGGAGTATTAAGTTTTTTCTTGTAAGAGTAACACTTCACAGCCTCTTAGACGTACCTCATAGGTGATGGGTGGAGCGCAAAGGCAATGAAAACCACAGTCCCTACTGAAATCCACCTTCCAAGCAAGAACTATGATGGCATGTGAGAGGTTCTTATTTAACTCTCAATGAGGTTGTTAAGGCTGAGATATGCTGGTTTCAAAAACAATACCTGATGTTTTAGGAATTGACTAATTTCACATTCACCTTGACTAGATAGTACCTAGGGTTTTTGTTTGTGTCAGCGTCTGCTACGAAGTTTACCTCACAGTATTTCTTGTTGAAGGGTTATATATTAAATAACAGGGATTTGTAGCCTGAATGCTGTAGAACTTGGTCAATAAGGCCTTGGATAAGGCAAGACGCTTTGAAGACTAATTCAAATTATTTCTCTGTTATCTATCAGAATAGCTTTAAGAGACATTGAGTGTATTCCATGTAATTGTCTAAATCTCACTTAAATAATCTTTTTAACCTTTATCTGCAATATCTTTACACAGAGAAGAGCTGTAGGTTGGCATGAAACAAATGTGGCTATTGGTGCAAAGTAACGGAGACTAAAATAATATGTTGTTTCAGCAACTCTGTTGTAGTATTTTTCATAATTCTTCTTGCACATGGAACTAAGAAATTTTGCAAAGAGTAGGATGTATTTGATGAATAATAATCACTATTAAATTTATTTACTATTAGGTTGATTTTTTTTTTTTAAATTAACAATGACCAATTTAAAACAGTTCTTTCATTGCAGAACATAGAATTCCTCATAAAATATTCAAAATGGCTTATTAAGCATCAGGTTCTTAAAGTTTCTTTCTGTAACCTCTCCATTTGTCCCTTTGGAACCTAAAAGTGCTATTTTCATTACACTTAATCACTGAATTTCACTTGAACTATCAAATTCTAAAAAGATCTTGTATTTGTTCTGTCATGTAGACATTACCTGACTGCTTCTTTTCTTTTACAGGCATGGGCACTACACTCTCTGTCACTGGTAGTAGATTTAGCTGGTCCCTTGTATCACGTGCATGTGGAACCTACTTTATCTCTTGTTCTCATGTTGTTGTTGACTGTGCCTCCTGCTTACGCAGAAGTTCACCAAAGCCTTGGTCGCTGTTTAAATGCACTTATTACCGCACTGGGCCCTGAGTTGCAAGGTAGGCCATAAACAACAGCGTCAGCTTTGTTTAGCTTAGCAACAAAATTGCTAAACATGGTATGAATGTGCAATTCAAATTTTATCAACAAGGAACTGCGTGCTAAGTATTTTTCATCATTGTAAGAGTATTTCACAGGCTGTGAGCTTATGCAATGAAGATGACATGACTCCTAGTTTTTAAAAAGTAGTGTCTCTTTTTGACATCTTTTCCTTTGTTTGAACTAGTTCTCCAAGCCTTACCTTGGGCTGAAAATTCTTACATTTAGCATGAAAACATACTGTATTCATATTTTCAGAGTTGAGAGCCAGTCTATGTCTTTGTTATGACACAGACATTTAAAATTTGCATCTAAATCAACTTTTAGATACCTGGACACTGAAATTTTCGCAGAGCAATGTGATGGTTACTCATCGATATCAGAGTATAACACAGTTACAGAAAGTATCCTTCAAGAGGATGCCAGTTAGGGGTGGCTTGGGAAAAAGGCAGGTTATCAAGTTTAAAAAAAAAAAGTTGATGTTTTAAAAACAAAAACCTAAACCCTTTTTCTCTTCTGAACGTAGGCAGCAGTACGACAGTTTCAGCCTTAAGAACCTCCTGTCTCCTGGGCTGCGCAGTGATGCAGGATCATCCCGACTGCCTGGTCCAGGCTCAAGCCATCTCTTGCCTTCAGCAGCTTCACATGTTTGCTCCTCGACATGTCAACTTGTCTAGCCTTGTCAGCTGCCTGTGTGTGAGTACACTTTTACTAGTGTGTATCTTTGTATTTTTAAAATGTTTTGTTCAGAAACACTTAAAAAATGCAGATGCTTCTTTAGCCGGATAAACTGATCCTTATGTAGGAGTGAGGTGTTTCATATCCTCCTGCAGGCAAGTATTCTTTATTTTTTCAGTTTTTTCTTCAGTTTCTGTTTCCCTTTTACCAGATGATCACATTCTGTAGAAATCTTGACTTTCTGAACTGCTTGCAAGCACATTCTGCTATTCTTATTAAGGCCAGTTGTCTGGCAGGATATAACATTATTACAGTTTTAGGCTGGAGTTTTACCAGCTATTTGATGTTGGCCAGTATTTTTCCTCTGCTGCTTTTTATGTCTTAGGTGAAGGACTGATTAAAAAAAAGTCTGTACTAATTACTGAGAAGTGTTCTGTTTGGATTTTTTTGATGATGTAATTTGTAATTTCTGTAGCACTAGTGCTCCAGTGTACTGACTTCTTGGCAGTTTCTATAAAAATTTCTGATGCTTACATAAGTAATAGTCAAGCTAGGTCTTTGGAAAAAATAACCAAAACTCTTCTTCAGCTCCATTTGACAAAATGGTGGTGGAGGGGTTGTTCGTTTGCTGGGATTTTGTCTGTTTTTTTCCCCAGAAGTCTCTCTGTCTTTGAGTAGCTGGTGTTCCCAAGCACGTAGTTCTATGAAGAAAGCAGAAATAAGAAATAATTTTCTGGTAGTTATTAGCCTTCGTGGGTTTTCAAGGGCTAGCTAGGGGGTTTTTTTGGTTGGTTGATTGGATTTTTTTTACATAAGACTGCCTACTCTCCCTGTAAATAAGAGAGAAATGGAAAAAACCTAGACAATAAAGTATGGTGGGTTTCTTTTAATCTCTCATCTATCTTAACACAGTTCTTATTCACATCTTCCCCTGGGTAGCTCTAGTATACCAATAGTAACCATATATTGATTTTGTATAAAGTCTAGATTACTTCTATTTATCTTTATTCAGTTTGGCTGGAAACATGATTGTGGGAGCCAGGAAAAATTGGAAAAAAAAAAAAATTTAGCCTCGCATTGTGTTAGGCAGGGATCTGCTAGTAGCAGAAGAACTGGAACTCACCTGACATGTTCTTTCTTTTAACATATACCAGTTATGATTTTATTTTCTCTGAGTAACACGCAGTTTTTCTTATATTGATAAAATCAGAACAACTCCTATAAGACACTCTCTTGCTCAGAGAATGTATTAGGATTTGGGATCATATGTAAGTCTATGTACAGTCTGCTTCCATGCACAGTATGACCTCTCTAACTAATAGCAAGTACCTACTAATAAAAAGGACGTAATGATAAAGTTGTCTTGTCTATACAATATTATTGATATTTATTGTTTTTACAAATTGTCTCCAAGTACTTCATACAGTACTTTATAATAATAATTGAATTACTCAGGTGAGAAGAAGCATAGTCCATGACTTGAGTGTGTGTGTTCACCTCAACCCCAGAAATGATTGTGAGCTTTACATGGAAGGTTCCACCAAAGCTGATGGCCTTACACAATGAACTTTTCTTATGCTCATGAACTTGTTACAAAACTATGGCCAATGTTGCTGATACTGACACTTCAGTGAATGACAATATATCTCTCAAGAGCATCATAAACAAAGAAGGTTTAAGTGTGTACTTTGCAGGTCTTTGAGAAGATCATTGCACAGTCAGAATTCTGCATTTGTAAAACTCTTCATCCATCCATCCATCCATCCATCCATGTAGTTTCCACCCACTAAATCACCACGTAGCTAGGGAAGCAGAATAAACTATTGGACTGGACCTGAAATCTGCTCTTGACTCTGTTGTTGGCTTGCAAGGTGACCCTCAGCAAGTCATACTCCATGAGTTTAAATTTCTGCAAGTGGAGAAAAAGATGTGACTGTCCTCCTTTGCAATGTGTTTTGAAGTCTTAAAGGGAAGTAGAGTATAAAAGTGGGTGCTAGATACTATGGATGTTCACCACTGCATTCTTTATTTAAGGCAAAAAAACAGGAGAGGCAAAGAATCTGTGGTCAGATAAGTGATCTTTTCCCCTTCTGTCCATAGAAACATGAATTCTCACTCATAAAATTTTGAAAACAATTGTGCAAATAATTATTTTTAGTGACATTAGAACAAACTTCCCTCTCTACCCTTTTCCCTCAGGGTTTCCAGAAAATTTCTGTGTCTTCAAACTTGCCTTTTTAAAATTCTGCAACAGACATTTTCTTTTCCTTTTTAAAATAAATGTGGCATCGGGCATGCCAACACAACTGCTGTGAGCAGCTGCAAGCTGCCTGCTCCACCTGCCTGCCCACCCCCCGGAGCATGAGGTGGTTCAGGTCCCCAGAGTATTTAGACTTTTCCATTTGTGACTATGCTAGCAGTAACAAAACACGACGCGGGCAGTGGATACACAGCTTCACTGGCTCTTTTTATTTAATTGTGTACATGTGCCTGCCATTATCTGGCTTCCCTTCTTCAGCTTCTGAAAGTATTCCTTGTTTGTCAATTGGAACTTTTTTCATGGGGCTTTGCATCTAACAGTATTGCTTATCCTTGGCTCCAGTGGAATAGAAATCATATGCTTTTAATCATGTCTAACATTAGCTCTGAAGCCAATTTATGTGAGCACATACTTCTAAAGAGCTTATCTGTGTAAGCTTGTGATGTAGCAAATGCCAGTTTTCAGCTGCAAAACATTAAAGATATTTTGAAATACAATAAGTATACAATGTCAATAACTGTGGCGCACTTGTTGTCTTGATACTGTTTAAGTACTAATTTTAGGGGCAGCTGGCTTGCAATTTAAGTGTGTTCAACATTAAATGTAAGATAAATGAACTAAGCAAATTAGGGTTTTGGTATGTTTGAGATAAGATTCTGAATTTTAATATATGCTGAATTTACATGTAATGGTCTCCATGTGTGGTTGGTATCACTGTGATATCTATATTTTGGTTTTGTCATGACTGGTTTGTCATTTGTTTTTGTGCAGGAAATCTTGTTGGATAATTCTGTGTTGGTAGGTCCTTGTGCCTTGTTAATCCTAAACTCTAGCAGTTTGCAGTGGTGTTTTTTATTTCATCTTTTATCTTTTCCTTTTAACCATTTTAATGTAATTTCTTTTAGCATGTCAAGTGACCCTTCCTAACTTTCTGCAGATGGTAGACATGCAGTTCATTTGTGTGCTTAGTGAGGCATAATTTTGGTTTTTAACGTGTTAAGCACAGAAAGGGAACTGTTTGTTCATTTAAGTTTGTATGTGATGCTTGCACTTTGTGTCTGTAATTTAGTCCTGTCCCCTGCTTAGAATGTGGAAGAATGAGAGAGATGACAAATGTGCATCTTGCATTATTCAGTAGTCTTAATTGGATCCTCTGGTTTTTCCCTATTAAAAATGAGCACGCAATTTATGCATGTCCAACTTGCAGTAGAATGCGTACCCTGCTTGCATAAATGTTGCATTAAAAGCCTCACTTGTTGTTTTTAAAGTTTGAAGTAAAGTATTTTGCAGACATACATATTGAGTCAAGTTTCTTTTCTTTTAGAAGAATTATGCAGAGAGTGTATCTTTGTGTGTGTTAAATGTGTCATTCTGAGTATCGTAGATTCATGTGCATGCATAGAAATTCAGAAGACGAAGCTTAGTTTTGTTAATTTAACAAAGCTGAAATTCTGTATCGCTTACTCTTTTTGTCCTGAACTTGTTCTTTTCAACTGTACGTGAACTAATGTGTACTAGTCGTTTTGACTAACATGTATTGACCTGTTGCTGACAAATGAGGAGTGTGACCTTATTGCAAGATTTCCTTGCCGCAGACACTCAGCTCTGTCTGGTTTAAGGATGGTGACAGCTGAGGGTACAGAATTGCTTATTTGTAGAGAGTAACTTTTTTATGTTAAGCTAAGCTTGATTTAAAAGAAGCTGCATAAGTATTGGTGTAGCTGTCTTGCCTGGCCACGCTGCTGGTTCATTTTACCTTTGGGATCCCCTTCAGAATGTTCTTAAAACTGAAAGCAAGCGAATAATAATCAGAAAGCTCCACTGTAACAAAAAGAGGTTATGTCTTCTTTTTTTTTCAAGTGTTTTTCCTTGTTCCTGTAATAATGAATCTGTTATGCTGTATTTTTCAGTATAAAAACCAACCACTGGCCTGGTGGTGTTAAAATATGGTGATTCTATAAACTTTTTTGCTAGAAACTGCTCAGGAGAGCTGACTTGTCTCAGCATGATACATTCACCAGTAACCCTCACCTTTCTTTTCACCTTCTCTAAAATGTAATTTAATGTAATCTGAGTATATAATATTTTTTGTGATGAAATTGCAGCAGTGTTCTCTTTGCCCTTTCTTACAAACTTCCTTTCATGCATGGAGTTCAGATTTACTAAAGCCTTGTTGACTGTCTCACCCTTGGTTACATTGGCATTTCTCTAGTTACATCTAAGGATAATTTGTGTAATTTTCTCTTGAACTAAGTTTTCAATCCCATTATATGTACCCTGTAGTCAAAGAATAGAGTTAATTATTCAATGAGACCACAATTCAGCTGTCATTGAAGTTAATGGGGGTCTTTTTATTGATACCTGTGGGAGCTGGGGGAGATGGATTTGGCCCCAGACCAGTCTTTTAAGTTACCCTTGGAGAGAAAATGTTAGAAGTACTGATATGTTTTAAAAAAAAAAAAATAAAATAAAAAAGCCTAGCAAGATAGCATCAATTACCTGCTTACTGACTTCCTGACTTCACAGATTTGTCATAACTGCAATTGTTCAGAAAATACCTGCCTTACTGAGGTATTGCTATTATATAAAGGTTTGTTAGCCATCTTTTTTTTTGCATGTTTCAGGTGAATCTCTGTAGCTCATACTTATTATTGAGACGTGCAGTGGTAGCTTGCTTACGTCAGCTTGTGCAAAGAGAAGCTGCTGAGGTATCAGAATATGCTGTTGCATTGGTTAAAGAGAGCAGAGAAGATTTTACTCCAGGTAATGTATTAAAGTTTTGAGATCAAAGAGCTTGACATATTTATAGTGAATTTTAAATACACTCTGCTATGGGTGTGAAAACTTTGCTACATTCTGGAAATCTTTAACTCAAAAAAGTTTTCTGCTTCAGTTCCCTATATAGTACCAAATTATGGAAGCATCCAAACCCCTTCTTAGTGATACAATGAAGATACTATTGCTTTTCATATACTATAGATAGTAAGGGTCACTAAATGAGAAAATGCAAGTGGAGATCCAGAGAAACCTAAATCTTTCTATATCTAGCCACTAACTGCTTCATAATCCTGTGTTTTACATGCGTATTCATAATTTTATTTTCCCACATAAATCTCTTCTTAAGTTAAAAATCTGTCATTGAGGGAGGTGTATCAAGCCTGTTGAAGAAAGTTTCTGTTGAGCTCTTTGGAGAACTGGTTAAGTAATGATCAGCTGGGATCCCTGAATTTTTAACTTCCTAAAGGTTTGGGGTTTTTGCTAAAAGGCGTGAGAATGATCATCCTCATGTGTCTTCCTGTGAGGGGATCATGGTAATAAATGATTTCACTTTGGATTTCAGTTCAAGCTCATTTGGAAATTTTCAGAAAAGATAGACTATAACCATATTGTAAAAATGCTGTTTTTTAAAATTGGTAATATTGGGCAAATAAAACTTGGTTGTATTCATTTATTTTTTTTCTGTGTGTCTGGTTTTGAGCTGCTTTGGAGAATAATTTTAACTTTCTAGTTGAAAAGTTGGTTTACAATTACCTTGTATGAGTCAGTGTGAAGAATCAGATTGCCCAAGATAATTTTTTTTGGGAGCTCAGATGCCATGGTGATGGTAATGCTGTGAAATTCAAAGTAGGATTCTTTTTTTTTTTTTTTTTTTCCTGTTGTTACTATGTTTCTGTAAAAGTTCAAAGTTTGTTTTATACTCAGATGGCCTGGATATGGTATTAAAGTAATTAATACTATTATTTCAAAAGTATTTCAGGGCTAGATACTTGTTGTTCAGAGGATACTCTGTGTGCAACCTTCGGTGGGGTTTCTGTGGTCATTACTGTAGTTTGTGATGAGCAGCATTCAGCTCACAGGCTTTGTTCTTAGCAGATGTTAACATCAGAGAAATAGGCCTGGAGGGGGCATTGCTGGGCTTGCTGGACAAAGAATTGGATCAAAGATTGTGCCAAGATATCAAAGAGACTCTGACTCACATGCTTACTTCAATGGCAGTGGAAAAGCTCTCTTTTTGGCTGAAGCTTTGTAAAGATGTTCTTGCTGCCTCAGCTGGTAAGTCCTAATACACTTTAGTTGAGAACACAATGAAAATAAGGGCTGCAGCAGTGCAGTGTGTCCTGAGGGAAAGTATTTTTGTTTCTTCAATGTCTGACATTTATGAAGTGTCTCACCGTACTTCATATTGAAACGTTGGACTCGTAACTTAGTCCTTTCAGAAGGAACCTGACTTTCTCCCTTCTGATTGCCTTTTCCTTTTGAATGCACTTTTGTAAACATTTTAGTATGTGTTGCCTGTTCATGTTCTTGTTGATTTATGGTTCTAATGTTAACTTATTTCCATATCAGAAAAGGAAATGCAGAATACATTTGAACTTGTGGGTCTTGTGCAATTACGTACAAGGAAAATAATCAGACCCTCTCTTCAATTAATAATAGGAATGATGCAGACCTACTATATCATAAGACACTCCTGAGCAGATAAAATTACTACACTGAATATTGGGGCGGGGGGGTGAGAGGGTAGGAAAACTTCTTTGATTTAGATATTTTTATTTGGAAAGGTACTAGCTTCTAATGTGTCACACTTATTTTAAACTTTTTTTTTCTTTGACTTCTTTTACTGCAGTTCTTTGTTTGTTTTTGTGGTATTGATCTTGTCTTCCAGTAGGTAATATCAACCAAATGCAGACAGTTTTGTTACATTTGTTTTTAATTCTATCATTTACTGTAGGACACCAAGGCTGAAGGGAGTCATAGTGAGTTGGAGGCTAGAGATGGGCTTTGAAGAGATTACTTTGAGTCCTTCCGTAGTTTTCAGTTACAGTAAGAAAGAATATTATATTTCTTCTTTTCTCCCCCATGTCCTAAATACAGATTTCAATACAGTAGCTTCAATAGATACCACTCAAGAAGAAGAAACTGCCAAAGGAGATGATGCATCTGTATTAACGTCCGACAGTGATGAGAGGTTCCATCCTTTCAGTAATCCACGATGGTCTACCAGAGTTTTTGCTGCAGAGTGTGTTTGTAAAATTATAAGCCAGTGTGAAAATGCAGGCAGTGCACATTTTGATGTAACTTTGGCTCAGGAAGGAAAACAACGTGATTCAAGAGGTATGTGTTAAGCCCTGAAAGAATTTCACAGAATGCAAAGTATGCTTAAAATAAGTGTTAGCTGTTTGCGTCTTAATCAGAAATTTGTTGTTTGTAATTGTTGAAACCTTTAATTCCTCTGATTAGAAGCCTATATTTATTAAGTTGTAGAGCAATTTTCACGTTCCAAAATATTGGCATATCACTGCAGCATTTACCCTTGCTTTCCTGATTATAGTGCCATGGCGTATGTGTAGGAAGCCATTGTTTCTGCGTAAGCATTGGCAGTCAGAAGTGATAGTTGGCACCAGCCTACGACATCACAGTTTGGTATCTGGGAGTATGACTAAAAAATGCCACTTTTTTTTCTTTCCATAATTTGCGTGATTATTAGTAGAAACACAGCGCCAATTTTCAGTACCTCTCTATGTTTATGTGGAGGTGTTTTCCACAAAACTCTTTTTTAGAAAATCTGCCTCTACATAAAGATATTTATTCTTTATGCTAAGCACTTTATTTTTTTTTTTTACGTTGAAATGGAAAGGAGTCTAGATCAGCTAATGTAAGATGTTCAGGTAAGATTTTTGTACATATAAGCTGCCTTAAGTGAATCTTCGATATGTCATAAGGTAAAATGTAAAATATATATTTTGAAGAAGTTGGGAGCTGTCTTATAGAATATATTCTGTCTAAATCTACTTTTAATAAAACTATTTCCTTTTTCAATGTCTGCTTTCTCTTCAGATGACTTTTTGGTATTGCATTTAGCTGACTTGATCCGAATGGCTTTTATGGCTGCCACAGATCACAGTGATCAACTTCGTCTTTCTGGGCTTCAAACATTGCTAATTATTGTTCGGAAGTTTGCATCTGTTCCAGAACCGGAGTTTCCAGGTCATGTAATTCTGGAGCAATATCAAGCCAATGTAAGCACCATTGCTAATAACTTAGAAAAGTTTAGTGTTACAGTTAATCACTAAAAGAAATTTGCCTTTTGCAGTGCAGAGTACTAGAGTTGGGTTTCAGTTAGTTACGGAAACTATTATTAATTTCTTTGGACTTAAGTTACTTAGAAAGCATCTTTTCAGTTGGCATATGTTTTAGCCCCAAAGAAGTTTTTCAAGTTTCAGCATTTTTCCCTCTTTCCTATTTGAATACAGCAAAAAGGAAATAGAACGAAGGGGGGGGTTTTTAGAAAGAATTGGTTTCAAAGTCTGGAAGTATTCCAAGAAATATTAAGAACAGCTGTCATTTAAAACTCTGCTTAGAAGAAAGTAGCCTTTGCACACCGGAGTTCACATTAGAAGACCTTGGTCAATAAATAAGCTAGAAGGGGTAGGTAAAAGCATGGATTGTATTCACAAGGTCTGTTTCAGTTAAGTCTTGGTTGAGACTTACAGAAAAGACATCCTGAGCATTTTGTATTCCAGACTGCACTTGCGTTAAATATGACAGGCAGCTGTATTAAGACTCATCTGGCTCCCATTCTTCAATTTCTAGCTGGCATTGAATAAGTCAGACCAATTTGTCTCATAGAAATGGAGAGATCTTGACACTGAAGACATCCTAACCCGCTTTGATCTTGCTTTTGCCATTAGAATTCTATTCTACTGACACTTCTTTGTGGGAAAGGAGAAGTGTCTTGATCTAGTCTGGAACTACTAAGGGGAAAAATACACCATCTGTCCTTGCTGTCTGGAACCAGCAAGCTGGTCACAAGTAGAGCTAATAATTCTTCTTCTAACCTTCACTACCCTTAAGGTGTTTCTGCTAATACTATGCATAGAACTTCTCATCAGCTGTTTCATAGTAGTTGAAGAGATGTGAAGCAGTTAAATATCTAATCTTTTTCTTGTCCTTTGTATCCATCTATTTCTAGTTATTGTTACAGAAAAAAGATTTTTCCAGACTTAAGTAGTGGTTTCCTGAAATCTTGTTTGGAAGTTCCTTAAATGAAGTCTGAGCTTTAGAGGGTCATTCATTGTTGTTAAAATTGCCGTTAAAAACAACTCCTTCTCACTTACTTTCAAAAACTCGTGTTTGTAGTACTTGTACTACACTTTGTACTTTCATCCCAAAGAGCACCAAACTTCAGTCTGCGTTTTCAGATATTGGCTAAAGCAGCAAGGGAAATTTTCATTAGCTTTTAGTGAAATAGCTTTCAGCAGTGAGAGCAGGTAAAATCTCTGCAACCTGATAAGTATGTTCATGTGTTCTTTATTAGGCAAAAAGGGTTTGTGCTCTCCCATCTTTTGACTTTGCAAAGTTGACCAACTTCAGCTGTTTGTTTCCTTAAATCTCTATTCTTTCGGAGTAAGGAAATGTCACTCCTTACGTGTTTTGCAAGTCTTTCATGGTTTGGAACATTGTTTTTTCTCTTGAGGGCTACTCATCAAGTCAAGAGTTCAGGAAGGAAGAGGTTTCTGTTTCAGTTTTAGACTATGCAAAAAATAGAATAAACTTTGAAGACGCCTCTCAAAGAGAACGATGTCTTCAGTGTACACAAAACAAAACAATAAAAGTATGACTGCAGTTGTCTCCCTGCTCTTTCCACTGAAAGTCTGTGGAAAAATGAAAAGGAAACTATGTTTTATAGAGGAAAACTAAGGAAAATGCCAACAAAGCTTGCTTATGAAAAGTAATTATTTAGTTAATTTTTCACTATGTATTAAATGTTGTTTAACTTCTTTTTAGGTTGGAGCAGCACTTAGGCCTGCCTTTGCTCCTGAAACTCCTCCCGATGTCACAGCGAAAGCATGTCAGGCAAGTGTTGAAAGTCAAAAGTCTTAGATAACAGACCCTCTGAAATATTCTTTTTGCTTGATACACCACACAAGAAAAAGGAAATGCATCATCTAGCCTCAAATCCTCAATACACAGAAAATAATGTCACCCATGTTACCTCCAATTTATGCACTTTAAAATCTTTTGAGAAACTTAGTCACAGTTGATCCTTTGGCTATTGTTTATGACATCTCTCTGATGGTTTTGGCTTTCGTTACTTTTGTATACTAAACCATAATGTCATTTAACATTGATTATTATCTGAGAGTAGCTGTATCTCAGTAGAAATTAAATCTGGTTTTCATAATTTTAGAGATTAAAAAAAAGAGTATCCAGTGGTGTTTGGCTCTCATTTCTCATTATTTCTGTTTTACAACACTAGGTGTGCAGTGCCTGGATAGCAAGTGGTGTAGTAAGTGATCTTAATGACCTTCGAAGAGTTCACCAGTTGCTCGTATCCTCTTTGATCAAAGTGCAGGCTGGGAAAGAAGCACAAAGTCAACAATATAATGAAAGCACCTCAACTATGGAGATACTGGCTGTGCTTAAGGCCTGGGCAGAGGTTAGTGTACCAGCTTTGTCATGAAAGTCTTGATATCTGGTAGGTGAGTTAGAACCTTTCAGTTATAACGGTTTCAGGAATTTCTTACATGTTTCATTAAGTAGAAGTTGCTGGTCATTTGCTTTGCTTTGATATGTCTAAACAGTTCCTGAATTTTGTAATCTTGACAAAAGCACTGCTAGTTAAACCGTTTGTATTATACTACACGTTAAGAAATATGTATAGTATTTCGGCAATATGAATTTCTTAACATGTTCTGATCTTTCATTATTCATTTTAAATTGGCATGATGTAAATGGCTATGATGATGGTCCACTGAATGTACCATTTTAAATAGGTGCCATTTTTCTCATTGTATATTGGCATTTGACTTCTTACAGGTAGTTCTAAGTTAACAATTTCAGTTCAGTACTGCATTGGCTAACTGCCTTAAAGTCAGCTCACGCAAATGCCTGTTTTAATACATGTAAATGCAAGGTTAGATATTTAAAAATTTAAAAAATGTGAATAATGTACGTAATCTCCAGAAGATGTGTCTTAAAAAGCACTGATAAAGAGCTTGGATGCTGATGGTTGATAACCTGCTAAATATGAGCATGTTGTGTAGTTAATATGATATTTCTGTGTATAACCAGGAAGTTATTTTGAAGGAGAAAGCAGGCAATAGAGAGCTTTTATGTGAACATTTCTAGAAAAGCATACCAACGTCTGCTGTCCATACTTGAGAAAGGTTATTGGCAAAATAGGAAAGCCATTGGAGAAAAGCTAGCAAGTGGGAATAAAAATCTTGAAAACTTGCTTACACTGAGAGATATGAGTAGATCAGCCTATTTATTCAGGAAAAGATATGGTGCTGCGATCAACTGAAAATTATTATATGGAGAAAAGGTTTTTAATGGCATATAACAATAATTTACCAGTGGTCAGAAGCTGGGACAAAAATCAGACTAGATGTGAGGCTGAACTGTAAGAAAGAAGTGAACATCTGTAGATTGTTCCAGTCTGTAATTAAGATCACTAGGAGTCTTAAAAACCTCTGAATAACTTTCTACTGGATCTCAGATATGAGAAACTATGACAAAGTGAACTGGGGATAAGCTCTTGTGACCTGTAATTTACAAATATTTCGCTTAAACTGTAGGCAGTTCCTTCTCAGTTAGGATCTTACTTATTTCTTGTTTCCAGAATTTGAAGGAATTCCCTCATCCTGTTGCAGGGAGGAGTGAAAGAGCGGCTTGGTGGGTTGGACTGGGTCAGCCCACTGCAACTAGCAAACTTTAAAAAGATACAGAAATTAAAATTGCAGGAGATGGATACTCACAAAAGCTAACTTCAAATTAGTTGAACTGTTGTCCTAAATCTCCTTTGTTGAGGAGTAGAGCTTCCCTCCAGGGGCATTTTGGAGGCTGAAGAGGGCTGCTGGTCTGAAACATTCTCAAGCCTATCTTTTTTCAATAACTAGAGAGGCATCTAGGGAAATTAACCTTCTCACATTGAAGTCAACCTATTGATGGTACTAGCCAAAGCTTGCAAATGATACAAGACTGTATTCTTCATTCTTTACTGCTAACACAGAGTAATACATAGTTTTTAGAAGTTGGTTGCAAGTGCAGTATGTCATTTCAGTTAAAAGGATTTAGGAATTATTTCACTGTGATTCTGGGATCATGATTATAGGTGTATTATTTGACAACAAGTTCTTCAGTCTTGTAGCTGTAACAGGATTTGGTGACTGGAAGCTGAAACTGGACAAGTAATGTATTAGTTTTTAAGAGCAGGGAAGTTGACTGCAGCAATGTTTAGGAATTTTAGTGGGTTTCACTTTATTGGGACTCTTGCATTAAGATTAGCTGGGGGAGTGGATTCAGAAGGTTTAGAAAATAAGTACTTCTTCACCCATGACTACTAGACATGAAGCAGGAATACATTCTAGGAAACCTCATGCCTGATCAACAGGCAAGTCATGCTAATGATCACAGTAGTTTTCCAAGTGTTAATATTTGTAAATCTCTCTCCAAACATGTAAACAGGTTTACATAGTTGCAGTTGAAAAGCAGAAAAAACAAAGTGATGAACACAATCACTGCTTAAAAATTGCAAACTTTGTAGAAGAAAACTACCGAGATTTAACATCTTCAACCAGTGGACTTCTGGACTTAGTACAGGCAGATCTTGGGACACTAAGCAAGCTCTGGCTTGCTGCACTTCAGGATTTTGCTCTCTTAACTCTCCCTTCAGAATATGCATCACAACTACCTGCTGAAGGTAAGAAGGCAAATCAATTGTGTTTTCACAGGTCGCTTGTAAGTGCACGTCATTAACGTCCTAGCTGACTTGTGTTAAGTTCACAATAAGATTAAATTGTATGGAGAATACGCATACTTGTTTACCTATCTAAAGTTAAAGACTGCCTTTGAGACCAGAGGGCTCACTGATGTGAAGAGTAGTTTGTTTGGTATTCTTGTTTGTTGGGTAATTTTATGGTTGAAAGAAGAAAAAGGTAATTTTATTGGATTCTATCCAAATAAATCTAAATGAAGTGCCTTCATTGGCCTGAATTTTAATATTGAACATTTACAAAAGAAAAAAGTCATACAGAAAATACAATAAATATAATTTCAATAAAAAGAAGAATTCCCTTTTATAAGAATGAGAAAATATGGCAGTTGAAAATAAATGACGTCCTTAAAACTGTAACTTCTCTTCTTGTAGGTGGTACATTTTATACAGCAGAGACAATTGAAAATGCCAGACCTCATTACTACAACTCCTGGGCACTGATACTTTATGCTACAGCATTATGGCTCACTAGCACAGGTTTCGTCGTTGTTGATCCAGATGAAGGAGTTATTAATCTCTCTAGACCTGTCACCCCAACTACAATGTGTCAAGATTCTTCTACCAGGCCCTTGGTGAAATCTCCTGAGGATGTGAATACTGACAGATTTCATCTTATCTTGGGTGAGTGAGTGCATAATCTGTCTAGATGCTGTAACACAAAATGCCATTTTTGATAGATAAAACTGTTAGCAAACAGATACTGAATTATTCAGATTTAACTGCAACATTGAATGTTGCATCTCTTAGAAAAAGGTACAGTCAGAAGAATTTTAAGTCCCAGTGAGAAAATTGTAGAGTGTTTTCCCACGTGTTGGTAGAAAAAAAACACTGTGTGAGCTGAACAAGTCCTAAACAAGTTCTTATTGCTCTGCTCATAAACATGCAAGTTCAAGGGTAGATTTTATCGTGCTTGTAGCACAACAGATACAGTGTACGGTTTAGCATCACTGAAGTGCAGTTTTACATGACATAATAGTGTGTAGGTTGGAAGGGACTTGTGGAGATCATCTTGTCCACTACCCCCTGCTGAAGTAGGGCCACCTAAAGCCAGTTGTCCAGGACCATGTCCAGCTGGCTTTTGAATATCTCCAAGGATGGAGGCTCCACAGCCTCTCTGGGCAACCTGTGCCAGTCCTTCGTCGCCCCCATGGTAAAAAAAGTGTTTCCTTAAGTTCACATCAAACTCTGTTTAGGCCTCCACCACTGCAGAGGCTAATAAGGCAGATGAATTCAATCTCAGTTCTCAGAGTTTACACAATCAGGCATTTCTGGTTGTATTTTTTTTAATTCAGTCTCTCTTTTGTATCCTTCTTTTGTAATCTCTTTTTGGAATGGGTTTGTATGACCCAGCTGAATGTGGTTTCTTTTGAATCCCAGTCTTCCTGCACAGATCCAGCTTCCTTTTGAACTCCATTGCTCCCTCAGTTACAAGTAGGACCTCTGGTACAAAGCTGCTCGTTTTCCCTGTTTCCTGTACTACTGGATTAGTGCTTCAAATTTCATATACTTTACTGTGGACTCCTGGCTTGTTTATTCTGCTTCTGAACATATTCCACTTGTTCATTTTCACTTCCCACAGAGAAGCTGAAAGAACTTGAAAACACAGGCACTTTGCACAGCTGTTCTGTAGTGTACAGTGAGAAGTTTCGCAAGTCATCACACATTTTCGAATTACAGCTGTTCAACCGGAATGAGAATATGGATCACAGAGTATATAACGTTTATCTCCAATGTCATAAAATGTCATCTGAAGAGTCCTGAAAGCTCAGAAAAATAGTTATTGATTTTATCTGCTCCAGGATTTGCAAGCTTAGGTTCCATGTAATTTACTTATTGCTGATGATCCAGTTGTGGTAGATGTGATCTTTAGCATTTTTGTAAAATAGGAAGATAAAGCCTCAGCCTCTGAGTTTGTGAACTATTATTTTCTCCATTATTTCCTTCTATTATATAATTCATTGTGATTAGGCAAATATTCAGTTATATACCCATTAAGAATTGTCTGCCTATTAATTGGACCTAGCGTTCAGTGTTTTAGTCAGAAATTGCTCTATTTTTTAAATTTATTTATGTTAATAGCCAGTTATAATCATGTCTAACACTGTCTAGAAGCTGAAGTTCTTTCATTGTTTTGAGGGAAATGGAGTTCTTGCCCCAAGACTTTGGCAATAGGAGATTAATTTACTTAATAGAAAATGTAAATGCTATTTCTGTGCTTGCTCAACTTACCGTTACGTTACTTAGTAACTGACAAAAGTACTACTTAAAAAACCCATATGTACTTGAAATTTTCTTCTGATGCTTCCAGGAGTTAGCGTGGAATTTCTCTGCTCTCCTCGATCGGATGCAGCAATGGAGAACATTATAGCCTGCTTACGTGCCCTGCAGGCACTCTTCGATGTTCCGTGGCCGAGGTCTAAAATAGGTGGTGATCAGGTACTGTCTTAATGATTATAAGCCCCCCAGAATTAAGGCATAATTTTAGTTTGAACAGTATCTGTACTCTATATTGTATATCCAGGAATCATCAACAGATAGGTGGTAGGTGAATTATATCCTTTACCAAAATCCAAAGCTGTAGAAGGAGGAGAGAAAAAGAGCACAATGTGGAACTTGTAAGAAGATAGTGAGGGGCAGAGAACTTGAGGACATTTCATCAGGAAGGGGTGATTAGATGAGTAGGATGACAGCCAGGTAAAGACAGAATCCCAGGAAAAAAAAATTGTTTTATTCTCGCTGTCCTGGAACAATTGAATTTATTCTGTTGTAAGTATTGAAGATAAAAGGAAACTGGACAAAAGCAATGGTATTAACCAAAAAAAAAAAAAGGGCAAAACCAAAAAAATGCACAACACACCAGTGATCCTAGGAAGAAGCAGTAACTTCAAAAACCTTTTTTTTTTAAATTTAAATTAAGCTATATACCATCCTGTGTGCCATGCAATTGTCACAGGAAAACACAGGAAAAAGCAATAAATCCTGTGGACATGCCCAATTTCTGCTGACTATTGTTGTTCTCTCCAAGAAGATGCATATACTGTAGGAGGGATACAATGTACTATCCCCACCTTCAAGAGTTAAAAAGCCATAAAACATAAGATAAAGGTTACTTGGGGGTTTCTTTAGTAGTTTTAAGTGCCTTATCTCTAAATTACTGTGATTACTATTTGGTGGGAGAATTGAGCAGGACTGCTGCTACTGGGAGCTAGGAGCTAGATGTTGAACAAAATACCAACTCCTGTGATAGTATCAATTATACTGTGTTCCTTACTGAGATTAATAAGAGTAATATTGTTGGCTTTAACAAGTTTCTAAAATTCGTGCATTGATATGTGGATACAATAAGCATTTTTCTTACCATAGGAGCTGGGTGTAGAGCTGCTGAATGTTTTGCATCGACTGATACTGACCAGAGAATCACCTGATATTCAGCTTGCTGCCCTTGAAGTGGTTCGGCTGATTCTTTTTGCAGCTCAAGAACACGTGAAGGAAAAGCGGAGAAGTGCAGAAGGTATAGTAATGTATGAGATGTTGAATATGTATAATCTGGGTTAAAGCAATTCTTTCTTGGAAACCTGGGTTCCTGAAGGTGGTATTCAAAGATGCACCAATCACAGTTGGTGACTAATCCTGGTTTGCTTAAGTCAGTCCAGGTGCTTGACATAAAAAATCAGGGTGGTATGATGGTGTCAGGTGGTTTTGGTGGTGACTAGATGGCATGAAGTGAGGAGAAAAACTAGAGAAACTGCAGCTGGGATAATCTTGTGTGGTGTCAGGGAGAGAGGAGTCTTAGTGAAAAGCTGGGATCAGCTACAGTAGAGCAATGGAGAGGCTCTGCACACACAGCTGTGACAAGCCACACTCCACTACTTACTCGTAACTTCTTAAAGCTCATTTTCTAAAAGAAAAAAAAGCTGGGAGAAGAAACAGAACACTTCTATCAGATGACATCATATTAGCATGGTGCCTCAGCACATTGTACATCTAGATCTATTGCACGCACCTTTGTCTTTTGACAATCGGTGCATAGTTTGCTTATGCAGAAGGATGGACGTTTGCCCATAGAACTTTGGATACATATGCGTGCACATATATATGTATCAAGATTCTCACTTGGTGATGAAACAGTCTTAAGTGAACTTTTGGGGAACAAGGTACAGCCTGCAGGTTTCTGCCATATTTCTTCTTTTTGTTATAGTTGATGATGGTGCTGCAGAAAAGGAAACGTTACCAGAATTTGGAGAAGGCAAAGATACAGGAGGACTGGTGCCTGGGAAATCATTAGTCTTCGCAACACTGGAGTTGTGTGTTTGTATTCTTGTCAGACAGCTTCCCCAGCTCAACCCTAAATTAACTTGCAGCCCTGCAGTTCAATCTGGAAAACACCTGTTATTGTCAGAAGATGGAAGTAGACTGGTAGCAGCAGCATTGGTTATTCTCTCTGATGTTCCTGCAATCTGCTCTCCTGAAGGTATGCTGTTTCATCACAAAGAAAGATTAATGAAAGAGTATTGGGCTCTTCTGAGCCCCTTTGTTATTACCTAATTTTCTCGGCTGGATAAATCTGGCAGCAAGTTTTGTTGATTTGCTTGTGACAGTTTCCTGTTCTAATTATGTTTTTGACTGTCAGATTACAAAACAAGTTACAAAACTGAAGCAATTAAAGGAATAGTTTTTCTTCTCCTCCCACACATAGCAATGCAATTAATAGATTCATTTGTTACAGGGGAAGTGTGTGATAGCTACATGATTCTATTCTACTTGAATTGTCTGTTTTGGAATTTATAATGCAGACTAAATTCAATTTAAAAGGGAAATGTATCGTGTTACCTTTCACTGAAAGCCATCATTTGAACATTAGGAAACCACTGTAGGGAGTTATGGTTGATTTCTCAGATTAGTTGACTTTTACCCATGATTCATTTTGCGTTCACTCCAATCTTTGAGATGGTTCCCGCCCCCCCCAATATCATATTCATACGTATGATCTTTCAGTACTGTTACAGCCACACCTACAAACCATTTCTGCCCTACTCCTCTCTTCCCACCTTAGGTATCTGTGTTACACCTTATGCAAATTTTTGCACTTACCAGCCCTGGAAATTTGTTCTTTTTTCTTAATTTGTTCTGTGTTACAAGATTCTTCTTTGGGGGATAACGTGCTCCAAATGAAATAGTAGGCAGTTCTTGCTGTAGGGTGATGATATATCTTTTCCATCTGCACCTCATTATTTGTGAGTTCAAAGCAAAAGGAAACAAACATAGAATCACTTAGTTCTTAGGGCAACTCTCTTGTATGAAAAACAGTCTGTGATTTTTCTTTTTTCACTGTAGTTCTTTTTGTCTTTAGCTGTTCAAGTTGTTCCACAAACTAACAGGTTGCAGGTTCAGACTAGGTGGGACATTTACACTAGAGAACTTGAGCATTTAAGTCAGGTGACTAAAATGAGAAGCTTAAGCTTGGTTATGCAGTCAGTTGAATAAGGAAGCATCTCCAAAAGTCAATGCATATAATCAAAGAGAAGGGAATTCCTATGGGAATTGCATAATTTTTCCCCTTTTATGGGTAAATGGAGTTACAGTCCTGTGACTACCATGTCTCTTACTTCAGGCACTTGCCATGATATGTATGCATAATAAAATTTTCAAATAAATGATGCTAATGAACTGCATTTCCTGCTGAATTCAAACAGTCATTTTTCAGAGACTTGGCTGTTTAAAAATAGAAGGTAGATGTCCTCAAGTTCAGAAAATACTTATGCATTTGTCAGAGACCCTAATTATTCAATGAACATCATTATGTTAAAATCTTCGGAAGCATTTTTGCTGATTAGGGAAGGACATAAGCGTATTAAGCCATGTGCTGAACTCTGTGCTTTGCTAAATCACAACTTAAGACAGAAGCAACACATAAGTATGCAGTTTTCTAGATTGTCTCCAATATGTGCAGAAGTCTGTATTACTATTAGATTCAAAGACAAAAGAACGTGCAAAAATGCCATGCTGAGTTATTCCCGTGGTTTTTTTTTTTTTTTTTTTTTTTTAATAGTTACTTATTCTGACAGCTCAACCATCAGATTCTCAGGGAGAGATGAAGATCTGTTCAGTAGGCTGTGGGACAGTCTGTTCTCTGCTTAGGTCTCCTCTTTTCCAAAATACTTGTTAGAGTTTTTTATTATAATTCTAGGAATTTTTGTTAGGCATTTTTAATCTGAGATCCTTCTCTTATTGATCGTACTGAATTGTTGTCTTCAGTGATTTCCTGGAGCAATGACATCCTTGGCTGACTACACATCACATGAGAGAAGTATTTCCTCTTACCAGTTTTGAAATTACTCTCTGTTAATTTCCTTCATTGTGTTGTCTTCATTGCAAAATATGCTTAGATGCTCATAATTTGTTTTCTGCGATTCAGTACTTCATATACTTCCATAGCTGCTTTTCTGCTCCTCAGTGGTTCTGATCTTTCTGTTCTTGCTTTTCTCTGAACGTGACATAGTTCCACACTTCATATAATAAAATCATCAAAGAAAAGATATACAATAACTTCACTTAAGCAGTCTGACTCCATGTTTGCTATAGCAAGTTGCAGGATATTTCAGATCTCACTGCAAATTACTGGTGCCTCCATTTAGATAAGAGATTAAAAAAAGATAAGTGTTAAATAAAAAAGAGAATCCAAGAAAACTGTTTCTTTTTAATGAAAAGGTACCTGAATTTTTTTAACTTCTGTGACATTAAGTTGCTTTGTTTTACAGGAAGTGTTTCAGTTCTTCCTACTATCTTGTACCTAATTATTGGAGTACTTAGAGAAACTGCTGTGAAATTGCAAGATGGGCAGTTACCATTGACGGTTGCTGCATCTCTACAAGCTCTTAAAGGACTCTTGTCTTCTCCAATGGCTCGAGCAGAGAAAAGTCGAACAGCTTGGACTGATCTTCTACGTAGTGCTTTGGTCACAGTGCTTGACTGCTGGGATCAAGGTAAACACAAGTTTTAAGTCTCAGTGTTTAAAAAAAAAAAAAGAGGGTGAAAGCTTGTTTGCTTTTATTTAAATTAAATTCATGCATGTCTTAAAAAAAAAAAAAAGACTAATATCTTAGTCACAGGAGAATCACTTGGCTACCAAGTACTGTTGAAACTATAGTGCAGTCTTGTCCCTATGGTTCAAATGAGAAGTCATCACTTGTAGAGGTATAAATGTGGGGTTGCAGGGTGACCCCTGTGTTCTGTAGTGCCACAGTGTAGCTACATGGTATGATGGAATAAACAGGGGTTACGGCTTCAGCCTACAGTTGAGTATAAAAGCTGTACTGCATGCAGGTTCTGCACGAAGAATTATTAGTGTCTGTGTCGAAGCAACAGGTATTAAAACAGTAGGTCAAGAAAAAATATTTCTGTCTTAAAGTTAGTTTTCTGTGTGCTGCTTCTTCAGCTTTCCGAGTTTGTAGTACTTTTAAAATTCCTTACCTTTAATCTCCAAATTGTAATTTGTTGTTGGAACTTTTGTTTAGAGTGCTGGGGTTTTTTAAGTTATAGTAAAAGAATATATGTTCTTAATGAAAATTGTAAACAATTCTAAAAATAGTTTGTACCTTAATACATCATACCAGCTCTTCAAAGATATTTATTGTACTTTATACAGGCAAACAATGGAATAGGAGTATGCTGTTATTTCTAAATGTGCACATAACCACTTCTTAATTCCCTTTTTGGCCTTGGCTTTTATTACAGTAAAAGTCCATATCGGTGCATCAGAGCACGTCATGTATTTGAAAAAAGAGACTCCTGAAGAAACAGAGGCATTGATATTTCTATTCCACCTCTTTATACAATAACACTTGAATTCATAGAATTACTTTTTAATGCAAACCTAACAGACTGCTTACTTTATTGACAGCAGATGGGCTGCTCCAAGAACTGGATGAAGTTAGCCTGCTTACTGCTATTACAGTATTTGTTATGTCTACCAGTCCAGAAGTTACTACCATAGAGTGCCTTCAAAAGCGTTGTATTGAGAAGTTTAAATTCACACTGGACTCCAAAGATCCTCTTGTAAGTACTGGTGAAGTTTTAAGAAAATCAGTATCATCTTAAATGGATTTTAGCTTATTTTCTGTTCAGTTGTTTCGCTTGTGCTGTGTGTTGATTCCAGTTAACTCTGTCCTGACTATATCTGTTGTATTTTAAAGTACAGTTCGAACAAGTTAGCAAGCACATGTCCAGCAGTACATTTTCTCATTTTTTATTCTGTATACAATTCTGTATTCCTATGATCTATTTTTTATTGCATCAAACTCAGAGCTTTATACGTTGATAAGTACACGATACAGTCGTGTAGTTTTGCAGGCACCTGTTTCATTTTATTTGTTCATTTTATCTTCAAAACACAGATGCTGTCTTTTGCACATGAAATCCCTCACCTCTGTGTCTTTAGGAGCTGGAGCAAGTACCACTACGTTGTACTGTCCCATTAGCATCAGCTCTTGGCCACTGCTGGAGGCAGAATATTGAACAAGATTAATGCTTTGTTCTGACCTAGTACTCATATTTGTACATAGTTGCTTTAGACTGTAGTGCTACAGTTCATCTGTTACTATTCTTCATCTAAAAAAACCCAACATACTGGGGAAAAAAATTGTATTTATTATCACTGCAAATACAAATGGCTTTTCTAGGAGTTGAGACTTCCTCACCCTGAAAGTCCAGCTCTGAAGAGAACATGCATTAGATTTCATGTTTGACTGACAATTCACCATAAACTGGTTTTCTTGCATCTTCTCTGTATATGTTTGTGTAGTAACACAGGAAACTGGGGATGCTGAATATGATTGCAAGAAAATGGTAGTATGCATTTGCAAATTTTAGCCAAGTGTTTAGGCATCTGAGCCTTTCAGAAATTGTGTAGGAACTTTACAGTTTTGGTCCTATTGACTTCCAATGACCTGCAAGCTACTGCACCATTTGAGGCTTTGTAATACTGTGCCTACAGTTTGGCAGAGGTAATGCTTGTATTTTAAGCACCTATTTTCAGTCATCTGTATTTGTGCAAAAAAGATTATATTTTCAAAACAGTTCTAAGACATAATCTTCACACAAAAATAATATTTTTTCCTTAACTCAAAAATGTAGGAGGATGTAGGACTCGGTGGAAAGAAACAGGAAGCATGATCTAATTTCTCTTTAATAATTTGATTACAAGTTATAATGCTCCTATAAAGTATTATACATTAGAGACCTGCAACCTGATGAATTTTCAAGCTGTAAGACACATATTTCTTCTTCCCTAATTTTTTTTCTGACAAGCTGTGAGTTCTAAAACACTCTGGCATGTATTTTTAAGTACAACCATTTGTAACTGCAGATTTGATTTTCTCTTTAGGTACAGCGTAAGTGCTACCAGCTGCTGCACTCCATCTTTCAGCATCCAAACAAAACTGTGTCATATCCTTATATTCATTCTCTAGCACCATCCATTGTGGGAAAACTGCAAGAAACAGAAAAAGCAAAACCTGAACATGCTGCTGAACTTCAAGTCATTCAGGAGGGAATAAAGGTGGTTACAGCTCTTACAGCGGCTGCTGAGGAAGAGCACCGTAAGTTACGTCCATTACTAGTATCCAAAGCATTAGACATGCTGGAAGTTGCCGTAAGTAACAAATTAAAAGAAAACAACCACTAGGAATCCAGTCCTGAACACTATTTGCTAACAAAATTGCTAACAAGAATGTTGGTTCTTTTTACTGTACAGTTGAAATAACATTTTAAGCTGTATAGTTTGTGTTAAGTGTTAACTTAGAGAAATACTTCTAGGTAGGATCTGAAGATGTTTTCAAAAAGTGTGTGTTTAAGTTGTGTTTTCCATGTTTACAGGTGCTCCTTTGGTGGCCTGCCTTCTTCCCATCCTTATTTCCTTTCTTTTGGATGAAAATGCCCTGACTTCTGCTACAAACTCAGCAAAAAATCTACATGAGTTTGCTTTGCAAAACCTGATGCAGATTGGTCCCCAGTACTCATCAGTTTTTAAAAAACTCATAGCTTCCTCTCCAACTATGAAAGCCAGGCTTGAGTCAGCTGTGAAAGGCAATCAAGAAAGCATCAAAGTGAAGACTGCTAAACATGCAAAGAATCCTGGGAAAAGTTCAAGCATTCAGCTAAAGACTAATTTTCTTTAAAGTCTCATATTGTCATTTTATGCACTTTGATATCAACAACAAAACACGTCCCTTTTAATTTCTAATCAGAGCAAGATCCCTATGAATTGACCTCTCATTTTTCAGTCTGCACTGAAGTACTACAAAAAGTTTTTAAGAGAAAGCAAATCTCTAGATAACTTTCGGTTAGTGTAAGACTTCTCACACTATGCATAAATCTATCAGAAGCCACCTAATCTGTATTTTTGGATTATTTTGGACTAAAATACCAGAAATGCACATGCCTAGATAAGTATAGTTAACTTTTCCATAGATATGTTTAGGAGCAGCCCACGCTTAGCCATTAAGTAAAATTAATTTTGGTTTAGATCAATGCTTGTCAAGAATAAGTTACCCTGATTGGTTCTTGGATTTAACCGTGACATAAATTTACTTGCAGGTTGTAATCTATCCTAATTACTAATTTAACACACTGCATCGTTAAGTAACCAGATTAAATATCCTTGTAAGCCTTACAATAGATTATTGTTGATCTCAAAACTCTCAGCTCAATAAAGGTAATATTGATAGCTTTAATCCTAATAACTTCCTGAGCTGGCCGAGATGTAGCAAATGCTGTGAAATGCAGCTCCCCAGCGTGGGCTCACCGAGGGCTCCCAGGGCGTCACCGGTGGGACGATTCTGCACATGTAAGTACCTGCAGGCTGGTGCTGCGCTGCCTGACACAGTCTCACTTTTCAGGGTGTATACTCGCGTTAATTTTGGATTAGGCTAGCCAGGCAATTGAAGCTTACATATCTTGTCCAGGATAGGACAGTGATTTTAATATACTGTGCCTCGATTCAGACATCTGCTCTATCCGGATGTATGTTTCCTGATCTTTAAATGATCGGTTATATATACACGTAACTCACCTAAATGTATGCATCTCTGCAATGAGAGATGGACATATTTGAAGTCAGCATGTCCTGTGTCAAATTAAGTGCAACAAACTTATAATATGAAGTATTTAATTAACATTTTTATCAAGGAACATATTTTAATATAGAAAAATAACTATCAAACTTGCAATGGCTATAAAGTATTTTATACAGGTAGTGTATTGACTTCTTTCTTGTTACCAGTATTATCTAAAGCAGACACTATGAAACTGAGGATAGTATTTCCTTCTTGAATCTAATTTCTTTAAAAACACAAAATTACAGAACTGAGAAACACACTGTGACTCAGGAAAAGTGTGATGTACTGTATTTTTATTATTATAAGTTTTGTATATAAATATAATTGTAAATTGTACAGAATTAATCATTTGACCAAAGTTCTAACAATTCATTTTTCTAATTTACATAAATAAAGCTAATTTTCTTCACTTAAGATTTGTCTTAGTCATTTTACCCATAGCAAAGGAGCTCTAAGGACTCTGTAACAGAAGGACAACGTTTGTAAAGCTGCCGCAAGGAAACTCATAAGAAAAGTTTGGGCTGATGCGCCAAAGTCTGTGACTCGACACTGCAGAGGCTCCTCCGTTCTGCGCAGCACAGTGTGTGAATGGGTGGGACTGGGGAGACAGACTTGGTGTGTGTAAATCCCTGTGCTGTACCAGCTGCTGAGATGTGTGAACGATGGCTGAAATCCTTCCCGTCTTTCCCCAGAGAACCAGCAGTTCTTTGTTCCACCTCTTCATTGCAGTCAAATTTGTACTTGTTGTCTGTATTGAAAGGGAGTTACATGAAATTTGGCAGTTGCTTATCTCATCTCATTAGTAATTCTCATTGTTTTCCCTTCAAAGTTTACTGGGTACACTTTTTTTTTTCTTTTTTTTTTTTTTTCTTTTTTTCCCCAAAGGCAACTTCTGAGAAATTATGGAGATTCTTAGGGGACTTCAAACTTTTAATTGAAACTTTTGTCATGTTTACTATCAAAGTGGCCAAAAATATTGCTGAGAAAGTAAGCTGCTACAATAAATATTTGTGGCTACTTGTTTCATTTGCAGTAATGTATAAGAACAGCATGAACCTCTTTTCACCAACATTTTTAATGTTGATAATACAATCTAATGAAATCCTACTTTGCTCAAAAAGTTTTAAGAAGTACGCTGAAGTTTCAAGAGCACCAAGCAAAGCCTTTAAAAGCCAAAAATTAAAGTTTAAAAGAGCTTAGTTCTAGATTTCTTAGAGGACCTCATTGTAGGAGCTCACATCTGAATCCCTGAGAAGTGCCGTGGTTATGTGATTTGATGTTTCTTAGTCGTCTTGTTGCCACATGTGGAAAAGCACCATTTTCAACATATATGTGTATCCTAAATGCAGAAACAAAACCTAGTTCAGTAAAGAGAAGCACTACTAATTCTTAATGTCTACTGTAAATTAGGACATCTGTGTGAGCCTAATTTATCCACAAAGTACCTGTGCCTTGAGTCGTGCTTTATCATGTCCATTTAAAATAGCAAGGTGGATCCCATGAATAAACCTACTCGTTTAAGATTTTATAAATGACTCTTACAGATGTAATCTTGTTTAAGTTATAAAAACAATTTGGCTTTGATATCTCAGATATCTTTTATGCAGTCTTGTTTATTTACAAGGAATTTGCATACATTTATTTTTCCTGAAGAAATAATGAAGACCACAGAGCAGTTTTGGTTTTAATACCACTCTTTTTTTAGGCATTGCTTGGCATTCCAGCTCTTACATTTAGCCAAACAAAAAGAGCCAAACATATGTTTGGCCATAAACCAAAGTCTCACTTTTACCGCTGCTGCCTCCTGTGTCCTGAGCCTCCTTGCTGATTGTTTTTCTTGCCATTTCTCTACAAGCACCAGTAAATTTTCTTCCAGTAAACTGTCTTTGCAATGAAGCATGTGGCCTGCATGCATACTTACTTCGTGTTTCCGCTGTTTATTTTTAAAGTTTAATGTCTTTTGTGTGACAAAAGGTCCTGCCTATGCCTAAACTTAGGTGTGTATATGTATATAAAAACAGGGGTACATCACAGAAGGTAGCATTTTTAAGTGCTATGCAAAAATTATTTGCAGACAACTTCCTGTTGACTGCAGCAAAACAGAATTAGTCAAAACCATGCAAAAGCATCACACAGTTGGGATGTGGTTGTTTTTAATTGGATACAAGTCTGTAGCACTCCAGCTGAATGAGCAGCATTTCTAATGGTCCTGCTTAGGCTGGAGTAACTCCGAGACTGATCTGAGGTGTTCCAAGGTGCAGCAGACACCTTCAGGCTGAGAGGTGCATCAAACGATACACATATCACCACAAAATAGGATTACCAAATGCACAGGAAGCATAGCAGGCTTTTTATTAATAAAAGTCGGTTAATAATTTGCATTTCCAAAGGGATTTTTTTTTTTTCCAAGACTGCCCCAGCAGTAACTGTGAGTAGTTGCAACTGCAGGAAGGATGGAATGATCCAGAATAGTTTGCTAGTTTGTCACAAGTAATACTAATAATACTGCTTAGTAGGGATCGGGCAGCTCATTCAATGGAATTTCAATGTAGTTTTAATTTGAATGAAGTTGGATGTGTCTGTGAGGGGGTCACTGTGACAATCTCCTCTAAAGCCTCATCCCTAATCTCACTGCTAGGTATACATTTCTTTTGTTTTCAGCGTCCTGAAATGTAACTCTATCAGTAGACAGCAAGTCAGAAGCTGTTTCCTAGAAGAGCGTGTTGTTTCCTGACCAGTGGTGATCTGCTAACGAACTGCTCCTCTCTTCTTCCAGCGAAAAAAAGGGCCAGTAAAGCTTTCAAGCAAGGGGAAAAACCCTTAGAAAATAATCACTCTCTCCGATATTTAAATCAAAGGACAGCGAGGTAGATTATTCTTCTACTTCTCTGTACCGTGGTGTCAAAAACCACAGGCAGGGTTGCTCCCCAGCCAGCCCGGCATGGAAACCCCCGTGGCCTGATTGCACACCCGCTAGTGACCTTTCTCTTGAAATAAAGACGTGATGAAATAGTTGTTGAGTTGCAACCTGCGATCCTTAAAAATAGCCAATAAAATAAACTGCACTTCCATGCAGCTGAGTGTTAAAAGGAGCGCTTGGATTTGTCCGTCTCTCATCCATGCTCCCATCTGAGCAACAGTGGAGCTGTTGTGGTAAATGACACTTCATGCTCGGCTCCAGTTAGGTGAAGTATGGAGCAAGCAGTTCATTTTTACATATACTGGTCAAGCTGTTTACTGATGGTGGGCTATAGCTTCAAAGATACCAAAATTAAAAAGCATATTTGGCTAGGTACAACATGCCTTACCTGCCCCTAACATATTTTTAGATAATGAATACTGGAAGTTGATTATGTAGAATAAAATTGAACAGATGCATTTATACATTATATTGGCTGTACAAGGGAACACGAAAGATGCCAGTGCTATACCACTAACCTCCCCAAAATGTTGTGTGGTTCTTATTTTAGTTTCGATATACAGTTGTAGATTTTTTTTTTTCCTAAAATATTCTCTGGATTCTCTGGAGAATAAACAGTTTATTATATATAACAATGAGAGGGGAAGCGACATCTAAATATAGCAAAAGTAGGGCTGAAGACTTTTTCTGAGAAACAGAAAGCAAAGCAAAAGCAGGCTTCCAAACCCTCCTGAAGTAATCTGTGGTAGATTAGCCAAAATTCACTCACCCTGCAGCCAAATATAAATTTTGCTCTATTATTCAATTCTCACTTCTACAGTCCCCACCATCTAAAGTGCAGGATCAGATTCTAAAAGGAAGAATGTGGCATCAAATCTTCTTTGCCGTGTACATGTGCCAATTTGTCTAGCTACTGCACAGAAAAATGTGTTGTGTATATATGTAAAGAAGTTTGCAGATGAGGAAAGCCTGTTTCTGAAAGTCGCTGATTAGAAGCTAAATTTAGTAGTGGAAAAGGTTGATAAAATCCTTTTCTAAGTTACCGCCTTATGAATTGTAATTGTCTAACCTAAATTGGAAGGGTTTTTTTAAACTAATGTTAATATTCATGTATTAAAATTTATGTGAATTATATCATTGCCAATGAAATACCATATAGAATTGCTGAGATTCCCTGTTGCTCCTAGTGGGATTTTTTTATTATTATTATAACCTTCTCTGGGGAAGATTTTGATTTTATTTGATTTTTGTAAGTTTGTTTTTTTTTTCTCTGCCTGCTGCCTCAGTTCTCAGTATCCTTTTCTGCAAGAAAAGGAGGTTTTGTATGAGACATGTTTTCAGTGGAAGTACAAGCCTCAGGGATTCTGGAAACAATTTTGATATACATCTAAAAATAGAAATATTATGCAATTTGAAAATGCAGCCTATCATTACGAAGGCAAATGCTCTTAACCTCATCCTCTCTCATGTAAGGTTCATGGAAAACACCAAGAAAAAATTGTCACAGATGTATGCATGTCTTACAGGAAACACGGATATGAGGATAACTGGCTCAAGCTGTTGCCACCAAATGTACCCGAAATTGAGTTAAATAAAAGAATTTGCCTACAGGAAAAAAATCAGATTTTCTTTTATGATACTTCATCAACTATATTTATTAAATGAGCAAGGATGTCATGAAGAGGGGTAATAGAAGAGGCAATGCAAGTAAATGTTTTTTCACTTCCAGTCTGAGGCAAGATGCAATCTCATGTTTAGCTGTCAGGGAGCCAAGTGACACAATAATGTGATTGGGGGAGGCTGAGTGGGGCTTTTTTTAGTCCATATTCCTCCTAGATCCCTTTTGACGCCAACAAACCTAGGAATAATTTACTTTTGCAAAATGAGAATTCTCAAGCTGGCTGAAGGGAAGTACTCAAGAACGAGTGGTCCAGAGTTGGAGCCACAACCCACCTGTAGGCACCCTCTGAACCGGGGTGTCAAACTCATTTTCACCGGGGGCCACATCAGCCTTGCGGTTGCCTTCAAAGGGCCGAATGTAATTTTAGGACTGTATAAATGTGGGAGCAGTTACATTTATACAATCCTAAAATTACATTCGGCCTTTTGAAGGCAACAGCAAAGCTGATGTGGCCCCCGGTGGAAACGAGTTTGACACCCCTGCTCTAAACCATACAGTAAATATAGATACATGTAGGACCCTTGGGGCTGAAAGGCTTGCAGCCTTCTGCCCTGATTTTCCCATATAAAGCCATGGAGATGTGGCACAAGGCCGTACCCCTGCCCTCCCGTACCAGGAGGACCAGCAGACAGTGGGCATGGTATGAACTGCCAAAGTAGTTTCTGAGGGCAGCTGACCCTGGGGAAGCTGTGAGCGAATACCTTCTTTTCCAAGTATACGTCTCCCTACCTTTCCAGTAGGTTTCTTCAAGTACCTGCTCACCCAGGCACCTGCTTCGGGATCCCTCTGGACCGTGCAGCTGCCATCGCTCAGGAACACGCTGGGTGTACCGTGTGTTGCTCAGTAACTGCCAGTGCCCTTGATCCGTGCTGAGACTGTTGGTAGTCAAATACAACTAGATTTTGTGGATAAATCCAAATGATACATAGAAGAGAGCTGTTCTGCACGTTGGTCTGTGCCATAATGCAAGCCTGTCTCTCCTCGATGTCCATCAGAGCAGCGGTTGCTGATGCCTGTCGTCACATGCGTGTTTATCCATGCAGTGTCCTCCTCAGCTCTGTGCACTTGCAGCAATGTTCAGAAGCACGAACTGCAATGATTTCGGATAAGCAGCAGTCCACATAAGGACTCTTGGAGCTTTTCTGGCCAAGACAGGAGAGGAAAAGTTGTTGGATTAACTGGCTATAGAGAGGCCACGGAAGCAGATTTGGAACATGAGACAATTACTGCAAAGCTTCTGTACTGAGGAAAAGGGAAGAGGGAGAAGAAACTTACCTGGTTTATCAAGCTTGAAGTGGCCACCATGGCTGCAACATCTCTGCATATGACAGACCACCTTGCGTAGCTATGTGATAATTTTTTCCATTATATGAAATGTGCCAAAACCTTCTAGTGACTTTGATACATTAAGGAGAGGAGACACAGCAGCTCCTGAAGTACCTGTGGAAACCGGCTGTCCCAGGCTGTGGTACGTCTTGGCTGGACCAATTTTATGGCTGTTGGTCAGGATTTGAAGCTGTATTCTTCACTGGTTTGTTCTGGCCATTAACTAAAGGAATGGCTTTCAGTGCCATAATTTTCTCCTTCAGGAGGTGACCAATATATTAACTGTCAGGGATTCTCTCCTGACTGTCTAGGTTTGTGAAGCTGTACCCATGCTACACAGGATGCCTCCTAAACAACCGAATCTTTTTTACTTTTCTCATGCTTGTGTATTTCTAGTAAGTGCAAGAACTGAGGCAGACCAGTGAGTATTTAAAATCCAGTTCCTGCTCATGCTAATACCCTGGAAGTCTGGGCAACTCATTGTTAGAGATATTTTCTGGTTGTCTTCCTTACGTTCCGGCAGCCAACGCCCAGCCATGACTTGCTGAGTGACTGCTGCTGGGTACAAGGCCTAGAGGGCAACATGCTCCAGACCGAACCAAGAGACAGTGCTGTGAGGATGGAGCAGGCCAGAGGGAAAAGCAGCGGGCAAGGAACAAATACAACAGCTGTAGAAGCAGTGACAACATTCTTGAGTGATTATTTTATATATTAAAAAAATGCTGAAGGATTAGGACAGGACAGAGAGGAAGGAAGTGAGAAGAACAAGAGGCATACACATGCGTATTAAGAGAAGGAAGACAAAATAATAATTAAATCAGTTACCTGGTTGACTCATTGCTTCAAAACAGACCATGTGAGCTATTATAGCTTAATAGTTGACTGGAATCCTATAAAATAATTTGCAAATGAACCTACTCTGATTTGCAAAGTTCACACAATTTTATGATACCTAAGCTTTGCTTGTTCTGTTTTGTACTGCTCATTATTTATCATCGGGAAAAAAAAGATACTGCCAACCGTCCATGTAGATCAAAGCAAAACACTTTGTACAAGCAGCACAGGATGAGACAAGTCAACGACACTGCTAGAACAAGTAATGCAAAGTTGCATGCATGCAATACTGAGAATCTATACCTGTCAACAGAATATGCAAAGCAGCCACAACTGGATCACATTCTGTGAAGTCTATAAGTAAACCACGAAAACAGTCACTGCAATGACAGAAACTTCATCAGAAAGCTCAGAAAACCTTTCGATGAAAACATACAAAACGTGAAGTCCGAAGACAAGTTTGAAGCGATGCAACCCATCAACTGCAGCAGCAGACATGCGCTCTAGTTTCTGGGGCCTTTTCAGTATTGGTTACAACACCCAGACATACACACTTTGTATGTTTTCATCGAAAGGTTTTGAAATTACTTATAGGGAGTCACCTGAATTGCAAAATTTTCACCACTGTCCCTAGATTAGGATTTTGATCTAAATGAGTGAGTAGTCGTTGGAAATGAAGACCATTCCTTGGAGGGTGTTCGGAGGTCAGAAAGAATGCAGATGGAGTTGGGAAGTGTTTGTCACTGTTCAGAGGCAGATGAGTTTTTCTAGGGCAGGTAGATGGGACCAGAGTGCGATCACTGGTTCCTGGTTATTGTGATCCCAGGGAACTGCCGACTGCCTGTAATTGCTGGCAATAGCTCAGTTCCTTCAGGGCAGGGAAGAGAGAGGGTAAATACCTTCAGCCTTTAATTACAGCTTGGTCTTACTCCCCAGTTCTGAAGAAATGGAAGCTGCTGATAACACAGGCTGCACGAAGTAGGGCCTAAGAAGGGAACCGGTTTTCAAAAGCACAAATAAAAGTGCTTGTCGCCCTTTTGGGAAGAGAGGGGAAATGGAAACAAATCATGGAGGTGCCAGAGGAAAACATTCAGTAAAGACTGAATATTGCTGCACCCTTGTTTGTTCCCCCCATCCCAACTCCCCCTGAGAGGGTCTAAATCACAAAGTGCCAGTTTTACTGAACTTTATAGACATATACTGAGGCCACATGGAAATTTTCATGCAAATAAGATACTTATTGCGCACGCTATCTGGTTAAGAAGTCGCCATAGTTACTCGGTAGCAAATGCTCTCTAGAAATCAAAGCCTCTGAATTAATTCACAGCTACACCATTGCCGGTGAATTGACCTTGGTAACAGAGTTGTTCCACTGCAGAATGATGATTGTGAAGTGGCTGAACTTTGAAACTTTTCCCATTTATAAATCCAAGATTATCCCATTTCTTAGCCGAACTGCAATTCAGTCACTGTTGACTCCTAATCTACTAACTAAATCACTAGAACTGGTGAATACATTCTCAGCAGTTAATGTTCTAATAAGGAAGACAGCACTCTGAAAATGAAGTCATCAATGGAAACCTCTGAAAATGTAGTAACAATTTGACAACATTACTTGTAAATTTGAGAAAATTGACTGTTTATCACTACTTGGTAAAGTGTTAACATAAGCTAAGTGTAGGGAAGCTTTTTTTTCCTGGGTTGTTTCTGTTCTAAAATCACACTACTCCACTTCTTGTTCAACATAGATTAGAATCAAAAATACAGATGGGATACTTTTGTGAAAGGGTGGTAATGAGATTAACTTCATCTTCTCACATCTTCTCAAGTATTTGTCAATCTGATCAGTCACTGATATTCTTTGGTTTTCAAGCTGAAGTTTGCGGAACTGTTTTAAGTATTGAAACAGACAAATATGTGTTATCCAGTATTATTTTTCATGCGGGTCCACCACTTACTCCTCTCTTCAGACATCTTCTGGTCTGATCTGAACTTTGCCATGAGGCTGAGCATAAGGTTGTCCCACAAAGAGCAATCTGATCCAATTGTGCTGAAAGCAATAAACTCAGCAATACTTGAGCATGATTTAAATAAGATCCAAAAATTTTGGTAGCCAACCCTTGATTCGAAATACTGGAATTTCCTGGAACTTCAAGTTACTTTGCGTGTAAACCTTAGTCTGGAGAAAAGGAAGAAAAAAGATTGGACAGACTGCAAAGGAAAATTTTAAACTTACTGCAAATTGGATTTAAACATGGCATTGTTTCTGGGGAGAAAAAAAAAAAAAAGGCAGTAGAGGGGCTAATTGTCATAAATGTTATAGCATTTGTATTTAAGTGATTTAGGGTTTTTTTGAGAAGGGTTTGCAATGTCCTGTCAGGCAGACACGGCCTGCACTGCCACCCGCACCCCCAGGCCTGCAGGTACTCACTGCAATGGACCCGCTGAGCGTTTGTGCGGCTGGGAGAGGAGGCGAAGACGCAACTTGTGTGTTGGGTGGCAGAGGACAACTCGCATTTAGGTGTGCCTGTGAGGTGGAGGAGGCACTGCAGTACTCCTCGCTTCCTCCTATCAGCTCTGTTTGATCTTAATAAAATAAGTTTACGTGTAGGATGTGTCTGTCATTCGAAGGATGATGTGGGGGAGGTTGGTTTGAAGTATGGAAAACCCAACAAACTATTTTCTCCATGTAAGTTTTAATTTTGGACAACTATTTAAGGCATTGCACAGACCAAAATGTGTTTCCTTGAAAATCTTTTAAACTCCTGTGAAAACTCTCCACTAAAAAGAGAGCTGGTGTTAGTGGTATTGGGTATGTGCAAAGAGAATGGGAAGCTCTTTCAAGGGAGCGGGTAAGTGTTGCTACAGTCCCAGAAATGCTCCACATCTGACATGAAAGGGCCTGAGGAAAAAAGACATTTTTATCAGTCAGGATTGGTCTTCAGAGTGACTGTACCAAATAGGTCTTCCAGTGGAGGTTGCCTGAAAAGAAACTCAGCAGCATCATTGTGAAGTGATACTGAAAGTATCATTTTCAGTCACATAATTTCTACTAGTAAAATTAATTCAAATATTTGATTTCACTTGCCAGTCTTATCTATAACTACGTCTAAGGCCATCAGACAAGAGAATCCTTTATTCCTTTCTCTAGTGTAGCTACACATTTCAAGACCAGTAGTCCAAGATATACTAGTTTTGCACAATGCTATTCTATGTTTTTATGACTCACAACTCATACTGACAGGGCCTCTTTTAATATCAATTATTAGGTTTGCTTTTACTCCTCATCTGTGGTATGTGCTTACTCTAGCACAGCATAAGGCATGAAGCATCGCTGAGCTAAGGCAGGAGTTGTCAGTTTGCACCCACACTGTGCTGGCTTCTGCCAGCTGCAAAAAGCTGCCTAGATTGGCTACAGAAGGGGAGTGGGGAATGAAACAAATCCAGAGTTAACACAGAGTCAGCACCACCTTCTATAGAATTCAGCCATATTAATGACATACTAGCCCAGGGTGACTTTTTAATTTTTTTTTTTCCCTCCAAGATAAATTCTTTTGTTTTGGAATGTCCCTACAAAGAGTCAGCTATGATTTACAGCCTGAAGCTGGTAACCACAAAAACTCTTTACGTTCCAGCTTCTGCTACACAACTAAAGCAGCCAAGCGGGGTGTCTAAAACTGCTGTGTCAGAGCAAATCATTCCACAACAGACATGAGTTAATACTGGAAGACAATGGTGACTCAGACCTTTAGCTTATGGGACAGACAAACTTGCGTATCACTTTACAGCCAACAATGTTTTGATGCATCTTCTAACCGCTTTAGGAGACATTAGGGTATGAGTCTCAGGATCCTGTTTCCTATCGTAAATGTTAATCAAGGTAAAGAGGAAAAGCAGATAGGGCTACAATCTTGAAGTCATTCATTATCTTTATTATTTAAAACAGGATATTCTGTTGCTACAGGATAGTTCTTGCCAAAGTATACATGAGGTGCCTGATCCTGAGCACAAAAGTCTCATCTTTCTTGCCTAACACCATGGGAAGAAGTCTCTGACTTTCAAATCTGCTTTTGAGCTAATTTCTGCCCCCAGTTACATGCACAAACACCTACTGATTTAATCCCAAATTTCATACATCGGTGGGGTACAATATTGCGATGGAGAGCACAATTTACCTCCCTAAATGTCTGTCTTAAGCCTGCTTCCTGAGACTACCTGCTTGCGACAACTTGCAAGCATATTTGCGTATGACTTCTGTGGCCAGTAATCAGTTGCTTTTCTCAAAACATTGCTTATTAATTCCCCATGGAATTACTAGTAATGTTAAATGTTGGGCAGTCTTACTAGGCAGAGGTATTAGCCCTGTCTGTGAGATGGGACTGGATTCTGGCTTTGATTTGTTATCTAAGTTTCCCAATAGGGAAAGAAGTTGTGAGTTGGTGTGACACTGGGTGGACCAGCTCCCTTCCAGCTGTGCTCGCTTTCTTTCCAGCCCAGGGACAGAATCCTTCCCTCTGGGTGCACCTTCCTTGTCTCGGTGGGTCACCCCTGGGCCAGGAGACACAGGCTAGCTTGCAGCCATGAGCCATATGGAGTGCAGATGCAGAACAGCTTCTGGTTTCCTCTTGGCTTTCTTTGCATAAGGAAAAGTTTGCTCAATACAGTCAGGAGACCACTGACATGCAGAAATGGGGGAGCGAGACTGCAGAGTTAAACTACTGCTAAGCATCTTATCAGTATGGACTATGTTACTCTCTGATCTGGTTTGTAGCCTTTGTCTGAATTTTCTGTTTACTGTCAACTCTGGGGTGGAGATGTCTTTTATCACGCAGGTACAGTGAGAACTGAATCTCAGGGCCTTTTTATATTTCAATATCAAAAATTCCTACCCATGACACTGATCCTCCACTATGAAATACTTGGGAATCACTAGCTCAAGATTCAGCAGCCCCGGGCTATACTTTCTCTCATCAGGGTAAGAGCAGGGACTGGGACACAGGAGTAATTGTTGTAGCCAAAGAGCTGTAATTACATGTGAACATAATTATACATGAAATGTTACTGCAAAAATGACATACACAAATATTTCTACCAACAATAACAGTTGACATCATCAGTGCAGCACACCACTTACTATGAGAAGACCTTGTAAGCAGGTAACATTTCTCTATCGAAATAACTCTGACACTCCCTAAGAATTAGTTTGCAAGACGCAATCTCAATGCTTCTTATTGAAATATGAACAGAAAGTCTACAAATGCACTATCAGCTCTTTGTACTCTTCAAATCTGCAACTTGCTGCACCTTAAATGAACAGATGAGATCCACCACTGGATCTGTTGAATTTAATTCTACAGAGGGGAACTCTACTCTTGATTCAATAGTTATTGTACAACATGGACTCTAGTGGATTAATCTTTTGTTGGAGAGAGACTAGAAACAATGTTTAGATCAAGTGCTTCAATGTCTGGGTCTCACCTTAAAATGTCAAGCCAGCTAAGAATCTTGTACAAAACTTTGTGTTTCCAGAGACCCAGTTTAGCTAAACTCTTTTAATAGATGCTAGTATTTGAGCCAAATTATCTGATGGCCCAAGCTGGTGAGGCCTCATTGACTTCAGTAGAGTGGCGTTTCTTTACAAAGATAATTTGGCCTGCTGATTTTAAGGCTGGCACTGTATGAAAAAAAACTGGGCAGAGTACATTCTTGCTTTGATGCAGGATCAGACACACAATGCTTAGTCATTTTAATAAGTTACCTGTGTCCACTGAGATCAGTGTTTACGCAGGAATTTGTACAGACAGCAAAAGCCCAACAAGTTAATGTTTTACAGTATAAAAATATAACCCTACGACACAGAACCAATAGCAAAAGCATGTACAATATACTTGTATAACGAAGTAATGCTAGTGTCTTACCATATATAACTGAGTCAATGCAAACAGACACCAGTGTTAAAAGTCAAGCCACAGCAACTTGGGCTGGACTTAGATGGTAACTACTTTACAGCTAGCCTCATTTTTTAATGTGTTGATACCAAGTACACAAAAATGGAAATACAAAATCCTATGCAGTAGTCGGAATAATTTGTGACCTGTTCATGGAAATCTCATCTCACCAGCATAAGTCAATGAGTGTCCAAAAGGTAAAATGTAGGGTACAACAAGAAAAATGGGTATGAATCATTTATCCTGTGCTACTCACTCACTCGTCACGTGGATCTCTGAAGTCCTATGGTGTTAAAACACCGGTGATGAAACTTTTCAAAAATAGGTCAATAACCATGCATTATATGCCTTAAGAAGTACGTGTAGTTTTTATCTTCTTATGTTTGTGTTATTAATAGATAGTCAACTGAAAACTCTTAGGCAAATAATTTGATATTTATATCAATTTTCTCTTATAGCCACTTATTCCCCTGCAACCATGGAGCTCTGCCACAAAGCTCTCTGCTCTCAGATCAGAAAGATTTGCTTCAATGGGCCTGGGTCACAGTGAGCAAGGTGAATGTTTTGAACCTTTATCATTATATATTAGCTTTTTTTCTTCGGCCAGAGGTTCTGTTTAATCCAATACAGCCTAGTATAAGTACATTTGAGACATAAGAGTTTCTCATTCAAAACCTACTTCTTCTGAGAGACTTTCTAAACAGAAATGTATTAATTTGTTTTTAATGTCTTGGGAAGGGTTGTGTTTCTCATCCTTTTCCTTACATTCAGCATAACAGAATGAATTTCAGGGCTCTGAGCTTTGGGGTTTTTTTTTTTGCTCATCTAAAAAATATTTCTGTTAAGGAAGTTCAAAAAAGCAGAGTAGCAAGAGTAAAACTAAAGTTAAGAAAATAGGAGGAATCCCCCCAGCATCATTTACTGCATTCAATAGCAATAAGGAAAGAAGGAAAATCAGCCCTCTTGAAATTAAAAGTCCTTCGTCTCTCTTTGCAAAATCATTTTCCCATTTTCAGACAGTTCTACTTAATACAGTTTGTAGCCCTGGAGTAAGTCCCAAGGATACAGTGAAGGACATATCCCAATACATGCACAATGTCACCTTTATTTATTAACAAAAACTAATTAAGAGAAAATCAGGTACACCATTTACTACCTGTAGTATTTTCCTTAAGGAATGTGGATTCTTTCCTTGCAGGAATATAGACTTGAGGACCTGTAGAAACTTGGTTTCATCTCACTACTACAATTCTAAATAAAGTCGTTGCATGACTTCTGACAATGATTTAATTTGTTTGAATGGCACCTTTCCTACAAACCAAACAATCCAAGGCTTAATTGAGCTTGCAGAGTGCACAGATTATTCTTCTGAACGAACAAAGCATTTGTGAAGTACAGTACTTTCCCATTTTCACTAAGATCCACCATGGGACAAGAAAGTTTTCCTGTTTCATTAGTAAGTGATACAACTTTTTGTTGTCTGTCTCATTGCCCTAGGACAGTGCTAACTTTGAAATATGCTGTGATCCACTATAATACTCTGTTGATTTTTGCAGTTTGAATGAAGGATTTAGCTCTTTCCAGTTAGCAACTAATCCAGACATTCAGGTTTTAGGAGCTTGAGACTGTTTCTTCTTTTTGCATGTCAAGACATTCAACAGTGGTGAATAGAGTATAATTTCATTACAAGAATAGTAAAAGGCATTAGTAAGCTTTTAAGTGTGTCAAAATTACACTCTTTGCAACAAAACTCAAAGTAGCTGGGGTTTTTCGTTCCCAGAATGTAGAAGAATCATTTGGTGATTAAGACAGTTTCTTCTTATTTTAAGTCTTCTCATCAGCAGAGATCATTGAAATTCATTTATAACACTTCATTGAAATTTTGGGAGCCACATCAGATCCCATAACAAAGGCATAACACTAGGAGGAACAAATCCCAAATCTTGGTTAATCTTCTGATTCAGAAGGTCAGAATCTAGTCTGTGCCATTAAAACCCGTAAGCAAGACTATGATCTGAGTCACTGATCTTTTCTTGCGCTTCCCTTGGGTTGAGGTTGATGGCTGTTGTCTGTTGACTGATGGTTGGGGTACAGCTAACAGCCTGAAACAGAGAGCTGCTGCCTCATTTCTGCCTCACTTTCCCTTTGGCAATCAGAGGTGGAAGGGACAGGAGTAAGGGCAGGCTGTGATGACGGGTTACCTTCCATTTTATGTCCAAACATGTGATACAGCTGAAGACAAACTGAGTTAAGTGATACAAAGCTTACCCACTGCTCACTTCCCAGCCTGGAACACCAAAAAATTAAAAACAAACAAACAAACCCCCAAACAACAAACCAAAAAACAACCACACACACAAAAAAACCCCCATACCAAACCAAAGACCAAACCAAACCAAGAAAACTCATAGGTGAGTTTACTTAGGAAAAAAGAGCTATAATGCATATGGCTTTGAACAATAATTTCAGAAAGAAGAGAAGGTCATTTTGGAGTATTTGCAGTTTTCTGAAAACCAAGCTCTTCTGTACATCTCCGTGTCCATCTCCGTGTCCACTCACTGATCTCTGAAGAAAAGAACCTTCCTGAGGAGGAGTCCAACAACAGGAGCAATGACTCAGCCCTGCACCTCCACAAACACCGGCCACCAGCGTGTCACTCACAGGCCACCGGTGCATCACACACACATTTATCACGTCAACATCGGTCACGCGCTCAACCACATCAACAGGTGTCATTGCAACCCTGGGGCTCCCAAGGAGGCCGCAGCAGGTTGTGCAAGGCCTCGCGTCCCGCGGCAGCAGGCGCAGAACGGCGCCGAGATTGCCAGGGCTGCAAAAACCAGCACCTGCTTTCGGAAAGTCAAGACGATGACGCCGGGTCTGGGCTCCCCAGGCTTGCACAACAGTACAGCGGCTGAAAAGGGACCATGAATAACGTAGGAGGATTTAAATAAAAAGGCTTTTACCAACTGCAGTTTGTTTATGGAAAAGGTAAGTTTTCTAGAAGATAATCTAAGATGTAAACAAGTTTAAATAGCCAAATTCCGTAAAATTAAACCTTGCCCGATACAGCAAGGAAGTTTCTGTAATACCTGACCTTCTTGCTTTGAAATGTGTAGTCAACATTTATCAACTTTTTCTTTAAAAGTATAATATTCATCAATAAAATTAAATGTGTATGGAATTATTCATATTTTGTTTCTGGAGGAGTAGGAAATTTCAGTGTTTTATATTACATTGTTGTGTAGGTGGCTTAGAAGAAAGTGTTAAAGCAAAAGGATAAATAATCCGTAAATATCCTAACTGTTTTATTTGGCTGGGCACCGCACTACCCTTTAGCATAAACTACGCAATTAAATTTGTGGAGGTGTTCAGGGCTTGTTTATGTCACCTCTGATCTAGTTACTCTAGAGGAGTGATATTTTTAGAAACATCAACTTGGCAGGTATACAGAGGTGGGCAGTAGAACTAACAAAAATGTCAATTATACTAGGTTCTAGCTTCCATATAAATTAAAAATCTAACAAGGAATCTCAGACTTCTTGTTTTCTTTGAACCGTAGGTGTATTTCAGTTTGATTTTTGGCCAGAGTTTTGTATTTTCTGCAACAAAATCTCAGTCATTCCTGTACTTACTATCACGCTGTGACACCAATAGTAGCCATGACAGATTTTTTCCTTTTGCTATCAGCCAAAACCATATAGAAAACACCAGCCTGAACAGAAAAGCAGTAATAAATGCTATTGTTCTTCGAGCTGTAAGTGAAAAAACTTTTTTCTTTTCTGTCGGAGAAGATTTTGCAAAATTCTAGCTGAACATGACTTCTTTTCAAACAGAATCAAATCCTTTTGAGAACACCTACGATGTCTTCTTAGGGAGTAGCTGTCTTGCGTGGGGCATCCTTTATAACGTCTCAGAAGCTCCCTGCATCCGCAATCCTCCAATCCCTGACCCTTGCTGCCCTCCATGGCATATTTCTCTGTGGTTCATATATCCCTGACATAATATTATGCCAGCAATTTTACTGATGTTTTTTAAAGCCAAGTTTTAATTTTCAGCAGAAATGCCGGTCATTGGCCAATATCACGCTCTACAAAGGCCAGTCCACATTGACCCTATGTAACCTAATTTCCAAAAGCATCCTCAGTCACTGTCACGTGTGGTCTGCTCAAGTGTAGTCATAAAGAGGAATTCTGTTTTACAGTACTAAGACTTAACATGGTGACACACCTCAGCAACTCACAGTTCCATAAATGCTGACATTTCTGACTCCAGCATTACTATCTGGTGTTTTATAAAGGAGGAAACAGAGACATGCAGTGATTAAGGGATTAGGCCAAGGTCATTTGTGAAGTGCGTGTCAGCTGGCGTTAGAATAATATATATGTTGTACGAATATGGGGAACTGTAGTTGGTTTTGCAAGTTTCACGCAATGCTCAGCATGATTTTATTCAGAGCAACTATGACAGTCAAGAGCCATTACCTTCAGTGCGTGGCATTACTTGCCTTCCCTGTCCAGCCGCACTAAGCCACAGAAAGACCTTCTTCCTCCTCAATAGGCTTAGGCCTAGCACTACCCAAATGACAGCCACAGCCTGGAAATCTGGGGGTCTAAACAAAAGTTTCTTCATATGAAAATTCAAATGAAAGCAAGTAATTCCATAAAAATGATGGATGCAGTTCTTATGTCTTTCTTATCCAGCAACTGTACTCTTATTTGCTAGTGATTTCCTTTGTATTAAATACGAGAGCGCGGTCACTTTTGCAGCGGTAGTTTTAGTCTGTATCAGTGCTGTACACAGAGGGAGCCTGAAACAGAAACTCGAGGGGTATCACTTGCTGTGATATCTTTCAATGGGGTACTCTGTGACAACTGCCGCCCAGTCAGCACATGAAGTAGATAAAGTATTAATCAGACCATGAACATATATATATGTATATGGTAAGAAGTATATAATCAAAATAACAGAGATTATCTAGTCAGCAGATCATTTCTTCTTTTTTGGATTCATTCTAGGGAGAAGGAATCTTGTAATAACAAACAAAAATCACCAGCAAACTCTTAAATATTACAAACGTATCACAATGAAAAAAAGTCCCAGCTCATGACTAAAGCTGTAATACATTATATACATTTATAGGACATTCTATGAGTCTATATACTTCCTCTAATATATAAAAAATGTAGGATACTTCAAATTGGGCAATTAATGCAACAGGACATTCAAGTATTTATGTTTATCCATTTAGAAATAAAGATGGACAGCACTGCAAGCTAATTCCAGTATTTTAAAGTGTTGTATTCCTACTTAATAGTATTTAAAATCCATGATTTGTATTCTTTGCATGAACAATACTTAAAATTCTGATTTTGCTGCTAAATTGATCTATACTTTAATAACCTCATCTTCTCAATGGATAACCATGTACCTGTCCAAAGATACCTGAAGCAGAAAGTGCAGCCTATGCGCGAAGAGAGAAACATTTGTTTGATTTCAAAGCTTTTGGTCTTTACAATTGAAAATTAGCATTCATTTCTGGTATTCAGAAGAAATTCAGAACACTGCTTTAATTGAAACCTCTCTTCATGATAAAAAACCAAAGGAAACTGTTCTAGCATCTTGCAACAGGAGCGAGATCATTAGCAGATGCGGTTCTCATAAGTTTGGCCTAATTCTGCTGCTGCTGCTTCTGCACCAGTGAAAGTGAAAGAAGATAAAGCTTCTAAATTTAAAGACTGCAGACTCAGTCTTCCTGCTGCCTCATGTCCTTAACTTTAAGCACATAAGAAGTCCTGCTGACCTCTGAAGGATAAGCATGGGCAAAGGATATACATGTAAATCTTGGCGGGGCTGGAACAAGAGGCAGTTAACAGAGACGTAATACGCTAAGACAGAAAGGCTAAGCTGCCTTAGAAATCAGAAACAGAGACAAAGGAACTACTGTTCTTGTGTTCTGAAAAAAACGACAGCAGTAAAGGTAACACTTTCTAGCTGTGTTATTACACCACCAAACAACAAGAATGTCTGTATTTGGCAAGCTTTAAATGAGCACAACTGCTATTGCCTTTTTATTCAGTGTGCAGTTTTAGCCTCCTAATTACAGGAAATGACTATGAGATAGGTAGGAGTGACATTCAAACGCAATCTTATTTACTGTACTTATATTAATAGGCTTAAATTCCTAAGAAAAACGCATGTTATCCTACAGGGAAGGAAATTATTGTGAAGATACTTTGCTTTTAGTCCATTTTAAATTTATAGTGCTTTGCTATGACGTCCTTAATTTTAAATTTATAGCAGTTTCCTTGGTTTTTTGATCACATGCGAGGTAACTGTACTGCATTTTGCAGCATGCGTGGTGGCGGCTACTCTACTGCAAAACGTGTCTCAGGCTACACAGCACAGTTGCAGTGTCCCAATTTCACTACGGGGTAAGTGCAGGGAAAACCTCTGCTCTGAAAGGCCCATTACTGCGACGCTTGCATCTGTTCACCATCGTAATAGAGGTGCTGGATCAAAGTGTTTTCAAGAGTGGGCCCTGCAAGGTATAAGCCCCCACTCCAGGAAATAAAAAGAATACGATACTGAAATGAACCACCAGGATACAGCATGAAATAAAATGATCCGTAATGATAAAAAAACAGATCCCCACGCAGCCAGGGAAAGGCCACCCAAGGCTGGGGGGTCGCGGGACACGCCGGGCGAGCCTGGACTCCCGCTCCTCACCGCCGCGGGAGGGCGGGCGGGCACCCTGGGGCACCAGGGCCCTCTCGGCGCGGCGCCCGGGCGGGGGAGCGGGGCCCGGGGCTCCCCTCAGGCAGAGGCCGCTGCGCTGGGGCCGGGCGCGGCGCACCCGAGGGGAGCGCGGCCCCCGCGGCTCTCGGGTCGGCGGCCCCGACTCCTGCAGAGGCGGGTGCGGTAGCGTGGGCGCCGAGCCCGCAGCGTCCGGCCCTTCTCGCCCCGGGACGCCGCCGGGGCGCAGGCCGGGGAACGCCGGCTCCGCTGGCGGCGGCACCGGGACACCAGGCCCCGCCAGCCGCGCGGTGCTGTGCCGCCAGCGCCCGGCCCCAGCCGCGGAGGCGGAGGGGCGGGAATGCCGCTCCCGCAGCGCCCCCAGCGGCCGCTCGGCCGGCGCCAGCTCCTCCCCCCGAGGCCGCGGCGCCGCTCACTTCCCCCTCCTCCCACCCAATCCCGTGCCGGGCGGAGCGCCATGGATGCCGCTGGCTGCCGCCTGCTGCGGGGCTCGGGCTGCTGCCGCTGCCTCCTCGCCTCTCCCGCTGTTTCCCCGCGGCGCTGAGGAGGGGTCGGTTCCGGCGAGCAGGCTCCGGGGGAGGTTGAGGTGAGCGGCGGGGGCGGTGCGGGGCCGCTTCGGCTGGCGCTGGAGTGACGGCGCCTTTCCTGAGCCGCCAGGCCGGGTCACCCTGCGAGGCCTGCGGCTCGCCAGGAACTCGAGCGTCGCTGCCCGGGCCTGGCGGGTCGGTGTCGGCAGGCCTGGAGGGAGCGGGCCAGGAGGCCCGGCTGCGGGCCGGGACCCTGGGCGAGGGCGGCGGTGAGTGCCGTAAAATTTCGCTGTGGGGGCTGAGGGGCAGAGCGGGGCGGCGCTGCCGGGGAGCCCCTCACGCCGCCGGCTGGCCTGTGCGCGGGGGAGGGGGGAGGCGGTGCGAGGGCTCCCCTGCCCCGGGAGGCCGGGTGTGGGGAGCGGGCCCCAGATCGCCGTGCGCTGGCCTGGGGCCCGTGTGTGTGTGTGTGTGTGTTTGTGTGTAGGCCTGGGCGGTGGGGGATGAGTTCAGCTGCGGCCTGGCCCCTTTTCTGACGCGGCCCTCCCGGGAGCCCCGGCCTCTTACTCTGCTCTGTTTTCTGCTCGGCGGTTCGTTTCTGTCTGGTTAGAGCCCGTCTGGGGTGGAAGAACGGCAGGTGTCTGTGTTGAACTTACCCCACTTTCACTCTATTTTGTTATTTATGTTGCCTTCACCCTTTCCCCCGCTTCTCCCGCCCTCCTCCCCCCGAAGTTAATCATTTAGTCGCGGTAGGGAGATGTGCTATACCTACAATATGATCCCACTTGTACTGGCTGAAAGTAGTTTTGTTTAGTCTCGGAACAGGAAATACAGTCTGTAAGCAGCTCGGAGGATCACAGCCATTGTTTAAAGTACAGAACATGAATTTGGTAACGCTTGAATTGCTTTTTGCAGCACGACTGCAGCAATAACAAAAATATATAAGTGGCAAGCAGTAATTGAGTGATCTGTAATGTCGTTATGGCCCTAAATTATAAACAAATAATATCTGTCACACTGTTGTCACATCTTTGAGTTGGAAGATGTAGTGAAACAGCACTACTGATTCGGTGTACGTTTCTGCATATAGTACCAATTTCTGATTCTCTTTTGGAGATTTGCCCTTGGTGGAGTTATTTTTTAACTATTAAGTCATTGGCAGCAAGTAAACAAGTAGGCAGACTTTGTCCAGATCGAGCTTCACTCCCCCCTGCCCCAATTTGTGGGGACACTGTCTAGCATCTCATATTTACATATGAGTTTGGTAAACGAATTCTTTTTTTATAAGCTATATTCTAAAAATAGCCAATTTTTTTCTTGTATGTTTAATTTGGAGAGAATGGCTTGTAACATTTGTTTTAGTTTTTATATGAGAACAGTTATGTTTGCCCTGTTCTTAGGCATGAGAGGTGACTTTGACTATTTGTTAGTAAAACACAAAGTAAAAAGCAAGCACATAGGTCAAAAGTATCTCTTAACATTTTTAAGGGACTTTTTTGGTTTTCAGCTTGCATGTACAGCTATGGCATTGGGCCAACAAATAATGTTGTTTTCCTTATATGTACATGAATTATTTGAATTATTCACTGCATTTTTTAAAGCCATGATTTTAGATACACTTTTTTTCTAAAAAAAATCCAAACCAACAAACACACAAATTTTGAAAATTGAAGTGATTCTTAAATTGTCTTTTTTATTCTTTGACTTAAAAAGCTTATTTTCCTTATGTTCAAATCCTATTTTAAAAGATGAAGGATTAATAAAACTTCTGCGAAGAATCTCTAAGTCTTCAGTTGTACATCTCAATCTTTTTGTTTTGTGGATTTGTATTTAAAATGTGAAATTTGATGTCTCTATTTGAATACTTTATTGAGGAGATAATCCATCTTTCGGAAAGTTGGACACTAATAAAATGATACTAAAGGAAAGGGGGTAGGCAAGACAACAGTGTTAGTCCTTATATTAGCTTTGAGAATATACAAAAGGGTTAAGGTTAGTTTTTCTACTTAAGTTTTAATTTTGAGTTAGGCTGTAAATAACAGTAGGCTCTAAGTCTTGCTGGATTGTCAGCTGGTACTAGAAATTTATTTCCGATGAAACAGAACAAACTCATTCCCACTTACTCACATATAAAGCTTGAAAGAAATAATTGCTGGTCAAATATGTGGAATTTTTCTTAATGTCAGCTCAAAAATATGCCATACATTATAGAGAGGAGCAAATCCAAAAGGTTTAAAGACAGGATTGTGATGATTTTTTTTTTTTTTCTTTTTCCAGGTGAAAACTGCAAAAGCCTGGGGCTGGCTGAAGAGAGCCATTAATTGTGCTCAAGTTAGTCTGTCTTGAACAATTAAAGGATATTTTTGGTACTTTTAAATTTAAGCGAGGTGGAATTTTTTTTGTTTTTTTAAAAGAAAGAACCATGGCAGATGTGGACCCAGACACATTGCTGGAATGGCTGCAGATGGGGCAGGGCGATGAAAGGGATATGCAGCTAATAGCATTGGAACAGCTATGCATGCTACTTCTGATGTCAGACAACGTGGATCGCTGTTTTGAAACGTGAGTAGTTTTGGCTTTCGTTTACAGAATGTTGTTTTCCTCTCTTGATAGCTGTGTATAACATTTAACATTCCTAGAAGCTTTCAGCCTCAGAAGTGTTTTTACAGATTGAATCGCAGTGTAGATCACTGAAATTAAGAATTTCTGTTAATGTTGTGTGAAGTGCTGTTGCCTGATTAAAAATGTAGTGTCGTGTGGGTGATCTGCAGTGCCCCTTCGGACACATGATCTGATTGTTTAATTTAAAGAAATGTATTCGAAGTTGCAGTGCGGAACTGTTTGAGTTGTTCCGTTTGGGTTTTTTAATGGTAGAAAAAACTTCTTTTTACGTTAAAACTATAATGATCACCTAGATGTGTTCAAGCATCCATAGTCTTGCAACACTTTTCTCAAGAGATATAGTAGCTTTTTCTGAGCTCTGTAAATCCAAACAAAAATCACAAATATTAACCACTGCTCACACAAATATTTTGCCCCTTCTTTGAAGAATTGCTGTTCATGCCACCCTCCTTCTCGGCTGCATTTGTACGCTTCATATAGGTCAGTCCCTGGTCTCGCTCCTTTATGTATTTCTCACAGCACAAAATGCTGATGTAACCACTTCTGTTATTTAATAGTGTTGCTGTACATGTGTTACGCTGCTTCCTGTGAGGGCCCACCAGTAGTATGGAAAGGGAGGTAGCAAAAGTGTAAACAATCACAACTTTTAAATCTGACTTTCCTTACATTTTTTGGTGCCTTGTTTGTTTGTTTGGTCTCTCTAGTTCATATTTTGATGCTTTTGCATGTTCTTCTTTTCTATCTTTTTTTCATTACTTTCACTTTCCTTTGCATCTTTGAGTATGGCTACTGTCTTTCTGAGACATCCTTCTTCTTAGGAGCATGGGTACAGAAGCATTTAAGAAGGTGACTGTTTTGTTTAGGGCTATAAAACTAAACGTTGCAACAGAGAACAGTTTTCAGGCTTGTCTCTTAAAAGCTGTTAGTCTTTCATGACTACTTTTATTACAGAAAGTGGAAAATTCAAACATCTCTAAAATTTGGATTGATAGTAGTTACATAACTGTGGACACGGTTTTATACACTGCTTTCGAATTTGAAATTGCCTGATCTTGGCCTTGGCGGGCTTACAGGTAACATGTTGACTTGAAAGAGACTTGCTGTAGGGAAGTCGAATGCATCTCCCTATCTGTCCCTCATTGCACTGTTGCTGGTGGAGCACTATGTTTTCAGCCTCAGAAGAGGTGATTTCCTGACTTAATTTGCTGCTGTAGAAAATAATTTTATAGTTAAGAATGAACTTTTCTGACAAATCTGTGTGAACTTCCTGCTTCAGTATATTCGGTGTGGAACAGAAGCAGGAAGTTTGGCCATAAGCATTTTCAAGGATATCTTCAGGGTATTTTGGAATCAGGACTGAAATACCAACTTTTGAAGTATAAACGAATTGTGTGTTTTTATGGATTTTATTTAGAACAGACTTATGTCTCAATATAAATGAATTAAATAGTTATTGCAGTGTTGTGGTTTTAAAATCAGGTTTTATGTCTGAAAGAAGAAACTTTTAAAATACCATTTGGCATTTTAATTTTTGTTTTGAGCCTTGATATAATTTAATTTTACTGTGTTTCCGAGTTGTTGATCTCTTTTGCTGCTGTAAGCTTCCCTCAAAGACAGATGAGAATAAAGTGTAAATTGGGAAAAAGTTATCAAGGTTCCTTGCCTGTTCAAGTGATTTTACAGTAAAGTTGAAGCTGCTACTTTTAATTGGCACCATGAATACACTGAAGGTATGGTTCCACAGCTGACATAGTAGCTCATTACCTTCAGAAGGGAGAGCAACATCGTCCCATTAATCACTCACCAGTTTTATTCCTTCCAACCATATTCTTGCTTCATGCCAGCATCAGGCCTTACAGGACTCCTCTAGTTCCCTGAAAGAGCAAGCTGCTCTTGAAACCCACTGAAGAAGTTGGCTGGGTTTTTTGAAACTCTCTGTAAGAAACAGATGATGTCTTGAAAGTATTTTTAAAAGATTTCCAAATGACAGTTCAAGTAGCCAGAACCCAAACTTGAGTAGTCATGTGCTGAGGGAGGGTAACTAAAACAATCTTTGATAATATTTTAAAGTTGTTTTTCGGCAATGTTTGTAAAGGACTTATTGCTTGTCTAAATAGGAGATTTACCATGTGACGGAAGCGTTGCCAAACACATTTTTCAGGAACTAATTTTGAAAATGGTTTCAGTGTATGCCTGTTTTTTAATGTGGACCTTTTTTTTTCTCTCAGTAAGAGCATCAACCTCTAGACTTCACAACATTTTTTCTTCTGTTAAGGAAGAAGAGAATTCCCTAATTTTTCCCTGCTGTGGAGATGTTATTTCAAGATCTTGGAATTGTTTATTGCTATTAATTATGTTGACTAAGAAAACTTAAAGAAAATTTTTCATTTGTGGAATCCAACAACTGAAACATGGAAGGTGGAATCTTAATTTGTTGGAGAATAAAATATGATGTTTTTCAGGGATCAGTCACTGTGACTTTAAGTATTAGTCCACTTTTACATAAGAAATTATTTGCTCATATGATGTAAATTAAGAAAAAGCTCATCATTTTAGTGAAGTACATGTGGTGATATAAGGCTGCATATGGTGAGAACTGGCAAAGCTATGAAACAGACACATGAAAAATATTGACATGAATGCTATGCTTTTTCCCTAAAAGCACAACACTGTTTTCAGACTGAAATGTTAAGGAGTTAAGGGCAATACACTTAGCAAAGAAAGATGACAAACTTGGGTGAGGAGGGAGTGGGTAATATTGAAATGATAGATTCAAAATCTTGCGCTTCATTATTGCCGTAAAGTAATAGGGTTATGTGGTATGGTAATAGTATATTGTAAAGCTAATAATTTGTTTCTGTAGAAGAGTAATAGATATTGAAACTAGTGTTTCAGATCAAATCAGAAAAATGGAAGTAGGCACAAATCTATGGTGGTGTATTTCGGAGCATTCCAGCAAAGTTCTGGCAGTATCGCAAGAGATTGCGGGGTATGCAGCCAATAACAGGTAGTGATGCCAAATAACTGACGTTTCTTTACTTCTCCACAGATTTACATATTACATCTGATTAAATTATTTTTAGTGTTACTCATGTTAGCATTACAAAGATCAGCGGCATATTCATCTTCTGGTGATGATGAGTCACAGACACTGTTCGTCACTTGACATGAAGAATGGCTAGCATTTTACCAGCAGCAGAAGCCTGTGGCTTGAACTACAGAAGCTTAAGTGAACAGAAATGGTTCTGTTAAGTGGTGGAATTGGAGTAAAATAGTTCAACTTGTTGTGATTATAAGTGTTAATCCCACTGTTAAACTGTGTGCTATTAAGTCAACTTTAACAGGAGTTTAAGTATGCATTTTATATAAACATAATTGAAATGAAATTTTTAGTGTTTAAATTGTTATAGGTAATTTCGAAGACGGTGTAGAAGCTGTTAGTTACAATCCCACATTATTAATACAGCCCTTTTCCACATAGGTGTTTCAGTTTATCATTTTTCACCCTGATTGTTTCACTCTGGTGAAATAAAACGAGAGCTCCTCAGATCCGGGCTTTGTGTTGATATTTTCTTTCCCTATTGGCCAGGGTAGAAGTATTTAGCAAGGAAGATGTTATTTAATTATTTTCCTTAACTGCAAAGAAAACTTGTAGAACAAGGCAGTTGTATAACAAGTAAAGTAAAATCTGAGTAAAATATTTTCTTCACTGGATGGATGAAATAGACCTCACTAATGCTCAGAAAGAGAAAGCAAGCATATCTTCCCCTTTGACTGTGCCCTAAGTCACCTCTGTATATTTAGCGTTAACAGATTTGGTCAGCAAAGAATTATCAAGAGTTATCAGCTTATTTGACAAATAAAACCAAAAATTATACAGAGGATCAGAATGTAGGGTTCTAATGTGTAAACCAGAAATCTGTCAGTTTATTTTTAGATCAAATATGTTTATTTCAATTTACAGTAAACCTTGTTCTTTCCTAAGTATATGTTCACTAGGGAAGAAATATATTTGTTAACATGTAATAACAAGTGTAAGAAGAAATTCTAGTGAACGAAGGACTGTTGATGTGAGCTAGTGAGACTGTGGTAGAATTATGTGGAATGGTTTAGCTTTACCTCCACCTGATTGCTTAAAACTACAGGCTCCTGTGTTTATCAGGATTGTGTAACTCCAGTAAATCAAAATTAGATATATGGAGAAAACCAATTTGTCTTGTAGAGATAGGGACAGGAATCCCAAGTGGTGTTTTTCAGGCCTATTTTTAAAGTTTGGGCTGACTTTCAAAACATCTTTGTAATTCAGATAGTGGTAAAGTGCCCTTTAACAGATCCGTTATAACAATGGTGGTTAAACTAGCAGTCTGGGAGGGCAGTACAATCCATATAGAGTTGGTTTTATTTTGTGTGTCCTGCAGATTTGCTCATTTTTTTTCTTTTAAGAAGAAAAAAAAAGTCACGCCGTTATTTCAGTTTTGTGCTGGAGTGCAGCCCTAAGTAAATTAGGATAAGTATTGCTGTTAACAACAGACTACAGTTTTCGTTATTTTAAACCATGGAAAACATATATTCTTAGTGAATTATTGGTTAGGACTAATGCAGACATCTCACTCATTAAATGAAATTTTGTAGGCCTTACAATTGCAAGACTCATGTGATTCCTACTAATGCTTTTTGCCTTTTAATGAAGGCAGAGGATGTGGCAGCAGTGAAATGCCAGCACTGGAGTCATTCACTCTGTGGGCTCCAGTACAGTGGGATCTTACACAAGCTAAAGAGTGCTGCCCTGAGATGGAAGTGGGGGTGTGTACTGTATTTTTTAGGGGGCTGTCTTGTTACAACATAATGTTTAGAACTATTTCTGGTTTCTATGGCTGTTTTTTGTTGTTGTTGGGTAGTTGGGTTTTTTGCAGTGGTAAGAGTTTTAACACACCGAAGTCTTTCTGGTTGCTGTTTGTAAAATAGGAATGATGGCCTTATTGTCACGGGTATTATGGAGGTTAATTAGCCTCGTCAAGTCATTTTGGGAATCTTAATGGTTGCAAAGGCCGGAAGGGAAGATGAGGTCATCTAAATTGACATCCTCTCTTCTGTTGTAGCCTTCTGTATCTTACCTGGTTGTTACTGAATTGAGCATTTTGTTTTATACAGCCGTGATGTATAGGTAATGCTTCCAGTAGGGCATCCTAGCTAATTTTACCTGCTGTTTCACTATTTAATCTACTGTCTATTTGTCTTTGTCGTTGAAGTTTGCTTGTCCTTTTCCATATGAATTGGCTGGACTGCTGCATTCTGTGGCAGGCAGTCAGTCCACCTTTTCCTATTGGATCAAAAGCCAATACTGTGCTTACTGTGAATGTACTTGGACACAAGGATCTCATCACCTCTTGATTTCTCCCTCCCCCCATTCTTCAGTTTCCAAGTTTTTCAGAAATATTTTCCAGACTTGCCTTTGTCCATGGTCTTTATAGTAGTACATTTAACTTACTGTTACCAGCTATACATCCCAGATTTAGCTAAATGTTTCCAAAACATTGTACAGGAAGTGTGGTTTTAGTTCTTTATCTTCAGAGTTGCTTTCCAGGGTATGATTGCTTGCTTCTTAGGCATGGCTTGATGTATTACCTAGATCTGTAACTTGGCATTTGTGCGTGTTAAAACACATTTTGTTTAAATGAACCCATGCCTCTGAGTAGTCCAGACAGTTCTGTATAACTCATCACACTGTCTTTGTCACTATTTGCTAGTCTGCATTTTTTTTCCATTTTTTTCCAGTAGTATCATCAAGTATCTTTGGTCTTGTTCAGGGTTTTGTGTGTGGGATAAAATTGAAATTATTCTTGCAAGTACTATGGAAAAGATGGGTTCAGAATTTTAAGGCAGTGAGTTAATGACCTTTTGAAGGATTCCATCTTCTAATAGATTGGACGAGACCAATAATAAAATAGCTATTAGCGGAATTTCAAATATTGGGCATCCTTTATTGAATGATTGTACTAGTCAAATTCTTTTAAAGATTGGCCTCTTATGAAGAGGCTGTGGAAGAGGCATAGACAGTGTAGATGTTCAGTAGATTGGTAATGTGGAAATGAAGTTTTCTTGTTTAAGTCAGTTCTCTTTTTGAGCACTTGGAAACCCAGCAGAAGCTACTGGGGAGATGCACATGTTTAGACGCACCTACAAAATCATACTTTTTGTTTTAATTGCTTATTTAGTTTTGAAACATGTACAAATGTAATGTATGCTCAAACCATTATCTGTGTGCACAACTGAGGTTATTACTAGTGGAAATCATAGGCAGAAATATATGTAGTTTCAAGTTCTTTAATTTATTCATCTATTGTGGACCAAGTTTCTGCAAAATATTTACAAAATTCTGGAGACTGGAGAACAAACATATGTGGAATTACTACCCTGAGGCATGGCATGTATTTTATAAGATACTGAAAAATGCAAAAGGCAGCCTGACACATCCTTTGTAAATTCAAGAGCAAAGCTAAAAATAATTTATTTAGAAATTTGGAAATTATCCTGCAGAAGCTGTTTCTTCTTGTGCATTTTTTCATTTCATTTTACACAACTGATATTTATTGAATGTGTAAGTGAATACTTAGATGATATGTTCTCTCCTAATAGTGGACTCTTGGAAGAGGGTTCAGCTGTCTGTTCTTTATTTAGCTAAAAGGAAGTTTGAAAGTGTTTCTAAATGTCAAATTTGCTTTCTAAATTAATTTATTCTATTTTCTGAATAGAGTTTCTGCTGGAATAGATACAGGATTGAGTTGTTAATTTTCTGGCTTTATTTTATTGGCCTGAGCTGTGATTGCAGGTAAGGGCAGAGAGATTCAGAGTTGTAAAAGTTTAGTATGTTATAATTGTGGTAAAATTCCTAAATTAGCAGTTCATTTTTAGTCATTCAGTTAATTTGGTCGTACCTTTAAAATATAGTGTGGTATATCTGAAGTCTTATACATAAGTGGATGGTTTTTGGCCTTTATTTGTTCTGTAACAGAATCGTAAGAAAACAGTGTACAATATGTTTTGGAAATGGTTCCAGAAGAACACAAACAGGCAATGCAGGTGTGCAGGGGGTTCTCTTGTGGATGATCTTGGTTACTCTGCTGATGTTTTTGATTCCTATGTGGAAACGAAATGGTATTTCAGCAAAAGAAACAATGAGAGAAAGTCTGAGATCTCCTCTCATAGAAAGAGCTACACAAAGGAAAAACAATCATTAATCAAAAATAAGTTGGTGTTACTATTGCTTTGAGAACAAATCAGTTGTGCAGGTTGTATTTTCTTTGAAGCTTTACAGTTGCCTGACACATTCTTGTAAATATTTAACTGGTATATTTTTCCTCAGAAACAGTTACTAATGAGGTTTGAATTCAGTATTTTAATTTTTAGTTACTTAAAATTATTGCGTATTAAATAATTATTAAATAGTGTAGGCACATGTAATTCCTTATTTTCCCACTTGTCCCAGCAGATGGTTTGCATTAAAGACCCAGCACAAGTGCTGGCAGGGAGCTGAGCTTGGTTTTCTGCCACAAGTCACATGCCTTGGAGCCGGCGGCTGCAGCCCGAGGCTTTGTCACATGGTGGGGGCTCTGGAGCCGGGTAACACACCCTAGTGCCAGCAGCATTTGTGCTACCCATTTTGGGGATGAGGTGGGGTTGCCTTTTTTCCTTATGTTGGCGTTTAACACAATGATGGTCTTTACCATTATGGTTGCTGTTTTGGCTGAGGCTTATAAGTGCATTTAAAATATGAAATGTAATTGTAGAAAAGACTTTACAGTGCCTGTTTTTACTTCCTTGGTATCTTTTTACACTGGCAAGCTGTAAAATCAGGTGAGTCACTTCATTTGAGTTTGCGAGCTTAGCGCTAGCAGGAGCTTACTGCTGTAGCTATTTAAGAAGTTTGCATCCCTATGGATACTCCTGTTCCTAAAGTGGGGACCACGAGGGGGAAGGAGAGATTCAGAGTTACGCTGATTATAATGCTGTAAAAGCTGTAGTAATATAATTGTATTGATAAATTTCCCTAGCCTTTCTTGAGATCACTTTCTAAACATCACAATCATATTGATTTTTAGATCAATTTTACATTCTTCCTCTGCAGAACATTTATTACAGAATTCATGTATTATGGTTTTTACAATCTAATAAACTCATTTTAACACTGAAAGCATGAATATTTTTTAATAGAAATCATGCAGAATCAGCATTTTTTTGTGTGGTTTAGTTCTTGATGTCACTACAGGGAACAGAGAATGTTCTAATACCCTAATCCTAATGGGTTAGGTTATAAAGGGTAAATATTGGTACCGAATAGCACTTTTTTCAGACCTTTTAAAAACTGTATTTTGCAAACCTGTCTTCTAGTAAGATCTTGGAAACATAGTGGGTGGAAGACTCACAAGACAGTAAGTAGCAGAAGCTCTTACCCTGGGAGTACAGCAATGGAGCTGGGTAGACATCTAGAACTGAGACATTTTAAGTAATTAGCAAGAGCTGTGGTGTTGGTTGCAGAATAACCTCATTAACTCACTAAAGTCAGTCTTTTGCTAAGGAGTAACACAGAGTAACCTCATTAATTCACTAAGTAGGTCCCTAATCACTCTACTTGAGAGGACTCCCTTGAAGTATTAGGTTGGTGCAATAGTAATTGCAGTTTTGGACTGTGAATTTTAAATCACTATCACTAGGCTCAAACACATCTTTATTAATCAAAATAGGAACCATTGCCATCAACATGTTTGCCAATGAGAAATAAGTTAGTTTATTCCTGTAGTGTAAAAATCCATGCTTTGGGATTCAACGAACTCTTGGAAAGCATTTTCTGCATCCTGCTGGTTGTGGAAGCATTTTCCCTGCAAAAAGTTTTCAATATGCTTGAAGAAGTAGTAGTCGATTGGTGAGAGGTCAGGTGAATATTGTGGATGAGGCAGAACTTTGTAGCCCAACTTGTTCAACTTTGGAAGCGTTGGTTATGTGATCTGTGGTTGGGCGTTGTTGTGGAGGAGAACTGGGATCTTTCTGTTGACCAGTGCTGGCTGCAGGTGTTGCAGATTTTGGTGCGTCTCATCAATTTGCTGAGCAGACTTCTCAGATGTAATGGTTTTGTTGGGATTCAGAAAGCTGTAGTGGATCAGACTGGAAGCAGACCACCAAACAGGGACCATGACTTTTTTTGGTGCAAGTTGGCTTTGGGAAGTGCTTTGGAGGTTCTTCTTGGTCCAACCACTGAGCTGGTCGTTCCCGGTTGTCATATGAATCCACTTGTTGTCACACATCACAATCTGATCGAGAAATGGTTCATTGTTGCATAGAAGAAGAGAAGGCACTTCAAAACGGAGACTGTTTTTGTTTGATTTTCGGTCAGCTCAAGAGGCACCCACTTATCAAACTTTTTCACCTTTCCAATTTGCTTCAAATGCTGAACAACTGTAGAATGGTCGACGTTGAGTTCTTCGGCAGCTTCTCATGCAGTTGTAAGAGGGTCGGCATCAAAATTTGCTCTCAGTTGGTGTCAGCTCCTGATCGCCGACCACTATGCTCCTCATCTTCAAGGCTCTCATCTCCTTTGCGAAAGAACCGTACTGTACGTTCACTAGCAGTTCCTGGGCCAAATGCGTTGTTGATGTTGCGAGTTGTCTCCACTGCTTTATGACCCGTTTTGAACTCGAATAAGAAAATTTGTCAAATTTGCTTTTTGTCTACCATCATTTCCATAGTCTAAAATAAACAGCAAGTAATAAGTCAGTAGCAAAAAAACGTAAAGCGAGGAAAGCACATTAAAATGTTTAACGTAACCACATTTATTTAAGAATGTATTCCAATATTGAATGGTAAATTTCAACAATGCAAAAACCGCAGTTCCTTTTGCACCAACCTAATACTTCAGGAAGTGCCCAGTGTGATGTTAATATAGCTTCTTAGAGATGAAAAAAAAAGAAATAAATTTCTTTAGTTTTCATATTCAGTAGAAGTTCCTAAATGGAAATCTAAACTTTAGAGCTACCTATTAGCCATCGTTTTCTAATTTGAAAGAGTAAAAACTTTTAAAAAATAGATATATTTTTTGTATTAAACTCACCACTATCTTTTTGTTCCAGTACAAATAGGTCATTACGAACAAAGTGATTTCCACTCCCCACAACTTTGAGGATACAGCGACAATTTTTTTTTTCTGTCACAGTTTCTTCTTTTTCTGAGATAAATTATTTGGTTTAGTTAATATATGGACTTGATGAAAGCAACATGGTGAAACCGATTTTGATACTTGGATGTTTTAAGTTTAGGAATTATGCTATTTGCTTTTTCCCTCAGTGGTAGTTGAGGCCTGCAGTGATGAAAGGTTTATTTGTGTTCTTTTCTCTTGGAAGTCAAAAGCGTCATCTTTCAGTAGAGGGGAGTGTACTAAAAGCCTAACATTAGTTGCTCTGCTGTCCTGTCAGTTTGTTCAGTGCTGTAGTTCTGCTCTCGGCCTTCCTGCTGTCCTGGCAAGTTTTGGAAGCCTTGTTTTTCCCATGTAGATGGTTTCCTAAAGGCAAGTCCAATGTGCGGCCACTGTGGTACAGGTACTCATGAAATGCTTTGCTTTACTACCCGTGTAAGTACGTTTTAGTTCTGAGCATAGTCTTAGTTGGAACAGCATTAGGGTCTGTAACACTGATGGGACCTAATTTTCTACAGCAAATATTTGAGACAGCTTTAAGTCCCTTTGATCTATTTTGGCCTGCCTAAGGAAGCAGTAAGGTGCCTAAGGTGCAGTAGTGACATGTACATAACGTGGCTTGTCTGACTTACTCTTTAGTTCTTACTGGTATTGATTGTATTTGCTTACCTGGCGCTTCATTAAAAAGAGAGGCTGGTCACAAGAAAGTGCTTGGTTGCTAGAATTGCTTCCAAGAAAGCAGTGGGTTTCTCTTCCCTGGGCTGCCTTTGTTTACATTTTAGTAATGTGCTGCCTTTACTCAGAATTGGATTGAGTGAAAACTCAGGGACTACTTTGAAAGTCCATTTGCACAATTTTGAGGTGTATTGACCATCCACTAAGTAAGGATAAGACTCTCCCTTTTCTTTAGGGGTCAGGTGCCAGAACACAGCAACCCCCAGTGGGGCTGTGAGACAGAATGGAGAGGCGTACTTAGAATCCCTGCTATATGGCTGTGGCAGTGCTGCATCTCAGCTGCCATCGGGTGCTGGTGTTCCCATCTACCCCTTCCAGTCCTTTTCTCTGGTGCTACTTACACATGCATGTTCTTGTCCCTGAGACACATAGAGCAGTTGCTCCTAGTTTAAACAACAAGAGGCCCATGTAACAGCTTAGTGGAGATTTGGGATTAGAGGATGACCTCTATAAAGCTGACCTGTGCAATTCTCTTTGTAACACAGTTATTCATAGAAAAGTTACCTACAGCATAATGATTGAAGTTCTTCAAAATGACAGCTGTACAACTTTGTGCTGTAATTATTCTAGCCACCTGTTTGAGAAGAGTGTGGCTGAAGCACTGGGGACGTGTTGGTGCACGCTGCTTCTCTGCAGCTACAGGCTCAGTCGTTGAGCCAGGCAGTGTGTGAAAGATACAACTGTCACTTTCTGTTCCCTCGCCAGCAGGAACTTGAGGGACAGTTAGGGCCTGAGTGGCCTTCTGCAGGCAAAAAGAATCTGAACTAATCTGAATTTATCTGTATGGTGTGTGTGTGTGCTTATGAATGTAATCTGTGTGCATCTGGTAAGTGTGTCTGTGTTACTAACTGTTCCTTGTCTACTGGAGCACTTGTTTGTAGTTTGCATAATGAAAGAAATACAATGATGTTTTACTACAGAATATTGGAGTTTGGATTTTTTGCTTCGTATTGAGGATGTTTTGTAAGTGTGTTAATGCCTCTATTTAGAACTCTAGCAGTCTATGTAGTTTATCTAGTTGTGTAGTAAATTTGCTTTCCCTTTATTCAGCTGCTGCTCTTGATTTTACCAAATATTCCAATGCGTGGACCAAATATTTTTGCAAAGGACGTATATTTAATTATTACACAACCAAGGTCAAAGCTGTTCTGTGACCTTGTATAATAGTATCACTTTGCTTGTAGGTTTTACATCTTCCTCTTGTTCTGAATATCATTGCTCCGAGTAAAGCAAGTAGAGCATCATTCTTACCCGGTCATTTTGCATGCGCATTCACACCAGCAATTCAGGTGGCAGTTGTGGGCATACTGACACCAGTGTGGTTCATTCCTTTGATAGCTGGAATAAAAAATTGTCTTTCTTAGAACCTCTCTATTAAAATAGCAGAAATTGCTGGTGATGGGCTGACAGTAAACTGGTAGTAACATGCTTTAAAAAGCTGTGAGGAAGTGGAATAAGGAAATCCGGTGTAATGATGCGATGTGCTAAACAGTGAATCGCAGTTGTCAACATTACTGAGATATCAAGATAAGGTGTAATAACGTGAGATGATTAGTTTGTATTCTCTTGTCTGTATCTGTCCTACTGTGCAATTATACTTTAGGTGTTCTAGGATGGAACCTTTTGTTTTTCTCTGCTAGTGCAGGGAGATTCTGATCTGTGACAAGAGCCCTCAGATGCTACAGGATGACAAATACTAATGAGTTGTATGTCGCAGGCAATGGATTAGGAGGAGATGCTAAACATTGTTAGGAACTGTTCTGGATAGGAGAAGGCAATGCGGTGAGAAGTTCAGAGCTAGTCATGAGTGAGGCTCAGTCTTGATCTACCATGTCTAATGATCACAAGACTGCAAGAAGTTCAGGTGGGGAAAAAACCCAATATTTTCAACCTGCAGGGTGTGAGGGTGTGTGCGTGGGTGTATATGTTCCTGCCTGCTTGCTTATGTGATATTAATGAAGACCAGCCAATTACATTTGTCCACAAGAGGCCCCTGATCCTGGATTCTTTCAGTATAGTTCAGCACAGGATTTTACCGTCTTCTTTCATCACAACTGCACAACTGGAATACTGCTTAAATCCTAGGAAATAATTTACATGTATGTTTTTTGTCTTGTCTCAAACTCTTAACACCCACGGATTATCTGAAGAGGCTGGCTTCTTGAGGATGTGTTTCAGAAATGCATACAAATACAACTTGATAATTCTGTTTTCATAGAATTATAAAAGGGCTGTAGCTTACCAGAGAAGCTGTTATAAATGAATAGTGAAGAACCTTGTATACTTGGCTAGCATAGTAAACAGTTTTTCTGCTGATAATGTCATTACACGTTCAATATGTTAAAGAACTATTCTGCTTAGAAACAAGTGTAGCAATGTGTTGGCCTAAAATAATATTACAGAGCAGTGGACAAGATAGTGTAGGGGTCCTGTCTAGGCAGACTAATGTACTGTGGACTGCATTGGACAAATGTGTCTTTTGTGTCTGAGAATACAACTGATGACTTGACTTTATTTTGAAAGTCAATGTCAGTGTTGCTATCATCCTCTGGGGCTTGAAAAAACAAATTGGATCTCTTTCCAGCTATGACCTCTTTGAAAAAAGCAGTAGCTGTATATGATAGATTGTTAAGGCACTGTTCATAAAACAATAATGAAAATACTTTTTGACAGTCTCACTGGCAGAGACTCAGGGCTGATAGAATCCAGGTCTGTCTGTTTTGCTTTTCTCAGAAATATTTCAGACTTCTGCACACATTTTATTGCCTGGTATGACTTTAGGGATAATAACATAATTAGTATTACCATACTATGTAGAACTTGAACTGAATTGTTTGTGTTGAGAGAGACACGAGGGGTAAGATGATGATATGGCTGTACATATTGTGTGCTAAAATAGCAAGAAGCAGCTCTCATTTGCTATTCTGGAGACTAAGACAAAAATTCTGGTTTGATTCCCCCCCCCCCCCCCCCCCCCCCCCCGCAATGTTCCTGATGATAATGTCTGAGAAAAATTAAGTTTACACTTCTATTACTTTCGGATTTGTATGAGCTTTAATGATCAAGCTTTATATTATCTTTATATGCATCATTATATGACTGATGCTTCTTCATAAACCATCCTGGTTTTCCCCTTTTTCACTACATATTTTTCTGTTACACATTGATGATACAATTTATTAGATTAGTTTATAGTTGGTCCAGAGCATTCCATTAGAAGGCTAGACTTTTTTCAACTTAGGAAACTGTTTAAATTATTTAATGAGTTCTGCATTGAAATATAATGAATTAGCTTTTAGAAAGAAAAAAATATTAAAGATAATGTGCATCACAACTGTTTAGTTTGCAGTAAATCAGAGTGTACTGGAGTGTATAGTGCATAAAATTTCATGCCACAAAGATGGTGTGTTTTGTTCTGTTTTAGTTTCAAGCCTGTGATTTCGTGTGTGTTGCTTCTTGATTTGCTGCAGGAAAATGGAGGGGAAAAAGAGCTTTGCACTTAAATTAGAGCTTCAGTGTTGGCGGGTATTTTTTCCCCTTCCTTTTTTCTCTTCGGTTTTCATTATTGTCTTTAACAAATCTTTATAAAATGCCTTTTCTACATTGTGTGGTCTAGCTCTCAACTTCCTGGTTACTAGCAATATCCAACAAAACTAAAAAAAAAAAAACCCCACCAAACAAACAAAAAGCCCCACAAAACTAATAAAAACCACACACATACACACACAAGGCCAAAACATCAACAGCAAAAAAAAAACCCCCCCCCAAACCAGAACCCCCCCCCAAACCCCCCCAAAAACCAAAACCAACCAAACAACAAAGGAAAAAAAAACCCAAACACAAAACCCACAACAAAAACCTAAAGAAAAAGAACCCTCCTCAAGCAACAAAAAAACCACCAACCAGACAAAAAACACCCCAAAACCTGAAACAAACAAACAAAAAACTAAACCTGAACTGCTAAAAGAGAAGTGTCAGTGCATAGAGCTGAAAGGTTGAAGTTGCTTGAAAGCTAGAGTTAAAATAAGATCAGTTGGTATTTTCAGAAAGGATAAATTTATTTTTTCAGAACGAGTGAAGTTATTATTACTGCTGGTTTTTTAGGAATTCAAAGTGCATTACCATAGTCTACAGAAAAAGTCTGGACAGGTGTTTATTTTGAGATCTGAGTAATTCCTGCAGGTTAAATGTATGACGAATCTTCAGTTTCTTCCGGAAACCTTATGATAAAACTTGGTTTCCTTATTGGAAGGCTGGAAATAATTCCTCTAAGTCAGAAAACAAATGTTCTAACAGCAAGTGGAGGTGGTTATTTGCTTCCGAATTGAAAAATTATGGTCTCTGACTAATGTAGCTAGAGGTTCTGGCAAAAGTTAATTTAAAAAAAACCCCAAACCCTTAAGTTTTTGCCAGTGAGCTGCGTTCTTGTGACTAGAGCATTGCTGATAACGGTGCACTGGCATTTGTGTGCTGGTGAAGAATTCAATATAAACCATAGGCTCTTAGTAACTTTGTGTTTTTGGTGTATCTGCTGGGTAACTGGCTACAATCAACAGGTGTTTTAAGGACAGGAACGCATTTCTTTCAAAATGTTGAATTTCCGTTTTCAAGTAATGCAGCCATGTTCCATTTGTGCTGTCTTTTTATAAACTGTTAAACCATAGAAAAAATGTAAATGCTAGATTTGCTAAGTGTTACTTTTAACTGCTGCTGTCTCTGGAAATCTATGAAAAATGGTTTGCTACGACTTACTAGTATTACAATGGAGACAGCGGAGCTTCTTACCTTCCACTTGGTTATACATGTGTGTGTGTGGTTTTGGTTTGTTTTGGATTTTTTTTTTTTTAGGATTTGTGTTTATTGGTAAATTGTTTTTCTTGCAATATAATGTTTGGAGAACACTGTTTATAGCAATATTTTAGTGATCTGTCTGGTCTTGCATGAAGTACAGTGTGAAAGATCCAGCACTGGAACAGGTAGCACTGTCTGCTTTAAATTTTATCTGCTGAAATGCTTCTTGTGTCATTGTATGGTAGTCGTCTAATAATGAGTACAAATTTCAGCCTTTTTTTCTAGTGGATAATGTCTTTAAAATGCAGAGTTACTGTGTAAACTCTTCTTAAGAAAAATGTGCACTTAAATAGCGAATTTCTTAAGAACAGAGAGTATAGGCTAGATAGGCTAATATAAGTATTAAATATGTAATTTAGCTTTATTGAAGCTTTACTGATCAATTTATGTCATGAAGGATTATTGGGTAATGTATTTATTTGTCAGGCAGTATTGTTTAATTACTTCAGAAAGCATGGCCAGATCTTTAAGGAAACTATTAGCATTCTGCTGTCGCGGGATTTGTGTCTTTGCTGGTGCAAACCAGGTGGGAAGCTGAGTGACCTCTGGGTTACTCTTCAGAATGATTTGACAACGAGTGCTTTACCTGTTTTCCAGACCAAAAAGCATGCTCTTATTTTTGTTCTTTAGGCTACCTTTTCCAGACCATACCCCTAGTTCAAGAAGAAATTGCAGTATCTTCTTCCCGTAGATTTAGTTCTGATCTCCCCCATCTAGGGATGAGATACGCAGTTATTTCAACTAGTGTCACAACATATATCCCCTTCACTTAATTCCCCCCCACCTTGGAAGTTGTCTACCACTGTGGTGAACAATCATTATAATAATTTGTTTGTTGCTGAGTAAGTATGGTATTGGAAGATAAATTCTTCTCAAGTATAGCTCCACATCTTAGAACTTTTGATCCAAATCCATCTTAACCACAGCTGCCATAATAGTGAAAAGCATTATTATGACCATCCATTTTGGTTTGAATCTTATTATGTCAGAGGGATAGAAGGATCGTTGCAGCTTGCTTATTTTGTTAGGAAGTTGTGGGGGTGTTCTTGACTATCCTTACATATGGAAATGAGGCTAACAATAAAGAGGACAGCCAGAGGCTACTGAGGCATGGGTACGAAGAAAAAATGCAATAGAAGCAAGCTAAATGAATTAAATATGTTTTAAGTGTGGTTAGGGAGAAAGAATGAGGTGGGAGGGGACAAAGCTGAAATAGGATAAAAAGAGACATGAGAATGTTTATCACATAGGGAAAAAGGACCACTCAGACAATTAAATTGCATAGCAAACCCAAAATCTTTAGTTGAACATTGTGTTTATTATTGAACATAATATTTCTTGGTTAAGTAGCTATTTATTGTCATAAATCTTGAAGATCTGTTAAGAAAAAATGCATTCCATTTGGTGATGTGAAGTTAACTTCTAAAATGGTTTCCCAAGAGGGTACATTTTTCCCTGTATGATTGTAAAATTTCAAGAATATTTTTTTATGCTGGGTTCCTCCTCTAATACAGCTTCTTTTCAGATTACTTGTTTGAATTTTGCAGAGTGTATGAGATGCCTGCATCCTGGGATTCTAAATGAATGCTCCAAACCAACTATAAACTAATTAAGCAAATCATACTAGTGTGAAAAGCATTAATCTGTTAATATGAAAGTATATGAAATTACTTAATGTAGATAAACTTGCACAGCTTAGTAATGTTTCAGTGTGTGCGTTTGTTTTATTTAATGCAGATGCCCTCCTCGAACTTTTTTACCAGCACTGTGCAAAATTTTTCTTGATGAAAGTGCTCCAGACAATGTATTAGAAGTAACAGCTCGTGCCATAACGTACTATCTGGATGTATCAGCCGAATGCACCCGTAGGATTGTGGGAGTGGATGGAGCTATCAAGGCACTTTGTAATCGTTTAGTAGTTGTTGAACTTAACAACAGAACCAGCAGAGATTTGGCTGAGCAGTGTGTGAAGGTATGTATCCTGAGAAACCTGTTTTCAAGAAGGAGCTGGAAAATTTGCTGTTTCTGAAGAGCTTCCTCATATTCTAATCCTATTTACTGTATTAAAATGTGAAGCAAACACATACAGTATGATAAAAGTATACATGCCAGCAATCCTACTTATCTTTACTGTCAGTCTGGTGGTCTTCAAAGCTAAGTATTTCTTTAAACAATTATAGAAAAAGAAACAAAAAATATTAGAACAAAGTTTTCCTGTTTATCTTAACATGACTAGAATGCTAAGGGCTAATTTTATGCTAATAAGGGAATGAGGAATTGTTCCAGATATACATAAATTACCTGCTGTCAAAAAAATGGTTTGCTCTCCTCAGTAGCACTAGACATAGCTCCTCTGCATCCTTTTGAGATTTTTAGAAAAATGTACAAGACCTTCAAAATCTCCTGTTAAAAGCGTAACTCATGGCCATGTGATAGCATACAGTTTGAATCCTTGATTACTGTGGCATCAGACTTTATGCATATATTTCCTATTCACTACTTCTCGTCTACTCAAAAGTGCATCACTGAAGTACTGGAGTAACGGTACTCTTGGAAGTTTCAGAGCTCTCAGTTTTGTGTTATCCAAAGACTTAATTCTCCCAGAAAAAGATACTGTTATCCAGCTGTCTGTAAGGAAGAGCTGTAATGACCATGCTGTTGGGAATGTTCTGTACTTGCTCCTGTATTTTTGAAGAAAATGGTAGCTACTGGAGTACTGGAGGCTTTGGCCCTTTCTGGATGTTGAGGAAGAGGGGAGGGGTTTTTTTGGTTCTGTTATTTCATTTTCTTAACCAGTCCTGTAGATGGATATAAACAAATAACTGACTGTTTGTGTGCTTCATTCTAATTAAATTTCATTTTGTTGTAGGTGTTGGAATTAATCTGTACCCGTGAGTCAGGAGCTGTGTTTGAAGCTGGAGGGTTGAATTGTGTTCTGACATTCATTCGTGACAGTGGACACCTTGTTCATAAAGACACTTTGCATTCAGCGATGGCCGTAGTATCCAGACTCTGCGGCAAAATGGAGCCTCAGGATTCTTCATTAGAGATCTGCGTGGAATCACTGTCTAGTTTATTAAAACACGAAGACCATCAGGTAGTGTAATAGTTGGCTCAATATGCTGTGAATTTAACATCTGTCATGTTTAATAAATGGACGGCTAGGTATTTTTATACGGCTTCCACAACTGTATGTTTATATAGTAGTTGTTATATTTGGATATTATGATAGTTTTTTTTACACTCGTGATGACAGGAGGATAAAAATACTGCTTAGCATTTGACTCCAGGCACCATTGTGTGACTGTGATCTTATTTAACCTCTGAAAACTTTGTTGAAAATATCCTGTAACCTTTTTCAATGCATTCGAAATACTTTCTGGAGTAATTACAGTTCTATGTCTGTACCTCAGTCTCTATTAAATTGAGCATAAATAAGAGACAAAAAAAAAATTTGGTTTGTTTTTTATTTGCCAGACTAAGAGAAGCAATAAAACCATCCACAATCAGTGCTAAAATATTACATTGGAAGCCAACTTAAATGGTGCTGCTATAGGTGCAGCACCACTTTATTGCAGTTTTATTAACTTGAGATCAAGTAGTCCTTGTAAAATCTAGAAAATGAATCTTAGAGGAATTACCTTTCTATTAATAAAATGCTTTTTTGTATGTCATACTAATGCATTGCAATAGCTATTTAGCCAAATTCTTCTTGTACCCTGGCCAGGCTTCTTGTCCATATGGTTCTCAGTCCCCATTTTGCCCCCCGCTCTGTCCTTGTTCCCTTCTCTACACCACCTGCCTGCCCTGCCCCACCTCAGTCAGGTTTATTAAGCACATTGTATCTGGGAGACTAAATGTTTTTGCCTGTGAGCTAATTTTTTAAAATATATTTTTGGGTCTTTTTGAAAGACCCGGTTGCCAGGGGATTGTCACACTAGCCATTTCAGAACAAGCTACCATGTTTTTTAGATGTTATGTAACTTTATTAATGCATTGATCATCTCAGGTAAGCTAATCCTCAAATTTAGACCACAAGTCTGTAGTATTTTAACTGTTTCCCAATTTATAATGTCTTTGAAAGAAAGCAATTGCTGGGGCTGTTGGAGATCTGAGAGAGAGTTCAAATTAACTTCATCTTTTAGCAGTTAAACTGCTAATAAATGTGCTTGAGATTGGAGTAATCCAGATGATAATAAATAAATCTGTACTGATATCCTTGAGAAACATGTTTTGTGTGAAACAAGCCTCAGGTTTTACAAAGAATCTTGATGGGTTTTATGGATTTGTCCAGTAGCTTTGTAAAGTTTTGTTGTTTCCCCTCTTCCTATCCCTTTACACTGTTGGATTTGGTCACTGTGTGTGGCCTGTCAGTGACAGCACATGGGGGAGGAGTTCAGACCAGATGAATGTGGCCCTAGGAACAGCTTATCTGTAAGTTTGGTTTTGTAACCTTTCTACTAAACTCGCAGGCTGTGAGAAGAAATGTAAACACCTCCCACAGCACTCTTTTCTTTTGTAAACTGATGCCACTAATGCCCTATGTTAAATAAGCTGAACCTTTCTTGTGTATTTCTGACAGAACTGTTCTGGTAAAAATCCATAAAATGTATACAGATTACATAGAGATTGGCAAAATTGTTTATCCATTGTGCTGTCAAAGAACGGAGCAAAATGCCAGAGAACATGAGTAGTGACCATTACAAGTTAAAGAAAAAAAATCCATTGCAAAAGAGCACTGATAAATCAGAATGTTTGGTATGCAGGGACCATGCCAGAAGTTTGGCATGCTTTGCATTTATTCAGGAGAAACTTCGTTTTTTGAGTCCTTGCCAACTTAATGAAGATTTAAGTTTTTAACTTCATGAAATCTGGCTAATGCTCTAATCTTGTTCTGTGCGTTGATGAGTAACAGTCTTTAAGCCCTTGGAATGTGATAGCTCGCAATCAGTTTGTAATTGTGCTGTGTTTTAGGGTATAAGAACTGTAGTAATTTAGAATTTGGTGAAGCTTTTTTTTGCCTTTTTTAGGGGGGAAGGTGTATTTTGTTTGTTTTGTGGTTGGTGTGGGGTTTTGGTTGTTTTTTGTTTGTTTGTTTGGTCGTTTGGTTTTTTGGTTTTTTTTGTTGCGTTTTTAAAAATTTTTTTTAGTAATTCTTGACACCAGTCTGGTTAGCTACTGCACATCTATGAAGGCAAATGTGCCAGAAGCACCTCATCTCGATATGACCATGCAAACCTGATCTGAAAGATGGAGATACTTTTAGTGTGTAGATGAGAGGGACGTTAAGGGCAAAATCTCCCTTTCTTTTCAACATAGACATGGAAAGAAGTTGGGTCCTTTCCTGGGCAGGCAGCCAGCAGTATTTTTTCTGAATTGTTAAAAGGATCATCAGTAAGCCTTGTTTCTACAGTGTCACTTTCTTTTTTTATTTAGTGACAAACTTAGATTTGGGAGTTTGTATTTTATTGTCACAGAAATACTTGCATATCCTCGGGTCAGGTGCTCAGTGGACAGTCTGGGTTATCTAAGGGTAAAATCTGCCTTTTCCAGTTTGTCCTATTTTTAGGCTTGGTCCGATTGAAAAATTTATTGTACTTATGAGAAGTATGTAGACCTTTAAATACAACTGTAACTATCATACTTCACTGTCAGTTTTATACTTTGGAGTTTTGAGCTGGTGCCTCAGCTAGTGACTTGTTTAATAGCATTTCTTTTAATAGAAACACCAAATTAATGTAACAAGTTGTAATATTAACATGATATTAACTATAAATATAAAATTATACTATATTTTATATTCTATAAATATAGAAGATAAAACTGCAAAGAAATTTCTGAGTTATTTTAATTTCTTTTTGAGGAACAAATTTGAAATTCAGCAGATGTATGAAAGTTAAGTAGTAAAACCTCACAGTGCATTTTCTTGGTGTGTTTTTAAGTGTTATTATTAGAAAGCTGCTTTAACAGTTTTTAATGTCAGAACAACCAGAAGGTTTAGCACCCCATATTTCAATATGAGCTATGCATTCTTTTTGTTCTTTTAAAATGGTATTGTCAGAATGGACAGTTACTAGTGGGATTTACAAATAGCTGTGTTTCCTGTAAGAACAACATCTGTAACTAAAAACTGTTTTAAAAACTTGCTTCCAACATCTATTAATTTTGCAATTTGATTATTAAACCTGTTTTTCTAGATTGGTTTGGAATTGTGTTCATTTAGTTAAGGAGATGCTCAGAATGCTGAACTTCAGACGAAGAAAAATAGTTTCTCTTTGATATACAGAAATCAAGGAAAGGGGGGGAAAAACCCAATGGCAATACAGTCCTTCAGTGAGCAGTTCAGTGCACTGTTGGGTTCTGACTCCGAGTTTCTGGCTCAAAAAGCCTTTCTCCTCCATTCATTGACTTTGAAGGGAACGTGGCAAAATCAGCTGCTTCTGTGTGTCATGTGTTCTTGTGAATATCGCCTTAGCATCTTCTTGTCCTAAGGAACACGTTTTTCATCTTTTCTCTTGCTCTTCTTTCTTAGGTTTCAGATGGAGCTCTGAGATGCTTTGCTTCATTAGCTGACAGATTCACACGGCGTGGAGTTGACCCAGCCCCATTAGCTAAGCATGGATTAACGGAGGAGTTGTTATCTCGCATGGCAGCTGCTGGTGGGACAGCATCAGGACCAGCTTCAGCTTGCAAACCTGGACGGAGTAGCACCGGAGCACCATCTACACCTGCAGATTCTAAATTAAGTAATCAGGTGTCAACTATTGTAAGCCTGTTGTCAACCCTGTGTAGAGGCTCTCCAGTAGTAACACATGTAAGAAATCCTTTTATGCTACAGCTTTTTGTTCTCATAGGGTTTTTCCCTTCATGTACTTTAATATATGCAAGAATTGTGTTGCTATTTTATATACAGACATGCAGATTTATAGATTTTTATATAAATGTATGCACTTACAGAGTATTTATAAAGAGGGGAAAAAAGGAAACATTTCATATGGAAATGAAACCCAATTCTGATAGTATTTTCTAAAGCCCTGTATATTTTTTATTGTTCAGACTTTTAATTATTTCCAGGATCTCCTAAGATCTGAACTTCCAGATTCTATAGAAAGTGCGTTGCAGGGTGATGAGAGATGTGTACTGGATACCATGCGGTTAGTAGATCTTCTTTTGGTGCTACTGTTCGAAGGGAGAAAAGCCCTGCCAAAATCCAGTGCTGGATCTACAGGCAGAATCCCAGGATTGCGAAGACTGGATAGTTCTGGGGAACGTTCTCATCGGCAGCTGATAGATTGCATCCGCAGTAAGGATACTGATGCACTAATAGATGCTATTGACACAGGAGGTAAGTAAAAATACTCTGAAAAATAAAATGAGATAAAGTATCTTTTTATTTTTATAATCTATGGTGTCCTAACAAATACTTAGGTAGTACCTTGAAATTCTTTATGTATAAGTTCACTTATTTTGTTAAATACTCCACAGGTCTTGTTAGTAATAATTCCTGTGCTGCTTTTTTTAAAATTGCAATTAAGGGCATAAATGCTTCCCTAGAATTATTGAGGATGCTTAATTTAAGACCTACCATTTTTTTTAAAGAACACTGAAGTTTAATTTATAATTCTGGAAGCTGTAATTATTTTATTTAATTGTGTCTTTCAGCTTTTGAAGTAAATTTTATGGATGATGTAGGACAAACTCTTTTAAACTGGGCCTCAGCTTTTGGAACTCAGGAAATGGTAAATTAGTTTTACAGAATCTTAAAAATTAGGTTGTTTATGCAAAGAAAGTGATGAAAAAACACTAAGTTTTCTTTTTATTGTTTAACAGGTAGAATTTCTGTGTGAAAGGGGTGCTGATGTTAACAGAGGTCAGAGGTCATCCTCATTACATTATGCAGCATGTTTTGGAAGACCTCAGGTAGCAAAGGTATGATTTTAAATACACACTTTTGGAGAGCCTTATGTACTGACTTATTGCCTTGTTCTATACAAAATGTCTTTGCAATATGTTTAATATGCACTGTTAAATATTTACATGGTCTTTCCAGTGTTTATCAAAATCTAGATTTTTTTTTTTTGTTATGATAGGGCAATAATATGAATAAAAGTTGTATATTAGCTCTACAGATATAAAAAGCACGTAATGTTCTGACTTTGCTTACAGGCATGAGAAAAGTGTAGGAAAGATGTATGAAAAACATGTTTACTGCTATGGAAGAAAGAATCTTAATATTTTTTTCATGTTTAAAAATATTTGTTCTCAGACTCTGTTACGACATGGTGCAAACCCTGATTTGAGAGATGAAGATGGGAAAACTCCTTTAGACAAAGCTCGCGAAAGGGGACACAGTGAAGTAGTAGCTATTCTTCAGTCTCCAGGTGAGTGCAGTTTTTCATTCCATACACTTGGTAGTAGAAATGCCTATATATGTTAAGTAATTCAATTTTAGAATTTTACTCTATTAAGATTAATTTAAAAAATAGTATTTTGTGACCAACCTTCCTTAACCTGCAAAGTACATATCAAACCCTTGATATTTCAGGTGTTTTTAAGGGATGGGGAGTACCGAAGAAACTGACTGGGCCTGAGCAGTGCCAGTGGTCCTGCTCTTCAGCTGTGAAACGGGGCTAGACTGGGATTTTGCTGTGGGTTCAGAGGATGTCAGCCTTGGTAGCTTATCTGGCATCCTTTCCTTCTACATGAAAACTGTGTTTTACCCGTTTGTGAAGTTTTTGTACTGCTTGAGCCACAGGTGGTTATATGTTCCTAATTAGTTCACTTTAAGGACTCTGAGCTTTTCCTGTGAGTAGTCTTTGGTACTTATCATCAAACAGTTTTCTTCAAGAAGCCTCACACATGTAAATATTGTATTTTTAGGAATGCATATTCCTATTCAGGTACTTAGATGTTAGTAAAGAAAACTTTTACATTTTTTGAAGGGGTTTGTTGGTTGGTTGGTTTTGCTCTTGAACATTTTTGGGAAAAAATATTTTCTAGGGGACTGGATGTGTCCTGTGAACAAAGGAGATGAGAAGAAAAAGAAAGATGCAAACAAGGATGAGGAAGAATGTAATGAACCCAAAGGAGATCCAGAAATGGCACCCATATACTTGAAAAGATTATTGCCTGTGTTTGCACAAACATTTCAACAAACTATGTTGCCTTCAATAAGGTAATAGTCACAACAGGCAATTTCCCTGCATATTTTGAATTTTTAATACATTGTGTTAAAAAAGCCGAGGTAGGTTTTTTTTTCAGTAAAAATATAACATCTAAAAGTTTAAGTAATACAAGTGACACTTAAACATATTTCTGTTTGGATAGAAATGGTGGTTTGAAAAGTGTTGCAAGTCTGATTTTTACTTAGTATTTTAAGTAGCATTTTTTCTTCTCTGGGGAAGTGGTGTCTTGGGAAAAATATGTTTAGTTATTCAGAAGTGGGAGAGGGAAGCTTACTCTGACTAGAGGAGCATAATGAAGTGATACTGTGTTCATATAGTACCTTGTATAGACTGGGTACACTGTGAATTTGGCTACAGCTGTTTGTAGCCCCTATAAGGAAAGAAATAATTTAGGAGAGGAAAACTAATGAAGTGGTATCAAGATACATTCACTGTTAAATCGGAAAGACTGGAAAAAGCTGTTATAGAAGGCTGCTTAACAGTTTAAAGGTTAATCAACTGGAGAAGATGCCTCTTACTGAGAGAATTAAAAGAATGTAATCGAATTTAATACTTAAAAAAGAATACGGTGGGTGGCATAATGGTTGTGATAAATTGTGTCTGGCCATAACCTCTCAGGCTTTTACACTACAAATACAACATTTGCTTAGCATCTTATTTGTGTTCCCAGTGTTTATAGGTACTTAGAGGGGTGAAAAAACAAGATAAAAAGGGACTCTAATGGAGAGAGAGACTCTACGTGAGCTGATGAGTGGAAGCTTAAACTAGGTCATTTTAAATGAAAGAAATAAGAAATTATGTTAATCTGTGCATGGTTAGCCATTGTTGCAGATTGTGGAAAGATGTAGTTGACCCCCTGTATTTTAAAGTAAAACGTTTTTAAAAGTCAGTCAAATAAAAATTCAACTTTAACCGTATAGAAGTGATTGGCTTCCAAATTAATTGTAGTTCTTAATATGGAAATCTATATGATCTAGTAGTAATTTTAGACTTTAAAACTTTAGGGATCTAACAAAAACACAGGAATTATGTGACAGAAATGGAAGGCTGGGTGCCTGGGAGGAAGATGAAGTGTGCAGAAGTGAGCTGCCATCACTAAAAGTGGATAGAGAGAATGTAGAGTAGGTTTACCTAGAGAAGGGTTGAGGAGAGAAAAATGCGTTAGACTCATAGTGCTGTAGAACTGAAAAAGATCGGTGGGCAAATTATTCCTAGATATAATCTAGGACCTGTTAACAATAACCAATTTTGGTTCCAGTAACAAGAACTGGAACTCATTTTAGAACTTTTTGTTTTGGTATGCATAAACATAGTGCAACAGCAGTTTTATCTTGAACCTTTTTGTTGCTTTGATTGCTACTTACTTTTATCTTCATGAGAATCTTTTTCTTTCTATGATCTCTTTTAAAGGAAAGCAAGTCTTGCCCTCATTAGAAAGATGATACATTTTTGTTCTGAGGCGCTGCTGAAGGAGGTTTGTGACTCTGATGCTGGCCACAATCTGCCCACAATATTGGTTGAGATAACAGCTACAGTTCTTGATCAAGAGGTAGGGAGTAAGATAGTATTGTCCTTTTATGAAACCAGTGCAAAAAAAAAAAAAGGTGGTTATGCTCATTGATCCCACCTACTTATTAATAACTAACCCTAAAGTGTTCACAGCATCCATCTGTGACAAGATGTGAAGTTCAGCATGTAAAGATATTTTTAAGTAAAGAGATCTCCTTTTTAATGTCCTTTCCATGTCACTGTATTCCAGGATGATGATGATGGCCATTTGCTTGCCCTGCAAATCATAAGGGATTTGGTGGATAAAGGGGGTGATCTTTTTCTAGACCAACTGGCTAGACTTGGTGTAATTAGTAAAGTGTCAACTTTGGCGGGGCCATCTTCTGATGATGAAAATGAAGAGGAGTCTAAACCTGAGAAAGTACGTACAGAGTTGCTAGCTTCATTTGTTCCTGTAAAACCGACACTTCTAGTACAATTTTCACTGTTACAGAAATGTCCAGGGGAAGGTAGTTAGGTTATTATAATAATGCTTATTGTATACCACTTGCTTTAATTGTTTTTGTTATCTTCTGTAACTTCATTTTCTATTAGCACATTATTATCTGCCGAGTTTTCGTATTTGTACTGACTTGTGGTCAGGTTGATTGACACTTGTTTTTGTCCAGTGTTTTGAAAATGACTGCTAAATGAAATTAATCCTTTCTGAACAGAGTGCATCTCTTTCAGTGTACATGCATCTAATAATTGCAGATGTTTTAAACATTGTTATGGAATATATTAAAAATATAAAAAACAAAATAATTTTCTACATAATGAAAACCTTAAGTGCATCTTGAAGTTATTTACCAATTTGCAACAGACGTAGTACTGAGCACTCAGCTGAACTGAATGGATAACATACCACTTCTGTTATGCATTCAGTTAAGTCTTATAGTTAAACCTTCAGTGTACACTTACATAGTTAAGCTTTCTTAGTGCGTGTTCCGAGTTGTTTAGGGGGGCATTAGGTGGTGAGTTTTTTGTTTGTTTGTGTGTGTGTGTGTGTTGGTTTTTTGTTGGTTTCTGGGTTTTTTTAATGGATTGATTGTTTTGTTTTAATACAATTTTTTTTTTTTTTCCAGGAGGATGAACCACAGGAGGATGCTAAAGAACTGCAACAGGGTAAACCATATCACTGGAGAGACTGGTCAATCATCAGGGGAAGGGACTGCCTGTATATCTGGAGTGATGCTGCAGCTCTGGAGCTATCTAATGGTAGTAATGGATGGTTCAGATTTATCTTGGATGGAAAACTGGCCACAATGTATTCCAGCGGCAGCCCTGAAGGAGGATCCGATAGTTCAGGTAGTTTCTTTACAGTTCGACTCCAAGTTATGTTTTGAGACTGTTATATTCGTTTATATAATTTGATTGGAGCTATTTTGTTTTGCAGGAATTGGCTTACTAAATAGTAAAGGATGTAAACAAGTGGAAGGTGGTCAGTTAATTGTGATGCTTTTTATCAGATAGCATGTGACCATAACTTTACTTCCTTGGTGAATTGTGTTAAGTAAACATCTTGCCAGTGAAAGTGTATTAACTTCGGTTTGTTTTGATTCTTCTCCATGCATACTTAATTTTTTTCACCCCAGTCATTAAAAGCACTTTGTAGTGGCCGTCCCAGGAAAAGCAGGTTGAAATGGCGATTTGTTGTTTGCTTCTAGCTAGCAGAATGGAATTGCATGTGTTTGAAGACAAAGTAATGGAAAGTTTCTCATTGAGATTGGGAAACAAATTACAGTGTCTTAATTGTTTGTCGGAGAGAGGATAAGGGAACAGACCTTATGCACTGGCAATGCACAGGTGGTTTTAATTTTCTGTACAGAATACACAATTTGTTCTGGATGCAGAAACAACCCTCCTTTATTGTTTCATGTTTTTTGCAACAGTTCATGCATTTATGAACCAGCAGACGTAAAATGCTTTGCAATATTACTATGTTTTCAACCAGCCATTGAGTGAAATAACAGAACATATTATGATTCAGGATAGAAATAAAGTGCTAATGACTTTATCCGTCAGTTTGGGGGCATGAAGACAAACTGCAATATAGTGTGTTTCTAGATTATAACAGCTGGAAACCGCTTCTAGATTTTGGTTTTGTTGGTCAGAAAATGTATCCTTGCATTCTTTTTGACAAGGCTGATACCTCTAAAGGTAAACAATTTCAGTGCTGGGATACTAGTTTATCATACAATACAATTTTAAGAAGATCCCTGAGGTTAATTTCTTAAATCCTCAGAGCTCCTGGATGCCAGTTCTTCTTTCTTCCTTCCAAATGATGTGGGCGTGGGGATAAGGCTTTACTATTCCTGTACAAGATGAGTGGAATGGGGATAGCTCAGATGAATTTGGAGTGAAGACAACTTAAACCAAAAGCAGTTAGATGGAGTCTTTAAAAAAATTTAATAAATCCCAAGTTTTTGAACAGGACACTTAGCATGGATATTATGCAAGGGAAGGAGCTAAACTAGGATTAAATGAGACTTCTTGCAAGTTCTTGTCATATAGAAATCTACTAAGAACGCTGACATTGGAGTGTAATTTTCCTGAACTTTAACCATTAGCTCTAAGTGTGTACAGCAACCTCTTTTACATAAGAGGTAAGAAACTAGTATTTGTTAAGTTTAACTAAAATTACTGCAGTACAATATAGCCTCAGAATAGTATCCTTAAGTCCTGAACTATACTATATGTTCTGCTGTCTGAAATCATTACTCTCGTGGTGTACTTTTTAGTAACTTCACGACTGGCAAGAATATAGAGGGTTGGTTAATGAAATTTGTTAGTGCGTATCGCATGATGAAAGCTGGACTGGGAAGGGGAAATATATGTACTATGAACATTTTGGAAGGTCTGTACTCACCCCTCTCCACATGAGCTTAATACTTGTTTTGTTTGAATTTTTAGAAAAAAAATAAAAGTTCAATGCAAAAATTGAAACTTAATGGTAATTCTGAAGCTTTAAGTGAGTCTCAAAATTGTGTCTTAAGGGAACCCAAAATTATTGCCAACCAGTTACAATCGTTGCGCTTTCAGTGCGACATGCTGTATAATAAATTTGTTAAAATGGAATTATGGAAATTTGCAAAGGTTTCGCTAACAGAATGTTAATTTTGCATATGAAACTTCAAAATTATTTTTATAAATCTTCTCTCTGGATGCTATGAACTTCAAGCAATAAAGAGTATTATACCTAAAGAGTACATATTTATTTTTGCATAGAGATGATTTATTTTTATATTATATAACAATAAAAATGGCAAATTAATTTTGCAGCAAAAGGAAAACAGCAATTTTACAAAAGCTGTATTTTATCAAATCAGTGTGGCGAAAGATGAGAATACTTGTTAACTTTGAAATTGAGATGTAGTCTTTACATTAATGAGGTTATTGCATTTTTATTTTAGGTGGAGTTTTTATTTTTTAAACTATAAACTGGAATTATGCTAATTATCATTTCAAATGTATTGTGCAGCTTTTTAATTACTACTATATCAAAATATAATTTAATGAAAACTGGGATAGTTGTTTACAATAATTTCAGGCTAGATTACCTACGTATCGTAAAAGTAGGATATGATCCTGTTTGTCATCTCTTAAATATCTCCATGTAAATATTAGCTTTTAATCAAGGCTCATGTGGTGCCATTAGTTTGTTTTTTTAATTTATTATGTCATGTTTTTCTCGGAGATATAGAGGTCCTTAAATTTCTTGTAATTACTAAAAAAGGAGTAGGAGCATCTACATTATAATTTGAATTAGCATAATGCCACTGTATTAATTAACACAATTGTGCGTTTCTTCCTTTCTCTGAGGTGAATGTAGCGGGTTCTACAAAAGAGGTGAATAAAAGTTTTAGTATAGCTTATAAATTTTTTTTCAATACGTTTGTGACACCTAATCTGAGCAAAGAACCATCTCAGCTCGAATTTGCTTTTAGCACAGGTTTATTTTCAGATTCCGATTTTTTTTTTTTTCTGGTTCTTATTTAGCTTCAAGATCTTTTCCCCACTTTCTTTAAGCTGCGTAGTTGATTGCTGTTTTCCTGTTGGAAGATTCATTTAATTTCCTATTTCTGAAAACTCACTTTTGAGAATAGTTCATGCAGGCCATGAAATAAATTATTTTTGCAACACTACAAGTTTATCATTGATTTCTTCGATCTTCCTACTATACTTGTAAAAATGAATTAATACATCTGTCAGTAGCTCCATTCAGAAAGAATTGCATTGTCCACTTTGATGCGATCGTGGAATAAACCACTGTTGAAGTACAGAAATACAGTGGGAAGAAATTTAGAACACTTTGAGACCCTTAATTTCAAGCTTAATTTTGCATTGAATGTACTCAGTCATTTTACTCTTGCAAATAAAATAAAACTGTTCGAGATATATGATGGCAGAATCAATTGTTGGAAGAAAAAAAATGTTTCTTTTCTTTTTAAATAGAAAGTAGGAGTGAGTTCCTTGAGAAGCTGCAAAGAGCTCGAAGCCAAGTAAAACCATCTACCACGAGCCAGCCAATTTTATCAGCACCAGGGCCAACTAAACTGACTGTGGGAAACTGGTCACTCACCTGTTTAAAAGAAGGAGAAATTGCTATTCACAATTCTGATGGTCAGCAAGCAACAATACTGAAAGAAGATCTGCCAGGCTTTGTGTTTGAATCTAACAGAGGAACAAAGCATTCGTTTACAGCTGAAACCTCTTTGGGTAAGTATGTAGGTATGTGTTATGTGCAAGTAGGAGCAAGTGTATATGAGGTAATTTTTCTGTTTGCATTTCACACCTATGAGAAACTGTGACTTTTCTAAACATATGTTGCAGGGTCAGAATTTGTAACTGGCTGGACAGGCAAAAGGGGAAGAAAGCTGAAATCTAAACTGGAGAAGACAAAGCAAAAGGTTGGTGAGAATCTGTGGATTTTATCCTTAAAATCCAATTGAGTTTGTTTTATAAAATGCTGATGGAGTTGTAGTTTCCTTTTAGAGGATTAAAATCTCTGATTTCAGCTAGACACAATTTTATGCTAAGACTGAAGGGGAAAACTTTACTCAGAACAAAGCACTTCTACAGGTGCTTTTATCCAACAGTCTTAGTAAACTTTGTGCTGTTCTGGAGGAAAACAAATTTTCTATTAAAAATGTAAGGCAATCCTATCCTCCTGACATTTATTTGTATAATTCTATAGGTTTTTCTGGGTGTTTTTTTTAATGCAAAAAGAAAGGACATGGTGATCACTACTGTATTTGTATCAGAGGGGCATATGTTACTTCTGTGCAGTACATTCAGATACTAATATTAGACTGGATATTATGACAGATGGGGGGATGGAAGTGAACAGTCTGTGTTCTAAGTTGTGGTAGCAAAGCAAAATGTGTAAACACTTTCATTTTAGTAACAGTACGTTCTGTGGCCAGCTGGTGCCAAGGGCTCAAGCTAATCTTCAGTCTTGACCTCTCTTGCAGTTTCTAATGGTGCAGCTGATGTGTTCTGTACCAAAAATCTGCAGCCTGTAAGAACACTTACATCTGAGGAAATGACGCTAAATTGAAAATTAACAAGTGAGGATAGGTGGAATGACAAAAGGAAGGCAGTGTTCTTTCATACCTGAGGTTGCTTTGTGTAGCTCCAAAGCTTGCAAAATGTATTATTGTAGGACATGCGATGATAATGAAAAGGAAAGATTTTTGGGGAAAATTCTTATAAGCACAATGTTGTTTAATAAGAACTTATTTTATCAAATCTGTATCTTGGGTGATCCATACTTTGTAGAAATACTAATTCTTAGTATAAGGTCACATTTTGTGTAAATTGGTTTAAGGAATTTGAATATAGCATTCAGGAACCATGTAAAACCCCGTTAATCTTACCTCTAAAAAGATCACCAGATATGATACAATTCTAAAGAAACAGATTTACAGATTGAGAGTCCTGTCTTTTCTCCTACAGTTGTGCTGTAATTTAATATATGATGGTAAGCTTAGTTTCTGTAAGTTTGATAAGATTATTTGTATTTCCATTTATTTCTTCTGTACTTTTATCATTTCACAGCCTTTGCGTCTTATGATGTATGACAGACTTTGGTTCTTCTCTATTTTTTGCATCTCTCATGGTCGTCTTTAAAAAAATGACCAAGTTTTTAGTATCTTGGCGAGTAATAATAGTCTCATTACGGTAAGGTATGACTTCTGATTGTCAAAATTCATTCATAGGTGCGCACTATGGCGAGAGATTTATATGACGATCATTTTAAAGCTGTCGAAAGCATGCCTCGAGGAGTCGTCGTAACACTGAGGAACATCGCAACACAGTTGGAGTCTGCATGGGAACTTCATACAAACAGACAGGTAAGTGTGCCTCCTTTGATTTATACTGTGTGTGATGTCAGTGGAAATCTCATAATAATGTTCAGACTAGTCTATTGTGATGTGAAGGAAAGTCACAATATGTGTCTCTGAAATGTGAAGTTTTTTTAATTAATGTGATTCTTTCTTAGTGGGACATTTTTTAAATGAAGCAAGTGGGAAAACTGTTATCTTGTCTCACCATAATTGTCTTTTTGTCTTCCAGTGTATTGAGGGAGAAAATACTTGGAGAGATTTAATGAAGACTGCTCTGGAAAACTTGATTGTATTATTGAAGGATGAGAATACTATTTCTCCATATGAAATGTGCAGTAGTGGCTTAGTTCAATCATTGCTTACAGTTTTAAATAATGTGAGTTTATAGAACATAAGTCTCTGAAGAAAAACTTTATTAAAAAAAAGTGGGCACGTCTCTTATTTTTAAAAAATCTATTATAAATGTGGCTGTTTCTGTCTTGATGAAAATGAGGCAGACTCGCTCCAGTGTGTGGCTTACTTGTTGAATATATGCTGTCACAATAGATGACTTTATTTTGAGTAAAAAAAAAAAAAATCTTTAAATCAACGCTGGTCAGTTCTAGTGGCTGATATAATTTAGCTTTTCATGTACAGATGTTAAATGGGGAATTCAGTGAGACTGAAAAGACGTTTTTGCCAGTATAAAGAATGAATATATTGCTTTGTATTAGAAGTAACATGTACTTTTTCTTTTTGCCTCTTAGAATGTCGATTTAGATGTGAAACAAGACTGTAGTCAACTGGTAGAGCGAATTAATGTTTTCAAAACAGCATTCAGTGAAAATGAAGATGATGAAAGGTAAAAACAAAACAAAACCAAAAAAACCTTTTTGTCTGTGAAGCAGTATAGTATGTTTGAAATAATTTAAAGGCAAAGGAACTGCTCTTTCCATTGCAATTTATCTTTTTCTGAAATAGAAAATTGGTCTTAAAAGACAGCATGTACTGTTGAAGTAGCAAATGAAAATTTTGCTGGATTACTTTTATCTGTTAGAGTCAAATCTGCTAAATATACATCCGTTGACAAATATAAAGGTGACTTTTGTTCATCACTATGCAGATTAATATTTTTCTTACTGTGCTGCGACCTTGTGGTTAGAACAAATGATATTGGTAGAAGTAGCGCGCCAGATATTTGCTACAGCTGGGTACTATGAGATACTGTAGAGGGTTTTCTTTCTCTGTTGTGTGGTAACACTGTAACTGTTCACTTTCACAGTCGTCCAGCAGTTGCATTAATTCGGAAATTGATAGCAGTCTTAGAATCTATCGAACGTCTACCTCTCCACTTGTATGATACACCAGGATCTACGTATAATCTTCAGGTAAATGTACTGGGATAAAAATTTATCATACTGAGTGATACACGACTGAATGTTATATGCAAATTTCAGGACAAGTTACACTCATTAAGTCTGTATGAAGCACATTCTTGTAAAAGTGCATTGCATTAGGCAAAGAACAACAAACTTTTTTGCATTTATTTCCTCTAACACTTAACCTAAATGTTTGGGTGTTCCTCTACTGTCACTTTTACACTGTGAAGTGAAAGTAAGTTTTGATGGCAGAGATAATGTTTGTTGTTTCATATTAAAAGTATTGTTCTCTTCGTATGGGAATATGCCCCCTAGTAAATATCTTCACTGCTTGAACGAGCAGTTTGTTGAAGACAATTAAAAGACATGTTTATTTGTGATGACTAGTGATGGGTTGTGATAGTTAAGAGTCCATTCTAGGCCTGTGTGCTCATTTGGTAATACAAGACACCTGCAGGATCAGCAGCTTCTTATAAAGGAAGGCTGTGATTCAGCTGAAGTATTTATTTTTGTCCAGTTTCTGTGGAGTCTTATTTTTTTTCTATCTGAAAGCACACTTCAGGATTTTGCAAGATGACAGTGAAGTGTGAATATTTCTGTTTCAATATTAAATTATTAGAAAATAGTTGCAGAAAATTGCAAAAACACTGCTGCTATTGAGTATTTTGAAAAAGCATTTTCAGTTTTTGTTATTGTATTTGCTAGTCTACAAGATTTAGAAAAAAACGCTATGAAAATACATGAAAAGTGAGAAAATATTGGCTTGTGTAATTGACATATAGACTGTCATTAAAGAATTGTTTGATTAATTGAAAAAAGTGGAGTACTAGGGAATTACTTTTTAAAGCATTTGATGAGAATATATTAATAGTTTGCTTAAGCTGCACAACAAAAATACTTGATACACCTCTAAAACTGTTGTTGTGAAATATTTTGCTTTTCTTAAAATGACAAAACCTAAACAGCAAAGCTTATGTTAATATTTAGCTACTCTTTCAGATATTAACAAGGCGCTTGAGATTTCGTTTGGAACGTGCCTCAGGGGAGACTTCTTTAATAGATCGGACGGGTAGAATGCTAAAGATGGAGCCTTTGGCAACTGTTGAATCTCTAGAACAGTATCTCCTGAAAATGGTGAGCAACATACCACACACAGAGTTCACAAGGAACGGTTGCATTCTGCATCTCTAATATTTGATTTCTTCTCGTTCATATGTAGGTAGCAAAGCAATGGTACGACTTTGATAGGGCTTCATTTGTTTTTGTACGAAAACTACGTGAAGGCCAAACGTTTGTGTTTAGGCATCAACATGATTTTGATGAAAATGGAATTATTTACTGGATTGGGACAAATGCAAAGTGAGTTTCTTCCAAGCTAAATATTTTTAAGTTGGATAAAATAAACTGTGATCCACGGGGCGGGATGGGGAGAGAGAATTCGTAATGAAATGAAGTATCTTTGGGAGGTATCTTTGCTTTTACTGTTGATCAATAGAATTAAATTTCTTTTTGCTCTACTTCAATAATAGAAAATATGAATCTCTGAAGTTGTGTTGAGAATTTGTATGCTTACCTAAGAAATGAAGGGGTGGGAAGGTTTGTGTTGTTGGTTTTGTTTGCCGTGGTTTTGTTTGGTGGTGGTGTGGTGGGTTTTTTTGGTGGTGGGTTTTGTTTTTGTTTTGGGTTTTTTTTGGTGGTGTTTGGTTTTTTTTGTATGCGTATGCTTTTATTTTTTAAAACCACTTTAGTAAAACGATGTTTGGAACACCTAAGTGTCTAAAATTAATTTTTTTGTTTTGTAATAAACTCATCTGTAATATACAATTTACAGTGAATGTCAAGTGCTAGTATTATTAATACCTGGGGCTTTTACTGTAAGTAATAATTGAGCAGTGTATTTCTCTTTTTACTATAGAACTGCATATGAATGGGTAAATCCAGCAGCCTATGGTTTAGTAGTGGTTACATCCTCAGAAGGAAGAAATCTGCCTTATGGCCGTTTAGAAGACATCCTAAGCCGTGACAGTTCAGCTCTCAATTGTCATACTAACGATGATAAGAATGCTTGGTTTGCCATAGATCTTGGCCTTTGGGTTATACCATCAGCTTACACATTACGCCATGCTCGAGGTTATGGACGATCTGCTCTCAGAAATTGGGTTTTCCAGGTATCTAAGGATGGACAGAACTGGACTACTTTGTATACTCATGTTGATGACTGTAGTCTCAACGAACCAGGGTATGTCAGTGCATTTTTTCACTTTTTATAAAATGAGCTCAATTAAAATCATACTTGGCTGTAGACTAATTTAATGTATACTGGAGGTGCAATGATGTGATTATATAAAGAACTAGTAGGTGATCTGAATTACCAAGGATGGGCTGGAAAGTAAGTGATTCATAAGTTCTCTGTATGGTTCACATAATAGCATTTGTGCTTTGCCATCGTTATAAATTCTGGGTTTGGTGGGGTTTTTTTGTTTGGTTTGGGTTTTGTTTGTGGGTTTTTTTTGTTGTTTTTGTTTGTTTGTTTTGTGTGTGTGTTTTGTTTGTTTGTTTGGGGTTCTTTTTGTTTGTTTTGTTTTGAGAAGATGGTAACATTAGCACTCATCCAGAGTTTGTCCATAGTGTTAATAGGTTTTTTGTGTCTTGTATTCTTGGCAGTTTTCTGATTTTTATCCATTCATGATCAGCATTATGGGTTTGGTTTAGCCTTTTTTTTGTTTGTTTGTTTTGTCCCTGACCCGTGCCCCCTTTCTCATAAATTTAAAGGTCTACAGCAACATGGCCTTTAGATCCTCCAAAAGATGAGAAACAAGGCTGGAGACATGTTAGAATAAAACAGATGGGAAAGAATGCCAGTGGGCAAACACACTACCTCTCCCTGTCTGGATTTGAACTTTATGGCACTGTGAATGGAGTATGTGAAGATCAGCTGGGTAAGAAAAAGAATGTGTACATCCTGTTTGTTCTCCTACAATGCTGATAAACATACAATATAAAAATCAGTGTGAAAAAAGGTTAACTTTTGCAGTAGAACTTGCTTAGAAACTTAAGCTCAAAATTATTCCCCATTCAATACTTTTAAGTCTTTTCATTTCAATTTACATTTCTTGTAGGAAAAGCTGCTAAAGAAGCTGAAGCAAATTTGCGAAGGCAGCGACGTCTGGTCCGTTCTCAGGTGTTGAAATACATGGTTCCAGGAGCTCGTGTAATCAGAGGAATTGATTGGAAATGGAGAGATCAGGATGGAAGCCCACAGGGTGAAGGCACTGTTACAGGAGAATTGCATAACGGTGAGCACAAATTGCATGAATTTGTAAATGTTTGTAGCATGATCATCTCATGTGGAATGGGCAGCATTAAAGTATTTTCTTTGTAGTGTCTTGAAGAAGTTGATAAATTTTTAAATGTTTTGGGGAGAAGGAACTCAAATACTGCAGCTGTTGTGGCCCATTTGTGAAATTGCATTTTAATGCATGAAAAGAAATTCTTGCTGTAAATGAAACTTTAGTAGAGCTTTGCTTAATTAAAATACCAAATTGTTATTTTGACATCTGTTACAAAGAAGAAAAAGTATAGGAAGGTGATAGATGCAAACTGATTAAATAACCTTTGGGCCTGCTGAATCTGTAATTACCTCCTTCATTTCTTCTAGCTTAGCATTTGCAATATTTTTCTTGACTTTGTTGTATCCTGTGCCTTTCCTACCTTGCTAGCTTCATTGGGATCAAGTTGTTATTTTTTTTAATTAAAAGAACAAAAAGAAATTAACTTACGAAGCAGAATAAAAACCTGCAACAGCCAGGGAAATCAGTGTTCAGGAGGCTAAGATATTGAGGAGGGCCCAGAAGAGGTGACGATCTTGTCAACTGAACATGCTTTCCACCTTTTTCTCCCTCTCCCCCTATTGTGGGGTAAGACTTGCCTTGTTTCTGAAGCATCTTCAGCCACTCATAGGCTCCTTCTTAGCCAGGTTTTAAAATTTCTTCTAGTTTGTTCAGTTGTCAGCTCTCAAACGTGAAGAAATGTCCAAAGTGCAATGTCTTAAAATGTTTTGAAACTTTGAATTTTTATTAAGCAATTCAGTACAGCTTGTAGGGAATTCTTCTGTCATCTCTATGTTGTTCTTATCAGATGCAACAGTATCCATAGCTACATTCTCACTTTGAAGACTTTAGGTATTATTGGTGAGTAGTATTCTACTAAATCAGTAGTTTCATACCTATTCCAATACAGCTTTCCTGTTCAGGCATAGGTGAAATTGAGGTTCATTTATCAAATGGTGATGCCAAACAATGTGAAACATGTATCAGAAGACTCTTGTTCCTGCTGAAGTTGTCTTTGAAACAGAATTTTGAAAACAGTATCCCATGGACTTTTTTGTCATTTGTGCTGGTTTTGGTTGGGATAGCATTACTTTTCTTCATAGTAGCTGTGATTTGGATTTGTGCTGGAAGCAGTGGATGTTTTCCTTATTGCTAAGTGGTGCTTACACAGAGTCAAGGTATTGTTTTAGGGCTATAAAGATGAAGCAGTAAGACTCCAAGTACGTAATATGTATTAAAAAATTGTGCAGATTTAAAGCTGTTTGTAATTAATGCTTTAGGAAAAGGAACAATACAAACCAAGAACAGTTATTTAGTTACGCTTTAACAAAGTGCACTGTTAAGATATTCATAAAGGGGAAAAATGATACCGTTTAACTAGAGTATGGAACTTTTTTTTTTGGTATTTGGTAAGAAAGGCAAATAAATGGTAGAAAGGAAAAATATCAGACTTGATTGACAATTTCACTCTTCAAAGGTTTAGTGACATAAAGCTACTCAGATATATAATAGCTCATGAAGATGAAAAAAAATCATGCAAGAATAACATGATCTAAATCTGCTCATGTGGGGATGAGATGTCTACTTATCCTATCTGAAAACTTAATTCATTTTTAAATACTCTTCCTCCAGAGTACTATTTCTAAATAGAAAATTGCCTGTAGTCTTCTGTTTTGGTCTAGAAGTGATGACTTTTGGATAGTTATAAAGTAAAAGCGCACCTGACAGTACTAAAAAGAATATTTTACTTCAAATTAGCTCTCTTCTGTCTTATTAAAGAAAAATGTGTGTACCTCTGGACCTGACATCTTGTTTTAAATTTGTCTGAGGTTACAGAAGATGACTGAGCTTTAGGCATTTTATTTTTAAAGAAAATGTGTATCAATCAAAATAGCAACACCAAGTTTTGTTACAGTTAACATACAATAAGAAATACTAGAAGGAACTTTTTGAGGTGACTCTCAGATTGTGATGCATACTCAGACAGGTTAAAATAGATTGGTTTGCCCCAATTTCTGTCCTAGTTGGCTAAATTTTGCATGTTACCCTCATTATTGCAGATTTATAACATTTAACTGTTTAAAAAAGTCCTGGTACTCTAAATATTAATTTAATAAGGGATTGAAGAGTAGCATCTCTCTGAGTGCTGTTTTGGTCCCAGTATAAAGTTTCATTGTGTGAAACGTATTCTTTTTGCAACCCTGAAATCTTTCTTGAAGTAGTACTTACCTGCCTGCCATAAGACTTTTCCTATGAGTAGAAGTTGAGTCTGTGTAAATTATTGAACTAAAACATTGAGTATCAGTAAATTAATTCTTTCACCTTATAGGGCAAGAATAACAAATCCCGAACTAATCAGTTTAATAAAATGCCTTTGGTCACATAAATATGCTTATCCACAGGCATCCAACAAAGAAGAACATTATAGAATGTCCTTGCAAGAATTATTGTTTCTTGACACGTATTAATAAAGTTATGATATATTGTAATATACATTTCTGTTATTAGAGCATCTATGAATAAAATTTTGAGGTGTCCTAGTAGGCCAGTTTCCTTCCTGAAGGAAACTTGACTTTTGGCTGGATTCTGGGACCCTGAAGATAGAGGCTGCCCATGCTTGCTGCCTCAATGTTAGCAATATTTTAAAATACCAAATTGTTTAGACTTAAACACTTCCTTTTTAATTGGCATTAAGGGTTTTTTAGTGATTTCATTAATTCAGACATGCAGCCCTTATCAGAAGCTGATCCCACATTGTGGAGCTACTGTCTGACACGCTCCTGTCTGCTTTCTGCTGGATCTCACAAACTCCTGTCCCTTTCCAGGCTGGATTGATGTCACCTGGGATGCTGGTGGCTCTAACTCTTACCGTATGGGCGCAGAAGGAAAGTTTGACCTCAAGCTTGCACCAGGGTACGACCCTGATTCAGCGGCATCACCCAAACCTGTTTCATCCACTGTTTCAGGCACAACGCAGTCATGGAGCAGCTTGGTGAAAAACAACTGTCCAGACAAGACGACTGCTGCTGCAGGCTCCTCAAGTAGAAAAGGAAGCAGCAGTTCTGTGTGTAGCGTGGCCAGTAGCAGCGACATCAGCTTGGGTTCGACCAAAATGGAGCGGAGATCAGAAAGTGTAATGGAGCAAAATATAGTTTCAGGCACTGACGTCCATGAACCAATTGTTGTTCTGTCTTCCGCTGATAGCGTGCCTCAGGCTGACGTAGGGTCATCTTCCAGTGCGAGCACCAGCACCTTGACAGCGGACATGGGAAACGAAAATGCAGAGAGGAAGTTAGGTCCTGATAACTCAATACGTACTCCTGGGGAGTCCAGTGCTATATCCATGGGAATTGTTAGCGTAAGCTCTCCTGACGTGAGTTCAGTCTCCGAACTGACTAATAAAGAAGCAGCTTCCCAACGACCTCTGAGCTCTTCAGCAAGTAACAGACTCTCAGTCAGTTCTTTGCTGGCTGCTGGGGCACCGATGAGCTCCAGTGCAAGCGTTCCGAACTTATCGTCTCGAGAAACTTCCAGCCTGGAGTCCTTCGTACGAAGAGTGGCAAACATAGCACGTACCAATGCCACAAACAACATGAATTTAAGCCGAAGTAGCAGTGATAACAATACTAATACTTTGGGAAGAAATGTCATGAGTACTGCAAGTAAGTAAGCTATGTCTTAGTAAAAGCTTTTATTGTTTCTTTGGCTTTCATTAGACTTAAAGAATTTTGGATTCTGTTGGCCTGATAAATGAACTCGGAGCAGCCTTGACCTTGTGTGTACCTGTAGAACTCCTGAAGAGCTCACAGAGTTCAGGTCACCTGGAAAGTGTTATATTGCCCTGTGATGTCAGATTACACTGTGGCAGCCATCAGATAGAAAATAATTTGAATTTGATGTCTATTACATGTTTAGGAAGAGCAAGATGGTTTAGATTAAGAAGAAGCTGGAAGACTAGCAACAGTAGCTAATGTGGGATACTCTTACTTTCTGATCTGTGTAGATTTTGCATGCTCACATTGTATCTGCCGATTTCTGTTACTTTTCCATTTTCCTCTGGAAAGGCAATTTGTGCATATTGTGAAGTCTCCGAGCTTAAGAGCTGAGAACACAGTAGAAAGAAAGAAGTAAACTGCAGCACGATGGAATCTCAGTAGATTTCTGCATTCTATCAGGCTGAATAACTTAATGTACTCTAATACTGTGTATGTTTTCATTAAGGCTTACATTTGGCAAACTACTCAGACATATTAAGCGTCAGGAAGTTTAGAGTTAACTATGATTTAAGTGGGATGTGCGTGCTTTTACATTTGCATGTTCTCAGATTATGTATAGGATCAAGGTATTAGCAGGTAAATTGTAAACCTACTTGTTGTGAGCTCACTCTTCTAAATTTTCAGCATACTTCCATTAGAGTTGTTACTCAACCAGCCTGGTTAGACATTTTGTTTGGTGATGATGGTAGCATTTTAGTCGGAGAGCTGCATTTCATGAGGTAGGCAAGTTAGAAAATGTAAAATTACCCAAGCCAGAAAGAAGCACTCAGTTTCTTGTTCAGCTTTCATGCTTTTCTAGAACTTGTATGCTTCCTTACTTAAAAATATGGTGTTTGCTTTTGTAATTTCTATTTTTTTTTTTTTAACAGTGAATGTTTTCTTTTTTCCTTGGGGAGATTTTTTTTTTAATGTGTTCTTACATTTATCTTGTGATTCCGGGGGATAGGAGGGGACTGTTTTCAGCCTGCATTAAAAATGTAAGAAAGATACTCAAAGGAAGATTTCTGGTAATTGATCCCATTTTAGGCATATAGTCAGTGCCTCTGGTTCTGAAGTAGTTTTGTGCTGGTGGAGAGAGAGCGAGCACCTTTGAAAAACACAGTAAGATACTTCAACAGCACGTTTAACAGTTTTCATGACTGTTTGATATCATACAGTGCTAAAGTTGGAAATAAGAAAATGGCAAACTAAAAATTTGATTTAATATTAAAATATATTCCTGCTTTAGAATTATCCCTCATGTAGGAGTTATTTTGTTTTATACAAATAGAAACTCTAAATGGGAGCTTGTGACCCAAAAAGAGATCAGAGACTAAATTTGAGCAGGCTCACCAAAGTTATATTAGAGCATTTTAAAAAGCTTGGATTTTTTTAAATGTATTTTTTCTTTGGCCTGACCAAGTTTAAAAACAAGCAAAAGACGACAAACCAACAAAAAAATAAGAAGTCTGAAATTATCAAGTCTGAAATCATGATTAGTGATGTAAGTCTTCCTGGACTTGCTGTAGTGGTTGCATTTAAAAACATCAGTATTTGCCAGGAGTGAAGTGATGTCTGGGGAGGCCAAATTCAATTTGTTCTTGAGTTCAGAGCAAATGAAATGCTGGCATGTAATGGCTTTTTCTGTTTATTGTAACAGCAAAGACTTGGTTGTTATTAATTAGAAGCGAGTGGAAGATGTTAATATTGAACAATTTATTTTCAAGTTCTTAAACAACAAAAGAAAAACCCTTTGAATTGGAAAATGTCCATGCTTTCCTAGAGCATAGGGTTGACAACTTTAAATTTAAACTTCACTCTCTCCTTGCCCACACAAAGAAGTAATCTCAAGCACTATACCTGCTTGGGTCAACTTTGCTCATTTTGTTTGTTTGTTTGTGTTTCTATTTACAAACTGTTACTTATGTTCCTGAGGGGGGAGGAAAAACCAAACTATCTAACAACCAGCAAAAATAGAAACAGTAGAATTTATTTTTCTCAAAAAGCTACCAAATGCACTTAGGAGAAGAGTCCCAGTTGAGTTGTATTCTTCTTCAGGCTTAGTAACCTTTGCAAACCTCGATAATAGTCTGAAATTCAGAATTGAGACTAATTTTATTCTGAGATAGCAGTGCCTCAGTTTAGAGAAGTTGCAATAACAAACATGTTTACTTTAAAACTGTAAAACTGTCATTCAATAAATTTTAGAAAAGGTAGATTGAAAAACATAAGGTTTAAAATTAAGTAGAGATGACCCCTCAAATTTACACATGCACATGTGATTAACCTCCTGTGTTTGAAGATAAGCATGTGAGAAAATGTTCTGAAGATTGAGATGTAAATGTATAGTTGCTATAACTTATACTCAGTTGTGTACCTGAAATTATTTCTATTGAGCTTACAGTGAATTTAGTCCTGTTTCAGTTGTTAACTAAAATGTACTGTGTTTTATTTGAATGTGCAGTAAAGGTAAATTTTTAATTGTTGCTTATCCTGAAAATTATTAATATAAGTCATCCAACATAAGAAAGGTATGAAGTCACATGTTTTGCAGTACTGCCAGCTCAGGCTTGTTGCCCATCATTAACATATGTGCGAATAGTTATGTGAAAGATAAGTCAGAGCTGCTTTAAGAACTTTAGAAAAATGCCTAAAAAAATCACAAGTTTCACACTTGTTATGTTCTGTTCTCAATTAATTTATATATAGTTAAACTGTTTTCCCTGTATAATTTTAATTATGTTGCGCTTTAGAGGTTAAATTACATTTTAGGCTTAAAGATGGGCACAATATTGGAAGAACAGATTTCAGAAATACTTTTCATATGTTGAAAATGAAATTATTTCAGATCTACAGTGGGATTTGGGGATTTATTTAATAAAAATATTTGTTTTAAATGTATATGAGGGAATATGCTCAGAAGTGGGCATTTTCATTGTAGGGTGCACTTTTGCATTGAGAAACCTTTCCCCTTTAGTCTGTTATTCTTTATTGTAAAATAAGACATCTGATAATTTTTCAACCCCAGATATATTTTTCAACACAGGACTCGTGCATGTAAATTGTGCTCTTCAAGTCATCAAATTATTTATTTTATCTTACCATATCTTTATCTATAGCTTCTCCTCTTATGGGTGCCCAAAGTTTCCCTAATCTGACTACAACTGGTACCACATCAACAGTGACCATGTCTACATCCAGTGTTACTAGCAGCAGCAATGTAGCTACAGCAACTACAGTTTTATCTGTTGGTCAGTCGCTTAGTAATACTCTAACTACTAGCCTAACATCAACATCTAGTGAGAGCGATACAGGTCAGGAGGCAGAATATTCTTTATATGGTAAGTTTCATTTTTAAATGAACGTAAGCAGACTTCCCCTTAATGATTTTTTTTTTACCTTTTCTCCCGTTGTTATGATTTGCTCATGTAGTAGTTTATTTACTGAAAAGTATTTGAAAATAGAGCTGTTCATATGTTACTAGTTCTGTAAGGCAGTAAGTAAAATAATGTTAATGTAGCAGTATTTCCTTATGTTTTCAAATCTTTATTTTCAGTATTTTCTATCCCTTATTATTTATGGTATAGTTTGTTTAGGCACTTAATCTTTTCCTTAATCAAATGAATTTAGTATCTAATGTAGTTTGCATATGAACCTCTAATTAAAATAAAAATGTTATTTCTCATGGTGTTGTGTAGGCATGCTACATGCTCAGTGTGAGGTACCGTGTGTTACTCAGTGATTGAAAAGTCTCTGCCATTTTAATACACTTAAAATAGTAGGTGAGGTTCCGGGTATCTCAGTACCATAATAGTAATTGCAAACAAATTGGAAAGAACACAGAAATGAAAATTACTTAGAAGATGGAATGATATGATTCGAGGAACAAAATGCAGAGTTATGTGGGCACTCTATGCAAGAAACAGGCATTAGAACAGAATTTATTTGCAGGATATGAATACTGCAAAAGAAGATTTAGTTAAGTAGGTTGATGATATTGGGAAATTAAGTTAATGAAATGAAGTCAAGAAAAGTCTGGGCTAGATGAGGGAAAATATTTCCTAATGTAAAGTTTTTTTGGATTGCGAGATGTTCTACAAATAGAAGATTCTTGATTTGTTTAAAATTTAATTGGATTAAGGTTGCATTCTGTTTTGTCGCCTCTCCTATAGCCTATTGAAATTGCTTGAAAAATACCTGGTAATTTCAATGGATATTGGAATTGAGCTGCCTGAGACTGGTCGATTAAGATATCTGCATATGCCATCTCCCTTATTCTTTTAATTTTTAAGTCTCATTTGGTATTTTAATTGGTTGACAAGTCTTAAAATATATAATAAACAACGGGGCAAGTAGAATTACCTTAAAGTTTCTGTTGGTGCACTGGCAACAATTCAAAGGGTGTTTGGTTGGTATAGATAGTTTATATGCATATAGAAAAATGTAAAGATTCATCCCAGTCCACCCTGGATTGCTGTGAACTTCTGGTTTTGAGGGTTGTTTTTTAAGTCTTAGTCCGAAGTGGGTGAAATTGAACTTAATATTTGTCTTGAGCTTCTAGTTACCGAAATTAATTAGCAATTGAATCTTTAAAAATATAACTTTAAAATGTTAATTTTATATGTCCTTTACATTGTAATTTGAGGTCTAAGCCACACATTCTTAGTGAAAATCACTAACCTATTTTTTAAGTTAATGAAACATAGAATCAATATACATTTGTGTACCATTTTTTGTGATCTTTTGAAACTTAAAATAAGTGTAATTTTAAAATGTTTGATATAAGCAAATGAGAAACTGATCACTCTTGCTGATCACTCTTAATTATACATATGTTGAGTGCTTTTTTAGTTATACTGTTGACTGGACTCCTGAACTTTTTGTCAGGTGTATGCTTTTATCATAGCTTTTAATCTTCTTATGCCATAAGCAGTACTTTAGTTCTCTCTTTTGCTTGTTTGTGAGATTTGTTTTTTCGCTGTTCCCAATGCTATTGTTCCTTAATTTTCCAAATTTTGCTTTAAAAGTTATTCTTGCCTTTTGTTCCATATGTAAATATATATGTGTGTGTGTTATAGATTTTCTTGATAGCTGCCGAGCTAGTACTCTGTTGGCAGAGTTAGATGATGATGAGGATCTACCTGAACCTGATGAAGAAGATGATGAAAATGAAGATGATAACCAAGAAGATCAAGAATATGAGGAAGTTATGGTACAGTATAGTTAGCATAGATGATATCTTTATTGACTAACAGATGCATTAAAAATGTGCAGATTTTTTTTTTTTTTTAACAATATTGGGTCCTAGCTATAATCTTTCTGTTAATTAAAACAAATGTATTTAGATTGAGGACTACTAGTTTGGAGTACCTATCCACTGAGACTCGAAATGCTGAAGTTAAAATCATGTTGTACTTTTCAGGGGCTGCAAACTGAATACCACTTTATGAAGACAGTTCATTGTCCCTTTTCCCCATTCTTGCATATAATTTGAGTATTAAGAAAGCTGTTTTCTCATGCATTCCAATAAGCATGATAAAATTGCAAAGTCTCACTAGATTGGTGATAGTTGCCTTTCTATACAAATTTGATGGTACCACCTTCAACATTTATTCCAGAGAAAAGTGTTTTTGAACACCGGCACATGCTGAGACCTTACAGATCAGAATTAATACCTTAAAAACAGCTTGAGAATATTTCTGCTGGGACAGTAGAAATGATGGGTCACTAGTTCATTGGCTAATGAATTGGTATAACTTTGTGGGTAGGCTGCTGAATTTTGTAATGATTACAGTTCTGGAATGTGTGTTGGTGTAGGCCTGTGTGAAGCAAACTTTTAAGAATTTATATGTGCCAGAGATATATATATTAAAAAAAAAAAAAGGCAAGGCAACATCCAGCAGGTTTGTCCATGTAGGTCTTGCCTACGTTATTGTGAGTTCTGGCTTTTCATTTGGTTCTTCTTCAGTGGTATGATCAATGCCTGGTCTTCTGCCACCATTGAAGTGACCAGAATGGATATTGCAAGGTCTAAGAGGAAAAATATAAGATGATAATTTAGTGTTTGTTACATAAATGTGAATATTACTTTATGGAATGATAGAAGCTTCCTCTTGTTTTCAGTCATTTGAACCAAAATATTTAGCATTTTAACCTACTCAGATTATGCTTTTAACAGAAACTGAAGTACATTACCACATATTTCATTATTTCACTTCTGCACAAAGATACAAAGTTAGGAAAGGAAAAGCCAGTGCTACTTAAATGAATATACAGTGCAAACAAGAAACTTATTTGTAGATTGTTGATCGCTTTTCAGAAATTATTACATGGAGTTACTGTTGTTGTTCATGGGAAGAAGCAGAAATAGCTGAATTAGTCTTTGCAGAGAATTGGATCTGAAAGAGAGTATTTGGCTTTACTTGGGTTCCAGTCGTGTTCCCTGTGAAACACAAAGAGATGGACCCAGTTTCAAAGAAGTGTAGCTGATGGGGTCTCCATCGTGCGAATGACTGAGGCTGGGGGCTGTTTGTGCGCTGGGAGAGGCATCTGGTGCTCATCACCTGAAACTCTGTGTCCCACCCTTTCCAGTGGCGAGAGTTTCATTCATGGGCAGCTCGTTGTTGCAGAGATACAGTGATTTCAAATTGTGTCCATCTTTTTGAAACACCCCGTACTATGTAATTCTTCTCAATGAAGAGTTGAACAGATTAAAAGCTTGTTGTAAAAAAGTTGTAAGCAACTAATACTTGCTAAAGATTTCTTCCCGCCACAGTAGTTTCAGTATTTGGGTGTTTGATTTGATCTCTGGATAAAATGTGTATACATTATATATCGATATACGTATACACTTTCAAAAAAAACCCCTCTGGTTTTCAGAAAAGTTAATGTGTTTATTTTGACACCATTGATTTTATTTGCATCTTCGATACTCCAAAGTTTGTGGAATCCACAAGATATGTACATCAAGTTTGCTGGTCTACAATACCCTATATTTCCCTATGTTCTGGTGCTTCATGGAAAGTTTAATTCTTTCCAGAAACTGTAAATACACCTCCTGTAAGGTTACACGTTTATGTTGATTTCTCTGTGTCTGTGGTTTGATAATTCTCTTGATTCCTGCTTGACCAGTAAAACCGAACTAATACTGTTATGTGCCATTTTGATATCTTTTGTGTCAATTTTAGTTTACATGACTGCTGTATTCCCTAAGTTTTGATTTTTGATGAAATGATTCTTTGTAGCAGAATCTAAAAGCAACTCCTTTTTTTTTTAGGAAGAGGAGGAATATGAAACCAAAGGTGGCCGTCGAAGAACATGGGATGATGATTATGTACTGAAACGGCAGTTTTCTGCTCTGGTTCCTGCTTTTGACCCAAGACCTGGTCGTACTAATGTTCAACAAACAACTGACCTAGAAATCCCTCCACCAGGTGTGCTGACAAGACATTTGTGATACTCAATCTGGCTTTAGGATGGAGACCCACTGTTCAAGGCCCATTGGGCTCTGGGGTTCCTGTCACCATTACAACATGCTTTTGTGGCTGTATGGCTTTTTTTCTCTGTTTGAATGAGAGTTTCATCTAACTCTGCAGGTCCAAGCATTATTGAGGGGAAAGTAAATTAAGTGCTATGTAAAATAAGCATACTCATGAAATTAACTGCAATTAGTGAGATCTCTCTTGCTATCTCTGGTTCAACCTGCAAGGAATAATCTGTGTGCTGAGCTACCCAGAGCAGCTTTGATTGGAGAGGGCTTGTTGAAACAGTCCAAAGCAGAGGCAAGGGAAAGCTACCACAGGAACTGAGCAGACTGTACGACCAGCAGCATAGCACCCAATCTTGTTCCTTAGTTCATTCTCGTTTATCAGGGCGGGTGTAGTCAATGTTCATTACAGAAAAGAATGTGTAGGTTTATCTTATGTGGAAACAAGCCATTGTTGATTTTGATGAACTGAAAAAAGTTCGTACAACAGGAAGATAGTGTGTATGAAAAGAATGCATGTGCTGTGATAGTATTAAAGGGGATGTTACCAAGACTTAAGGATCGATAGAGATTTCAAAAATTCCTATTAGCTTTACTCACATAGAGAAGTGCTGCAGTTGCAGCCCTTAGATACAGTTCATAGTTACAACTCAGTATCATCTCTTTGGCATGTGTGCAGAAAATTTTCACACTTCCTTATTGAGCCACTTTGTTATGTTTAAGCCAACTTGCCATGCATTATAGATTTTGTATTAACAGCTTCTCAAATGTTTTTTCACGTGCAGGTACACCTCACGCAGAACTCTGGGAAGAGGTTGAGTGCATGCCTTCACCACGTTTAGCACTCACCTTGAAAGTTTCAGGTCTTGGAACAACTCGAGAAGTAGAACTGCCCCTAACAAACTTCCGATCTACTATCTTTTACTATGTACAGAAATTGTTACAGCTTTCCTGTAATGGCAATGTGAAATCTGACAAACTTAGACGTATTTGGGAGCCAACATACACGTAAGCTCACAAGTTTGTTATTCTGTATAGAGAACACTGTGACCGATTAGGAAGCAGGTGTGAAACAATGTTAAGTTTTTCTTCTTACTCCAGAGGAAGGAATGCTAGAATTAGTTTTTCTTGTGTTTATGGCAGGATGTTTTTACTTGTTTAAAAGCTAGTGCTTTGAATACAAACCAAAAAAAGTTATAACCTCTAATTCTCAACTGTGACTTGTTAATAACATTCCAAAAATCAAGCAGTCAACAGGGAGAGCAGAATTTAGTGTGCTTAGGGATCTGCTTGGAAGAATCCCATGGGGATGTAGTTCTGTAGAGAGGTCCAGGAGAGATGATCGATTTTTTTCAAGGATCACTTCCTCCAGGCTCAAGAACAATCCATCCCAATGTGTGGGAAGTCAGGCAGAGGCAGTAGGAGACCTGCATGGATGAAAAAGAAACTCTCAACAGAACTCAAAACATAAAAAAGGAAGCATGCAGGAGATGGAAGAAGGGTCAAGGGATCCAAGGGTAACATTGTCCCAGCGTGAAGGTATGGGATTAGGATCTGGTGAGGGATGTGAAGAGCAAAAGGTTAGGGAACACTTAAAGAGACCAGACATACAAGTCCATGGGACTCAATGGGAAGTACCCACAAGAGCGGGCTGCTCCTTGGTTATCTTTGATAGGTCATGGTGGTTGGGAGACATTTCTGAGGACTGTAAGAAAGCAAGTGTCGTTCCTACCCCCGAGAAGGGCAAGAAAGAACTAGGGAACAATAGGGAGGTCACTCTCTCCTTTGTCTCTGGAAAAGTGGTGGAAATTGTCCTGGAAACCATTTTCAAACAGTGAAGGACAGGAAGGCGATTGGGAGTAGGTTGCATGGATTTATGAAAAGGAAATAATTCTTAAGCAATCCAGTAGCCTAGCACAGTGATGAGGAGAAAGCAGTAGATGTTATTTTCTTTGACTTTAGCAAGGCTTTCAGCACTTTCTCCCTCATTGACAACCTAATAAAGTATGGACTAGATAGTGTCTGGAAACTGCCTGAACTGCTGGGCTCAGATGGTTGTGATCATTGGTATGAAGTCCAGCTGGAGGACGGTCATTAGTGGTGTACCCCAAGGGTTGATGCTGGGTCCAGTGCTGTTTAACATCTACATTAATGAACTGTATGATGGGACAGAGCAGACCCTCAACAAGCTTGCAGACAAAACTGAGAGGAGTCATTGTTGTACCAGATAGTTGTGCTGCCATTCTGAGAATCCTCATCAGGCTGGAAAAACAGGGAGACGGGAACTTCATGAAGTTCCACAAAGGCAAATGCAAAGTCTAGCAGCTGGGGAGAAATAGCTGCTGGTAGAGGCTGGGGGCCAACTGGCTGGGAAGCAGCATGGCAGAGAAGGCCCTGAGGGTCCTGGTGGACATAAAATTAACACAAGGCAGCTCTGCACCCTGGGAGCAAAGAAAGTCCACAGCATCCTGGGCTTCATTAGGAAGGCTGAGGGAGGGGATCTTCCCCCTCTGCTCAGCACTGGTGAGACTCTTCTGGAGTGGTCTGTCCAGTTCAGGGCTCCTCGGTACAATAGAGATGTGGACACTGGAGGGAGTCCAGCAAAGGGCCACGAAGATGATTAGAGGGTTTAAAGTCATACAAAGAGAGTCTGAGAGGCCTGGGACTGTCTATCCTGGAGAACAAAAGGCTTGTGAGATTTTACCAATGTATACGAATACCTGATGGGGGAAAGTAAGGAAGGCAGAGTGTAGACTCTTCTTCCTTGTGACAAGTGAAAGGACAAGGAAGAAAATGGCTCAAACTGAAATATGGGAAACTCCATCTAAACATAACATTTGAGTCAGGGGTATTGGACAAGGATTCCAGAGGTCCCTTCCAACCTCAACTGTTCTCTCTACCCTAATTTGACCCTACTTGCTTTGTAGTAATAGACAGAAATTATAAAACTATATGATTGTGTCTATTTTCCGTTTACTACACCAATGTAACTTCAGTCATACTAGGAAACTAACCTATATGAAAGCAAGAACTGCCGTGAGGTGGTTGCACTTTTTTAAACTTCGTATTTTAGATTTCATCAGTGCTTGTATATTACACCTATTTTCTAAGTTGCCTTATGTCAAAAATTGTGTGCTGCAACAAAACTGTTTTCTAGTTAGAAAGCAAGAGATATGCACACTTACAACTATTTTTTATAAGTTAATACACAGCAAACTACCCAAAATTTCAAAGAGCTGGTGCATGTTTAGTGAAGAACCTAAAGTTGGTCTGGGAAATTTGCATGATGAAGGTTGGTTGATTATTCAAACCTCACTTAAGGAAACATAAATTAATGCTTTGCAAGATAAATATTGACATCGTGAAAATTAAAGATGAGTTTAAGAACTTTGCTGCATGAGGGTATCCCAGATGTTCTGTGCAGCAAAGAGCAGCTGCTATTGCTGGTTTACATCATGTTATATAAATGTAATTAATATCTAACAAGTCAATGTATAACTTCAGAATTTAGAAGTTGTGTTATGAGAATGAAATATTAACTCGTTGTTTTGATGTCTAGAATCATGTACAGAGAAATGAAGGATTCTGATAAAGAGAAAGAAAGTGGAAAAATGGTAAGACTTAGTTCTTTGCCTTTGTATATGTTTTCATGGATGTTTGAACAAAAGCAAACCAAATCTAATTGCAGTTTTTGAAATGCTACATTAAAAAAACTAACAGTTTTCAATTACTTAAAGGATATGAGTGAGTACATCTGTAAATGCATGCTCCTTTAAAAAAGACAATATGTAATGCATGTGAAATCTTGAAGACTTTACAACCAGGAAAAACCAACATTTGGTGGTTCCTGTTGTAGGGTTGCTGGTCAGTAGAGCATGTGGAGCAGTACCTTGGCACTGACGAATTACCAAAGAATGACTTGATAACCTACCTGCAGAAGAATGCAGACTCAGCTTTCCTGCGCCACTGGAAATTAACCGGCACTAATAAAAGTATTAGGAAAAACAGAAATTGTTCCCAGCTCATAGCTGCATACAAGGTATATGTCTGCATCCAACCTTTTTTTATTATGAATGGCTGTGTGCTTTGTTTTGCAGCTTTAAAGATCTTGTAAAGGAGCAATATGACATGGATAGGAAAGTTGAATGTTCACATGCCAATATCAAGTTTAGTTTTTGCTGCTCTGTATGTCTTTTGTTAAATACAGTCATGTTAAAATGCATTTGAACTATCCACAATTCGAACCATCCACAATTCATCTAAGCGTTGAGGTTAAACACAGCAACCATTCTGATTTTTCAAATCACTAATTTGGCGTGTACAGTCGTAAAGATAGTAACACACAGAGTTTTCATTCTTAACAATTCTTGTTTTACAGGATTTTTGTGAACATGGATCAAAATCTGGATTAAATCAAGGGGCCATTTCTACTCTTCAAAATTCTGATATCCTTAGTTTGGCAAAGGAACAACCTCAGGCCAAAGCTGGCAGTGGGCAGAACTCCTGTGGAGTAGAAGATGTTCTGCAGTTACTTCGCATTTTGTATATAGTTGCCAGTGACCCTTACACAGCACGAACTTCTCAAGAAGGTAATTTAGTTACCTATCAGAGCTTCTGAAATGTTTTAATGAAAACAAAATAAAGGCCAAATTTTCCTCTTGATCTTTTCAGAAGGCGATGAACATCCGCAGTTTAACTTTCCACCAGATGAATTCACAAGCAAAAAAATTACTACAAAGATTCTGCAACAGATTGAGGTATTGCATTAATGTATTATTCACAATGTATCTATGTAGTATTGTTTTTGAGACTCTAGTGTACTTTCCCTTACTTTAACTTTTTGAAATTATTAGCTTTTTTGCTACTTTGACTTTCAAATTGTTTCATATGTTACTTCCTTATATTTTGGATGAGTAAATTCTGTAAGAACAGGCTAGTCTAAATAAAAGCATTCTAAGAATAAAAGTTGCAATACAATCGTATCGTTTGCTTATGAAAAAGAACATCCATGTTACCATGTAGTGTATGTATGTCTGCCTGCTGACATTTTAACAGAGGTAATTAATTGTGTTAAGGTTCAGAAACATTTTATTGTTTATACGTTCTACATAAAACTTTCAAAAATAGCATTTAGAAGACATCCTTGGTATTATACTATGTCAGTTAGATGCTTTAAAAGAAAAACTTTAAGATGTAGTTCTTCGGTAGATTCTTGACTTGCTCCGTTCTTGTGTGCTGTTTGAGTGTTGGGTTTTTACGTTTGTTTGTTTTTTAAATTACAGTTCAGTTGCCCTGATTATTCCTTAAAGAAAGTTTTGTTTTTTCATATTCTTTTAAGGAGGTTCAGGCACCCCGAATATCTTTTTAGTAATAATTTCTACAGTCTTTTTTTTTAGTATAATTGTATTTCAGGAGCGACTATAGTAATATTGTATTGGGGATCATCTTTACTACCACCAGGTTTCTTTTGTGTCTTCTGGCATTGAGGAGGTAATATCTAATCACTTTTGGGCAAAAGTAATTCTCTCCAGGTAATTGTATACGGAGATCTCCCCGCAGTGCTTTGAGTAGCACAATATCCCAGAGATTTACTACAGCTTCTAGTGTGTTTGTGCCAAAGCACCTTGTGTCCACTCTTGAGCCCTAGAAACTCTGTGAACTTCTCATTCATAGAATTGAAAAGAAAAAAAAAAAAAGTAGCAGTTGCTGAGAAGGAAGAAACTTGCTCAAGGACAGGTGAAAACTCCATGCTTGAGTGTGGTGGGTCTCTGTGTACTTGGTTACAAACTTGTTGGGACAACCTGAGTCTAATATTAGAAACACTTTTTTCTTTTTTTTTCTTTTCTTTCTTTTTCTTGCATTAAACTACAGGAGCCCTTGGCACTAGCTAGTGGAGCTTTGCCAGACTGGTGTGAGCAGCTAACAAGCAAGTGTCCTTTCTTAATTCCATTTGAAACAAGACAGTTGTACTTCACGTGTACAGCATTTGGAGCATCAAGGTAAAAAAAAAATAGACTGCTTCCTTTTTTCTTTAACAAAAATAATAGTTTTTTTAATTGCTAATTTACAGAAGGAATTCCACAAAAGAGAGATTTTACTTGCCAAATGTACAGCATTTTAGATAGTAGAAACAAGGGGAAGAAGATGGAAAACTTCAGGAAGTCTTTTGGACAATTGAAACATTTCTTGTTCATTGTTGTAGAGGTTTATGATCAGTAGCCTACCTTCTGTTTGATATTATTCAGGAAATTCTTTTGAAGAAATTTCATTTCTCAACTTTAGCTGAAGACTTGCTTGTGTATCTCTAGGTAGGTTATCATATCAGGCAGTAATTTGACTGGGTTGCAGTTCACTGCATAAAGGAGTAAGAAAACAAAGTTGAAAAATTCTGCAAATAAATGTGAATTAAATGTTTTTTGAAAACCTACACCAAAGCACATATCTTTTATTTTTATAGTTCCAACATTTGTTTGGTGATTGTGGTTTATTTTTTTTAATTCACTAAACTCTTAATAAAACAGACAAAATCTAACAAATAGATGCTATTTGAAAAGTTAGTATTAGCTGCATAATGAAACTGTAACAAAACCAGATATTAAAACATTTAAGGGTACCATCTGAAGTGTTTTGTTACCTGTGACTCCTTAATATTTTGATTGCAGCAGTGATTCCCTTGAGAGTATGTAGACAGCGTAAACCTTTTTGCAGCTTACTTTTATGTAATGAGAATAAAGAATTGTTTTTTGTAATCCTTGGCTGGTTTTTTTGGTTGTTTTTCCAAAGAGGAAGAAAAGTGTAGACAGTGAGTTGCAGAAATTACTGTTGTGTTAAATACACAGTAGAAATGCCTCATGAAAAGTGTAAAATGAGGCATTTAAAAAGAAAGAAAAGGGAAGAGAAGAAAAGGTATTGTCTTGCAAGACATCAATTTAAATCTTCTTAATATGGAAGAATTAAACTGCTACAGAAAAATGGTCCAGAAAGCCGGACCATGTGTATTTGTGGTTTTGTTTTGAAAAAAGGTAATGTTTTAGAAAACGTGTTTTAAAGATATCCTTCGGGAAACCTTGCATGTATTCACTTGGTAAGTAAAGAGCTTTCTTAAGCTCTTAAAATATTGGAAATAGTTCTTGCAACTTGTATATGACCTCTGTGTGTACATGCACGCGGGCAAGCGCATGCTGTGTCTGTCGTGACACTTGACCATGCTTGCAAAACTGCCCCCAGATGGTAGCTCTGTGGGTCGCACAGGAATTCCAAACTTTGACTTCGTGTAAGTATTACTGGGAGAGGTGGCTGCTCTTCCTTCACTGGTATGCACCTGTATGTGTGTGATTGTATTTCAGCTTTGGTTCCATGTTTCTCTAATAAGTAAATCTTGCTGTAAACTTGGCCAGTATCAGTGGGGTGATGTACAACTGCCTTGCGTTATCTAGTGGAAGTCTTAGTAAGTGTCTATAAATGGCTTTGAGCAGCTGCAATTAAAAAGTACTACAGTAAATGCTTTGCTCTGTTCATTCCAATGTAATATGAAAACTGTAGTAATTCAGATCAAGAATTGTATGTTTTTATTTGGGCTATTTGTTACATCAGAAGTTATGGCTGGCCCTTCACAGTAATTATGAGGTTAGCAAACTAAATAATTTTTAAAATACAAAGCAGACCATATTTGGGCATTTTGAGTGTTTCTGATAAATACTTTGGTATACAAGTTTAAAAACAAAACCAACCAAACAAACAAAACAAACAGGAGGAGGCAATTAGTACTTAACAAGGTAACTTTTTCATAGTGGCTACATTCAAGTTTCCATTCTGGTAGACACCAAAGTTTTAAACAAATGGTTTTTGCCTTTTTTTTCCAGAGCAATTGTCTGGCTACAGAACAGACGGGAAGCCACTGTTGAACGGACAAGGACCACAAGCACAGTGCGACGTGATGATCCAGGAGAATTCAGAGTTGGACGCCTCAAACATGAAAGAGTGAAAGTTCCGCGAGGTGAATCCTTGATGGAATGGGCAGAAAATGTCATGCAGATTCATGCAGACAGAAAATCTGTTCTAGAGGTAAAGCATATCTGCCTAGCAGAGTGAGGTTAGATAGCTATTTCTAATGTACAGGATATTTAATATCCTGTTCCATAACCAGCACTGAACGTTTCACTAGGATTTTATTTTATTATTAACATTCCTTATGTTCTTCTAGGTTGAGTTTTTAGGGGAGGAAGGAACAGGCCTGGGTCCCACCTTGGAATTTTATGCATTGGTGGCAGCAGAATTTCAGAGGACAGATCTGGGAGCTTGGCTTTGTGATGACGACTTTCCAGATGATGAGTCTCGTCAGGTAGATTTCAATTTTAAAGCATTTTAAAGCGAGTACTTGTATAAAAGAAAAATGAGCTGGGTATCCAGGAGGGGTTTAACAGAGAAGTATAATAAGTAAAACAGCACAGATACAGAATTAAATTCGCCTTTAACGGTATCAACTTTTGTGTGTGTGTCTCTTAAATCAGGTTGATATTGGTGGTGGATTGAAACCCCCTGGCTACTATGTACAGAGATCATGTGGACTCTTCACAGCACCATTCCCTCAAGACAGTGATGAGCTTGAAAGAATAACCAAACTTTTCCACTTCCTTGGAATTTTCTTAGCTAAATGCATTCAGGACAATAGACTTGTGGATTTACCCATTTCTAAGCCTTTTTTTAAACTCATGTGTATGGGGGACATTAAAAGTAACATGAGTAAGTTGATATATGAATCACGGGGTGACAGAGACTTGCACTGTACTGAAAGTCAGTCGGAGGCTTCTACAGAAGAAGGGCATGATTCCTTGTCAGTAGGAAGTCTGGAAGAGGACTCCAAATCAGAATTTATTCTTGATCCACCAAAACCTAAACCTCCTGCCTGGTTTAATGGAATTTTAACATGGGAAGACTTTGAATTAGTAAATCCACATAGAGCTAGGTTTCTAAAAGAAATTAAGGACCTTGCAATTAAAAGGCGTCAAATTTTAAGCAACAGAAGTCTGTCAGAAGATGAAAAGAACACAAAACTACAGGAATTAATGCTGAAGAATCCATCAGGCTCAGGGCCTCCACTTAGCATAGAGGATTTAGGGTAAGAGTTTTCATATTTATTTATAAATATGCAAACGGTCTTATGTTAGAGACAAATGTCAAAGCATATAATTAAAAATGAAGGTTCTTCGTTTTAAATGGTATCATTGCAAGTGGGAATCATGAGAGATGCGAAAACATCCAGTTTGCCATATGTAGCTGTATTCTTGTTCCTTAGTATGGGGATTTTCTCTTTGCACTTGCTCAGTTTCCTAATGTTTAAACTTAAATGTGGCTGCACAGCAATGCCATATGACTCTCTAGAATATGTGTAAAGACCTTTAGAAAAGTGTGAATCAGTAATTTCTTTGCTGCAGCAACTATTGAAATTTATCAAGTTTTTTGGAGAGTTTTAAAGCGGACAGAGTGAAATTTCAGATTGTCTTAATAGACATGCAGTGCAGTGTTTGAATCCATGTTAAACAGAATATTTGCTAAAAGCTAGTAAATAAATGTTAAAGACATAAAAGTGCTCATACCTGTGTAAACTTCCATCAGGACGTCACCTTTTGTAGTTTTGAATAATTTCTTTTGAAACAACAGTTGTTTTTCTACCATTAGTATTATGGGTTATTTGTTAAAATTGTGTAGGGCTACAAGGACTGCGTAGTCAGGCTTCCGTAATTGCTTCTGGCCTTGCGGGTTGAGCATGCCTTGTTAGAGAGAGAAAGCAAGTAGCACCACTGATGGCCTAAATGGCTGATATGTTACGTGGCTCTATAACTGTTAGTGCTGGAAATTAATGTAAAGGGTTATTTGAGTTTGAACTAAATTTTAAAATTTGAGTAGTTTTGAAGCTGATAACTTAAAGATATCAAACTCCATGAAATTTTCAAGAGTCATCAAATCCAAAAAAATAGGGAGTGCATGCATGTGCATACCATAGATCTGAAACATGTTACCTGTGTAGTCCATTATTAGTCATAGTTCTGTACTGTGGTACCACTGCTCATGTATATACACAATGATCCACAAACAGTGGTTTGAAATGTAGTGAGATGCTTTTGGGCGTGGGGGGTGCGTTTTATAAATCTGGCATATTTGCAAGAGGAGTAGCAGGCTTGTTTCCAATTAATAACTATCTTTGTATTTTGAAGTCTAAATTTTCAGTTTTGCCCTTCGTCCAAAGTCTATGGGTTTACAGCTGTGGATCTCAAGCCAGGTGGTGAGGATGAGGTAAGGAAGCACAACCTACCTTTACAATTTAAACAGCAGCTGGATTTTTAGTGTCTCAGCAGTAACTAATGCAAAGTGTTTATCTATTGTCTTGCAGACTGTAACAATGGATAATGCAGAGGAATATGTAGATCTCATGTTTGACTTCTGCATGCATACTGGTATACAGAAACAGATGGAGGCGTTCAGAGGTAACTTTAAATATGGCAGAATATATGTACAGTTAGGTGGACTAATTGGTGCTCAGGGTGTGCTGGTTTCAAGTGGTGGCACAGAATGGCTTTCAAAAACTTTTAAATTAAGATTGCAGTAGGTAAAATTAATTTAATCCCGCTTTTGCATTAGTTATGCTATTTTTAATCTTGAAGAGGTTCTGTTTACCTTAATTAAGAAACTGTTGATTGATTCTGATTTGATTAAAATGTAATTGAAATGCTGATGTTATTTTATAAATATTCTTTTGACTTATGTTAACTGTATCTTGTGTAAATTAAAGATGGCTTCAATAGAGTCTTCCCAATGGAGAAGCTGAGTTCCTTCAGCCATGAAGAAGTTCAGATGATTCTTTGTGGAAACCAATCGCCTTCTTGGGCAGCTGAGGATATCATCAATTATACTGAACCTAAACTGGGATATACACGAGACAGGTACATATATTCGGAATGATTTTAAAATAGTAGCTGAAAGATACGTTAGGTGATAAAATGTCCAGAACGCTCATTAGACAAAGATGCCAAGTTGGATGGGATTGGTGGTCACTGAAGAATAAGTGGTTGCCTAAAACTATATGAAATAACAGATAGGTTTCTGTTCAGCTGGGTATAGTTGTTCAATGGTTTGGAGTTTGGGTTTGGCATTTTTGTCATGTTTGGTAGCAATAACATACAAATTAATTCTGGAACTGTGTTACTATAAGCATGCTGAAGGATCCCGATCAGTCTAAAATGCTGTGTGGAGTGATTCTTCTATCGCCCCTGCCCTGCGTGCAGAGATGCAGCTGAGGTGACAGTGCCCGATAGCTGAGGGCGTGATCCAGAGGCCGAACTTTCTTCAGGCGCTCTCCTCCCCCTGGGCTGCTGGGGTGAAAGCAGCTGTCTCTGCTTTGGGGGACTCCTGGAAGAGCCACTGTGGTCTGCTACGTTTTTCCTACTTTTTTTACACGAGGGTCTTTAACAGGATGGAAATTAAATCATATACAAGTTGAAGTGATTTTTATACTGCAGAAGTGGTGTGGAAAAATTTTAAGGTTGTAGCCAGTTGGTTTCTTCTCACGGAATAGGATTCAGCTTTATCTACTTCTCTACCCATTCCTATGCAGAATACCCAAATAATGCTCCAAGATAAGTATGCAGAAAAGTTCTTATTTACCTACATTTTTCTGTGTAATACTCACCAATCAGGTTAAGGCAGTATTTCTAAGGGTTTTATGATGTTTTATTCTTAATTCAATACTGAACAGGCATTAGAATCTTACAGTGGCTGCTTAGATGTGACTCAAGATTGCAATTGTACTGTCTCCAGAGAAATAAAAAAAACCCCACTCTCTTTTAATGTTATCATAAGTAATTACTTTACTTTATCTTAAGCCCTGGATTCCTTCGATTTGTGAGAGTCTTGTGTGGTATGTCTTCGGATGAAAGGAAGGCTTTTCTCCAGTTCACCACTGGTTGTTCAACACTCCCACCAGGAGGACTGGCAAACCTACATCCCCGCCTCACTGTTGTACGCAAGGTATGGCTGTTTTAGGTTGCCCTTCAAACCAGCTAAATCCCAGTTTGAGGGATTTGTTTTTGTTTTGTGGGTTTGGTTTTTGGGGGGGGGGAGGGGTGTTTGGGTTTTTTGGTTTTTACTTTTATTTTTGATTTATGACACTATGCTAAACGTTCAGTACTAACCTGTTCCAGGTCTGTTCTCCGACTTCATATTTGAATACAAAAGAATTAATATACATACAAAGCAAATGTATTTCTAAGTTGGTCTGTAGCTTTCCTGGTGCTACTATTTCTTGACAGCTGATGTTAGGTATGCAGTAAATGCCCTGAATTAGAGGACCTTACAACTTTTAACTTCCCTATTGAGTGCTGTGAACCACTCCAGTAAAAAATGCTCTTTTCCTCAGGTTGATGCTACAGACGCCAGTTACCCATCTGTGAATACTTGTGTGCATTACCTGAAGCTGCCCGAGTATTCTTCTGAGGAGATAATGAGAGAGCGTCTGCTGGCTGCTACAATGGAGAAAGGCTTCCATCTCAACTGAGGCGCCGACTGCAGTCTGGGGCAGGAGAAAGTGTTTTTTTGATACTAGCGAAGCCTCTTGTGTTTGTGTGCAAAAAATATGATCTCCACGCTGTGCTCTGATGAGACTTGCCTTTTTTTTCACCTGTGAGGCTTTAGGAACATGTGGAATAAGTTTGTTAGCTGCTAATGACAAAATAAATCCTTGTAACTACACAGCCAGCAAGAAATTGGCACAGAACACTGTGTGACGCTTCAAGGGCTTGCACAACTGGAAATTAAGGTGGTTCTGTTTGACTGTTCCAAAGAACAGATCATCAGATTTTCAGTGTTCACTGATACAGATTTCTAACAGTGTATTTGTGTAAAGTTGGTCATTTAATACCTTGTACACTACAGTTGCCATCACTGATCCCTGTTTTGCTGGCTTTAAGCTAACTGGTCAGAAACTTGCTTCCTTAAAACTTAGCGTTAATGGGCATCTCCAGCTTTTTCTTTTTTAATGGTGCCTGCACTATTGGAGTATTTTAGTGGGTTTTTGCATATAATCATGCACAACCTTTTTTTTTCTTTCAAGTGGGAATATATTTTGATTTCTCAAATGCCCTGCTATAAAGATCAAACCCTTAAGTGTGTGTGTGCAGCTCAACAATAAAACTATTAAAAAACACTGGTTCCTAGTGCAAGGCACACTTAAAGCAAGTTTTACTTTCGGTTGTATTTTCTTTGTATATTATAAACATTTATTTAACTTGTTGCAGTTTGAAGTTTAAAAAACACCCAATGTGTAAGCTCAAAAGTAATCATTAAAATGTTTGCAACATATAGAACTGTCTCCTCTGAATATTTCATTAATACTTCTTACGTTATTAAATAGCTGTACATGTTCTGAATGATGTGCCGTACTTTAAGAGAACTACGTGGCAATAATTGATCTCACAAAGTCATCTCCGTGCTCAAATATTTTCAAAATTACACTGTGCAACTTTTCAAGAACTAGTCTGGCAATAAGAACGCTGCATGTGGCAGCTCTTGGTGCTCTTCAGTGGGCCCATGTGACCACAGCTGTTAGTTCTTCATTACGTTGGAATAAAAATGGGGTCAGATGATGCAGCTGATTGAGCCTGCGATGGAGTGCCTGTCCTGGTTTCAGCATGTGGTGAGGTATTTAGTAGTAAAAAGTGGTTTACTTATTAGCAAGATGCTAATATGTCTTCAAAGATATTTAAGTACTTGGTGCCACAAAAGAAAAAAATATTACTTTAGTTGAATCTGTGTGGTAAGTTCTGTTCTGTGCCTGTTCTCTTTGGTAACAATCGTTGCTTGGACCACTGCTGAGGGAGGGCTTGCCAAAAGATTCTGCCTCACACATATAAATCAGGTTCATGCCAGATTTCTTTTCATAGCATTATGCATAGAACTTAGAGGCATCATCTTTGAAATTTTCCCTAGTGCAAAACTGACGGGGAATCTCCACCACCCCTGGCTCCTGTGACTATTGTGCTTCAACAAAACAGTTGCATAAACCTCATGTACAAGTATCTGCTCCCGATCCAACGTCAACTTGTTTTGCTGAATGTGATGTTACTTTAAAACTATGTGGACTATTGTCCCACACAACACTTCACACTTTGCTTCTTAGACCCCGCTTTCTAGGTGCAATTTAGAGGTGGCTGTTAACGTGCTTTCACACAGTAAATTCTTTTTCAGTATCAAGTTATGCCTAGTGTTGGTGTGGAGGTTATGAAGAAGGAGCCAGATAACTTAATTCTGGAAAGGTAAGTGCAAGTAAGCTCAGACTGGTAACTCTTGAGTGACTTACAGCACAGTATGTGGGTATGAATCGGTGTGTTGTGTGCCTTGTGAACACAAATTAGCCTAACTACATCCTCCTACTCAAGAAGGAAGGTTTGATTTGGTACCTAGCTGGTACTGAGAAACCTGTGTATCTTTTGTTACTCATCTTCTGTAAAAGCTTTAATCACGACACATGGATAGAATATACAAGAAAAAAAAATACACTGGTGCATCAAAATAGAAAGGATTTTGTGTAATCTGTGAAGCCAACATGATCAATGGTAAAACTTTTGATTTTAATTATCTTTTATTAATGTTATGATATTTAAGTGCCAGCTTCTAGTTACAACTTACACAGTATGCAGGAATATTAAATACATCTATACTTCTATGAGGTACATTTCTTTTGTAAGGATGACTTACGTGGAAAAGGGAGTGACATCAGCTTTGTGATGAAGGATGAATCTAGTTTAAAAGTGGTCATAAAAATTACAGAACTTTAATTTACAGTACATTTGTATGAAAGTGAAAAAATAAAGTTGGTGTTTAAGGAGGCACTGAAACACAGTTTGAATTTATATTTCTATATTTTCTGTCTTCTAGCTCTAGCACAAAGTTATGTAGTTCAAAGTGATACCTGGAAGATGGTCGTGTGTAAGTTTCCATTCCTTTATCCTCAGTTTTAAAAAATGTTGACTGTTCTAGAAAGATCTCTGCTGAGTCAAAGCTGCATCTGAAATTGAAGGTTCCCCTTTGTTTAGCTGTATCTTTCCATTAGGTACATAGGGTGTAGAAGAAACAGGAAATAACTTCCAGCTAATTTGAATATTGCGTGAGTCAGTCTTACGACATCAGAAACCTGCTGTCAGTACATTCTTGATGGTTTCCCCATGTTTTGTAAAATGCCGTAGTCACTCTCGCACCTTCCTAGCTTTCTGCCACTTTGTCGAGCACTAACAGAGGGGCAAGAATTCTGTTCCTGTTTGTTTCCACGATGCAGCCGTTTAGCACCATTTCATCCAGAATTATGTGCACTCTGTCCAAATTGAACATGATCTAGAAACATTTCAAGTTAAGGATGTTTTGAACAACATTAGGATAATTCAGAGAAGATCTTAAGCACCTTAGTCCTTGATCAAATTTTACAAAAATAGGTATTTCTTATGTTGTTCTAGTTTATGTGACTGTATTTTAATAGAGTTAGAGACACAGTTCGACGGACACTTGTTCTCTGGCCACAGAGATGTCAAAAGTTTGTAGCAGAGAAGTTAAACCACCAACAGGATCCCATCTTGAAAGATTACCACATAGTAGAAGAAAGGTAAACTTCAGTTTAGATGTAGGTGGTTAATTTTACCATGTATCGCTTGAATATAAAATGTTATCAAGGGATAGCAGCCTTGTATGTGAAAATGCAAATATTCTGCATTTCTTCTTAGCAAGGTAATAGTCAAATTCTTAAATTTGATTCTCAAATATTATTTTCCTTAGCTGAAGTTACTGACTACTTACTTGATCTGCCTGAAAATAGCTTCCTAAGAAGAATACACTGATATGTAAAGTGGAGGCATTGATCTAGTTAATAAATCTCATGAAGGACAGTAAAAGTAAATAAATGGTTCATACTTAAAATACTTTCTTAAAGAGATTTATAATCTTTAATGTTCACGTAGATAATCTGAAACAATATGTTGTGAAATATGAAATTTGTCCATAACCACGTCTGTCTTCCCTTAACCTTATCTAAAAGCATCTGTCTGGAAAAAAAAATGGTGACAGGCCTTGCTCTGGTATGAAGCGGCGGGCACTCTTCTGCATGCATCAGTGTTTTGTGTGTCCACTGACAACTGCAGAGTTACAGAGTGAAAAAAGACTCTGATGTTGCCATTTCTCACCAGAGCCTGAAATGGAAGCAGGCAGAGCAAAAAGGCCCGCTGGGTGCATCTGTTACGCCAAACTAACAGGCGTATACACAGAGAGGCGTGAATAACCCCTCATCTGCCTCGCTCTCCACCTGTTGCCGCTCTTCACGTGTGTTCTTTGCTCTGCTCTGCAGATCAGCTTTGCTTTAGTTTTGCTCCTTCCAGCTCTTGCCTGTGTATTGAGGACTGCTGCAGTGGAGCTTGCAAGATACTTCACAGGAACTTCTAAATGCATCTTTCAATACTTTTTTCCCACTTTGATATAAGTCTCTTGAGTGCTTTCTCTGGCCATTACGCTACTTTTGATGCTATGGTTTGAGCTTGGGAGGACAGCCTGGCTTTGCTCTGGTCCTTGTATTTATATTAGCGGACGTCCATTCTAATCAGTGGAGTTGCAAGAGCCAGGTTTTTGAAGGCATCAACGTCTTCCTCTGCTCGGCATGATAAAGCTTCAGTCTCATTTTTTGAACATGACTGAGGCATTTACGAGGACTGCTCAGTCTCACAAGTTCTAGTGGATCTAACTACAACAGTCTGCCCTACTGCTCTGCCAAAGACTTCTTCCTGAGTCTGCCCATAGGCCTATATTCTTTCTAAAAATCAGACTTGCACCTTTCAATACTGAGGAGTAGTCCTGTCCCTAGAACTTCAACAGTCTCCATTTCTGTCGTTCCAGGGGCAGATTTCAAAACAAATTTCCTCTTACAGTATACTTTTCAAGTAAATCAGTCTTTACACAATTATTTTAATCTGAGAACTCAGGGTTTCTTTATTCCAGTACAGTGAGAATTTTTAGAAAGGGCTCTTCTGTTGCTGTTTAGTTCAGCTCTGGCACTGCTCTACGCAGGGCAAGAGGATCTGTCAACAAAGTTAGATAACATTCCATTCAGGTTTCAACAAGTGATAAAGCCAACTCTTGTTGGCTTTTAATTTTTACATTCTGCCACCAATTCACAGTGCTCCAGTTCCTACAGAGGAGCAAGAGCTCCCATCTCTCCAGGTCTTTCTCTTCCTTTGAGAGTCTCGAGGATCTAAAACCCAAAAGACTGGATCAACCAGGATCAGTGATGATGTGGCAGCTCGCCACTCCAGCCTTATTTTTCTGCGTCACCTTGTTCAAGAAAATATTTAGAACTCTTTGTGCTGCTTTTTCCCCTGCTGCATTTCCTAATAGAGCTGATGGTACCTCAAAAGAAAACTGCACACATACCACTAAGTATCTTGCAGCTGCTCCACTCAAACCCAGTATGGTTAAAGGAGATGTCAGTTTGCCTTGCAGGGCCATTCCAGGTTATTTCAAAATTGGCTTACTCCATTACAGAAAACTTAGTGGTATGACTTCTGTCCATCTGTAACCTGTTAATCTCTCAGTCATCATTCCAGAACCAGTGATTCCACCTGTGGTTTGCAAGGGGAAACTAACACCATTCTGGAAAGATCTTGCGTGTTGATTTTCTTTTTTTTTTATTTGAAAGGCCTCAAAGCATTCTTTACCCTCAACCTAACAGCCAGGGTCCCTTTTTCAGGTCCCTTCCCACCTCTCTTTACCGTGCTGTTCTTGGCAAAAGTCAGATTGCACAGGGAGCAACCTTGGCTTTTTTCCCCTTCCTGTAAGTCTCATGACTGTCCTCTACGGTTACATCTCATCACACACACTCTGCTTACCCATTCAGGGCTGAGTGCCCTGCCCAGCGCGGGGTGTGCGTCTCTGATCCACTGGAAGGCTCATCCTCCCCACCTGTCATTTGTTTGGCAAGTGACCCCACATTTCAGGGCTTAAAGCCCTGAAGTCATAGATCCACACCCAGCTGAAAAGCAGCAAAGCAAACTAGTTTGAGCAACTGGCAACAGGAAAAAGCAATATTTGGTGTGTGTGCGCTGCCATGTGCACCAGCCAGAGCTGTCATTTGATGTCCTGCTTCCAGTAAGAATCCTGGATGCCCACAAAAGAGACTTAAGGGACTTTCACTAGATCCATGCAGAGGTTAACAGGCATTTTTAAACAAGTACGCTGAAGAAAACATGTATTAATCTGTGCATTTGTAGATAAAAGTCTGTAATTAGAGTTTTCAGGGCACCCAGATAGGAAATACTGATGATTTGTTAGCCTAGGCGAAAGGCGAGCCCTTCCTGTCTTTGGTTTAGGGGTTTCAGTCGATGTCGTTGTGGTTGTGTACCCAGGAGTAGAGGTAAATGACGCCTACTACAACTGGCATTTAAATGTTATGCTGGCTTTTTAAGAGCTGCCCTTATTAAAGACACTAATGGTACTTTCTGCTCTCACAAAGGATTTTTTTTTATGGCACATACATACTAAGAGGAGGTAAATGTGACACGGTCTTGTGTCTCCTTCCTCGAAACATTATAGAGGCAGACAGTTAAGTGGAGGAGGGGGAAGGAAAGGAAAAAGGCACATTTAGGACTTGCATGTGATAAATAACTTCTTCATATAGAGGCATTTTAAGACATCTCAGGGTTTTCCAGGCAAGTAATTAAGGGTGTGTGCAGGCTTGAGAGATGATAAAGTGCAGCCAACACCTGGTGATCAGGTAACACACCCAGAAGCACAAACAAAAGCTGTGTAGATTACAGCATGGGTACTTATGGGGCAGATGGTTTGCTACCAAATATACAGCACTATAAAACTTTGATTTCCATCATAGACTAAGGATTAGTTGGAGTTCTTTTTAAATCCAGAGTCACACATTCTGACTTTACCTTTGCTAACATTTGTTTTAAGTAACTTATAGTCTATCCTAGCGGTAAGCAGATTTTAGGCACTGAAACCCATGTAATGCTTTCTGACCATTTCTTCGTCAAATGACTATGCTGACATTAAACAGGAGACAAATTGTGTCTGAATTTCTGTGGTATTCTATGATATTTGCTACTGCATTGAGGTGAATTTCTGCCAAAGTTTGAAAGGTGGCTGATTTACCTGATATATGTTTACCTCTGCATCACTAGAGGGAAACTTCTCCTTTAATGAACAATAATTTTAAGCTAATCCTTATAGGTTTCCATTTCAGCCACTTATTTTACAGTATTCAGTTTTCTTACTACTTAAGTGCACTGTATTCTGAAAGTGTTATTCCACGGGGGACTGAAGAATACAGTTGATTCACATGAAATCTTCTCTCTATCAAAGTTTTTTATCTGTCCTAGGAACAGCAGCAGCTAGTTGCAATGGAATGCAATGTTTTTTTTGGATCAAGACAACATTCTTCAAATGCTTGGTCCTAGAGCCACCCTGTCTTCCCCCTCCCTTCCCACAAGGGGCACGTCAGTATCTGTTTCTTCCGTAAGTTAATAATGAATCTCCAAATAAGCTCTGCTTCACCAGTTCAAGCAACAGAAAAGTTAACTTCTTGTCATTTTAGAAACTCCTATGCTTACCAGCATAGCGTTCCCTACAAAGCTGCAGGGGTAACACTTGTGGTTTTTTATAGTCTCTTTGTCATCCTCACACCAAGAAAATAGCTCCTATGCCATCCAAACTGGAGTTTTAGAGCCACATAAAATCCCACACACTGATTTCATACACAGAACTGAGGCTCATCTGGTGTTATTAACACATTAGGAAGGAACAGCACTAGGACAATTTCAGTACTTGTTGATTCAACTGGCCCAACAACACTACTTACAGGTATTTTAAACACGAACCAAACAACTTTAGAAATGTTACTTCATTCCATCATAGCTACCCTTCAGTACGTGACTGACTGTCTCTCAGAATGAAAGTGGACATCACAGAATGGATAAATGCTTTACAATTCACACATAAAAGCTGTAACAACCATGGCTACTCTGGAATTAATTGGCTAGTAGCCAATCGGTGTTCATTTGTGTAGTACACATGAGATAACTTTGTATTGTTTAGCATCACACACACCCATGCCATATGTACATATTATGTCTGAATCCTGTTGGGCAGGATTCGGATGGGACCCAGGCTCTGCCTCGTGCGCAGGGTGCCCCTCCTGACTCCAGACTGGCTGTGGGGGCTCTGGGCGACTGTGGGTGTTTGGGCAGAACCGAACGCTGGAGCTGCGCGTTAGCTGGGGCGATGCCGCGGCTGGGGAAGCGCGAGGAACCAACTGGTGCACGTGCTGCAAGCGCTGCGGGGACGTTTCAACTGTGTGACGGTCTCAGCCTTTAGATTGAGTTGTGGTTGGCTCTGTACGTGGGTGAATAGCCTTCAACGATTATGATCTGTTTTCATGTTTGATTTCGTGTAATTTCCTACTATTTTTTTCATGTTAGTAAACACTACTTTCTACATAGAATAGCCACTATCACCTTTGAAGTAAACTTCCTATGGATCTGAACACAAAAAAAATAGTGCAGAGACGGGAAGTCATGAGAGTCTCCCACCAGATACTCTGTAAACAAAGATTCTGTAAATACTGCTTGGTGTTTGCTGTTGCAGAACTCCAGACAGTACTGCCTCCAACAGATATTTTGCATCCAAGCTAACTGACCGGAATCTAAGACTCATCTTAAGACTATTTGGCAAAGGAAATGGTTTAATCCCAGCTGGGGATATTATCTTGCACACTATGAAAGGCACAGTGATGGATTATTGCTTGCACTGCATTAACATCTGGCTAAGATGCTTGTAGTCCAGATCTTATATTGTCCTTCTGGGCCTCCTATTCAAGCTGTTGTCAAAAATAAATACAATCCTGAACAGCCCACTTCCTTCACCTCTACATTTAATGTTGATGGTGTCTCACTTCATTTCAACTATTTTAATGTATCATCTCAACTTACAAAAAGTTCTCTTTCCTAAATGAGAGAATTATTTTGTACATATATAGAAATAAAATGTATTATTTTAAAATTGTTCCTGAAATGTACAAAAGTGCTTTTCTGAATGGAAAAACTATGTATATCATGCATATGTCATACATGTTGAGAAGAAACATATTAGACATGAGCTTTTCTAATATTATTTCCAGTATTATCAAATAAGATAGTAAGGTACACTCCTATTTTCCAAATATTTATATTCACTCCCTCCTGCAGATGAGACCCGTGTAGAAGATTAATTTCTACAGGAGTCATTCAGACACCATATTGCACCCATTGCAGATGTTAGTGTGAGCATGTAATACAACATTTCTAAACACCGCAGAGCAGCACTGTGTGCAGAAACCTCCCGGATATGCAGGAGCCTTTCTCACCTATTAAATGGGCTACTGGTGGTCACTGTGTGTAACTACAGGAAATTCTTTATGGTATGAAAACAATGACCAGACATAGGCAGAATTCAGAATCATCACTACTCCAAACAACCTAATATAAAAAGAATCAGGTAATTGCAGACTCAAAGTACACCATATGGAAACATATGGGCTATTTTAATGTATAATTACTGAATAAGTCAGGTTAGTCTCTAATTCAGCAAAGCTCATGCTCAAGTACACGTAGTTCTAATCCTTAACTACAATACCTGAATACAAAAAATGTAGTTATATGGTTGCTCAGAGACCATAAAGAGTCCCTTCATACTGAAATTTCGTTATTGCTCTTTTATAATATGGGTGAATTTAGGAGTGTGATCTTAATACCACAGCATTTTGTGAATTTCAGGAAGGAAATCCAGACAGTATAGATACACATACGTATACATACATATACATATTTAAGTTCAGTAAATGAGACAGCATGTAGTAAGAACTAAAATATTTACAAAAGTGAAATTAATTATTGAGAACAATTACAAGAAAAATTACTATTTTTTTAATGTTCTTCATATGTACTCATTCTTAAATAAGGTAAATAAAATTACTTTAAAGTATTTGATTCCAGGGTGGCAACTGTATTTTAAGGTGTTCAATTGAAATCTCTTTGTACCAGTAAATCTACACTTAACCAGCCACAAACATAGGCATAAGGATTGCTGGAGCAGAGCGAGCAGGCAGGGGGATTGCAAGAACTGAGGAGAAAAACGACTGCACTACATTTCCTGGTTTAATTTTGAATTCAGTATTTTATTTACTTGCTATTTGTGTTTAATTGTTCAGGACTGGATTTTAGCATTTAGTATTTGTTTGTATTTGATTTTAGTTCATTTTCTAAATTATATTTTAGTTAATGGCCTGAAAATCTTACACATGAAAATACAGCTGGGGGGGCTGGGGAAGGAAAAGGTATCTGTGGCAATGCCTGGTTTCCTAAATTTCCTTCTCCCAGGCCTTTTTCTCTTTCCGTTGATATAGAAAGTAAAACTTACCTAGACTTTCATGAAGTGAGATCAAAGTGCAAACCACATCTTACAATGATGCTACTGCTACTTGACTCGAGACGCAGCTGTAACATTCAGTTCTTATTACTGCAATCATTTCAATATCTATTTTATTGTAAACTTTAAAGAAAAAAGTAACCCCCTGAAGTAACAATTAATTAAGCCTGAAAGTTTCCTCATGAATACGGCTTTTCCTGTCTAAGTGTTAATGGTACTTTGCTCTCTCTAAGCAAGCTTTCCCTGTTTTACTTTAAATGGTACCAAGCTTATCTTAACGAGGAGGATTTAGTGACCCTCATGAACATCAGCCAGGCTTTCCGAAAGGTGCCAAAATGGTGCTACTTACTGTAAGTGCAAAATTTGTGAAACCTCTGCCTTTTCTCGACTCACAGTCAGTGCTATGAAGACACTATGAACTGGAACGTACAGACAAATGCATTTCTGATACTGAAAAGGATACATCTAACTCACTCTGCAAGGAAAAGAGAAAGACAACCATTAGTTACAGTTTGATCTTTCATCTCATAGTAATTAAACATTACACATCCCTTTAGAGAATAAGGAAGGTCTTCAAGATCTAGATACAGAATTTTAGGGCGATTCAGATTTCTGTTCTGGACTGTACAATTACATGCTCTTTCCTGCAACACTCCTTTGCCTTTGATGTGTTACCTGTCTGAGTAACAAAAGCTACTGTTCTGAAATCTTTACTTTAAAAAACCCACTGAGGTCACCCACAAGTAACAATTGAATACACGCAGTGCCATCTGAATGAGTGGGTGGAAAACCAGCATCTCTAATCATGGCAACTCCAGCCCTACAGTCTCTTCCTCCTTATGCAAAACCAGGATGTTAAGGCCAAGTTTACAATTTATATAAAAACAATTTTAAATGTTGCTGTGGATCAGTTCAACATAAAAATCTAGACATTGGGTATACCCATGGCTGTGGTACCTGTGGCTGGATGTATCAGGAGAGGGAAAGCAACTCCAAGCTTTTGGACCCTCGGCAATTCTAACTATTGCTCCAGCCTCAGCAACACAATTCTTTGTATAGTCATTATGTCCCTTCTAGTCTTGGCCTGGATTTACCCCAAGTAGTTTTATTCATTTAACTGAAACGTCTGAGTGAGAAGCCCTTGTGGTCTCTCTGCAGTCATCAGAAGAGACGGGGATCTTCAACAGTTGACCCGGCACACTTGAGGCGTGACTCACTTTATCAAGACACTCATCAGTCTCCACTGCCGGTAATGGGAGCTTAGGATGAGCAAACTTCTAACTTAAGTGCCTCAGTTAAACGTCTAAATTTAGAAACAATCACAGCCTCAGCAGTTAAGATCTTGCACAGTTCGGGTGGAGCTTCCCCAGTCTGTGCTGAAAGAGGGAATCTTTATCTGCTACCAAGAGAGTTTAGTTTGCTAATGTGGTTTCCACTCACAGTCTAATCCTGGTTTTAGGCAGAGTCTAGTCTACAGCCCTCCACTGAGTGACTCTGCCATTCTTCAATTAGAAATTTTTTATGCATCACAAAAATTGTATTGTAAGAGCCTGATCAGTTTAAGTTTCCTTAACATTAAAAAGTAGTTGAACACATTGGAGTATGTGTTCTGAACAGTATGCAGAGTTTTCCCTGGGAAGCCTTTATAAAAGTGAAGAGGACTCACAATTACATCTCACAAGCAACTTTGAAAGCTTTCTTCCTAATTCTGTTAATGTTTGATATTTGAATACAAGCTCTGTAAACTCCATTAGATAAAAATAGAGTATGTGAGAATGTTTAAAAGCTCACAGCCTAAAAATAATAGATGACAAAATGTCCTTTTAGAGCAGGACAGATGTTCCTTCCTTTCCCAGAGTTTCATCTCTGTTGTCACAATCATAATTTGGGATTCTGCTAAAATTCTGCAAATCTTAAGCATTAATCCATAATAGTACAGACTTATACTTTCTTGCTCTGTGGTTTCTGCCAGAAACCCCAGCTAGAATTATAGCCCTCTTCTGCAGTGCTCTGCCATTTATCATGTTATATGCTATTGAAAACAGAACCATGAAATGGCAAGAGATTTCTTTAACCACCCTCCTTTTTGGTTCCCCTAGTTTCAAACCTTAAATGCTATGGAAAATACAAAAAACTCTGGTATGATGAATTCAGCAAATTTCTAACAACTCTCAGTGGTTGCGTTACATATATGGTCAAGGAATTATATATACTATATTTATATTTTTAAGAACTGCATCTATCTTTCCTCTGCCTCAAGTGAAGAAAATAAATCTTGAGAAGTGGTTGGCAGCTATTAGCTCAGTTAGATAACTAAGATGTGACTAAATTCTATCGTGCATTCCTATGCTGCTGGGATCAAATTCCATTCCTGGTTATCACTGCTTAGGTTGGGACTGCAATCATAACAATTTGAAGAGACAAATTCTGAACTCAGTACAGTCAGAAAGTGATACACGGAGTACCAGCAACTTCAACAGGCTGGGGTGACGTTAGTTGAGATAATAGCCTGAAACATTTGCCAGGCATCTGAATAGTGAAGGGTGCAGATGACTTTTTCAAGCATGTCCTTGAATTCACAGAGGGAGCTCTGTCACGTCTGCTGTGGCACTAGGACTGGGAAGCCAGTTCCAGTCCCTGCACACTGATGTCTTGTGTGTGTAATTGCCAATTTAGTGCTCTCAAGCACGTGGACTGTGGAGGGAACTCTATCCAGTCCTCTTTTCTGAGAGGGAAATCCAACACATTTCAGCATAGATAAACTGAAATTGTGCCGAAGTATGATTTCAGGCAAATTTGTTTATAAAAAGATTATTACAAATCCTACACTAAATAGCATGTGTTCTAACCAGGATTATAATGCTACGTTTTCAAACTTTGTAAAAACAAACAGGCAAAATAACTCCCACCAAAGGAGCAGTGTCATTTTAACTGGCGCCATGCCTCATGTTGAATCCTTGAAGAAATGCCCATCTAGAATAGCTGTTTTATCAGATATCTGCTGTTGCATGTTGCATGACAACAATATGGGGAACACAAATACAGACTGGTTTTTGGTGTTTCATTTGCTCCATCCCCTCTGATCTTGCTCAGGGAGAGTGTTGTCAGCTCCCTGCTAAATACTTACACCATCTTTATCATGAATGAAGTGCATGTGGGGGATGTAATGCTAAAAACTGCAAAAAAAGAACTGTGAAGAAAAATCTTTTTATTTATTTAAAATGTATAAAATGCCAGTGGCTATTTTAAGAGTAGATAACACAAAGAACCCCTGAGTATAAGCATATAAAAACATACTTTTCTAAAAGAAATATTTCTGGTATTCCTTGTCTCATGATTTATAACCCACGTACACTTTTACTTCTCTGAAAAAAAAAATCAACTAATACCGCTGTCCCCTTCTGCCCCGAGTGGTAATATTCATACTAAAGTATTCAAAATTCTAAATGAATATGAAAAAAAATTCTCCTTTGATTTATTGGCTGAAATGACATATCCACTAAAGTTTTGAAAGATAATAAATATTTCATAACAGCTTCAATCTCACTCACCACTCTGCTGAAGTATTTGTCCAAAACTTCCACAAAATTATGAATTAGTTCATATACTGCCATCTCATTCTGAAATTAAAAACAACAGAATATTAAATAAATAGCTAAAAAATGTAATAGTATTCTTTGTGTTATTTCAGTTTGTGGTGTATGAAAAGCAACTAGAAAATACAGTAAGACCTACAACGAAGCGCACAAGCTCAGGCCCCCGTACGAGAGGAGGTCTGGTTACCCAGCAGAGGGGCAGAATGATAACAGCTCAGTCTACTGCTATAGACTGAAGTCAAACATACATTTTATTTCATACCTCTTTTTATTTCACAGAAATAAAAACATCTTTTTTGCAACGACTCCTTGAAATTCTGTAATTGCTCTTGCAAAATTCTATGCTGGAAAAAGACTTGAGTTCTTGCCCATGACTACTACAAGCTCTCATTTCAGGAGCATATATAATTTCTTACCTCAGTCTCGTTGATTCCAACGACTATGAAGAGGGCTGCGTACTGTCGGTATACCAGCTTAAAGTCTTTATACTCAATGAAAGAGCACTAGGAAGAAGCAAAATGAGTCAAATACAGTAGTTGCCATTTAAGCATGCGACAGTATTAAGCACAGAGTACTCAAAGAGCCAAAGCTTTCATGTTCCTAGCAATGGATTTCCCGAGACTCACCAAACCATTTTGACTTGAAAGAGATTTAGTGGGATAACTATTACACAAAACTTTTCATTTACTGGCAAACAACTCACTACCACTTATTACATGGAAAAAACTGAAACATACAGAAGTGATTTGTTTGGGTTTATAAGATGGTCAGTATTTGCCCTAAATTTTCAACTGGAAGCACTTCCAAAATAGACAACCTCAAGTTCAACTTCATGTTTTTAAAAAAGATTAATATTTTTAAATTAAAAATAAGAGTATTAAACTCCCAGACCCAGGGGGGAATTCAAATCTTTCACCATAAAAGACATGAGCCAGCAGATGGTGCTGTTATACACTGCTTTACAAAATGCCTCCCTTTTATAAGTTTCACTTTCCTCAGTCCTTGAAATGGCAGCATAGCATTAGTTCTTTTGGTGAAGTTTCTGTTTGGAGATGCTCTCACAAGCAGTATGGAGCAGGTTAATTTCTTTAGTTACTGTCAATCCTGTGAACTAAGGTACTTTAGAGAAACTGCTATTTTCGGTGAGGTTTTTTTAGAACTAAATATGTGAGGACCACTGTTCAAGGATACACATAAATAATTAAAAGTAAAGCAGCTGACTTCAGAACACAAACCAAAAAACCCCTCTCACAGCCCAAGTCACAGATTTCTCCTCCAACGCAAGTCAATGTGCTCAAAAGTTCTGCTCAGTTTGGTACTTTGCTCAAAGAACCAACGGCTCAATTAAGTGAGCCACAAAAATCTCAACGTTCATCTGAGGAAATTCACACCTGCAGAGTTTTCTGACTTCCTTGCAGAAAGTGTGAACTTTTTTCTTAAATAAAAATGCCCAGTACAGAGGCCTAAAAGCTAGTGTTTCTAAAACCCCCTGTGTTTTAGGTAGTAATTTAATTATTTGGAATCCTTAGTCTTTTGTTTAAACTTGGAGCTGTCAGTACTACCCCTACTACCTTCTGGCAAAGCAGGAGTAATCTCTCTCCATCGGTGCCTACCAGACAAGCAATTAACCGGATGAAATAAATTCTTCTTGGACTTCTGAGCTTCTTCAAACAAAACAGGCAGAATCTTTATGGCAGTGATACACAAAATGCCAAAATCTCTGTAAGCTTCAGGAAAACATTTATTCAATGCAGAGTAACAGTTAACCTGACTGCATGCATAATCTAGAAACACAGCCTTTTTCTTCATGGGTACAAATGAAATAATGACCTGCAATGGAAACTGATATGAAAGATGTTGATAAAATAAAATGGTTAGCGGAAAAACCACAAAACTTACCTGATCCTTTGAACGAGAGAGACAGTTTTTGATTACTTCAGCTTCCAGCACTGTCCGTTTATTAATTTCTACATGCTCATAATACCTAGAGAGCCTTGTTTGACCTTGTTTGTTTACCATAAGAAAAAATTTGATCATTTTTTTTGTTGGTCTCAGTGCTAGATTTGAATATGGGATACAGGAATGAAGAAGAGTATTTCTGTGAGAGGAGGAAAAAAAAAAGTGTGCATAGGAGTTATAAAATACTTGCTAAAAGCTTCCCAGCTCAGATCTGCATATATTTAGGCCTGAGTTTGCAGACAAAACATAAATATAGGAATGCAATCTTTTGTCTTTGATAGCTAAGGAGATATCTATTCATGTTAATTACTCAAAACAGCTTAATCTAAATAAATATTAATCCACACAATGCCACTGAAATATGGTTGTAGAACAGAAATATGCCACATGCAACGTACAATGAAAGAGGATATAAAAAAGAGCACAACATATATCAGAATCGGCTTGCTAAACAACTGAAATCTTTCATGTTTTGAAAAGCATGCAAAAAAGTTACACTGCAGAAGTAATGTTTTTAAATACAAGTTCTGGGTTATTTTCTTTGACACCAGAAAACAATCACTGTAACATTTTCCATCTGACTCTCTATTTGGATCCCAGATTTATTGGCCCAAATGCTCTTGAGGTTTATGCACTGGAAATACAGCAACTACCGCAAAAGCTGTTTATTCCATTTCTGAAGAGTTGCTTCTTGCCTGGTGCTTTACCAAGGTATAATGCAAATATCCTCTTCTAGTATCTCATAGCTCCTGTGAGAAAGTGCAAGCTGAAAAAAAACAATAAAACAAAAAACAGGAATTCACAGAGTGATACAGTATAGCTCTTCTTGTAAAAACAGTATATCTTAATGCAGAAAAGCAAAAGGGGGAAAATACAAAAACCAAAATAGGTCTCTGAGGCGGCAAGATCATTAAACATTTAAACATATGCTGATTTTTTTGTAACAAGGCAAGCTGCACAGGTGCTGCTTAATATTATTAACAACTTGAATAAAGTGGCTATATACCATTCACGGGTGATACCATCTAAATCTTTCAAGATACAAAAAATCTCCATATATCGTGCTGACATTAATTATTGCTTACTTCTCATTCACATTGGCCAGCAAATTATTTTCTGAAAGGAAAGCCACCTTTATTATCATCACTTAGATCTCAAGAAAGTGATCCCGTTTTCCTCGGTGTACTGCAGTTTACTCCATACACAACGTTGTTTAGATTTCTATACTAAATGTATCTTCACTAATTAGACCTGATACTGAGTTCATTTCTTAACTAAGTGAAGACTGATAATTTATGTGTAGTGCTATCTACAGCCTCAGAAGCATTGCCAGGAAGGAAATTGAAACCATTTTAAACACTAAAATTTTAACTGTAAGAGCCAAACAACTGGAAAAAAACACATTTTTTTGCCAAATATGCATTATTAGTAGTACAAATCAGCATAAATATTATAAAAAGTAGTAGGGGCATTTCTTGTCCTTGAGAAAGTACGATATGATTTAAATAGTTTTAAAATTCAATGGGGAGCAGTGATGGTGGATATCACACACCAAATTCACAAAAATCAGTCAACAATAAAAGGAAAATTCCTACAGCAGATTAAGAAGTTCCCACAGACCTATTTCAGAAAAGCATCCTGGGAGCAGTTTTGTTGCTGTGAAGAAACCTTCACCAAAACATGTAATTTTGTGACTAGATCCTTTTCTAACAGACATGCTGCCCTTGGACAAAAATATATATACTTAATTGTGAATTAACATCAGAGGCAAAGAGTTAAATCCTCTTCTTGCCTCGACTATGCCCTGCACACAACTCTTCAAAACAGATAACACATTCAAAAGGGGCAGAGGATGACCAGGACTACATTTTCTCCCTTAAATCTTCACAAGCCCTTCAGCTGAAGGAAAATATCAAAGGATACATCAGCTAGTTGGGAGTACTCTTGCCTCGCATTATACTACATTCACAAGAAAGATTTTGCCCACTATTCTGTAAATTTCTCTTTAATATGCTCTTGCACCTAGGACACCTCCAGGAAATAGGAGCCCAGGATCAGTCCTTAGGACAAGGCAGTCCGTTTGGAATCGTGAGTCTCAGCGCGTTCTCACCTCTGCCAGGCACAGTGCAGTCTCCTAAGGTCCAGAGCAGGAGCTCACTCTTGTTGATTCGCTCTGACAGAAGAGTCGTGGACGCTGGTCAGTGCTGCTGTGGCTGGTCCAACGAGCACCAGTTGGTCTCTGAGAAAGAATGAACCAGGTAATTAAGACAAAAAAGGGCTGAGATGGAAACATATGATGGGATCTTCAGTGTTGGATGGTTCAGGCTGACATTTATGACTAAATGGGAAAGAACCCTCTATACAATCTTTTCTGCATTTCATGTGTGGCTCTTTTTCCCTGTTGTATTTTGTATTGCGACTTGAACTTATGTCTTAATACTCTGAGGCACAAAGAAAGGTAAAAGGCTGAGATGACTTCGTCATTTTTTGATACAAACCTTCCAAGACGTAAGGGTAAGAATGAATGACTCCCTCCAGCTCAGAATGACGCACTCTAGCAAGGGCCAACCTCACGAGCAAAAGAAACCTGAAGCGTTAAAGCTACTTGAAAAAGGGTTGTGGTCTGAAAAAGGAACAACCTAGGAAATGCTTCCCATTGTTTTAACGAAAAAATAGCAAGCTCAGACACAGGAGACCAAAAGTTATGCACATTGCTCGTACCAACTACAAAGCATGTCTGCCCAAGCAGAACAGGTAATGACAGTGACACAGGCAGCTTTTCTTTTTTCTTAGTTTTACCCTTCATTTTTGTGTTTGGTACAGCTGAAGCATGGGATAATAGCCCTCTGTTTTGAAGAAGTTGTTTCCAAGCTACTTTAATAATTTAGTCATGAATGGTGCTGAGGAGTTTAATTCCTGTTCTCAGAAATCAGCAAGTTGCACAAATCCATCCTAGAAGAGTCAAAACCTGAAGCTTAATGTGTCTGCAGACATTCAAGTGGGCCCTGAGAACGAGAGGACAGTAAAACTACCGCAGGGGCACTGGCAGAGCTGTTGTACATTGAGTTAGTTAAGAATATATAACAGAAAAAATATATGAGTATGAATCCTATTGCAGGATTGGCCCCTAATCCTAATTATTCCTTTATTAACCTAATCTTTCTACATGGTTAATCCCCTTCTGATGTTAGGACTATTGTATCTACGTGTATTCTTATGAATGGCCTGGATTGTTTTACATATGAAAATACTTTAGACCAGATTTTTTTTTAATCCTCACAAATGCTCTTATCCAGAAAAGACATGAAAAATTAATCATGTTGTAACAGAGGTAGAACCATAGTAGTACTCAAATGTGTTACCTGTAATTTATGAGACAATCATTATTGACACTATTAGAACAGGTGATTAACGTTAATCTGCAGGAAAGAGGTTCACTAGTATCACTAGTCATTTCTGTATTTTCCCACCAGCCCTAAAGATAGCTTCCAAAATTTTAGACAGAAATTTTGTTGATATAAATAGCAGCATAAGCACACAGTTTTGTGCGGAAACACTGGAATAAATTTACACATCCAAAGAACAATTTTTTAAAAATTTACAAGAAGCACGCAAGCATGGTTGTGGAATCTGATTTTTGAGAATAAGACCACTGTCAAAAATATCTTATGGGGTTTTTTTATTTCCTTTAAAAATAGTTCTGAAAAAAAGACCACTTGTAGAAATAAAAACATTTGCTTGCATAATTTACTCAAAAAAAGGAAATTACTGAGTTTTGTTTCTAACAAAGTTTATTTCTTCTCCTTTCATCTTGGCTTTCAGATACGGATAACATGTTAAAATTAGTTTTGCATACATAAGATGTAAAGAAACCTGTGAAGTATGATCAACAAACAAAAAGCATATCTGTGCATGTTGACGGGTAGAGAAACTCCCATTCCTTCATAAAGTTTTATGTATTCGAGAAGCTACCTTTTGCGATCAATTGTCGGCACTCACACGGACAGCTCCGTTCCTTCTGATACAACTCTTGCGTGTTTTTCTGTGCATTCTCACGCACATGCCTGCGTGTACCCATGCACATACACACAAATTACGATGCTTTTATGCACGTAGAATCAAATGGTTCAAGGGAACTGGTGACAAGATGCGAGCCTTTCATATCTCTGCCATTATTTTGCTCATTTTAGTAATGAAAAGACATTACTATCTGAAGGCTGTTTGTCAGAAATGAATAGGCTGCCTCATTCCAGGTCACTGGACAACTATCTGCATCACAAATGCGCTTAGGAACAGAAGACTGGAAGGGACTATCCAGATCCTGACGGACTGTCAAGTCCAGTTCTCCCCATCACAGCCAACCATGCATTAGAAATTCTGTCCAGAACAGCCTACAGTATGTGCTTTGTGCATACCCGATCTGCAAAACACCTACGAAACTCTATGAGAGAATGAAATCTCCCTAGAAATAAAAACCTCAGTAGGTGTCTCTTGGGGAAGATGTAAGAGGTCTTGAAATTGCAAACTTTCCTTCAAAAGAAATTACCTCCGGAATGACTGAGTAGCAGTCTCCTTTATTTCCTTCACAAAATATTTCTTCCATAAGGCTAATTTGGCATGCGCACAAATGACACACAGTTTAACCGCTGTGGTTTAAATATGTGCTGTTACTCTGTGTTAGATCTCACCCTCATTAAAGCATCTCTCTCAGATAAGTATCTATGAGAGAAAACTGGTATTATGATTGGCTTGTGTGACTCACACTGGTAGACTGATGGCGTCTGTAGTCGTTGATATGATGGCTTTAACTCCTAAATCAGCACCTGTGCAGAAGACTACAGAACAGGGATCACGAAGAGAAATGCTTCTTGATTTTACTGTCCCCAAGCAAGCTCACCCGCCGGTCTTTACAGGTAACTCCAGCCTTGTACTTCAAGACAAACTGAAACCTGCCTGTTTGCTTCAAAATCCTGAGACAGAAACTATGATGGTTCAGGAACTGCTTCCAGGATGTGCCAGCTCCGTAGGCTGCACAACCACATGAGACACCTCAAAGGAAGTTGTCCCTGTTCGTGAGTCACACCCTTGAATGCTGTCTTTTCACATACTGGTTGAGACCTCTTAGAGAGGCAAAGCCTGCAATACCTGTTCTGCAGATAAAAATGACTTAAGTCTCCAGCACGGCCAACCCAGCAGATTCTACATGCAGTAATAAAAAACATATTTTAAACAAAAATTTAATTATTCCTCCAGTAGACATAAGCACTCAACATTAATTTATTTTGTCAAAGATTTCACCAATATTTATACACACCATGACACATCAATTAGAAAAAAAGAAACAAAACCCGAGTTTGAGACTTCTTGCAGTACACTTATCATTCAAATTAGGTGTGTGTCTCTCACGCTAAACCCACTCTAGTCAATGTCCACAGATCTAGAAGCATTTTAGTTACTGTGCTATAACAAAGTTTTGCAATGTGCTAGGGCTCTCAGCTAAAATGTAAATAAGAGATCAAGTAGCAAACAAGAAATGCATGACTACACTTTCACAGAACTGCTTCACCAAGAATTAAAAACAAACGTTAGATAGAACTGTAAGCCAACAATTTACTGCACTGCCCAAACTCTAAACAAGTTGGTTTTCTGGATGCAGAGGACTTTACGTGTGCACTAAACATAGAACAAAATGGGTTAAACTGGAATTAAAACTTTAACGAAAAGAAAAAATGACTAAATTGTAGAGGTACAAGCAAGTGACAGCATAGGAACAAATATTTTTGATGTATATATTAGGCTGTTGAGCTTCCTGGCTTCATTGTACAGAAGCATGTAGCAAATGAAGACTGCTCACAAAATCAATGCCATTGCTCTTCCTGTTTTTGTCAGGACCATGAACAAAGCTTTAATAAAACTCACATGCACCGTTATTAATATTTATCCATATTAGTAATTATTTCTGTATTCTAAATCTTATTACTGTACACATTATAATTCATCCAAAGATGAAACAACTATGTCTACGTGGCTTTAAAATAAAATACAGTGTTCAACTTCAGGAACAGGCATTCTAAAAAAGCAACCTCATTAGTCTAGGGAAGTCAGGGAGGAAGGAAAGAGTAAAAAAGTTTTCCTTTACTGTTGAGTTGTCAAAATCCTGGCTGAATATCGTAATGGAATTAAATTGCAGTAACTTCCATATTCTCAGGAATGAGGAATGTCCCGTAAGACTGGAGCTAAACAAAAAGCTAAACTGGTTATGAGGTAAGTCTTAATTTTTAGTAATGATTTGATACTGCCAGTAGACAGTGAAAAAAAAATCAGTTGAGGTGGAAAGGACTTGCATTTAGACTGGCTAATTTGTATGGAATCAGGAAGACTGCAGGATGAAATTTTAGTAGGAAATGATTTAATGGAGAAGAAAGGAAGTACTGGACAAACCACCTGAAATATCAATACGCACCTGAGGGGGCATTAATAGAGAAAGGAAACACTAATATGGAGACAAGTGGTTTCTATTTTTTCAGTAATTAACAGAATTCCACCTCTGTCAAGAATAAGCCCTGTTTAGGAAACTACCAGGTTTTTTTGGTACTGCATGAGTACGGCATGTAAATATTTTAAAGAGAGGCGAAACCAAACTCCTGCCTTACAATGGGTGACCTACAGATCATTTCAATTAGGATATGATGATAATTTGTAAATACTGCGTTTCGGAGCAATATTTTGCACCCGAGGTAATTTCACCGTATTTAAACCACGGCATCAAACACAGCAGTGGTATCACAGACAAAACTGAGCCAGACGAAATGAACCTGTGATTTCTTGCAAAACCTTACTCACGTGGAAAAGGCACCCGGATAGCAAACCCTGCACGCTTTCCCTTCCCATCGAGGAGGGAATACACTACACACCACTGAGACACCAAGCACACGGCCGTTCATTTAAAACAGGATTAGCCAGCCTCCAGAGGCACACCATAAATGTAAGAAATCGATTCCAAAATCACCTCCTCACAGAGGAAATCCAGCGCACCGCTGAAGCGCGTTAAGCCGCGCTGCGCGGTTCGCCCGCCGCGTTAGCAGAGCCCGGCCCGGCCCGGCCCGGCCCGGCCGCGTTCCGAGGGCGCCCGGCACTGCCGGGGCTGCGGGCTCTGGGCGGCCCGGTCTCCGCCGCCCCTCCCGCTCCCGCTTCAGAGCGGACGGAAACCGCGCGGCCGCGCTCCCCGCCGCGACCGGGCCCGGGGCCGCCAGCCCCGACGCCGTCCCGCCTGGGGCCGGGCCGCGGCTTCCCCGCTCCTCAGGGTGGCGGCTGCCGACAGCGGGCTGCCCCGGGGCGAGACGACAGACGGAGACAGACAGCGGCGGGACCGGCTGTCCCCCGGGCCGTGCGCCGCCACCTCAACCCGGGAGGGGGATCGGGATCCCGGCCCCAGGCCGCTCCCCGCCCGCTCCCCCGCCCCCGGGCCACGGCGCTCACCTCCCTCCTGCGCATGCGCACGCCAGCGCCTTGCCCGACCGGCAGGAGGAAGCCGGAGGGCGAGCGCGGCGATTTCCCGGCATGCGCCGCGCCGCTCCCCCCTCCCCTCCCGCCCGGCCGTGGGTGGGTGGGCCGGCGGCTCGGCGGCTGTAATGGCGGCTGGCGGCGGCTCGGCGCTGCTCTGACACCCGGATCCTGCTCGGCGCAGCGCCCCCTCCCCGCGCCTGGCCCGCCCCCCTCCTCCCCGCCCCAGGCAGCTCCGCTCACCCTCTCCCTGGCCCCTGCTCCAGGCCCCCGCCGCGGGACGTGGAGGAGGGCTCCCCGCAGACAATGGACGAGCACCCCGGAGTCGGAGGAGGCGGCGGGATGGCGGCCGCCCCGAGGCCGCAGCAGCCACCGCTGCAGGCCGGTGGGAACATGAACCTGCAGTCGGGTGGGGGCTGTGTGGGGGCCGGAGCCGGCGGCGGAGGAGGGCAGCAGCAGCAGCCCCAGGGCCCCGCGGCCCCGGCTGGTCAGGAGGCGGCGGGGCCCGCCGAGCTGTCCCGGCCCCAGCACTACACCATCCCGGGGATCCTGCACTACATCCAGCACGAATGGGCTCGCTTCGAGATGGAGAGGGCGCACTGGGAGGTGGAGCGGGCCGAGCTCCAGGTACGTGTGGCGAGGGCGGGCTGCGTGCGGAGCGAGGCGCGGGCTGCGACCGGCTCGCTGGGCTCCGGGGCCCGGGCCGTGCTCGGCGTGCGGGCCCAGAGCTGCCCGGGCGAGCGGAGCCCTTGGGGCCCCTGCGGCCGAGCCGGTCGCTGTGGCTTGGGGACGGTACCTGGGCGAGGTCCGGCGGGCCGAGTGGCGTCGCCGGCCGGCGGGGCAGGCGAGGCGCAGCCCCTCACGGCCTGAGCTGGGCTCCTTTCCCTGGGGCAGCCATTTTGGTTTTTAGCAATGGCGCCCGCCTGGGCTCCTGGCTCCGGAGGCAGCCCCTGCTCCGCAGGCCTCTCGCCCGCGCTGGCGTCGCGGGGCCCGCAGGACAGCTGGCGAAGGGCGGCGGGCGGGCGCTGCCGCGGCGCGGGGCTGCTGACCGGGCTCCCCGCCCGCCGCAGGGCGAGCTGCGCCTTGACAGCTGCGATCAGCTCCCTCGGCACAATGACTGCGGGGCTCTCCGGGCCGGCGGCCGCCTCAGCCCCGGGTGCGGGTTATGGGGAGCAAGAGCCTCCGGGCCTGGGCGGGCTGGCGCCTCCCCGGAGCTCAGCGAGCGGTTGCTCGGCGGGGAGAAGGGAGAGTTGCGAAGGGGCAGGAGTGCCTGCCAGCCGGGCTGGGGGGCACGGGGAGAGGGTGTCCGGGTAAACCTCAGGGAAAGGACTTGGCCAGACGCGCTGGTCGGAGACAGGTGGAGCATGTGCGTGCTTTTCTTCTGTCTCGTTTCTTTGGAGGTTTCGTATGGGAAGAGCAGCCGCTGAGGAATAGTGAGGAGTTGATGGGTCTGCAGCATAGTCGTTTTAATATACTGAAAAGTAAGAACTTCGTCTCAGGAACAAAAATTGAATAACTCTTCAGAGTTGAGAGGAAGTGTTGGACTTGCAGTAGTTCCAGGATTGATTTCTTGCCATTAATATTTGCTTTTAGTTACAGAAGGAATGCCTCTAGTGATTACTTTTGTATGTGAAAATCATGCATAGACTATTACAAGTTTATGTACAGATTGCAAAATCTGCTGAATGTGAGATATCCATAGAGGAGTCGTCATTCTTTTATAGGACAGAAATGTAAACATTAACAGTTAACAAACTTTATAACTTCCAAAGAATTTTTGGTGATTTTTATATTGAGTGAGGGTTTACTGTCTTGAATCGGCATTCCATCAAATTGCACTTTAATTAGAGTTTTTAATAGCATGCTGCAACAGCAGCCAACGTTTTCAAGGTGTTTGCTTTCAGATTTCAGAATCAAGAGCTATACCCGAGCCTGGACAATTCTTTCAGGACTTCTCATCTCTGTAATAAGTGTGTAATCTGCACTATTTTTGTTACAACTATAATTAAGAATTTTTTAAAAAACACCAAGGGAAACAAATGAAGAGGTTTCACTATTTCCTTCAATTACTGCCTGTCTTACCATTTTAAGCCTTGTGGAACTGCTGTTTTTAAAATCAGTTTAGTGGACATTGATGTGTTGTTTTTACCAGAGAACAATTGACTGTTTCTCCTGTTTTCTCTAGTATCTTAGTAATATAGCACTATGTTTATAAATAAGTTGCTTAGTGTCATTCATTAGCAAGCAAAACCGTCTTGAAATATTTGTTGTATGTATAGGCTTGTTACTCTAAAACGAAGTACTGCATTCTGTGCTCTAATGTAAAGCTCAGTTCGGAGACTTCGAAAGCTCTATCTGACTGAAAAAGTGCTGCTGTGAACTCTTGTGGCCTCCAGACATGGTGATGTGTCCTTGCCAAGTCTGCTGCTTTTGTTTGTAATTGCTGTTTGTTGTACTTGGCCATACTGTTTCAGTTGCTTATTTCTGAAGGTACCGTAGTAGTTCTGACTCTGGCTATCTGTGCGTTGATTCACTGTACCTCATGTGTACACCAGGTCATGGGACAGACAGCACAGTCATTGCACAGTGCGTATGCACGAGGGTGGGGTTTTTTTATAACTTTGGAAGCCTAAGATAGAAGACGGGGAGGGCATTACCTTTGGATTTTAAATGTCAACCTGTATAGTGGTGAAGACTGATACAGGAATGTGTTGAGAATATTTTTGGAAGAGATGTGTTTACCAGGCCTGCGTGTTTTTGTTGTGCTACAGCTCAAGTTATAAAGTCCCAGTATATTTTGTGACTAGTAAAGCCTTAATAGTTTGGACCTCAAACAACGGTTTTATCCATTGAAACAGCTGAGAATGTTATTAATCTGTGTTATACTATGTATGAGTTTTTTGATGATTGAAGCCTCCTGGGTTGAAAGGAAAAAAAGAAAAAAGATTAATGTGGAAGTATGAGAGTTGGATGGTTTGGATCCAACTCTCCTCATGCAGGTAATTTCTTCTTTCAGCATGACAGTAAACTTTCTACACATTGTTTCTCAGTGCTGGCAATTACAAGTTCTAAGTTAACTCAATTGCTTTGCAAACAATGCTTTTAAAAAAGTATGTGGAAAACCAAATGACTTAGCAATATGCGTGATTTTTTTTTTTTTCACCTGTTCTGAATTTATGACTTTTATTCTTCCAAAGAATGATACTTCCTTATCTGCAGTATGAAATTAATGGGCGTTCTGGGTGATTTCCCCACTCACATGCTTTTGTTTCCTGTGTAGTTCAAGTGACTGGAAGAATTGTCCACCCCTCCGAAGAGTGCTCTTTGCATATGGGGTGTTGGTGCAGGGAGAGATGATCTGTGGTAACAGTTTATTTCTTGGATCTTGTAATGAGCCTGTTCTATTTTTCTACCTATGGGACACATTTTTATGATTAATTTAAAATACTTGTTATTTCATCGCCTTGGGGTTTATACCATAACCATAATGACTGACACAAGGTCTTAACCCTTTGGACCTGGAGAAGTCCTGTTCTTGTAGACTTAAGTCTATTTTCACATCGGACTTTGAATCTTAAATGTTAATAATTTTACACTATCCTTTCCAACTATTCAGGTTCATGGCTATTCTGTCTGTGTGCACAAGTGAAGCACCATGATTATTTGACAACTCTCTGCAAATTGGTATCAAGTACAGAAATGTCAAATATCAGGAGTGCAGTATTGAACCATGGTACAGGTTTTTCCTTTCACTTGTAGTACTGGCTGCTATAGTAATTTTTTAAGCATTTACCTACTGCTGTGTTGAAAGAAGGTGGTCTGGCCTTGCATAGTGTGTTGATCGCTTGAAGTAATAAGATGGATCTGTTTTGTGAACTAAAGGAATGATTTTCACTGTAACAATGTTGTGTAATTGTAACTGTAACTCTGATCTGTCACTGTAATGACCTTGATGTTGGTAACTGTTACACTGAGGTAAATTCAGTCCATGTTTTCTAAGACTTCTACACTCTTCAGAGGTGTTATAGCAAGCCCATGTTGGTTGATGTTACTTATTTGTTAGAAATAACTGTTTCCTTTAGGAGGTAAGTGGCTCTGTAGTCTCATTTAAAAAAAAAAAAAGCGTGAATGGGAAAATACTTTAGAGGTGAACTAGAGAAACTCTCAGACAAGCAAGATTTTGTGTCCAGAAGGAGTATCATAGGAAAACTTAGAACTTTGGGGGGAAAATCTGTAGCCTTCCACTTTCTTTTGGAGCTTACAGGCTGATAATGCTTGGCTGAAATAAAGGTCTCAACTGTGCAGTTTCTTCACATTTTCTGAACTAGATAAAAATGAGATTGAGTACTCTCTGATACTTCAAAATCACACAAGATTGTGCTGAGAGAGAATTAACAGTAGATTTTACTTTCAAATGTTTTAATGAAAGAAAAATTAAGAAATGTAAATACTCAGAACAAAGTATATACAATTTCAGTATAACTAGTATGGATCCTTTTAAGTAACTCGAGTGCATAAAGATTAATATGGTTGTTAAGGCATTTTCTAGCATATAAAATGACAGCTTTAGTGACATACAACTGAAGTTCCTAGTTTATCTAATTTTACAAATGCTCTTTTTCCCAACTATTTAGTGACATTATGGGAGCATTTTGTTATCTAACATTTTGTGTTCTTTACATAAGTGTTTAAAGAAAAAATAGAAACCAACCCACAGATTAGAGATTTTACTTGCATGCTTTGCTGCTTTTTTCCTCTTTTTTTTTTTTCCTCCTGAGGAGTGGAGAGCAGCTCATTAAAGGAATTTTATGAGCTTTGGGAACCTCATAAATAATGCAGAATTACATCCCAATAGGACATTCTTAACAAAAAAACAAAAAAAAAGCATATTTTCCTGGGAATCTTTCAGATTTGAAGCGATTTTCTAAATTAGGTACTTTACACATAATTGTAAACATATACAAATGTGTTAATATGAACTAGATGAGACCATGTTCAGAGTGTGGATACCCTTGTGCAGTGTTTCAGCATTTTTCAAAGCTTCAGCATTAACAAAGTGTAGCAAGAATCAATTCCTGAAATATTTGGCTATATGTAGCTTGTTTGGGCAGGATAATGTTGGTAAAGTTTCTCTCTTAAAGGTGGAGGAGCAATTAATTCTTCTGATAGCATGGACTTTACCTTGTTTTTGGCAAGCAAATAATTTGTTTTGATGATGGATTGGAAGTGAAAGCAGTTACGAGGGTTGTAGAATGGTCATGAGTTTGTCAAGGAAAGAATCAGTGTGTCTCAGTCAGCAGTGAGGAAGCATGAAATAAAGTTAAGTATTTAAAAAAAAAAGAACAAACTAGCTTTTCAGGAATTAGTGGAATTTTGTGCAGGGGGCTGTTGTAGATGTTCTTGGGTCAAAAAGTGTTTGTATGAGTTCATGGAAGAAAAGTCTCTGGGAGTGTCTAAATTCAAAGATACTACCTCTAGCTAGGGATACTTTTATTTACAAGTATTTGGAGACTTGGAATGTTTTCTGAGGTTTATTCTTCTGCTTTTGTGCTACTGCCGTAGAGCTGCCTGTTTGCCTGTGGTAAAGTGGAATACTGAGGCTGGTGGTCTGTTGGTCTGACCAGACATAGCCATTCTTGTACTCTCATGACCAATGAGGTAGCTTTGAAATGTTTTGGTTTGATTGTTTGAAAATACACTTAGTGCTGTTTTGATACTGTTTTGCTTAAATAGCAAACCCTGATGGATATTGGGGCATTAATTGTGATAGAACATGGAAAGGTTGCAGGCAAGGAAATGCAGATGCTGCAGTTGTGAGAAGTACAGTGTATTTTAACCACATGCATTCTTTATTGATTGCATTCTAGATAGTTGAAGTTGGAAAAAATATGCGTAATTGATAAACTGCAATTTCATTTGGTCTTACAGGTATCTCTCAGTATTTATTATGAAAGTAAGCTTAATTAACTACTAAAGCAGTCCTTAAAAAAACCTAAAAGGATACTTAACACTGACCAAAAATAAAATGAAGTAGGTTGCAAAAAGTTGACCAACATTCTTCTTTGTGATACATGTAAATGCCATGAGTTGTGTGGGTAATATATGCATCTGAAATGGCTAACTTCTGTTTGTGCAAGCTGTTAAGGTGCTTGCTGTAGCAGGGATGCAAAGTACGTCTTTGTACAAATAAGTAAAGTTTATTCACATAATGTATAGAAGTTAAAAACCAGAATCTTCTGTTTGTTATTCATTTGCTAAGCTAATAGTAAAAACAGCTACATATTTTGTAGAGTTAAGTCCCTCTTGCATTTTAAGGCACTGAATTGATAGTTCTGTCTGTTTGGGGTAGAGGGCAATTAGACATAATCAAGGGTTTCCCTACTGTGGCTTTCCATAAGCTGTTTAGTCAACTGTGTTAGAGACAGATAGCCTCTGGTAGAAGTTTAGGTGCCTCTTGTTTACTGAAGGTTGAAAGTCTGTTCTTCTGTGTGTATGTGGATGGGTAAATCCCATGTTCCTCGTAGGCTTTTTGGCAAGGCTTCCAAATTGAAAATGTGCAGAGCTGTTTCCTTTTTGTGGATGAATAACCTATACAGACAAGACCTGATTGTAAATTAAAAGGCGGCTGCTATATAGCAGAGCTTACCCTAAAAGATACGCACACAAATTAGGAGATTTCTTGACATATTTCAAGGTAAATGGGAGTAAGGAGATTTTCTCCTGCGAAAGGAAGGTAGGTACCTTGTTAATATTTCAGTTCTTTCACTATAAAATTGAGATACTATGTTTGGTTCTAAAGTATTAGAGCATTCATCACAAAAACAGTGTTTTCACCTTTCTGTTTATGCCTCATTGCTCCAATTCTATTTTTTAAACAGTTGATTTAAATCTTTTACTTTTATATTTAATTTTCTTGCAGTATTCACCTCAGAGGCAGATAAAAGAATGCAGGACATTGAGTTACTTAAAGATCCATGTAGAAATTGAACAGGAAGTACCTAGATAGCTATGAGGTTTATGTATGGGAAGATATTGATCAGTATTATAGTGTAATTTTTCTGGAATGTTGCTCCTAAATAACTCCCTTCTATCAACACTCGGGATAAAAGTGTTTTTACTGTGCAATAATTGTTCTTTCATAAATAATCATTTGCAATAAAGTCACTGTTACTTAGAAGCAATGCACAGAACTGTTATTTCATAATAGTTACTCTGGTGAGGTTTTCTTTTAGACACAGCCTAAAAGTATGTGGCAGATAAATTATATAACACTGGGCATGCATTTTATTTTTTAGTTTCATTGCCATCACACCTATGCATATTTAATGGCTCTTTGAGAAATTTCACTTTGGGGAGGTTTTGTTGGGTGGTCAAATATCTGGTGGTATAATGATTTATTTCATAGTGAAACTAGGTTTTTAAGACAGTGGTGGGTGTTCTTCATTTGTCATTTAAGAACCTGGGAGAAAGTGATGATGATTTCTCTTTCCTAATTAATGAAGAGAGTGGCTAGAGAAGTTGGATCTTCCACTGATTTATCAAATCTTCGAGACAAGTGTATTATCTGCCAGAGCTTTGTTTGCATCTCTGATTATTTTTTTGTCGCTCAGACTGTTCTTGAATTATCCTAAGCAATTGCTTGGCAGGATATTGAGTTTAACAATCTCTTCTTCTTTCTTCTGTGGAAGTCCAACAGGTACTAAGAGCTAATTATGAAGTTGGCTGTTCTTCAGGGCCAGTCCTGAACCTACAGTGTGAATTCAAGCAGTCTGTAGTTTTTGCTGCCACTTGAGGATTTTTATTAAAGAGGCTGATTAGAAGTAATGTACTGCTAAGCAATTAAGAGTAAAAATACATTTTTATGGGTTCAGGATAAATTTCCATTTAATGTTACTGCATTCTTAGCCTTTTTAGAAGGTATTATGCATGTTTGTGTTGAAAAATCCTGCATATGTTGGCTGTAACAGTCTGAAAAACTGTGCTTCTCTTAACGCTGATCCTGAAATAGGGAATGAACTTAAGAAATGCCAGATGCCTTAAGTTCTGATTCTGTTTCCTTTTTTTTTTTTTTTAATGGATCACTTGCTATAAAATTTCTTCCATTTGCTCACCTTAATTTCTCTTAACCCAAAATATGATCACTCCTTAGCTGCTACCAAATTTGAGGTTGATGATCCTATAATAATCCTTCTAGAAGAAAAAGCAAAACAAACAAACCAAAACCAAACCTCTTGGCTTCATACCAGTGACCACTGTAAGAAGCTGGAGAGTGCTTGATTGTAGTATTTAACTCAAAACTGTGGTTTGTTTCTATGTGAAATAATTTTAATCTCAAAATACAGTTTTCCAGGTGAATACTATGATCTTTTGCTTGATGCTCAGTTTAGCGGCAGACAGCTTCTGTACATTTGCTTTTATTTCAAATATCACAGTATATTAAAGTAGATAAGAAGTGGTAACAAGCCAGATGAGTTCAACCCTTTAAAACATTTTGCAATTCAAGAGCTGTGAAACTAAAATGGTTTGCTTTCTTTGAGCATAAGGTGCTTTAACTCCCGGACCCCAGGGTGCAGGAACGGATTCCTGTGATACACCTTGAGGCCCTGGGAAAGGAAGAAGATCCTGCTTGCACAAACAGAACTCTCAGTATTCAAGGAGAACATATAAACATGTTTACAAATTTTAGAAGACCTATTCTCTATCATAGCTTTAGCAAGATTCGTATAGTTGACTTGGTAGAAGGCGGGACTACTGGCTGTATTAACTCTCTGACGTGGTGTAAATCAGAGAACGCTGGCACTATTCTGTGCCAGGAGGCTGGATTAACATTTAGGAGGTGCAAAATACCCATTCCTCATCAACTTTCTGTGATGCCTCCCTTAAAATGCTTTACATTGTACACTTGCATCTTAACTGTCTTACTCTTTCGTTTTTCATAACTTCTATTTCTATGAACTTGATTGTATTTGATCTTGTTATTGTCAACGTTGCCTTAATGATGCAGAGCTCTTCAAGCTCTGTAATACTGTATTCTTTTATGTGTATCTAGATGGCTTCTTGTATTCTAGTTCTAACACTTCAATAGTTTTTGCTCTCTTCTGTCTGTTGCTTGTGAATGTGTGTTACTGACCTGCAGCTGATGAACGCTGACATGAGTGTTCATCACTGGAACAGTGTAGGTCAGTTCAGGTCACTGTGTTCACAGTCTGCTGCAGGTTATACTTCCGCCTTCTGTATTCCTAAATAATAAATAGATGTTCCTAGTTTTGGAAAGGAAGTGTACGTTCTTGAGGATGTTTGCCATCCTGCAATTTTTCCTTCCCTTTCCACTCTATAGTGATTGTAAGGAGCTGCCACACTACAAAGTGTACAACTTCACTCTGATTTCTGTGGTCTTGTACTACAGCTGCTAATAATAAAGAGAATGAGCTTAATATTCTTAGTTCTGTTTAGTATTAAGTGTCTAATGAAGCTTTAGCTGTGACACCTCATATTAGCTGTATAACTTAACAGTGTAACTTTATCTTAATGGAATGATGCGCCGGTATTGTGATGCTGGCAGTAAAGATATTTTCAATCTTATCAAATCGAAATACTATGTTTTGGTGCTACTGTCAGTGTATAATTAGTCTTACGGGCTGTAGTGGTGACTTTCTTGCAAAGAAAACATTTTTCACTAGCTTAGATGAGTTCCAAAAAATGCCCACCAGTTCTAAAGACTGTACATGAATCTTTTTAGATAGAAATGGGCTGACGTGGGTAACTATTTTCTGATTTTTAAAAGATGTTATTTGCAAGGTTCATGCATTTAGGAGAAATGTAGAAAATATAAATGATAGTGACAAAATGAGAAACTGCATCTGAGGATGATCTTGTGCTGAAACAAATGTGCTGAGTTGCTTTCCTCCAGGACTACTGTGAGTTTCCCGCTAAAATAAAATCATAAAACCCTTAAATGGTCTGTAGCCTTATAAGTGGGAGCTATAAATATAGAAATTGGGAAGCGATTTCTGTCTTGTGATCTGTGCAGAACTGGCAAGGTCAACATTGCAATATAATGTCCCATTCTTTAGCGGTAATTTTGAAAACAATGCTGAAAATTTGAAATAAGAACAATTTGAGGGGAAGAGTGATCCATTTATAATTCAGTTTAATCAAAAAGTAGTCTGAGAGAGCCTTATTAGGTGCCTCTATGGGTTTTATATGTATTCAGATGCTTTCTAATTTAAAGTAGAAAACTATTTAGTTTAAGGATTATGACACAGCAGACTGGAATTTCACCTTAAAGAAAAAAATTATCCCAATGAGGGGGCTGTATGTAGTGTGACAGAGATATGTGTGAAGTTGGGTAACTGCTTTTTGTGTATGTGTGTACAACAGCCAAAGAAATAATCAGGCAACAAGTGTAAAACATACTGAAATAATTTTTGTACAATGAAAAATTATGAAGCCTTTCTACATGAAGACACAGAATATAAATGGATTCAAAATAAACCATCTATTACTCTGTAGTCTAATCTACTGCTATTGAGTTTACCTGTTTGTTGGGGTTTTTTTTCCATGCTTTTTCCTAAGGCATCATGCTTAAGTGAAGAATTGGACCCTTGGAATAAGCTGCTTAGGGAGCTAGGTGATTTCTTTCTTTCTGCTTTGTTGTGTGAGGTGTTTTGTGGTGTGGGGTTTTTTGTTTGTCTTTTAAATCTCAAGTCAAATATTTGATTCAATATGAAGGTAACGGATTGAAATATGGCCTTTCTAAATGTCAGACTGCTTTAATTCATCTTATTGTCTTTTAAATAATTTTAGTTTGCATCATTGTTAGTTCGAAAACATGCTTTCTAAGATTCCTCCACTCCAGTTATCCTGTTAGAGAAACCAGAGGACTATTGTTTTCCTGTTGGAAGACAGAGATTTTATAGGTGTATTACTAGTTAACTGCACTACTCTTCTGTTAAACTAGGTCTTCAGCACCTTGACTTAAAGTCACACGTATCTCTTAATTTTATGAATTCGAATAAAAAGTGGTGTGTATTGTCTACTTTGGATAGAAAAAGCATATTCTCCAAATTAAATTCCTGTAAAATATGTGTGAGTATATAAGTGCATACAGCCACACGAATGCATAGTTTGCTTATTTTCAGTATCACTCTTTTGGCTTTGTGTTTTCCAATCCAATTACAGAGAAAACTGCAGTAGTAAGCAGGAATTTGATCATGAGAGTACTGTAGATTAATCTAGTGTATTCACAGTATTGAATGGCTGTCTTAAATGAAAAGGAAGCCAGGGCTATCTGTACTGTAATAGGTGAAGTGTGCTCAATGTAGCTAGTTTCTGCTAAGAAAGACAATGACCTTTTCATCTATTAACTAAAGTAGAGACCTAATTAGATTACTGATAGCCAGTATCAAAGTACAGTAGCTTAGCAGCTTGTTGGTGGTTTGTTGCATATGCCTCTCCAGGGCTAGAAGCTGTTGTTGAAAAATTAAAATCAGAAGAAAATGTTCAAGAACCCTGTAGTGTAAATTCTAAGACTCCCAATTGCAAAATAATCCTGACCTTTCTTTAAGAAGTTCTCTTAAAATTGTTCTGGTTGCACTGCACTTTAGTCTGCATTTTGCAATCAGTTTGTGCTGTAAGCTGGTACCATTACATAGCACCACGTGTAAATTGCAGACCTGTCTATAGCACTGTTATGTCTGTATTTCAGTAATATATAGAGAAGACACAAGCATGTTCAAGAGTTTATTTTGAATCTCAGATTATTGTGGTTTGGGTAAATATATATGAGATCTTGGGTCTGGGCAGAGAAGTACTTTAGAGGCTAAATGTCTTCAGAACACTTGCGTTACTGTGGTGTCATACCTGTGATGATCAAGAATGTTTCTCAAGTGGTTAAAACAGAATCTAATATGTGGTTGCGGTGTATTTCGCTGTTGCTTATCAAACCTGGTGATGGGACTCCAGCTTATCCGCAAGTTGTCTGTGTCTGTTTTCATTAGTTTGTCCAAAGAGAAGATACTGCTCACAAGCCTTGCTTCCCTTAAGCATTTCATGCCAGAATAATGTACAAAATGTTCCAAAATAGAAAGTTCACATAGGAAATTCTGTATACAGTCTTGTTAATTGGGGGAGGGAGCACTTAACAGTTGATAGCTGGTATTTTTGGCAAGAGTTCAGCTTTTGACAATGGTGTTGCAATTGTGTTGTGGCTTTTTTCAGCACAGACATTTGGAAAGTGCCATGACTTAATTGATTTAAAAATGCAAAACTTCAATAATTTCTTGCCAAACTGTAGTCTAATAAGAATTTCTTTTCATCTGTGAAAAAAATATTAATTTTTGGCTGTTGTATGTGGCAAAGGAAGAATGTAACATTGAGTCTGCAAAAACACAGGATGTTTATTATGTCCTCTATTTATTCCCAATATTTTATGAAAGAGTGTGTGACTTTATAAAACCTATTGAGACAGCAAATGTATGAGGCCTGTGGAAGACATGTTAAGGAAACTGAATTGTTTAGGTAGATGCTCTCAAGCTCTGCTGTGTTGAATGATAAAGAAATTTGGGAGCTTTGTGGCGGTGGTGTTTGTTTGTGGTGTGGGGTTGTTTTTGTTTGTTTATTTGGCTGGGGTTTTTTTTGGTGTTTTTTGTTTTTTGGTATACTCCTCGTGCTTCATTTGTTAATGTACGTGAGAGGCTTTCAGCAGCAATCCATTTTGGACATGAACAGAAGCTAACTTTGTTCGTACAGTTGTGAATATTGTGGCAGAGACCTGCTAGGTGGTTCAATAAAGAAACACTGACTGGAGATGAATGTAGGATAAATTTTGTTGAATTTTGGCATTGACCAAACTATGTATCGGCAGATTAAACTGCATAACTCGGGTTCTTGCAGTTTTCTGTAGTCCCATTGAAGGTGGCCATATGTTGATATGTAAAACTATTTAACATCTTGTATTAACTTTTTTCTGTAAAAGACACAGAACAGTAATGCTCTTATTTTATATAGGAAAATCTGATGTGAAACTAATTAAAGTCCCATAGCAAGTCAGTTAAGAAAATAGATGTGGGATTCTTTGTTTTATTTTACATGACTTGATCTTTAGGAAGTACATACTTTCTTGAGGATGGATACTTATGTTTTCAAACAATCCTAATTGTAAAGAGAACTTAGTTTAATTTACTTTTGTTTGGAGAGCTTTCTTAAATTATTGTTAAAAACATGACTGTCTCAGAGTTTTGGGAGCTTGTATTCAAACATGTTTCATAGATCATTCAACCTGCTAAAGGAATGCAGTTCAAATTATGCTATCCAGACTCTTCAGAGAGTAGTAAGTGTTTTAAAGTAGTAAGAAATTGCCGCTTATGTTTTACTTGGCTATTTAATTGTCTTGAGTGATGACATTCAATTTGATGTTTGAATGGAAAGAGTATGATTTTTCAGTAGAATTTTATTGATGTTGGTGAAGGTAAAATAACTTGGAGGTAGAAACGAGTGAGCGTTTGAGGCCAAAATGAGCATTTGTGTCTGGTTAGGTGATCTAGTACCTCCAAGCATTCCTGTTAACTGTCAGTCGATTAAACATAATTATCAATTATTATATAATAAATTTATATATAATGAATTTAAATATAAATAAATTTATATTAATTTATATAATTGTTATTAAACATGGCTGTTTAATTTTCTGGATCTTGGATCTGCTTAGATTGCTCATGTTCTTGATAATTTGCATGTGGGGTGCATAGGAAAATGCACAATTCCTAATGGAGGAGTCTTTATGATGCTAAAATAAAATGCTTGCAGAAATTATCAGGTGTATGGGAAGAAGACCTGGCATGTAGCGACAGTGGCTGATATTCTGACACTGTGTCGTAGAGCATTTTAGTAGTTCTCTTACAGTATGTTGATGATAATGACCAGCTCAGCTTCACTCTTCCTGAAGTTAATGTAATAATTCAGTCTTACAGAATAGAATCTTCTTCCAGAAAGATGACCGTTCCTTTAAAAATTCGTAGGCAGGAACTTACTTTTCTGAAGCATTGCCTCTGGGACTGAGATTGAGAAGAAAAACTTTTTTATAAATTGAACTGTGCTCAGTATTTTTAAGTTTTTAACTGCAACAAAATTTAAGAAGCCTGTTGTTGCATAAGGAGCACTCAAGTACAGGAATGGTCAATGAATTATAAACGTCTAAGAGACTTATATCTGTAATTCCAAAAAAATTGTTTTATTTAATTTCCAATTCTTAGATGTGTGTCTTAGTCTTTGAGGAGAGTGCTCTTCATAACAGAGGTTGAATCTTTCATTTTTAGTGGCTTCTAACTTTTTGGGGACTTGTAGTCTCAATTGACTTTTTTTTTTCTGCTGCTGACTTCTGTGTACTGGATAGAAGTCTATGGGCAACTGGTTTACTTAGTTTCCAGATTATGAAATTTAGAGGGTGTTAGTCTTTAAAAACACATCCACGAGTTGTATGAGTTTTGCTGATCTAGTATTCCTAAATACTGTGTTGGTTAGGACAGTGGCTATAAAAATCCTAGCACAAGAAAAAAATGATTCTATTAAAAAAATCTAGTAAGGAATAGTGACAGAATGAAGGTAATCTTATACTGAGTTTAAGTTGTGGCTTAGAAGTTTGACCCTAGTGTAGGAGATGAGGAAATTTAAGGCTGGATTTTTTGTAACTGATGAAACTCGACAGTACTTGGCCCTGGAGTGAAAAGAAGCAAACTTTTGAATTTGAATGGCTGGGAGTGATATGGTGGTAGTGAAAAAGAGGAAGGACAGATTCAGGGAAGGAGAGAGTTTTGCAAACCTGGTCTTTGCCATACCCATTGCAGGGCTGAAGGTGACTTATGAATGAGTAAATTCTCTTGGATCTGTCAGTTGTGTCATTAATCTGCCAGGTTCCTCCTTAGAGCCAGCTGGGTTTCTTGTGTCTACCACTTTTGTGGGACAGTTGCTCAAGGATGTCACTTTTTTAATGGTTGGGAATTGCTTTTGAAAAGTGGTCAGAAAGTTACCAGATGAGTCTTTGGAAAAGTATCAGTTGAGCAAGATGTGATCACCAGCTCAAATGGGTAAGACCTATAAAAAGAGAACTTTCAGGAGACATCTTAATACCATTGCTCCTTTAAGTGCAGTAGTTACTGACCTGATATTTAACTGACTATTCATAAGATTGTGCAGGAAATTATCTTCCTTATTTGCAAACGTTTTTCAAATGTTCACTAGTCTTAACTAGTTATCAATTTTTTTCCCACTTTTTATGAAGTAAAGGCTAACATACAAGAGTTGGTGTTTCGAATTTAAGTCTTCTGATTTTTATTTTTATTTTTTAATTATACAGGAGCTTTAGAAGTGGTGTATCTTTGAAACGTGTATGATCCTGGTATGACCAGTGACACCTGTCTCACTGCACAGCATACTAGAGGGAGAATCTTGCCTGAGACATTAATTGGCAAAACGAAGATTGATATTTATTTTTATTTTATAAATATTGTATATAAAGCAGTCAAGATATCTTCGGTCCTGAGCTGACAGTTTAAGGATTAATTGTAATAAATGTATAGATCTAATCAGGTCTATAAGATTACAGAAAACTCTTCTAAATGCTTAATACTTTTACATGTATGATGGTTTAGATGTCCTCAATGAGATGAAGTTTCAGACTGTGTGTTGAAAACTGAAGGCTTCTCCTCTTATGTTCAGTTTCCCTTCTATGAACAGGAACTAGAACATTAGTGGCTATACAGGTGTGTCCACTCTTAAATTCCTGTTATGAGTCAAATCTTCCACCTCCCCAGTATTTTTTAGTTTACAAAAACAGTGTTCTGCTTCATCTTTGCCATAATAAGCATCTAAAAATGAAGATTAGGTTAGTCTTTGTGTGTGACAGTAATCTTGTGATTAAAACAAAATGTTTAAAAAATACATGATCTTACTATTGGTTTGAGTTTTGTGACATGCCCTGGTAGGATAAACAAACACTTATGTGTGCACTGGGTATGTATATTCAAGCTGCTTCAGTGTGTTCCATTTCTTTCAAAAATACTGCAGCCTTTCCTTCCTTCCTTCTAGAAGTCTGAATGGACTTTAGAAAAACAAAACACAAGCGTTGCATTGCAGCTAGCATTGCTTTACATGGAGTTGAATAGTTTCGAAATACACTTCTAGAATCTGAGAGTTAACAGTATTTGCAACCGAAATGGAAAGAAAGTATACTCACAGAGTGTGTTCCTGTATTGCTAAATCCATTAGAATTTGATAGTTTGATTGTATTGGAAAGTGTTGGTGTTTCAACAGCCTAAGATAAGTCCTTTAATCAGTCTTACCTGCTTTACCATTCAGGTTTCATGCCTCTTTTCCCCTTTGATATGTTTGAGAAGTTGGACGAATATTTCAAATACTACATATCAGGATTTATTAATAAAATAAGACCATAAAATCCTATGTGTAGTTATTGTATAGCCTTTAGGTTGCATATTCAATTTTACCTGCCCCAAATGCTGTAATAACTTCCCTCCTTTGTCCTCAATGGCTAAGAGAAATATGTTTGCTCAATGTAAAGGTTGTCTTTTCTGTGTAGTTCAAGCAATAAAATGCGGTTTTAATATGAATGCTGCTATAATGGGTAGTGCTGTATGAAATGCAGAGCAATAATTCTTAAGTTTTAGGACCTTTCTTTCAAGGTTTTTTTTTTTAAAGGACCAAAAAATCCTTATTTTCTTCTCAGAAGACATTTTTTCTTTTTAATTTTGATTTATCAACGTCTATGTGAAATGCAGTATTTTTAATAATTTAAAGTTCTGTTGAAGTTCTCTAGTCAACTACTTTTTAAATCTGTTATGCTTTGATTAAGCAGTGTAATTGCACTCTAGGGATGTGGAGTATCAGTGTAATCAGAGATTTACTAATTCTTACCATTCAAGTAAAACTTCAGTTTCTTATTTGAGATCTTGGAGTTTGGGTGAAAGACTATTGCCTGGATTGCACATGGTCAGACTTCCTATTTAAAAGATAAAAACCCTTCCAACTACAAATGTAGTGCATGTATATCTGAAATGCAGCACGCCATTAAAACAATATTAAGTTTACAAAGTCTGTAATATTAGATGTTGGAATTCTTTATTCATCCCCTTTTATATGTGCATTCAGTAGTTTTTTAACCTCAGACAATTCTTTTACTTGGAATCCATGCTATTCAAGTAGCTGTTCAGTAATTCTTTTTATCCTTGTTTTCTATCTTGCCTAGTTTCAGGCCTTATTTCATGCATCCTTGCACAAATACAAAGTATCTGTCACTCTAACTGCTTCTCAGAGCTCCCTGAATTCACTTTCATAATAAAACTGGGCAAGTTCATGTGGTGGTACTCTTACAGCTGAGGGCCAAGGTGTAGAGCGAGCTCAGAGTTATCAAATGTCACTGAATTTTGTAGAAAGGAAGGTAGTGGATCTCAGAGATCTATGAAAATACCGTAAATATGAAAATGCACAGACCAGTAGAAGCTTCTCATTGAGCTCGTTTGAAGAATCTGAAGCCTAACCATATCTGTGGGGAAAAAAAATATTCTAACAGAATCTGTACGCAATTCAAGGGGATTTTTTTTAAAGCAATGGGAGGCCATATTTTTGTTTACAGAACTAGTGTTTTATACGTGTTCTGTAAAAGAACATGCTTTCTCCCCCTTAAGTGGCTGATGCACTTCTAAAAATACACTTTGATTGAATTTATAATTCAAAAGAGTTAAGACTTGTCTTGTATTTGACTTTCTTAGTCTCTCTACTCTTGTTTTTGCAACTCTTGTGTTCTGGGCATGCAGATTGTGATATCATGGTCAGTTTAGGCTGATCTAAGACCATGTTGTCACTGAAGGGAGCTGGTACTTCAGTATCCTGTTTGCATCCCTTGTGCCAAAGTACTCCCATGACTATACAGAGTAGGATCAGGAAACTGATGTAATTCAGAGCTGAGAAAAAAAATAAATATAATTATTTCCTCAGTAGTTTTAATGTGTGGCAGCAAAGCAGCTAAGTCAGCATAGTAGAGGGAACAGAACTAGGAGGAGGATTGCTCCTCTTAGTATCAGCCTGGGGGCTTACAAATTGGTTTAAGACAATGGAAAGAACTCTGTTGTAACTGAGAGGGGAGGGAAGGTTGTTCTGTGCCGTTTTGTTTCCCAATTTTAGTGCCAGTAAGTCTTTAATCATCAATTTAGTTGTAAATCATATCAAATCTAGCTATCCCAAGAATTGTTTCAAAGGTAGGGAGTATCTAAAGATTGAGGAAGTTGTATTATGTAGAGAGCATTTCTTAAGTGTTTGTATACAGAACCTAAGTTAGTACAACAGCCCTGAGGGAGGCTGATCTGTTTACTTTATCTGTTTTTATTGAACTTGAGATTTACTACTTTTCAAAAAAGTTGGTGTGGGAAATTGTGTGTTAATTTTTAGGGCTCATAGTCATGAAATAAGTCGTGATAGTTTTGACACACCTCATTTCTCAGTTCAAAATGTGAGAAAGCAAGTCAGTTAATGTAATTTATTCAGCAAATCTGCAGTGATCTTGTTCTTGATTTTGTATTGAGGGTCTTGATGACTAAGTGTTCCCAAAGTCTAAATTGATTTTCTGTGTTTCTAAACATTAAGCTCTTAACATTTGCATAGATAACTTCTGTTACATTTTAGCCATGTGACTGTTACAATGGAGGAAAAAAAGAAAAAAAAAATGCCTAAAATCAGTCAAATATGTATAGAAGCAATTACAGAAAGTGATGCTAAAAAGTCTGCTAGTATTGACAAAAATGTCAAAAACCCAACTACAAAGTGTGTGTGTGGCAACCTTTCAGTTCAACCTTTTGAACCTTGTGAAGATTGTGTATAAATACTGTTGTATGTAAAGATTTTTGAGGGCTTTTTTGTACTGTGGATTTTTGGGTTTTCTTTGGTTTTAATTTTATAACATTATTACTGTATTATATTAATTCTCGAGATCACTTAGCTCATTAATCTCTCTGGTTGAAACGTATGAGATCTAGGGAATACCTAGTAAATATGGAGGTTTGATTCTGCTTGGCCAAGGACTTCAGAAGTATTTCCATAAGGGGGATGTAGTTCAGCTGTGAGCATGTAGGAGGCAGATGCCTCCCTCTGTGTATGATTGCAGCTGTATTATTTTTCTCTTCATTATTAGCAAACTGAGAATGAAATAAGGCCAAACAGTTGTATCTGGCAACTAGGATTTCTCAAACAGTTGTAAAACGGTGCAGGCCAAAGAAACAAGACTAATAGAAGGAGTGAAGACTATCACTTACAGAAGACCTGAGTTTTGGAAAGAGTTGAGAACTGCATTCCAGTCAAAGAGCATAAGAGATTTGATAACCTTACTTAACAAAAAACCAACCAAACAAAAAAATCCAAAACCAACCAAACAAAAAATGACACCACCAAACCACTACTTTTGTAACTATTTTGTGTGTAATTTTTTTATTTGTGTAAGGACACTGTTTACTTTTTGTTGTCTTATCCTTGACTAGTGAAAACTGGGATAACAAGTTGGGCTTTTGAAATTGTCTGGGAATTTGCTGCCTTAGATACTGGAACAGTGCAAATTATGTATAATTGTAGTTTTCTTCAGAAGGCTGCTAAACTTCTGTTGGATTAGAGTCAGTTTGATAGTATTTTTTAGAATCTTAAGTGGCGCAGTTGAGTATAGTTGTTGAGTTGCTCAGCTGCCTCCATCTCCTTCCATTGGGAGCCCACTGTTTAAAACAGCTGATTCTGGATCTTGGTCTCTACCTTTTATCTTGAAATAGCTGTGCAATGTTTACAAAGGTTGTATTTTTTTTCCTTGTCTATTACCTTGCACTGTTTGGTACATTACTTTTTCTCACCAAGTGGCAGTGTTTAGTTGAGAGTGCTTTCATGACAGACTTTAGACTGAAATACTCATAACTGCCTTGTTCTCACTAGGATTTTAAATTTTAATGGATTAAATCATTAGCTAATGCAAGGTGAAAAGGACATGTTTTAATTTGGTTTACCATTGAGCAGAAGGCCAGAGGGAGTAAAATCAGGGCTGATGTGTGTAGTTTTATATGGTGATATCACTTAGTCTTGAGACGGGAGCAAAGCAAGTATGTTGTCCTCCTGGTTAGACAGTTTCTGGCTCTTACCACTGAGAATGATGAAAATGTACAACCACTCACTTCAAAAAATCTCCAAGGATAAGTTAGGTGCCAATTACAGCTCTGACTCCCCCCCTGCCTTTTTTTTTTTTTTTAAATTGTGCCTCCTTTAATAATGAAATTGTGGTGTTGATCCTAACCTCTGTAGAGCTATGTGGTCTCTACTGTCCTTGTTCTGTTTTTGTAGATCTCTCTTCCAAGAAAATTTTATATTGACTGTCTTGAGTAAGCTACCCTATGACTTCAGTCAGTTTGAAGTCATAATCATGACAAAAGAGTTTGTGGTTTCCTGTAATGATGACCAATCCAGTAATATCATTAACTGTTTAAATTTTATATTCACATCTGAAAATTCCTTTGTCTTCCCTAGGATTTTGGCTTGCAAAAGGCAAAATATGAGCCCTTTCACTTTGTAGTGAAGAAACTACTTTTTTTCTCAAACTTACTACCTTTATTTTTCAACTACTTTGAAGTTTTCCATAAGACCTTTTGCGCTAGTTGTGATAGCTTATATGTTCTACTGAATTTATTGTTATCTACTAGGTTAACAGGTGAGTAGGAAGCTTCATTGCTTCTTTGTAAGTTAGGTGGGTAATATGATGCTTAAAAAACCCCCCAAAAAAACAACAACAACAAAAAAAGCCCACACCAATATTTTTCTCCATATAGAACAGCACACTATAACCAGTTCTCCTGTGGTATTCTAACCTTCAGATGTTTTCAGTAGTAAGTAAAATGTGAATCTGTAAAATGTAGTTGTTTCCTGTATAATGGAATTGTAAATTCTGGGTTTGGAGTCATGTAACCATTTCTTAATCTGTTCAATATACTGACATTAAAAGCTAAATTGCTTAAAAGTATGCCGTGTGCCTGTTTTAATATAGCTTTGGGTTTGGAAGACAATGTATAAGAGAATTTATGCTAACAATGCCACATGAACAAATGTTTGCATGTGTTAAAATGTTTAATATGATTGTTGTTTGTGCCTTCTTTTAGAGTTACTACACTAACTTCAATACCTTTATTTCAAGGCAAAAACCCCAACGTTTATGAACAGAAAAGAATACTTGGTCTCTAGGGCAGAAGTGATTAATGCAAAACAGTTTTGCAGTTTTGTGTACTTTTTTTTTTAGGCAGACTTTATTGCTTTGTTTTGGGAACAGAATGGAATAAAATCTCATCTCTTTTTTGTGTGTGTGTGTATTTTCAGGCTCGGATAGCGTTTTTACAAGGGGAAAGAAAGGGTCAAGAAAATTTGAAGAAAGATTTAGTGAGAAGAATAAAAATGTTAGAATATGCATTAAAACAAGAAAGGTAGGTATACAGACTGTTCAGCTGTTATCTGACCTGGAAGACTTTATAGAGTAACAGCAATTCCATCACATTATGTGAACTATCTTTACTAGATGATTCTATGCCACTTTATGTAAACTGTCTTTATGGTTTGTCATCTTTGCACTATGTTTTCTGATAAATCAAAGTGTAAACATCTTGAGGATCAGGCAACAAAATAGGTAGCCTTTATTCGTTTATTTTGATTTGAGGAGAACATTCCTGCCAGAGTAAACTTGTAGTTTTGTAGCAAAATGTAGTGACATGTAGGGACATTTTTAAGTTAGTTGTCCTAGAGTAAATACGTTTTGCATTATGAATTAGTACTATGAGTAAGTGACTAGTACAGAAGTAACTTTGATTAGTTAGTTTCATAATAAAAGCAGATGTTTTGGTGAGGATGGCTGCTTACCTCTGTGTGAAGTGTCCAGTATAAAGGTGCTCGAGAAAAAAGCATATGTTCATACAGAAAGCCATATCGGCACATTGTGTGTCTTTTGGTGAAGTCACGGCAGAAAGGATCTATTTCTTCATTCAGCCCTGTCCTTGAAGTGGAAAGTAACTCATGGTTTCCAACCAGAGTAAGACTAAAAGTTATATTGTTATATCAAACAGGTAATGTGCAAGTCACTCTGGATTCAAGGCAGATGAAAAGTATGCAAAGCGTCGGCGTGTATATACTTTTCCTTAAAAGAACATTGAACATATCAAAGGAATAATGTGCTGTTATGGCAGACCTAAGTGTCTGGGGTAGAAAGAACTTCCTGAAGTTGAAGGAAAACATTTTGGTTATTTTGGCAATAATAAACTCTTTGCGTGCTGCACAGAGAGACTTGCTGCAAATGCACACCATGAGGCTGTGACGATTGCCTGCTTATTGAGATAAATCAGAGGCAGTTAATTACAGCTGGAGTATGAAGACATCGTGTAACAGAATGCAGAATTTGAAGATGAATGGCATCGATGAAACCTCAGTCTTGCTTTCTCCTGAAAGGCAGCTGCCTTTATAATTTGACTTACCATGACATTCCAAAAGTCATCTGATGGGCAAGAAACTTGTAAACATACATACAACAGGAGCAGAACAGCACAAACATACAGTTTGCTTTAGTTCTTGCGGCTAGTGGGTACAAGCCAACAGTGCATACTTTTCAAGAGGAAAATCCTTGCTCAAGTCCCAGCCAGAATACTCATGAAGATTGCTAAAAGCAGGAACTGAAACTCTAGGGCTGATTGGTGAATGTGTGGGAGGCAATGAGGAAGCTTTCTGTTATTTTTTGCTACAAATGCCCCCTAGTTTGAGGGGATCTAATTGCGAAAGTACGATGGATTGAGTAAGGAAAGCAAACAGGTACTGACTTGTCAGTAAATCATCCAAGAATGATAGTATGTTAGTTTCTTGGTTGTTGCACTGAAGGAAGAGTTCATGATAAGAGATGTTATTTCTTTGCCATTGTTCCTCTGAGTGAAGAATCACAACTAATGAAAAGAAACCAGCCCCAAAGCAAGATAAATTCTGAGAATTTCAGATCTGAAAATTGTTGACAGCAATTTTCAGTGTTGAGCCTGATTCCCCTCACCCCCTTTCACCTCCTCTTGTTGCTAAATCCCTGATGCTGTCAAAAAGTTTCATGCAGTGAAATATCAGATTATAGGGAGTCAGAAACAAACTAATTCAGACAATGATGACAGTCATGTTTTCTCAGGAAGAGGGTATGAAACAGGACATCAGTGTGTAAAATTAAATAAAGCACAGTAGTAGTTACAACATAGCTTGATATTTCTAGTATTTATGTCTAAGCGTATGCAACACACTTAGTAAAATGTTGTTTATTATTTTAATGTCCTTGAATATTTTGCTAGTTCTGTATAATTTTTTTTGTAATAAAATTTGGCCTTAAGTAGTTATATATTTGGCATTTTTTGTTTGTAGCTAGTATATATGCCTTTATGGTCCTTTGCAGACCCAGTCAGATTTCTTCTGTTGTGTACACTGAGCCACTCTACTCCAAGCTTCATCAGCGTAGTGCTGTGCTTAAATTAATAAGACTTGCTGAGGTGGTAAAACTGTGGCTGTGTTTTGACTTCATGGGGTTTATACCCTTGCTGGTTTATACCCTTGCAGCTGAGTGGTAGGATTCAACAGTTATATAGCAGCAAGCAGTTAAATCAACTTAAGGCATTGTTTTTCTTCCTCTTAATTTTTCACTCAGGGAAAACTAGCCTTAGAAGAATAGCAAGTCAATACTCAGAGGATTCAAAAGATGCCTCTTTTAGAATTCAGCTCCTGTGTGGTATGGGGGAGTAACACTGCTGACTTGGTCACCAACACTGTAGCTTGTTAGCGATTTTTAAGATATGTAATAATGTCCCTTGTTTGTTTTCCAACACAGAGAGGAATATGTGTGCAAATATATAGTTTATTAGAATTTAATAAGATCAATTTCTTACCGTAAAATTGAATTTGAGCATCAGATGTAAAAGACACAACTGATCTCATTACACACAGCAATATTTTGGCTTATTTGTAGTGGCTAGTCATTGGTATAATTTTAGATTGGATACATCATCTTCTCTAATGAACAATTAAAGCAGAATTTTAATTAATATTTTGAAATTGTAGCTCCAAAATGGAACCAACTGCTCCTAAATAGTATTTGCCACAGCTCTAAATGGTACAAATTTAGGCTGGCCTTTCAATTACAGTGGTTTATTGGCATCACTTATGAACTGAGCAAAACCAAAAAAGCTTAGTGGAACACTGCCCTGTTACAATGTGGAACAAAGCTTTGTATCTCAGTTTAAAGACAGCACCTAGGGTAGGCAGTCTTATAGTGCACGGATGAAACACGAACACATTCACAAATAATTTTCAAAAATATGATTTTATTTTATTGGCAGTCAGTCAGATTCAGGTCATGCAAATATTTAGTCTTCAAGAGCCTTGCAGTTTTTCAATTACAATGTAATTGGTATGAAATGCAGCATTTCGTCTTACTATAAAGGGTCAATAGTGCCATCTACTGACCATTTGTTAATGAGACTGTTCCTAATTGCAATTTTAGCAGAAACTTCTATAATTTAGAAGGCAAACTTCTATACCATCCAATATATCAGGCAGCATTTGAGATGAACTTTTACCTTCAGTTTGGAAAAACATGCAGCAGCAGCTCGCACATTTGTGGTTTGTTGGAAAGTCGTTATTTTTGTCCAGCGTATGTTCCATTATGTATCTTTTCTCAAGAAGTTGCATGTTTGACGGTAGTCTTTAAAATTGGTGGGAGCTAGATACAGTTCAGTTATTCTTAAAACTTTGGTCAAATGTTTAATTTAGAATTATAAAGACAGCTGTATTTTGTAGAGCCTTTTAAAAATGTGACTGCTAACATTTTTACAGAGATCTTTCACCTTGACTCTGCTGCAGAACATTTAGAGTTCTTGTCTGTGAGATTTTGAGTATTTTTTGCAAAGGATCTATGAAGCAAAAGTCAAATTGTGAAAGTTCTAGCTAGGATAAAGGTAGAGAATTCCAGGATACAGGTAAGGGTAGTTCATGTGATATTCCTGGAGGTAAAGGGAGCTGAGACCTTTTGATAGGTAACTTGGGTAGAAATTAAGATTTGGAAGGCTCATGCATGCCGGCATGGAAATGGTGTCACCAAGACTGATTTTTTAAAAAGTGATGGAGAAGAGAGGTTGAGGGATCAGAGATCAGGAGGCGAGAAGGAACGAGTCATGTTTGCATAGGGGCACTGAGCAGGAACTGGGAGCAAAGCCTCTGGTCAATGAGAGAAGATCAGTGAGAGAATACTTGTGCTGAGGGAAACTGGCACACTAATGTGGTTCTGCAGAGGGGAAGATCTCCGTCATAAGCATAGACAGAGCAGGAGAGAAACTGAAGTGGAAATCGAGGGTGGCAGATAGGCAGGAGTCCCAAATATGTGGTTCGTTCATTGTAGTGCGATTGGCTAGCTGTGACACTGCTACAGCTGAAAAAATATTCTCTGCTAAGTAGTTGAACCTACTGTTTTTTCAAGATTTCTTTTAGTAGCTGACACACATGGAAAAAATCCTCATTCTTGGAGAACATACTAAGCTCTCATCTGTAAGTTATTTGATAATTGTGAATAATTTTAAGCAGGTTATCTCAAAACTGTTCTTGAAAGACTAGAAATAATTGTGTGATGCAATAATTACCACAACAGTTTCATTTGTATAAATTGTATTGTGTTAGTATGGTTGTTTTAAATGGGAAAGTAGAATGTTTTGATTTGATGAAAGCATTGTGTACTCATTTGTTAAACATTTTTGTGCTTTTTCAGGGCAAAATATCATAAATTAAAATATGGCACAGAACTGAACCAAGGTGACTTGAAAATGCCAACTTTTGAATCAGGTATCTTTTACAATAGCCTGTTTTAGTATAATTTGTTGTAAGTTTACTATGTTCAATCTATTGCAGCTTTCAGTCTTCCCCCTACATCCCCTTATGTATGTTGCAGAGATGATGTCTAGGAAAGGTTTGGTATTGGGTAAATATTGTTTAATCTGAAAATCAAAATTAATTGACCTTGCCTTTTTTGAAAGACCTCTGAATGTTGAAGAAAGCTTTAAATAAGGTTACACAATTCCTTATTAATCTGCTGCTTCTTATAATAACCCTCCTTGAAGGATTTAATAATTTTTTTGCCATCGTGCCATCCATCCAGAAGGAAAGCCTATGCGCAGACTAAACATAAGAAATATGGGGGGTTTTGATGCTTTTATAGGATGCGAGTTTTTAAAGAATAAGAAAAAAAATTTTACTGCATTAGCCTGGAAAAAATGTTGTTGACCTTTTGCTTTTATCCTAAATCAAGGAAAAGAGTTCTAAGAGAAAAAATAGGCTATCCTTATTGGTGCTCTGGAGTGCATCTAATTTCGCAATGTAGATATAAAGTTGATCATAACAGTTTTGCTCTTCACAATATTGCAGATAGCAGAAGGCATTTTTCATATCAACATTGGGCTATTTAATAAGCAGAATTGCATGTGACTTCTTGAAATGTAGGTCTTCGGGAAGTCGCACTGTTGGCCTGTATTTGAGCCTTAAAATTATGGCCTGCAGATTTTTATTCCACACTCCTCCTTTTTGGTTTTGTTTGTTTTCTTCTGCTTTAGAAGTGCCACATTTTGGGTACATTTATACTCAAGTGGAACTAGAGATCATAATTCATATTTCTTGATTGGTGGGACTTTTTTCTATCTGTTTAAAAGCAAAATAAGTTGGATGTTAAAATTCATAAACTATTAGTTTGAATCATGTTTTCTAGTCTGTTACAGTAAAAGTGCAGTGGGTCTAGATTTTAATTGTTGATAGTAAACTAATGGAATTTATGTTAAACTTGACATGCTTGTTTTCTCCAAATTCTGATACATGTCACTGCTTCTCTTATTTTAACTATATTTTCCATGTTGCTTTCTAAGCAGCTCTGCTTTTTGCGAAAAAGTTATAGCCTGTTTTCTAAGCAGTAACACTTCAGCTGATCAAGGCAAGGTTTTCTTTTGTGTGCAGGTTAAATATTTTTCTAGTTCCTTTTCTGCATGTAAGAGGCCAGGATTTTTTAACTGATTCTGTTCTGCTAAAATATTTACTTGATGCTTTCAGCAAAGAATTAAAAAAAAATTGAAAAACACTGCATAAGACTGCATCTAATTTATAGCTTTTTTTTAAGGTTTGCTTTTAGTTTCATTGGTACGTTGTAAAAAAGTAAGTTGAGTAAAAACAACAACAAAACACAAAAAACCAACTTTGACACGTTATCTTTCAGAAGAAACCAAAGATACAGAGGTTCCTGCAGTACCTCAAAATAGCCAATTGACCTGGAAGCAAGGCAGACAGTTACTAAGACAGTAAGTAACATAACTGAATATTGGTGTATTCAAACTTCTCCCCGAAGTATGAGGAGCTGTATACATGCTTACTCTATGAAACAGAGTAATTGAGGTGGGCAAATAGTGGTTCATTTTTCAGGACTTTGTAGTCTTGAGCTTTAAGCAATATAGTGTAAGGTTTTCCATGTGAGATGGATAGCAATGAAGCTTATTTTTCCATAAATGATACAATAGTGGTATTCATTTTTATCAGTCAATACTGATGTCTTTCCTTTTCCCTCAAATATGCTTTCTTCTTTCTTCTCTTAATGCATCTAGGTATCTTCAGGAAGTAGGTTATACAGACACAATATTGGATGTGCGCTCCCAGCGGGTAAGGTCTTTGCTTGGGCTCTCCAATTCAGAACCAAATGGTTCAGTAGAGACAAAGAACTTAGAACAGATCCTCAATGGGGGTGAATCTCCTTCATCAAAACAAAAGGGACAGGAAATCAAAAGGTAAGTGAAGAGAAAAGAAATGCATAAAGCTTAAAGTATGTTTTACTCAGTTATTGATATGTACTGGTCAGTTCACATTGCACTTTCAGCTGAACACCTATGTGTGTAGCTAACTATAAATGATTATGAAATTAACTTAAATGGGTTAGACATAGAGATGTATGTATCTATATTACATACATATATGTATATTATACATATATATCATATACAGGAAAGTATATGGAGTATTGAAGTTGAATTTCTGTCGTATTACCACTTCAGAGTTGTTATTTTAAGGAAAGATCCTGTTGAGTATTGGTTTTTTATTAAGGAATTAGGCAGCTGTAGAAAGTTCTTCATACAACCATTTCTTGTTTTGCTAGTTTTAAGGCTCTTAAGCTGTTAGGTAGCAATTGCATTTGATCTGATTAATCTTCTAAAATCTCTTAAGGAAGTAAATCGGATTCTCTGTTAATGTATTTATGTAGGAATTCCGGTGATGTTCTTGAAACATTTAACTTCTTAGAAAACGCAGATGATAGTGATGAAGAAGAAGAGAGCGACATGATAGAAGATATTGCAGAAGGAAAAGAAAAGCACCGGATAAATAAGAAACATAAAGTAATTTTTTTTTTTAATGTAGCTATGAAATCCTCTTTGAAAAGATAAATCTTGTTTCAAATTATTATAGATGCATCATGTTAAAATGTTTGTTGTTGTACCTTTGTTATCTGAACGGACTGTAAGCAGATGTGTTATTGGTAAATTTCTTGGTTTAGTTAATCTCTTACCTTGAAAACTTAAAATCGACCAACCAGCCTGCTTGCAAATGTGAATTAATTGCTGAAAGAGAACTGAATTGACCATCTTGGCTTCTCTGCATACTTTGAATCCCTTTACGAGGCAAATTTAGCACAATACAGTATGTGTAGTTTCTGAATTTTGGAGAAAGTAGGGGCAATTCCTTAGAAGCAACTAAATGATGTAATAGGAAAAAAAATCAGTTCCATGCCAAATGCATGTTTAATTCCTCCTTTTATGCAGCTTTTTGTTAAATATGTTAAGAGCCTAGTAGAGGCTTGTCTCCAGTAACCTTCTGTTTAAGGTTCAATTAAGTTTTGTTGTTTTATTTTCCTTTATAGTTTCCTATTCTGTGAGTACCTTTCTAGGTAGGATGGACTGTATTACCCATCCCTTTTTAGTTTCTTCTCCTGTACTGGTAGAGTCTCCCTGTCGTTAGGGTTTCCTCATGTAAAAAGGTTGATCTATAGACGTTGTACTGACAGTACTTTTTGCTCAGTAGAGTATTCTGTAGCATGATGACCCCTCCGGCTGCTTTAAATTTTCTTAAATAGCTGGCAGTGTTAGCTCAGCTTGCCACGAGTCTTAATCTCCCAACGTGACTTGCCAGGAAGGGTTTTCCACCATACGTTTAGTATTAACTTGTACTTCTGGTGAACAGATTAATAAACTAATCGGCTGAATCTTTTTTGTTCTAAGGCAGTAGAAAGTCTGATAGAAAGATTATCTATAATAATAAGTAAATCTCCAAGCATATATGAAGACACTACACTCATTTTTTCACTCTTGACAGAGCTTCTTTTTTATAAAAAGTAGAAGGATCATTTATAGTTATGTTTGTAAAATTGTCTCTTTCTGCAAAAGTGTAAGAATATTGCGCAAGTCATAGAAACATAACCCCCTATGCGGAAGTTTTCTTCACCTGCAGAATGAAAGAAAACTTTTCACACATGCCTTAATTGGGGGGTGTCATGGTTTGATTGCAGGGTGACAATAAAACCGTGGCAGATGTATTATTAACCCTCTCTCCCCGCTCTTCCCCCTTTAGCCCTCCCTCTCCCCCCTTCCCACTAAGGACAGGTGATTGGGAGGAAAAGAAGGACAGAGAGAAGAGAGTTGGAAAAATTAAAAATATTTTACTAATGCTACTAACAGAAATAGAGAAAATAATACAAAATATACAAAACCAATCTTGAAAGTCCTGGCAACTGCTCCAGCAGATGTAGGGCTGGCACCCAAAGTCCTGGACTGGACTCTGCAGCCAACCGGAGCTGGGTTCAGTCTGTCACTAGGCCTCAGTTCGCAGGGACAACTTGCAAGGTCCTTTCCCAACGTCGGCCATAAGGAAAAGGGACGAGATCCTTGTGATCCTCCACTTTTATATGAAGTATGACGTGAATGGGATGGAATACTTTAGTTGGTTAATTTTTCAGTTCACCTCCTGCTTGCACATCTCTCGGGATGCATCATTATCAATGACCTTGCGTTCCATTGCTATGTCTGCCAAAACATGTACCTAACTTTCAGGAAAACTGCAGTTAGTAAGAAGACTTTAGCTGACAGGGAAATTCACTAAAAGAGAAACTTGTTCTTAACAAAACCAGGACAGGGGGTTGTTTGTTTTGTTTAAAGGGAAGGTGTGGTAGAACTAGTAAAAAGACACTTTTCTGAAAACACCCTCTTTTCCAAGCTTATGCTTGACACTGAAGGAGAAGTGGAAAGCAAAAACAAAAAAAAAAGGCTTCTGGGCCAGTAGAAAATACAGTTTGTTTGTGAAGCTGCTCTGCAGAGCTATTGATGTTACAAGAAAAACAACAAAATTTTCCAAATGATATGTTTTAAATAAAAAATGAAGACTGGGATGCATGGGATTGTTTTTGTTACTAAACCCGGTGTCAGTATTCTTTTCATTTCTTATTGATCATTAGACTGCACTGCTTTCTTTTCTGTTTTTTTATAAGCAGCTCTAGATCTGACTGTATCTGTGTCTTTTTCTGCATTTCGTGTTGAAAAATGTTTTCCCCTGTAACCAAGTACTCAGTGAGAGTAATCTATATCACTTCTAATCTAAATATTTGAGTAGAAAATCTGTGATTCAAATGCAGAAAAAATGTTTATCTGCTTGCAGATTGGTAATGAAGGTTTAGCTGCTGACCTTACAGATGACCCTGATACTGAAGAAGCTTTGAAAGAATTTGATTTTTTAGTGACAGCTGAAGATGGTGAGGGAGCTGGAGAAGCTCGAAGTTCAGGAGATGGAACAGAGTGGGGTAAGATGCTAACAAAAGCGTTTAGAAATAAAGGAATATTTATTCGTGATAGAATTGTCATACTTACTAAGACAGTATGGATGTGTGGATGATTGTGATGATCAAATGCCGATGCTTAGATAATAAGTGTATAGTGAAACTTTCATATGTATATGCTGTTGTGGTTGCCACAAATGCAATCGTAGTTACATTTGTTTCGGGTATTGGTTATGATTCCAAAACTAAAAAATGAGAATATTTTCTTTCTTGAATAAGAAAGACTAGGATTCTGAATGTTGTTATACCTGAATTAAATTTGCTTTCAAATCTAGATTTTTTTTTTCCCCTATTTGTTTCTGATCAGGATCTTTAAATTTTTTTGTGCGTGAGTTGAATGAATTTCTTTGGTGTACTTGTAAAAATAGGCAATTAGTATATTTAGTTTTTCTGGCTGAGATTTTTAGATGTTATTGCTAATGTGACTTGCATTGGTAGAATCAAAAGAATAGTTTTCTACTGGTCCAACTATTTATTTATTTATATTTATTTTAGATTGGATAATAAAATTAAGGAGGTTATTAGTTTGTGAAACAAAATGTCCTAAGTCAGAAACTCCTGGAGCCTACATGTTTCAAAAGAAGAAATAGAAAGAGGGAGAGAATTTGGGTAGGAAAGAGAATAATGAACCAAGTAATTGAGATCTACCTTGAAATGGGAGGTTGGCCATCATAGTTTCTGAATTGTGGTACAAGCAATTTTGTGGTTGCATACTCTAAGTCTTTCGTTGTAAGGCTAAAAAGTGTCACTAGATCATCTTGTTCAACCATTTTATGTCATTAAGACAATGAAGTTTTTGTACTTAGATACTAACACCCTGGTGAGCAAAGAGTATATAAAGATCTACAGAAATCAAAATACTGACACATCTTCCAGGAAAATCATCCAGTCTTGATTTTGAAGGTACCAAGGATTATAAAGCGTTCCTTCCTGGAAATTAGTATCAAAGGGTTAATCACCTTTATTTTTAAAACTCGGTCTTATTTCTAGTTGGAAGATGAAGCCAGACAAGCTGTTACCTTTGGTTTTGGTAATAGCTCTGTATTTTTAGAAGTATTTTAGTTGCTTGGTGTTGTTCCCCTTTGAAGGTGATGTTATTTGATGAATTTCTTGATCATCTTTTTGTTTAGCCAAACAGGCAAATCTCTTGGTATAAGACGTCTCATAGGCCCTGAAGCCAGGGTTTTGACTTTGTTTGCAACATCCCTTCAAATGTACAGTGGTGCAGAAACTTCTGGTTCTACCATCAGTCTTACCACTATTGTATAAAGAAGGAAAGATAGCTTGACCCTATAATTCACACAGTCAAAGATGTATCCATTTTTCAGAGCAGACTGCTGAAACTTACTGAACTAAATTGTGCGTTGAAATTCCAAGTCCTTGCTTTCCAAAATTACTTTCCAGTGTGTTATATCTCTGTCATCTTCTCAAGTAGTTACCCTGAATGGGGGGATTCTGATTTATTTGCAATGCTGACTTTGCAAGTTAAATTTTTTCAAACTTACTTTTGAGCAGTTCGATTGCTGTCCCAAACTTAAAAATAAAATTTTAAGATCTACTTTAAAAATCCTGTTGACCCACCACACTTTTCCGAGAGCAGTTTGAATGTCTTTTGTGAACCCATAGCAGAAGCGAGGCAAAATATTTTAGGAGTTTGTACAGACTTGTGACAGCTTTTTCACGACAACCTGTTTAACTGCACTAATTCCATTATTAGCAAAACACTCATGTCTGAGGCAAGGAAGTGGGGTGGAGGAAATAAACATAAGCCTCCTTTCATCTTAAAAACTATGTGTTCTAAGTTTAGCCATATGAACACAGTATCCGTAAGTTTGTTGTATATTTTATACTAACTATGTAAATGAGTCAGAAGACGTGTTTCCAGCTGTAGTAGCAATGCTTTTTTCATAGATGTCACTGATTTTAGTACAGCTGTTCTTTCCTTACGTGGCTGTTTAAAGATACGATCTATCAGGACTTGGGGTTAAGTGTCAGGTTTTTTAAGATCAGTGTGTAAATCTGAAATATTTAAAGACAATACTTCTTTATTACGTATCAAAAATAACATTTCAAATAATGTCCCATTTAAATGCCTTCTAAAATAAAATAATACATTGCCTAAACCAATTTATTTTAGCCTGCCACATTATTTTGAACTATGTGAAACTGTTATTACTTGAAATCTCCAGGTCCATCCATCCACTTATTTATTTTTGAGGAGGAACTTCATTTAAATGAATACTTGCCATTACTTTCTAGACAGTTGTATCAACCATTAACTTTAGTATTTCAGACATAGTTCATATTTTTCTTTATAATGTAAATAGTTGCTCTGTTCTGTTTTCTTCTCAGGTTTTTTTTTTCCTTCCTGTTTTAATTTTCCTGTCACTGACATCCTTCTGTCACTTTTTACTCTTGCAAATATTTAGGCTCTCTGAAAATATGTAGATGTTTACATGTGTATTTCTTTATAATGCTTGTATTTAGTATCTGGAAGCCAAACTTCTGATGTTTAGGCTCTAAACCTATTGCATAGTCTTGCTTTATTATTACTTTCAATATGTAATCATGAAAATATTACCTGTAGGTCTAACTTCACGTACACTAAAATATTTTGTCACCAAATTTGATAGTTAGGTTTTTGCTATTGGAGATTTCTGCAAACCAGCCACTGAGTGTGGAAGTTTGGTTTGCCTTTTTTTTCCCCTATAATACAGTTTTTTATGAACATTCTTTTTTTATAAGTGCCTCATTTAATATATTTTGACTCTTAAATTATTTTCAAACATTGTGATTTAAAGTGTCCTGTCATGCTCAGTAAAACGTGTTGCAAATTTAGTGTTAAATAAAGAATTAAAGTATGCAGCACATTAAAAAATGAATGTACATTTTTAGATTAAAAACTTTATAAATGCCTTGTGATATAGTATCATCAAGAAAAAGATGCATTTAGAGCTTCTGTTTGCTTAAGCAAACAGGAATAAATATATATTATGTTACGTTACAAATTACAGATGTCACATAGTATGTAGTCTTTTTATTCTGCTTATGATTTCAATGAGTAACTACACGTTCATCACCATATTTCTCTTCCCCATGAAACGCGAAAGTTCTGTTTACAGATGGACCGTGTGTCAGAGAATGACTGACTGTGCCCGGGATTCCGGGTGGCAGAATGTGACTGGAACTGAGAGTCTCTCAAGACATCTTTTAAATTTAATAAATAAATAGATCCTTTCTCCACTAAATGGTATTGACTAATGAAAATCCTGGATCCTCCGCACTGTCCGGTGTCAGTTCAGTGTGGGTGATAAGCGCTGCAGGCAATTGGAGGAAGTTCCACTGCTAGTGGGGAATTACGAAGGTCTCCTAGTTACATGGCTCTCTTCTGAAATCGTCCAGTATATCTAGGCATACCTGAGAGAAACACTGCTGCATTTTCCTAAAAATTCTTCATTGAAATTCATTTCACAGCCTCTCTGGTTAATCAGAGTTAGTGTTTTATCTAGTTTTCTATTTATGACATTTCAGCAGCTGATAGCACTGAGTATTTATATTTGCAGGCTTACGTTTTTACTGTTTTCTTTTGACTGAATGAGCCAGTTCCTTCAAATTCTTTGGATATTTAATGCCCTGTTTATTTTGCAATCTACAGGCATTTTCTAAACTTCTAGTGTAGAATACAGAGTGGACGTGTTACTTTGATTTTTTTGTCATCACCATCACTGAATTATGTGGACTACTCCTAGTTTAATACACCACACCTTTTAAAACATACCAGCATGACAGTTTTCTTGTGGCTTTTGTTTTTTGTTTGGTTGGTTTTTTTACAACAGCATTACATTGCTGTTAAGTATGGTCAGCTTCTGGTTCAGTTTAATTCCCGAATCCTTCTCTGCAATGCTGCAACCTAGCTGTTTATTTTCTTTTTATTAGTGGTACTTTGGATGTATTTTTTTAATTTTAATTTGTTCTTAACTGAATTTCCTTTCATTGGGTTTTAGGGGATTTTTTTGTTTGTTTTTCCTGATTTCTTTCCTCTTTTGGTTGGGCATGTCCTCTGACTTATCTTTCTGTGCCTTTTGTATTTCCTGACTTAATCAGTGTACTTCTTCGTAAATATTCTGGCCCTGCAATCAAAGATTGAGGTCTCTGTATTTGCAGTTGGGTAGTTGTAGCTGCAGTTTGGTGTAGGACGTCAGAGTCCCATTCCCCTCTCTCAGTTCTTGGTGGACAGCTCAGGGACTTCACTGTGATGCTGCCCGTTTCATGCCTGCTGCAGCCTTGCTGTTTCTATATTCCACCTCTTTGATCAAGATTGTTTCTCTTTGTCATTGATCAGCCTTATTTGAATAATGTCAGATGTGTCAGTATCCTAGGATATCTTCTCATTTGTTGTCATGTTTTGTTATGAAACATGTATTTGGAATAACTCCTACAGGTTTGCATCCTAAATGCATGTTTCTTTCTTTCTGTTGTGTATGGCTTCTCTTGCGTACTTTTATGATTGTAACGGTTATAATTTCAAAAATTGCTGCTTTATGGAAACACTATCATATAATTGGAAGTTGGGAACTGAGGAACTTGGTTTTATTATTTTATGCCTAAAGAATTTGTAAGCATAAGCTTAGCTGGCACACAAACAAAGTTTGGTTGCTGCCCAGTTGTCTGCTAGCAAAAATGCCTTCTGCAAAGGTTACATCTTCCTTGTCTGAGAAGCAAGTTTATTCCTTTTACTAATTCTGTGTTTCCAGAAATGTTTGAGATGGGTAGTGTAGAAAAGTGAGAGACTTGACTTTTCTTGGACAATCATTAAGTCAGCAATATTTTTCAAACAGAGGATGTCTCTTCTGAAATTACTGTGGAATGGGGTTTTTTTTTGCTAATTATAACTTAATTGCTGGAATGCAGTGGGATGTCATTCACCTATGTGGATTCCTTTTCTTCATCTTTATGTAAAAAGCTGTACTTATAGACTTTTTTCTTCTGGTTATATGTAGGACCGAGGTTTCTTTCTCGTGCATGTCGAATGAGTGCGAGAGGGTGCATGATTGTCTTCGTGAACAGATTGGCACTGACTTACTCAGCTTGCATTTTCATGAGAGATATAGCATGAATACTTTTATTTGCTTATTCAACACCGGCTGAATAATTTCTTAACACTGTCTTTCTAAAGATGCAGTAATCGTTTCTGAACACAAATGAATTTTTGTGTATTTTGAAGTATCTAACATAAACAGTTACTTATGAAGCTCATGTTGTTTGCTCCTTAGTAACAAATTAACATAAAATTTTCAAATATGTAACTAATATTATACAGTGCCTTGAATAACTGTACGAAATGAGACTTAGTATTTTGTAAACTCAAACTGAGACTGCACCTTTAAAGTAAAGATTTATTAAGAACTTTTATTAATGCTCTTATACAGCTATGATAGTAAAACATCAACAGCTTGCATTGCCAATTGCTGATTTTTTTTCTTTTAATAATATGCTGCATGTAGACAAAGATGACCTGTCCCCAACTGCTGAGGTTTGGGATGTAGACCAGGGACTAATAAGTAAACTGAAGGAACAGTACAAGAAGGAACGAAAGGGGAAGAAAGGGGTAAAGAGTAAGTGCAGATTCTGAATCTTGTAATGCAATGCTTTTTTGCCTATCTATATAGAAGATATTTTTTCCTCACAAGTTCTGTTTTTGTGGTTTTTGTTTGTTTTTTTGTTGTGGGTTGGTTTTTTTTTTTTCATTAAGCATCGTTTTCTCTAACGGGGGCAACCAACTTTAACTTTCTACCTGCTGAATGTGAATATGTCAAAACCTTTGACAGCCATATAGGTGTATACGTTTTGAAAACACACAAATATTTAAGGTTAAATGGGTAAAGAGAGCTAAATGCTTTGAAATGTGAGTGTAAAAATAATGAACAACTTGCACTATGAGGATATTCCTGCTCTGAGAAGTTTTCTGAAAGACTTAATCTACTACTTAAAGTTTAATGCTATGGTACTCTTGGGCGGGTGTTTTCATTTTTTTAACATGAGCCTGAATCAGTCTATAGTTGCTATTTATGAGTTTGTAATTATTTTTACAGTATAAGGCAATGAGAATTTTAAAAATGCCTGTAATGTAAATACAAAATTTTTGTGGCTTTGTTTAGGATATAATCTTTATTTTATGGTACCCTCCACTTTTCCATGCAGTTTCCACTTCTTGGTTGACACCTCTTTACTCTGTAAGAGTTTTTAGACCAGTTGACCTATTTGAACAATGTAAGTTAAACCAAACTTCAATATTGAAGTACCTGGTAAAAATGCTTTTCTAGCTTATGTCATCAACTATACAAAGCGCTTAGTGGACAAAATGTTATTAAATCACTGTCACTCTAGAGAAGGTTCCTTGACTGCAGTGTTTTTATTTTGAAAGTATATTATAGCAGTTTCTGGCAATGTTTATTAAGGAATATTTTTTTCCCCCCAATTTGAAAAATCGTGGATGTACTAACTAAATTAAGTGATAATTAAAATATAATGCGTCATAAAGAATTCTTTAATAATTTAGTTTTGAATTTACTTCATAACGTCTAACAAATTAAAATTTAGTTAACGCATGTTGGTTATTTTTTCAGCAGTTTTGCATGACTTGCATGTACACACACATACATAAAATATTAAAGCTTTGAAGTAAAGATTTTTACGAAGTCTTTGGCTTGATTAGACCCTACAGTAGTAATCTGGATGCTAATGGGTATTCTCATTTAACATGTAAATCAGGAGCTGACACCAAATTCACATGAAGTATTTTGTAGGGTTAGAAAGTTTTAATTTAGTTTGTAATACTAAAATGGCCTACTTTTATTTGAAATTTTCTTATTAAACTTCACATTTTAGCCTTTTGGAAGTACAGTGGCTGAAAACTAACAGCAAATGTTTTGAATTCTGGGGAATAAAGAAAGTATTTAGACGATTTTTATATTTCTCTCAGAAGTTATGCCTTTAGGTCTTTGCACACAGAAAGTTCTTGAAACCATACTTTTATTTTGACTCCGATCTTTTCACGCCCACCACACCACTTAGTTTCTACTTCTGGCTTATGCAGGCTAAGCAGGTGTAGAACAGGGACAAGTGGTGGTGGTCTAGGATTATAAATTGTATGAAAAACTTTTCTCAGGCCTCCAAATCTGTTTTAGTGGCATTATTTTGGCTTGTCTTGAAAGAATTTCTCTTTCCTGCACTTGTTGCTTCCTTGGCTGCTATGCAATCAAGAATTTCTATCGTCTTTTTGTTTTTCCATTTGTAAATCTCAAAATTTCCAGAAGAGGAGAATAATTTCACCCACCAAAAATAACTACGGTGTCAAAAATTGGCATTTTTATGATCTATGTTGCGGATTTAATTGGTTGTGACCATCATTTAAAATAAATAGTAATTATTTTTTCTGAAAAGTCCTGTTGCAAAATTAAAAACTTTGCAACATTATTATCAAAACTTGCCTTCCTGTCCACTTCTGTGCACTTGCTGCAAACAGTATAACATTAGATTTTGTACCATGAGTGGAGTGACATGTTGACTGATTATTGTTTGACATATATAGTTTTTCAACAATGTGTTTTCCGCTATCAAAACTTAAAGGAGTATTTTCTTCATCTAAAGTAATTTTCAAGCCTGCTTATAGAATATTCAGGAGACAACTTTGTCACAATGCTGTGAGGTCATGTAAGTCACTGTTTAGCATTTTGGATTTTAGGTTTAAATTCTCCTTTGGGAAAACCTGAGCTTATATAGATAGTCTCACAGGGTGGTTTGTGGAGTTCTGCCCTTGTATCTTGTTCATGACAGTAGTTTCTGATTAAAAATTTGCCTCTAAATCACTGAGCTAATTGAACAAGATAGCCCACACACACAGTAAAGGTATGCATTTAATGTTGGGCAGGCTCATTTAAATTCGGTTTATTTGATTCATAGACCTTTTTCTCAACCTTTCTAACATTCTTAGACTGAAAATACAGGGTGTTTCAAAAAGATGGACCCAGTTTCAGAGGAGTATATTTCACGATGGCAACATGTTACAATTACATGAAAGTTTACAAGCTGTTTAATGAGTTATGAAGTGATAATCATTTGAAACTCTGTCCTGCCATTTCCAGCGGTGACAGTTTAATTCATGGGTGGTTTGTGGTTGCAGAGATACAGTGATTTCAAATTGGGCCCATCTTTTTGAAACAGCCTGTATACTGCTTTGAAATTTGGTCCATCATTTTGAAACACCCTGTAATGTTGAAAGTCGTCTTTATTCCTGCATCTCATGTCTGATCATTCATGAACTTCATTCTGAATCTTCATCTCTTACTTTGCTCCTCAGTGTATTTTCAAACTTATCAGAATTTGTTTGAGCAACATCAGAATTTATCTGCATGGCAGTATGTATCTTCATAAAGATCAAATAAACGTGCATCAACTGTCACCTCTTGCAACACTTGGAGGACAGCATAATAGGGCAGATATTCTAACAGATTCTTTTGTTGAATATGCGTCTGGTAGCTACCATAATCTGTGTTTAGACTCTTGTCTTCATAACAGGGTCTTCATAGCCCTGCCCAGGTATGATAACGTTCATTCCAAATGTACAGATAAATAAGTGAACGAAAGTAGGTATTCTGCTACTAGTACTTCTGTAGTCTGCATTCATGTTTTCTTTTTGGTGAAACACCTTAATTTAGGTCATCTTCTGTCAGCATGTATGTTTTCATAATGTAATACTTCTTTGTGGGTTTTTTTTTTTTCTCTCTCTGTCATGATAGTTACCATGTTATGTGGAAATACTGCTTCCTTATGATCTTTTAAAAACAAACAAACTGACCCAACAAATGAACAACACCACCAGATATCACCTACAACCTATTCTGGAGTTCATTGTGATAAATAGATAGGAGGTTTGATTTCTACAAAACCAGGCTTACCTTTTACAGTAGTATGCTGAATTTAAGGCAAATTTCTTGCCCAAGTTTGATAAGATCAGTTTTGGCAGGTGAATCAGGGGATGACTGGTTTTCATACATAGTCTGTCACGTTTTCAGGACATAACACTGTCAGGTCAGCTTAATGTGTTCTCAGTGATTTTAAAATTAGTTTTCACATCTTTAATTGTATGTGTGCATCACTGTTAAAATGAAGATACTTTTACTGATTTTTCATTAGTTTTCTTGAAACTTTTCTCATTTTTGCTTTCCTGCTCTTTTCTCTAATTGTTCTGTATTTATGAAACAGTGTTTGTCCCATTCACTTTGCTAGCATTCATTTCTCGAAATACAGGGTAAGAGCTGATAGGCATGAAAACAGATTTGGATTTTACCATCTTCATTACTATTACCTGTGATATAGGAAAATCCTTATGTTATACTCAGACTTGGGCTATTACATCTTGGAGCTAATAGAAATCTACTTGTGGCTTCTCACACTACAACTTTTCAGCACTGAATATTCAATTACCTTTTTCATTTTTGATCTCTGAAGGAGAATCCACTGAGATGGGATTATAGGTGCTTTGCTTTTGTTCATAACAGGTTCCTATTTACTGGATTTTATTTTTATCCTAGTCTTGAAGATACAGCATCCAGTTCATGCCTTGAACATAGCTGCTTATGCAGAGACGCACATTCTTATCCTTAAAAATATCTTTGTAACATTTAAAATACTTCAACAGTTATGTGAAGGTACACTTATTTGAAAGCAGAAATCTGCAGAGTCTTCTGTGGTGGTGGCATAGTCTTGAATGTTGATATTTTTCAGCATGAAATACAGAGAGGTTTTTGGGAACAGCAGCTGCTCTTTTGTAAACTTCAGAATGAAGCTTCTCTCTATATTGTATGATGGATTGAGGCTGTTCTGAAGTTATGTCTGGAAGATGAGAAGTGACTAAACATACTGAAAAACACTAAAAGGCAAGGCCAACAGTCCTCTAATCAGTGATGTACTAAATGACCATCTGGTTCAAAGTGGCAGAGCAGGAGAGCTGCATCTAGTTACTTCTGAGTGTGCTCTGAAACAGACTTCTAATGCCTGTATGTTTGATGTGAAAGCACCTCCAAAAGATGCTTTCAGTTTGGATATGAGTAAGTTTCTAAGCCATTTTTAGCATTTTGCATCCAGGTGTTGAACAGTTCATACTTATTGACATAGAAAAGACAAATGAGTTTTCTTCTGGAAAGCAAAGAGTGTATTAAAGTAGACAGTTTAGGGTACCAGATATTGTGTAATTTCTGATTGCTCTATGATATCTTCAATAATGTATCTGCTGCTGCTCACCAGAGGTGGCTGGCTGATTGCCAACTAGAATAAAGACAAAAGCAGGCTGTGTGGTCTGTGTGTTAGAGACCTGGCCATTTAAGAATAACTTTTTTTATATGAGATCTCACCTGCCGACTGCAATTAAATATTTTACCTTTGAAATGAAATCCTGTCCATCTATTGGCTATTAGAAAAAAAAGTGTTGGTGCAAAAGAGATATTCCTCATTTCTTTTTTTTTTTTATTTTACACTCACTTCATTAGCTGAGATCATGGTTTTCTAGACTCACTTTTACCTGAGACTGGAATGACATTTAACCTTTCAAGAAAAAGTATAGTGTGTACCTTTTACTTTTTTGAGAATAAAGACTTTGGTTTAGGTTTGATTTCCTTTTTAATAAAAGTGGTACATGTCACCTCGGAATGTAAGAAATTGTTTCCTAATGCTTACTTTACTAAGAAGTGGACATATTTGAAAATTATTTAAGCTCTAATATGGCCTTTTAAAGATAGTAAACACTTTATATTTTAGGAAGTTCAAAAGCATAGCTTTTGGCAGCAGGGTGGTGGATTTTTTTAATTTTAAATGTTCTACAATAGAACTACCTGCAGTCCCAGGAAGGAATCTTTTATCAATTAAAAGCCAGTTATGTCTTGAATCATTGTGGACTGTTTTCTTTAAAGGGATTCTGTCACTGAAATTTCACTTTACGATTGAAGTTTGACTTTTTGACGTGCAAACTGTAAGCAAGAATGAATTTATTAATTAAAAAAAATTAAATTATAACATACTACTCTTATTTGCTAGTATCTGCATCATGAATTTAGTGCACATACAATTCAGTATGCTTCGTTTCTAGAGGCATGCTTGTGTAATAAGGATAACATACATCTGCAGTTTCACAGAGTGGTGGAATAATTCTTGCTCTTGTGTTTAATAAATACTTTATACAGTTTAAATACCATTCAAAAGCAGGGAAAGTTAATTGTTTGTTGCACCCCCATTATGAGTTGTCTGTACTTTTTCCCTCATTTTTAAGCTTATTTTTTATTTGCGCTCTGTCTTTCAGTGTTAAATTGTTTAGTATAGTTAAAGTTGTGTTATATTATTAGCAAATGTTTAATTCATTTGTATTTTAATAATTAATGTTCTTTTGATATTTGCCTTGACTTTTCAGTAGAGCTGTAAGATGATTTTTTTTCTCTCCTACAGGAAATTGTAGAATAGATCTACAGAACACAAAGGAATTATTCTTTGATTTAGTGAATTAAAACTGTTTACTTGTAGTTTTCAAATCTGATGTATTAACTCATTCTTTTAATTTCCAAAAAATCAATTTTTTTAAATATACAAAGACAAAAGCAAAGCAATGTATTTCTTTGAAGGAGGTCCCATCAATAATATTCTTGTTTAATTAGTTTAATGGATTTTTTTAGACTTCAATCAAATCAAGCGGTAGCAATCAAATGAATCTTTGCTGCTGACGTTAATTTACAGGAGTCAACAGGACAAAACTTCACGACATGATAGCTGATCTGGGCGATGATGAGATACCCCACATCCCTTCAGGAATCATTAATCAATCTAGGTCACCCTCTTCTAGAATGACTGATCATGAAGGTGCAAGAGCAGAGGAAGGTACAAAAAATTCAGCTACTTATTATATACCAGGAGTTTTCTTTTACAAAGCACACACTGTAATTTACTGTCCCCTCTATAAAGTATAATGCAATTGCAGATTGCCACATTATTATTTTATTTGCAGTTCTTCCCAGATGGTTTTATGAGAATATGGCTTGAGTTTCTGTGGCTTATCGTAACTCACCATTATTTCATAGGTATTTTTTTAACAACTTCATTTACAGCAGTGTTTTCTGAAACTATTCACTCTTAAATCCCCATTCACAGACCCCACCTGTCAGCAAAACCTTTTACAAATAGGGTGTTATTGATTGAGGGGGGAAAAAGGTGAGTATTAACACTCGATACACGGTTTGCATTTTAAAGTGAAAGTTAAAAGTGGATATTTAAGTTACAAGACTAATTTTTCTCTTTTCCTCAAGTTTAATGTTCTCTTTTTTGAAATTCTCTTGGTCTATATACACAAATGTACAAAGACACTATTTCTTTACAAAGTATTGATTTCAATTTCAGAATTATCTTAGGCAGTGGAAGTTAGTGGCAAACTATTATCTAAATAGTGTAAAATCTTGTATTCAGCTTTAAGCTTTTTGTTTTAAGGAAATTATTTTCCTTGTGTTAACTTTGAGATTAGAATATCATTATGTAAATTCCTTTACTCAGAACATATTTATTCAAAATACTCAGCTGAATTCAGATTTGGCTCCTTTGTATCATCTTTGAGCCATAAGACTGGGCGTGCTATCAACTATACTAGAAGTGGAAAGAGTTTGTGTTATTACTGATCCTGATGATCTGTTGGTTCTCCTGTTCTTTCATCACTGCCCCCACAAATGCCCGTTACCAGGAAGCAGGCAAATAGAAATTTTGGGGGGGGTGGGGGTGTGTTGTTCCTTTCCCAGACTATTGTTCTACAAAAGTGTTTGTCTTCCCACCTTTACTTTTACTGCCTTCCTTTTCATCTTCGTTTTATTTACAACTCGAAGATGAACCACTATCAAATTTACCCTGTGGAGTGCAATCGAAAAACCTGCTGCTGAAGATCCACTTGGTAACACTTGTGGACATACATTTAGTTTGTATTTAGGTTTAGTATTTATGTGCTTTAGGTAGATTTTTAGCCTTTTTAAGGTATTAAGGGTATGTGACTCAACAGTTACAGGTACCTCGGTTTGTCTTAGGGTATTTTTCTTGAGCCATATGTGTTAAGCTCATACAGCTGTTGTTTCTTTTAGAGACTTTACATGAAAAAGGATCTTGGACAAATAAATCTTTTTGAAGAAATAGATGCTAGATTTGAATTTGATAGGGACTGATTTTTATTGCCTGTTTCCTGTAGCACAAACATTGTGCTCCACTTCACGTAAAGATTGTCCACACTATTTTTGAACAAACTATTTTCAGGATTATATTTTCATGCTATTTAATGTATTAATGTTTTCAGCTTACCAGTGTATTTTGGGCTTTATCCACTAGGAGTAGTAATATGAATATCTCTACCATCATATGTGCTGATTGTGTTTTCTGCATAACTTTCAAACTTGAACATCAGAGTGTAAATTTTGCTGTTGGATCAGAAAGTCTATCCTGAATGCTATGTGGCTTTTTGAGTTTTTGTCTGTACCATATGGTGCAAAGCTGCAAAAACCCAAACTTAGTGGTGTCTTCTAGGTCTCTCTTTTGATAACGAGGGCAAATACTTCATTATCATAAAATGCAGATTTTGCTCAATTTTTTGTTCAGCTGTGTTTTAAAAAATCAAGTTTTTTGCAGACAAGTGGGACACCCTGGCCTATGCTGATGAATGTTACCAAGCCGTGTAACTGTATGTAAGGTTTATGCTACACTCTGAAATGTTACAGTTCTGAGATTGTTCTCTGTACAAAAACAAAATTATCAACCACTAAGTGTTGTTTAGCTCACTTTTTATTTTTTTTCTTGAGGGGAGGAGGAGTTACAGAGAGGAAAGTAAACTATGGTGCTAATTAGCTGGGAATATATCCTTTATACTTCTGACATTGCCGGTTTTGGTTTGGTGGTTGTTTTTTCTTTTTTCACTCAAGTGCCTGGTTAAATATGATGAGAAGATTGTTATGCTATAATTAAACTTTATAGTTTTGGCCATAAAAATGTGGGGTTTCCATTCCACCATTTTGCATGATTTTCAAACACAGAATCAACTGCAGTACAATGCTCAATTCAATGTATTGTATAGAGAATTATTACTTTCGTGCGTTGTTTTTCTTTTTTAAGCTCTATAGGTTGTGGGGGTGTCAATCTACAGATTGACAAAAAAATAGCAGTAAGCTATTTGCTTGGGTATTAATTTTGGTGTACCATGTATTACCTTTATGGAAAACAAGATTAAGATGTCCCAGTTGTAGAGCAGGCAACAACAGCATATATGAACATACATATCTGATTAGAGATTTAAGCAGTTTCAGTCTGTAAAAATATTACTGCTTGATTTTTGACTTGATTATGTATGATGTCAAGCACTTGAGGGTAAGAAGTACTGGTTAGGATTGGCCGAGCAAGTATTTAATCATTGTATTTTTTTCACATAGTTTCACCTGTAAAGAAACTTGTACTATCACTTCCATTTTTATTTGATATTTATTGATTGCAAACTCAGTTAAACCTATGTATTATGCTATGAGGATAATACTGTACTCTGTGTGTGTTAGAAAAATACTTGGATTTTTTTAAAGATGAAAAGCATTCAGCAAGGTAATTTATTTAACTTTATAATTTGCAAATATCTATTGACGTGTTGTTTTCATTAGGCAGAGTTGTCTTTATTTTTAGTAGCTATATCATCATGCATCTTTCATTGTGTTGCTTTTCAGGTTTTTCTTTTTAGAAAAACAGCTTGCAACCATTTTCTAAATTTATTTGAATAGGTGTTATTTTAAAATAATAAAATGTGCAAATAAATTAAAATATACAACATATTATACTTACTGGCAACTTTAGTATTGAGAAATATGCTTCTTAATTTTGGATAGCATTAATTGGAAGCTTTTAATAAAGACATATTCACCTCTAATGCAAATAAAACTTGATCAATTTATAATTTCGACTCCTAGTGTAAAGCATATGACAGTCTGTTAAGGACAGATGATATTAATTTCATAAAGAATTAATGTGACAAGTTCAGGGGCTTATTTTAAACATTGTGAGCCTGTCTTAAAGATCAAATAGGAGTCACAGCATCACAACAGGGATGGAAAGTGTCCTCAAATTTAAAATGAACATTTTGCCTCCTTTCCCCAGTGATCAGCAGCTTGTATAGTGGCTTCTGTAGTGACTTGGGAGGTTTTGCTTGTAAATAGATAGATGGATTTAGGAGTCTGGGACCTTGTCAAGACAGTAGAGGCGACCCAGTTTTAGAATCTCCCAATGTAAGGATTACAGTATTTCTGTGGGAGGTGAAAAGGGGGGGAGGGGAAAAAACAAGCAAGCAAGCAAACAAACCCCCCCCCCCCACAACACATGCATGCATAAAACCAACCGAACACTGATGGCAACAACAACAAAACCCCTAAAAAGCCCTCTGTTTCTTCTGTGGCCCTTATTTTTTTTTTTCCCCTCCCACTCTTTTTCTGTTAGAAAAGACCCAGGAAAAACTTGGTCTCTGAAGTAATTGAGGGGCTAATTGCTGTTCATTTGAGGATTTAATAATTTAGGTTTGCCCAGAGAATGTTTGTGATGTTATTTTATTTCTTGCTCCTTTTATACTCAGCTCAGACACTTTCACTAAGAAATCGATCCGTAGAAATTCTGATCTCATCTAATAAGCATGGATGACTACATACCCCCTCACACCTCCCAAAAAAAGCCCAGAAACTAATAATAAGGGAAATAGGTGGGAATATGGAAAACAATTGGGTGTTTTCTAAGAATATGTCTTTTTCTTAAATATGAGTGGTTTGGAATAGACTGTCAAATTGAGGGGTTTAGTAAAATAGTAAGAGAAATGAAAAACTTATTCATCTAAGGGCATGGTAAGCTATTTTTGGCTTTTAATGTAGTATTTTGATGAGTCAAGACCTGTGAATGCATTGAGAATATTTTTAAAAGAGGTGATTGTGCATAGCAGTTGTAGGAAAAGCAGTCTTCATTCTTACATAGATTATCTTTTTAGATTCTCACATACGGTTGTGTTCTCTGTGCTAATAAGGTTACATTTTTCAGTACTACAGTAGTTCTCAAGCATTAGAAACTTGTTTTAATCTTGAGAAGTGAGTTTTAATGTGGCTTGACTGGCTCCTCTTCATAGCCATAGCAATCGTGCCAGGCATCTGTAACTTTACACCTGGTCTTAATTACTTTTCTTCAGCTGGTGTAGAACATAACTAGGTTACCATCCAGAAAGTGGTGGTGATAATAAATATGCATGTTCAAAACAGGAATGTGTTGATTATTAGTCGGCTTGTTCGGAACTATTTTTGTAAGACAAAAAAAGCCCAGAATATGGGTGTTTTTGAGATCTGGAAGCTTTAATTTCTCTGAGTTTCAAGGTTTTTTCTGAGAGGATTAGAAACAAGGGGTGACATTAAAGTGAGACCATGACACTATTCCAAATCAGTGAAATCCAAAAGTCAAGCAAGTTTGGTTTTTAAAGATGTCAAATACGATTTAACATATGTTGCATGTTTGTGCTTAGCTAAAGTTTAAGTATTCTACCTAACAAGTGTCCTAATTTTTGCACAGAAAGGAATACTGATAAGTAAAAGCAGCTTCTAAAATATGCTGAAGTATTATAATATTTAAACCTTTATTCCTGTTCCTTACTGCTGAATTGATATTTGTGAATAGAAGGATATATACAGAATTGTTGCAGAGTATAAAGAAAATGGATGAATATTTGAAACTTTATTATTCCAGAATGAATGGTTATATATAATTCATATTTATTCTAAATGATAATTAACAGCAATGTTAAATTTTAATTTGGGGAAGGCACAGCTAGCTAAGATAAACATCAATTGAGTGTATTTTAAATTAGAATCCAAAATCATGCTGGGAAAATAAGGGAGGAATTCATGAATAACAGATGTTTTAATTTTTTTAATCATCTGAAAAATCAAACTAGAAGAGATGTTTTGCAGGGGGCCTTTACCCTGAGAGATAAAAATTACTTACACATGCAAGTAGAGATATTTGACTAGTATAAACCACAGAGACTTATTTGCAAATGGTTAGAAGGCAAATAGCATGGTGTAGTGAATGAAATATCTAGCCAAAAACTTGGATACACTTGATGCTGCGATGTAAAGAAATGTTGGTCAAGTCACTTGTCAGTAGTATTGAACATCTCTGTAAAGTAAGTTGAAATCAAATGACGAATCATGAAAAAGTTGTGTAATTAATCTGTGTGTGTGTTTGCACGTGTGTGTGTCATCATGCTCTGTTTTAGTTGGGGCAGTATGTAGAGTGTACAAGTTCAGTTTTAAACTCTGCTTTGCTTTTAAGTGATGAATAATGCAGTTTTTCATCAGTTCGAATTATTACATTGACACTTAAAGAAACTGTTTTGTTCTTTGTAGCTGAGCCGATAACGTTTCCACCTGGAGGAGGCAAGTCATTTATTATGGGTTCTGATGATGTGTTGTTAAGTGTACTGGGCCTTGGAGACCTTGCAGACTTGACAGTAACAAATGATGCAGACTATAGTTATGATGTAAGTGCAATTTCATTTTAAAATTCTTTATACGGTTTAATTTAATCAATAGTAGTTGGGTCCCTTCTCCCCTACCCTGAACATTATAGATGCAGAGAACAGAGGTTTCATTAGCAAAAACTATTACTTGGGAGGAGGAGGCAGCACCTTGTGAATGGCCTAAGTAAGGTGGGTAATCAAAGTTAACTGAGATGACTTGTTTGTTTTCTACTTAGAGATAACTTAATTCAGATTTTGTCACTGCAGGAATGTGTTATGACATAAAATACAGATTGACATCTTAACATTAATTTGTTTGATCAAAAATGGCGATGCTACACTCATATGGAGTATTGAGAAGACAAAACCCACAAATATTGATGTTAACTTATTTCTTTGCTTTCTGTGGGTTTATGTAGTGTTAACAGCATAGACTGTATATAGTAGTATATTTCAGATGTAAGCTTTTAAGAGTATGTTTTTATTGCAATCCAGAGTATTCTGAGATTCTTTTGACCATATTCATTAAGCTACTACAAATAGTTGTATAGGAATTTTTTGTTGGCTAGTAACATTAGATGGCTGGTTAGGGAAGTGTTCAGGTAAGTCCTAAGTATTGTATTTAAAGTGTCTTATGTTTTGGGATTGTGGTGTTTGGGTTTTTTGGGGGTTTTTTAAAAATTGTTGTTGGTAAGGTACCTCTCTGTTTCTGTAACTTTTCAAGTTAGATACATGGTGTTTGTATTGGCAACCATTACTGGGGATTTTATTAAAATCTTAGATTCTCCAAAGTGAAGAAATAAGTTGTTTATAGCTTTTCACAGAGTCTGGAAATACTTGTGTGTGACTACACACCTTTTTTCTTTTAATCATATTTATCCTTCAGTATTTAAAACTGGAAGGATTCTTAATTACTGTAATGAAGTAAGAGCTAATATTTCCATTTCTCCATTATGGCAGAGTGTTATGTTACATAGTTCCATTTCCCAAATAACAAATGAAAATGTTAATGATCCATCCCTGATATTACTGGACTGTATAAAAATAAACGAAAGAGATTTTAAAAATATCTTGAGTACTTTTAAAATTTTAATAATAAGTTGTCCTGCTTACAATAAAGATTCATCTTCAGGTTTGTCCATTTCGTTTCAAATGACGTAGCACTTCTGGGACATCAGATAACTTAATATCAGAGTTCGGTTTCAACTCTTTGCGTCTTAACCTTCTCAGGGTTTTGCCTTCTATCTAGCTAAATCTCTTGTGTAACCACATGTAAGATGTGTCTGACTGGAGGGTCATGTACAATTGTTTAGAAGATTACTATTTTTTGGTAGAGTTTCAGTGAAATGTATGAACAAGTGAACTTAAAAGAAAAGCTTTTCAAAAGCTTCAATTGTAAGTGCTTTAAGACAGCTTAAATTTGAAACATTCTGAACTGGATGTTTTGAACCACTACTAACTAGTAGTAATTTCCCCTGGGAATTATGAAGTTGAATAGTCTGGGGGGTTGTTTTACATAGTGCTGTATTTACTTGGTTGAATAACTTCTAAATGCTCCTGTCTATATCTTCATCAAAGAGTTAAGAGAAGTTTGGTTTAATGGTATTTATTTTAAAGCAGTTTGGAATCTCAAATCCAGCTTCTGAACTTGCTTATTGATTGTTTTATTTTCTTTAAGTGTTATCCTGGTTTTACTGACAGTAAATATGAGGCATCAAAAAACTACATGGTATACTTTCAGTAGTGAGGCAGCTACAGTTGTGAGATTAGATCAGAAATTGTTTTTGCAGTTGCATTACATTCTGTGTCTGTCCTATTCCTGAGTTCAAAACTTTGGAGTATCGAGGTCTGGTGGGTCACACTTGCCCTTCATTAAATTTATAAAGGTAACGTGACAACATTTGGATCTTAAGGCACATGTTTGTAATCACAGAATTTTCTGTTTCTTTTTTTCTTTTAAAAAATAAAATATTTGTTAGGCACCTTTCTTTCTTCTTCTGCCCACCAAAATCCCAAGTCAGCCCATATGCTGGACGATTAATGTATGGACTAGTGAGTATGGTGGCCCTTATGGTTGGTCTGTAATATTGTATTTTACATGGCTCCATTCTTGGTTGGCTATTTTTAATGCCATGAGAATGATTATCAGTCGAAATTCGTAGCATAAATTCTAATATCTGTACAACTCTAGTATTAGCAGAATACTTTACATCTCTATTGTAGATTGTTCTCTGTTGTTCTCCAATTAGCTGTCCATTGAGAATTACTGTATACATGGAAGGAACAAGAAGTTCCTGGGCTGAAATTATAGCAGTCCGGAAGAACAGTGAGAAGCAGCATCGCTAATCTTGTACTTTTTCTTAAGCATTTTTGGTTGTTTTTAACTACTGTCAGAGGCCCATGCTGAACCAGAAGTATCTTAGATCAAAATAATGCAATAATTAATAACGAAATAATAAAAGTTCTGATGCCATAATGGCAAATCTATGCCATGTCTTTCTTTGTTAAAGAGATTACAAGAATGTCTTTGATGTGAAACAAGGAATTTGTGATGTCTCCTTCAAGAACTCCAGTAGTGTAGGGAAAGTTGGTCTGTAGAGGATGCCCTATGAGAGAGAGGCTTTCAGAAGCAAGATTCGTTTTGAGGAAAATGTCATGCTTGATTGCAACACTGCAACTTTGCAATATATTTTCCTCTTTTGTGAGGTACAGCTTCTTTATAAAACAGTGCATAGCCATTTTGCTTATTCCAAGGAGGAGGAGTATTTACAGGTGAGCCAAGACACACTCAGGAAGCATTACAATGAATAATTGATACCAACTGATCAAACTATTTCAGGAGAATCTGTGGGGCTTCTGACAAACATGACAATACAGTTTTTATTGTGCAAAGAGCGATGCAGAATAGAACTTGGGAGTTGCCTTTACTGCCTTGGGAAGCTTAAGCAGAGAACAGAAGTGATAAACACGCAAGTACGAAATACTGCCTGAGCTAACAAGGAATTTGCAGCAGAAGGCAGTACCTCACAAATTTGTTGAAGGTTTGAGGGTGTCAGTTATTCTGTAGATGAAGATGATCTTATTGCTTCAGCGTGGTTGGATATCTAAAATTTTCTCATTGAGACCCTTCATTAGAGGCTCTTTAATTACAGTTTGGTTTGAGATGTGTGTGTGGAGAGGTTATCTCATGCTTTAATATCTGGCTGATACAGGAGACGAAAGTTTTTGCTTTCTTACTGGATCATTCACCAAATAGGAATGAGAATTGATTACTATAATTGTCACTTGGTTTCCCTCCTTCCTATCTAGTCCTGCTTTCCCAGTGCTCTTAGCATATCTGTTATCTTTTAAAGTGTGTCTGAAAAATGCACGGTGGCTTCTGACTTCTGACTTGAAGTATCCAGTAACACAGATGGAAAGAATTTTTTGGATATTTTTATTTAAGAAAGGAATCTCTGTCCTGTCATGAATCTGAAGAGACTGGTGGTTCTCCATCACAGTGTTCCTTCAGGTTAAAAATTCCTTGATAGTTCTTGATTTCTGAAGTTGTTTCCACGTAACTGTAGATCTGCAGTGCAGTAAGATCATGTCTTGTCTTGTACCTGTAACACAGTACTTGTAACACAGTACCTAATCTCATGCCCCTTTGAGCTTAGCTGAAGACACCTCCTTTTCCAGTGAATCTCCAGATAAGCAGATGATGTTAAGCTAAATTAATGTTTAAGTAAAACAACAACAGAACCCCAAATACTTAATATTCCCACTTCTTGCATTTTGTTCCCAATAGGTCCATGTTCTTAAAATGCTTGTGTGAGCCATTAGTAGTGCATGAATACATAAAGCCACAACAGGGTTCCACTGGCTTTCATGTAGCAATCCCTGACGAGGGTGATATTTTGAAAAGGAGAGGATATGTGGACAGGATGGGGATAATGTTTTAAATTTTAAGAATTTCAACTATAGCTGAAAATTTTTCTGTATGTCAGTGATTTAGTCCACTAGTTGTCCACAAGATCTGTAGTACAGTACAATCAGCTCAAGTCATGTTGTTTTCAGTATCTAGTTCTTTATATTTACCTCCAGTGTGTGTAGTTGTTCCTGTGCTGAAGGAGTAAGTTTGTTATCAAAACAGATGCTCCCATTTCTGTTTTCTTGGATTCCACAGCTGCACTGGATGGTGTTTTTCTGCTGTAGGACTGGCTGCAAAATGCAAAGTCCTCATTTTTCAGAGCATCTAAATTTTGGAATTTCTAATCAGTCACAACAGTATCAAGGAAAAAAAAACACATTAAAACATTAGAAAATTCTGACTATAGTTATTAATTATTGCTTTCTAATTTGCCTGTTTGCTGGAGATGCATAGTTGATTGGGGTAGGGAAATATGCATCTCCTTACTATGCTGCAAGGATTCTGTTGACTGCAGGGGCAAGGAGGAGCTTCTTTCCTGGTATATTTTTTTTCCTTTCTTTCTTCTTTTGGTGTGTTTTGTTTGGGTTTTGTTTTGGTTTTCGTGGGGTTTTTTTGTTTGGTTTGGTTTGCTTGTTTGTTGTTCTTTGTGTTTGCTTGCTTGTTGGTTTTTTGTTTTGTTTTGCTCAGGTGTAGTTTCATTCAGTCTGGCATGCTGGTTGTTTATAAGGCAGAATGAATAGGTTGCTGGCCTGTGTTCCCACATAGACAAACAAAACGAAGGCAAAACGGGATTTTCATTAGATTAAATTGAGCCAGTATTATAAAGCAGGCATTTCCCATTCTGTTTGGCAATTTCTTGTGGTTTATGGTTTGTATGGGTTTTTTTCGCTCCAAGTTTAGGGAGCTTCTGTGGTAAAGGTTTTTTTAGGACATGTAAAGTATTTTGTGTCTCCTAATGGAGACAGAGTTTTTGTTCGGGTGTTTGTGGGTGGTTTTAGGTAAGGGAACAACAACTCTTGGTTTTGATCAACGCTGTTATTCTAAGCATCTGCTCTCTGGCTGTTTGCTGACAGGGGACTAGGATCAAGGGTCCAGCTGATCTTTCTTAGTCCTGTATAGTAAAGTCTGCCAAAGTTAATGAAGAACATTTTTGAAACATAAGGACCACTGTATTCAATCCTGGGTTTTTTGAGAGGCTCTTCATCACAACTGTGATAGAAACCAGTGTGGTGTGGATGCATGTCACATCCAAATAATCAAGGTCTTCTATCTAATCTGGGACATAACATGTACTAAAATTAGCCATTGCTATTTCAGATGTTTAGCTTTAATTTCTCTAAGCCTCAGATCACCACAAGTACATAAGGCAACATGAGTTAGCCAGGTGGATGAATACCTTACATAATGAGGATTAAAAATACTGAAGGACTCTGATAGAAAAATACCATTTTCCCCCCTCCCCCCTTTTCTCCCCCTTATCCACTTTAAATTCAGACAAGTGAATACATATGCAGTTTGGGCTGAAATCTATCAAGTTTAATGCAGAATTCCAGAATTCCACTCTGTTTCCCAAAAGAAAAGATTATTCTTTTTATGAAGTTTGTATATAGTATGCAGTGTAGTGCTAAATAACTTAAATCTCAATAAAAATATTGTGGTATTCAGTATACTCTGAAGTGGGAAGAGTGAAAACAAAATGCTTTGTTATGAAATGTATTTGTTGGATGGTATTAAAAAAAAGAAATCCAGGTTATATGTCTGGTATAACAAGTTCTGGTGTTTGATCTGCATTTGGCATAGTTTGCACTTAGGCCAGAAATTTACATTAATATACAGGAAAAGCAAATGTCTGCAAATCTGTAACTCAGAACAGTACATTTTATTGTCTGAGCCTTTATTTGCTTTGATTGGATAGAATCAAATTTAGTTTGAGTGAGTGGTGATAATTCAGTCCAGGATATAGATTTGGTCCAAGAATACTTATTACAGTATATGTTACATTATGATCTGAGTTTTATTTTCAGTCCTGACAGATATGAGGTACTAAGATTTTATAAGCTGTGGGAGATTTTTAGTCTTTTAATAGTGTTGCTGAGAGTATCTTGGGATATTGAGAGATTCTGGCCTGCGGTTAAGAAACACGCTTTAACAATTACTTGGTGACTAGATAGTATGTAAGGCAGATAATATGATTAGTTTCCATTAATTCTTAGTTTGCTAATTTTGTTCACCTAACTAAAGTCAGTTTTTAAACTCCCTTTATAATTACTTGAGGGGAAGAGAGAAGTACCTGCACATGTATTTCTCCGTATGGTGGAGGCTTAGGACAAATGGGATGTAGTGTTTTAAGAGTCTGCTCTTTGCAGAATATAAATTGTATTCAAAGTTCTAAATTAGTCTCTCACAGTCACTAGAAGAGTTTGAGGTTTTCTGGTAACTCTTCTGAGTTACCTATAATCAATATTAAGCAGCTTTAAATTTTGTATTTTAGCCTAACAGTCTATAGGTTAAGAGTATTAATTGGGTGTTCACAATATAAAAATGTAAAGTTTGTATATATTGCTTCACATAGTAACTAAGTTATTGACTCACAAGTATATGTAAAACTCATAAAAAATATTTATATTTGATGTTATGTTTACAATCATTGTAAGTGTGTATTGAAATTTGGGTTACCTGTTTATGTGTACATACCTTCATGTGTAGAAGTGTTTGAGAATTCTTTGTTTCCTGTAATTTTTCAGTCAAGTTGCTCATCTGAGATTGATCACTCAGTAGGCACCTGACGCTCATTTTTATTAAGCTTAAGTGATAAATAAGCTTTTGACAGTGGTAATCTCTCCTTTGGGTGCAGACAAAATGATAAGCAATGAAACCTTTGTCTTTTCTTCAGGGAAGAAGAATTACAGTGTCATTGCACAAAAGGATTAAAACTAGTTTTTGAAAATCAAGGCTTCTTGTCTGTGTATTCAGCGTTGTACTCCCTTTCACTCTGGGACAGAAAAAACTATGACAGTAGAAAAATTTGCAGACTGCCTCGCATGCCAGAGAGGGAGTTACAGATGCATATAGACAGATCAGTAGATAAATGCAAACTTAAGACTGAACATGTATTAGCTGAATCAAAAGTACTGTGTTTTCCTAAAATACAGGGAGATGTATATTATACATATTTTTAAACGCAAGGTAAAGTTACGCCTCTTTTTTTTTTTTTTTTCTTCCCTAAAGCTGCCAGCTAACAAAGATGCCTTCCGGAAGACTTGGAACCCTAAGTACACGCTACGCAGTCATTTTGATGGAGTGCGGGCATTAGCTTTTCATCCTGTAGAGCCTGTGCTGGTTACAGCCTCTGAGGACCACACTCTAAAACTTTGGAATTTGCAGAAAACGGTTCCTGCCAAAAAGCAAGTATATGGGTTTTTATAAAACATCGATTATGTTTTAAATGCCTTCAAAACTGATTAAACTCTTAAAAGTTTTCAGAGTTTTCCACTAGAGATTTCATGTAGCGTAATAACTTCCCTTTTTCTTTCAGGAGTGCCTCTTTAGATGTAGAACCCATCTACACATTTAGGGCCCACATGTAAGTGTTTGACATAATTAATGCTTGATAAATGTATTGTCATTATCTGATGGATTCATAAGACACTTCAGTGTAAAAGCCATGAATGTGTTCTATTTTTACATTGTATCAACAAGGTCCCTTGTACTTTGTGAAAACAGGTAAACACTGAGTCCCTGTCATGAGTCACACAGTCCGTGATAACACGAGAAGAACAGGAAGTGGCAAATGTGGTTAGTTGTAATGGAAAGGAGAGATTGTAGAAGATGATAGTAAAATCGCCTGAGTGATGCCTGTATCTTGGACTGTGGATTTTATATATAATATATGAAGAAGATAAACAAGGTAGACTTTAATTGTACCTAGTGTCTTCAGATACAGGTCTGAGAATTTAAAAGTACAGATGCAATCATCAGGACAAAAAAAAAAATGAATGCAGATTCAATGAGTGAAAAAATCAGGAGATCAAGCAAGTGAGTAGGGAGGTTCTGAATTGTTTTTAGGGGCTTGAACAAGAATAAGAGAGAAAATTTCATTGCCAGCATAGGCCAAAGTAGTAGATAAGGCATGGGTATTCACCAGCACATATGCCTCTCAGCGCTGGGGGAAACTTGGAAATCAGTGAAATAATTGTTGTAATCAAAAAGTTTATTAATACCTGAGCAAAGTTCTGATAACTACAGTCAGTTTTCTTCCAGTGTCAACCCAGGCTTCCTCCTTTCCCATCTCAAGTGTGCCTACTTTGTGTGCAGGTGGTGGTTTATTACACACCATAACAAATATTCTCATTTCTGATTGTGCTCTGGCCCAAGATATTGAGGAAGCGCATTGCACAAACTAGTCTGAAACAAGGAAAGATCTTTTTTGTGGCAGATGGTGACAGTGAACTAACCTGAATTAAACAACATTAGTAAAATGTGCAAGTTGAGCTGGGACTTGTAAAGCTCCTAGTAATTTTTCAGCTCGCGTTAACTACTTTATTACTGCCTGAGTTTCACATGCTAATTTTGAATTCTGCTTCCTTCTAATAAGAACACAAGACAAAAATTCAGAGTCTGTAGATAGTCACAGTAGTTTGAGTGTACTTGCCCTATGTAACTAAAGATCCAGTCTCCAGTTACCAGGTAAGCTTCACGAGAGCTCTTTGATAAGTGTGGAAGTGGATAACACTTCGTGTGCTGGCCTTGGTAATGGGGGAAAAAGAAAAAAAAGTAGTTTGTACTAGGAAATCTACACATACTATAATCACCCTCCTTCATTCCCTTAAGCCATTTACTTGATAGAAGGTAACATCTTATTTTTGCACTTATTAGCTAAAGTGTAAAACGCTCTTCTTTAGGACTGGGTGACTAGTATGTCCTCATGTTAAAATACAAGTGTTCTTTTGAGTGATAGAGGGCCACTGACCAATTGAATTCTCCTTCAGATCTCTTCCTCTGTCTAAATTTGTGCTATTATTTGGGCTTTTGTTACTGAATACAAAAAGCCAAGGTTTGGGAAAGTTTTGGTACAGAACTGATCTACACCCTGTGGCTTCCAGTGAGACTGATAACAAAGTAATTTTGGTTTTTTTTTTACCTCACACATGCTTTGAGCAACATTCCCTCTCATCCCAGCTTCATTCTGCACTTTGCCAAATACGCAGGTGGATTCAAGTGATAGTCTTCCTTTTCACTATCTTCAAATATGTAATTCTAGTTTGCTCATCTGCACTTAAATGACTGGTAAACTCCTTATATCCTGAGCATGGCCTGTCAGATGAGCCAGGCATCTGATTTTGGGGATATGGTTTTACAATACAGTTAAACCTGACCTAGTAGTGTGTCTAAAGGAGTAGGCCTGCGTCTTCCATCAGGCTACAGTTTGTGCTTGTCTCATATCACAGCAAACAAGTTGAAGAAGTTAAACCAGTGGAAGTCTAACCTTGGCCAAAAAGTACTTTCTAGGATCATTTTTCTGAGCCAGTTTACTGGGGCATAGGTTACTGTCGGTTCCTAAAAAAGGATGAGAAAATAGTTGGGCGGGAGGCTACAACTACCTCTTTCAGCACAATATAGGTTGATCTAGATACAAGGTAAAAACTCACCATTTGTAGTTGTAGTTACTGTTGCTTCTGAGAAGTAAGGTGGTAGTCTTTGAATTTCTTGAATTTGGATAGTTCTAGTTACGTTGTTATTAATATTTTAATAGAGGTTGGTATCACCCCTTGAGACTTCAAAAAGGTTTTAACAGAGTTGTTTCTTTGTAGTTTGAATTTTTTTAACTACTTAATCCAATCTAATTTTTTTTGAAAGTAGATAACCAAATTTTCACTTCTACCCTGTAGGCAATATCAATAAACTTCTCTTCCTCTGTCTCCCAATAGTGGACCTGTATTGTCACTGGCAATTAGTTCCAATGGAGAACAGTGTTTCAGTGGTGGTATCGATGCAACCATCCAGTGGTGGAACATGCCTAGCCCTAATGTGGATCCATATGATACCTATGGTAAGTGTCTTTTTTAAAAGATAAATAACTCATGACCATTGTCTTCAATATTAATTTGCTGCTTGATGCTAATCTGTTTTCTAGGGCTTTTGTGAAATGTAACTACCATTTATCAAGTAAATTGTGTTTTTAACTTTTTATGTGTGGTAAACATTAATTATGTATTCCCACTTGCATTGATGACATGCTTTGTATAGAATTGTAATAGGAAGACTGGCAATTTCTCAGGATTAAACAGTAAGGAAAAAATTAATCATAACTCTTATTTTTAAGAAGTGTGCTTGCCACTTCGGACCAAAATTCCAAGTTTCTGAATGATTATTTCTTCTAATAGGAATTTCTCAAAAAACTAAGATAAGTGTACTCAGATTCTACGTCCCATGTTTCTGATTTCCATCTCAGTTCCCATAACCAATGTCTCTAAAGAGCTGATAACTGCTTGGAAAACTGTGCATCACTGTCCTGCTATTAATGGCAGTCGGTATTCTGAATCATAGAACCATAGAATACCAGGTTGGAAGGGACCACAAGGATCATCTGGTCCAACCTTTTGTGGCAAAAGCATGGTCTAGACAAGATGGCCCAGTACCCTGTCCAGCTGAATCTTAAAAGTGTCCAATGTTGGGGAATCCACCACTTCCCTGGGGAGATTATTCCAATGCATGATTGTGCTCATCATGAAAAATTTCCCCTCTTGTGTCCAATTGGAATCTCCTCAGGAGTAACTTGTACCCATAGCCCCTCGTCTTTTTCATGTGACTCCTTGTAGAAGGAGAGTCTCCATCTTCTTTGTAGCCACCCTTTAAATACTGGAACATGATGATAAGGTCTTCCCTAAGCCTTCTTTTCTCAAGGCTTGAACAAACCCAGTTCTCTCAGCCTTTCCTCATATGGCAGGTTGGTTTGGTTTGGTGGGGTTTTTTGTTTGTCCTTTTGGTGTGTGTTTTTTGAGAAAGATGGCAGTGGTGGTACAAATTGACCACCTATGTAATATTTTAGTTGTTGCTTAAACAGGAAGGCCTGGGAGGATATGTGACAGTTTTATGTGGAATTTAATTCATATTGAAGTACGAGAAATACTTATTTAATGTCTCTTCACTAAAAAGGTTTCATTTCTGAACTTTTATTTTTTTGTTTTTTTGTTTTTCCAGAGCCAAACGTTCTAGCTGGCACCTTAATTGCTCACACAGATGCAGTCTGGGGTCTTGCTTACAGTGGTGTAAAGAATCACTTACTATCTTGTTCAGCAGATGGCACTATTAGATTGTGGAACCCACCAGAAAAAATGCCCTGTATTTGCACTTACAATGGAGAGAAAGGTAGGGTTTCGTAGTGGTTTTGAAAATCTGTTATGAGGCAGCTGATGATGCATCCAGGCTCTCTATCTCCATTTGTCAAAACTACATAACAATTAAAGGGAAAAGATGTTTTACTAAAGTAATCCTGGTGCTGTAGCATTACTTTAAAGAAGGGAGTGAATTTCTTCTTTAAAGTATGAGTATAAAACAAACTAAATGTATAAACTGTCAAGAATTTTAAAATGTTTCATTCTTTCTAAAGACATTTTTCTCTCTTCCTAGAGCATGGAATACCTACATCAGTTGACTTCATAGGTTGTGACCCTGCTCATATGGTGGCATCTTTTAACACTGGCAGCACAGTCATCTATGATTTAGAAACATCCCAGTCAGTGGTAATGCTTTCATCACAAATAGAATCCGGTAAGTAAAGCTCTTTTGTATGGAATATCCATCTCGGATGAGGTACCTTTATCCAAGTTTTATTATACAGTAAAGTAAATGAAAAGGTTTTGCTCCTCTCCTGCATCGTGCAATTTGAGAGTTGGTTAGATGCTTAAAGATGCTTGGACATGACAGAAAAGATTGTGGATTAGCAGGATTTGAAAGTGCTTAGAGGTAGTGAAAGCAACAGTTCTTGTTCTCTAAGCTGAAATTTCTCAAGATTCAGTTGTCCGAATTGCGTATTAAAACACAGTTTCATTATGTAGCCTTGACACGGAGGGTATTGAAATAACTGAATTAAGCAGAATAATAGTTCAGTGTAGAATTCTGTACATGTCGTGATTAAACACTCTTTCCTGTGGAACTTTAACTATTAGAAATTCTGCTACTACAAATAAGGTGCTATGAAGATGTAGCTCTTTAAGAATTGTGTGTATCTGATGAAATTCTGGATACAGGAGCTTTCTTTTCTTGAACCTGTGAAAGTGTTCCATGAGGAAAACTTCCAGTTTCTCATCATTTGTTTAAGTGAAATGAGATGTAAAATAATAATGCGAGGGGAGAAATTGCTTTTACCCTCCAAGTAGTCTGATTTACTTAGTGATTATACTTACAGTTTTAAGCGGGTTATATAAAGACTTCCACACAGGTTACAAAACTGTGTAAAAGCTATATTCTAGGTATATTGTACAAAAACTGGCATTGACAGTGAGAAAGCACATCACAAATTGGAGAAATAACTTTCCTAGTTTGAAAAGAGGATCTTTAAATGTAATCAATAAAAATTAAGCACAGAAATGAAAGGAACAAGCCGTAAAACATGGGCATATCAAGATGGAGTGTGTTTTAAATAGTATTCTAAAAACTTCTTAAGAGATTCTAAACCAGTCTTTGGTGTATATAACAGAATCTAATAGGTTAGGTTGACTTCAGTTATTTGGATTCTATCTTCCCCCCACCCCAAGCTAAATCTTTTTTTGATGCGGAGGTATAAGAGGTGTGTGCTTAAACATACTGATGCCATAGTTTGTTTCTACTTGGCTGGTGGTGGTCTGCAGTACTCGGTTTGCTTGCTGTCTCCCTGGAGAATCTTTTGTGTGTATAAACCACTTGTACAGCTTTAACCTTACATTACATTGACTAGAGTCTACCTGGCTGTATTTATTTATTAGGAGATGTATTGATGCTCTTTCTAAAAGGTTACTTATATAATATAGTTAATATAGTAAGCTAAAGTGTAATGCTAAAATGTTCTCATTTTAACTTTAACCCTTTCTTTAAGGCAGGTTAATATTTTTTAAATTTTATTTTCAGGTGTACAATCAAATAATCATATTAACAAGGTAGTAAGTCATCCCACACTTCCTGTAACTATTACAGCACATGAAGATAGACACATCAAATTTTTTGACAACAAAACGGGTAAGGATGAAAAGGAACCTGATTTGTATGTATGAATATGTTTGAAGTAAATCTGGACGGACATAGGGAGAATCCATTTGTAGAAAACTTATTAGTGGTGCAGTTTTATGTAAAAGAGAACTTCTGGTATTTGTAAGATTAAGCCTCTTCAGTACCTTCTCTATGATATAGTGATATCCGTTGCAATTGTGACTTCAGTCAGAAAATTCTCAAAACAGGCAGAGATAGTTGTGAGGGGCAAGGAAGTCCTTTTAAGTTAGAGCTTTGTTAATTTATATAGAACATGTCTGCCATTTTCTTCCTGTCTTCATCATTTCCATGCTTTTAACTCTAAGAATATATATTAGTTAAATTTTTCAACTCTCACTAGTAAAGAACCCTGTTTAGTACCTATTAGGGCAAGAAATAACCCTAAATTCATTGTAGTAATGGAATCCTGTTGTACTTTAAGAACACAATTAACTTTATGAAACAAAAGGATCTGGATAAGAGAGAGGAAAGAAGGGTATAGGGAAAAACTGCACAGTCTGTCATGACTAAAAAAATCATAGAATCATAGAATTTCCTGAGTTGGAAGGGACCCACAAGGATCATCGAGTCCAACTCCTGTCCCTGCATAGGACAGCTCCACAGTTCACACCATGTGTCTGAGGGTGTTGTCCAGACTCTTCTTGAACACTGTCAGGGTCGGGGCCGTGACACCTCCCTGGGGAGCCTGTTCCAGTGCTGCACCACCCTCTGGGTGAAGAACTGTCTCCTAATGTCCAACCTAAACCTCCCCTGGCACATCATCTTGCCATTCCCTTGGGTCATTGGTCACTAAAGAGAGAAGTTTGATGCCTGCCCTTCCTCCTCCCCTTGTGAGGAAGCTGTAACTGCCATGAGGTCTCCCTTCAGTCTCCTTCGGGCTGAACAAACCAAGTGACTTTAGCTGCTCCTCGTATGGGTTCCCCTCCAAACCCTTCACCAACTTTGTAGCCCTAAAAAGGTTGGAATAATTGTAATAACAAACATGAACTTCCATTTGTCAAATTAACAGTCACTTCCTGCATGTTATCCTACCAAAGCTGGAAAAAAAAAATCAGCATAAGATGACTTTAAGCAGGCACATGTGGAAAACCCCTTTCTTAAGTGTATTTGGTTTGGGCAGAGTGGGGGATGGTGTTCTTGAGATTTGGGGTTTAAAGGCAAAAAGCTAGACATTTTTCCCCTTCTCATCTTCCATGAATCTATGTATTTGAATTGTGGTCATTAAATGCATTGCAATGATTGTCCTGAAATTAAAATGTATTATTTTAAAGAAACAAAGATGTAGAATAAGGAGAAAAATCTTGCATAAACAAATAATTGGGTCAAAGACAGAAAACAGAAGGTAGAAGTAAATGATCATTTTGTGGAATAAAATATTACCAGGTCCAGCAATAGTTCAATGTAATATGAATCATCTGGACAGGAGACAGTATCTTGACAGTTTACTGGCATTCTTTAATTCAAGGTATTAAAGATGAAGGCTGATAAGGAAGAACTGAAGATCTTAATAGGCTTAAAAGCAGGCAAATCAAATTCCATGTCGATAAATGTGAAACGATGCATGTAAGGAAAAACGAACTTCATAATATAAAATAATAATCACTGGGCTGACTGTTCCTACTCGGTAAAACCCTGGAGTTATAAGAAGAGGTTGGATGAAAATGTCAGTTCGTTGCTTAGCAGTCAGAACAGCAAAATTAATGTTAGGAGGAAGGAAAGGAATAAACAACAAAAATAATTGTTAATAACTTTGTATGAATTCTTGGTGTATCCACATGTGTACTTTGTGTTATTCCAGTCTCCCTTATCTCAAAAGGCATATAGCCAAATTAAAATGTTTCAGAGAATGGTTAAAAGTATTATCTGAGATCTTCAGTAGCTTTTAGCTTCTTCAGGAAGAATCTTAGAAACTAAATAGGCTGAGGTTCTTCAGCAAAACAGACAACTGGGCAGAGATGATACACTTTCTTCATGTTGGTCATGGTCTTATAGGGATTTATTTGTTCTCTTCCAATACGTGAACTAAGGTTCAGTTAATAACCCCCAACAGGTGACAGATTCAAACCAGAAAGAGGTGGTTGTACTTACAAGCAGTTATTTTGGAACTCCTTCCCAAAAGCATCATGAGATGTTAAAAGATGTTATTAGGAGTCCAGGAATTCACTGAAAAGAAATGCATTAAGAACAGTCGAATGCAGAGTTAACACCTATGGTTTGTGACATAATTGAACAGTTAATTATTAGGAGCTGGAGAGTATTCTGGGCAAGTATCACTTTGAGTTGCCTTGGTTTTATTTTCTTCCCTGGTTTGTCACCAATAGCCTTTCTCCTAGCAATGACAGAGATAGATGGACCTTTGGTATGACTCAGTAAGTCTCTTTGTAAAAAGCTTTGTCAACACTTTGTCCTGCTGTGGCAGGTATTAGGACATGTAAGGGACTAAAAATTTAGGTTCTCACCCTGTCATTTTAGGATTTGTCGTCTTTGTCATTGCTGCCAGTAAAGATGCCTGATGGATAAAAAGAGCACTTAGGATGAGAATGCCTTTTTGAGAGCTGTGTGTCATTTACCTATACACTTATACAAGAGTCTGCAGTTGAAACATAATGATTTCTAATAGAACTGTATCATTCAGATATTGTTGAAATCTATTACAAATAAGTGTATTATTCTACATCGCATTTAATTGTAATGTTATTTTTAAAAGAAACAATACTTCACAGGAAATTCACTGTTTATTTTACTTTTAGGTAAAATGATCCATTCTATGGTTGCTCACTTGGATGCAGTCACAAGTCTAGCTGTAGATCCTAATGGAATCTATTTAATGTCTGGAAGTAAGGGTTTTTTCATATTCTATATACTATAAAAATTTTGCATTTATGATGCACCGAAGTGTCTGACAAATCTAACTTTGTCTTTTTTCTTTTCTCTTTCTTTTTTTCTTTTTTCTTTTTTTTTCCTAAACAGGCCATGATTGTTCCATTAGGTTATGGAATTTGGACAGCAAGACATGTGTGCAAGAAATAACAGCTCATAGGAAAAAGCTGGATGAATCCATTTATGATGTAGCATTTCATCCATCAAAAGCATATATTGCCAGTGCAGGAGCTGATGCCCTTGCCAAAGTATTCGTGTGACACAGCAGAACAAACCTGCGTCATAACAGCAGGTCTGTTTGGACAAAAAAGAGGGAATGCGTCACTGCCATCAATGATAAGGTTACCAATAAGACACTACATCTGATCTGCCTGGGTAAAGGCTCTTGTGTGGGGCAGGTATAAGCTGGTGAAAAGCCACCACATCTTGAACAATGTCAGGCTCATTCATTTAACTGTAATTACTGTATTTGGGGGGTGGGGAGAAATACAAAAAAGAAAACCAGTATTTGTAGCCTTGACTGGATATGAACTGAGCGTATGTCTGTTCTTTAGGTGTCTTTAAGCAAACGTGGAGTCTGATCTTACAAAAGACTTTTATTTTGGACTCTGTGTGCTGCCTTAGGGTTAGGAATGTGGTGCTCTTGTGGGGGGAAGTGAGCTCCAAGAGTAGCTTTCTTTTCATCTCTTAGTAATCTTCTGTTTATCAGTTGAATGCCACAGATTCCCCTTTTAAACTTTTATTTTGCTTTAAAGAAAAGGAAATTTAACTTAAAATATTTTAGCATTAGTTGCACAAAATGTTTGGATAAAATTCTAGTTTTTATAAGTCTTTTTATATATTTAGCCTGTCACAACAGTGCTCAAGATTGTATTGATAATGTTTTTCTGCATTATAGAACCCTAAAACACAGAGATCTCACTGACCCGCTGCCGTGTAACCACACTCTTCCCTTCTTTTGCCTAATACCGCTCAGCTAAGTCCTTGCATAAGGATGCTAATTCATCATCATCGCATAACTGTCTTCATAAATAAAGGACTGTAAAATGTGTTCTGATGAAACACGGAGGGGTTAACACCCCCGAATGAACTCTTTAAAAAAAAAAAAAATTAATCTTGGCATCCTATCACTATGTGATATTTTGTACATCTTACTGTATTTACGAGTTTATTTATCAAGGATTACCCATCTTGCTAATGGCCTATTGTTATTTATTTCACTTTTTGTTGGTCTTTATATCCTTTTATGTAGTGTGTTCAAGGGCCCTGTATATCTATTATGGCACTCTTTGAACAGTCTAAAGTAGATGAGAAAATGGGACATTTGATAACTCTAAAGTTGCAAACCAAGAAATTATTTTTCCTCTGGTTAAGTACCTGGAATGGAGTTGAATCCAAACAACAATCTTGTTTCAGAACTTTCGGAGTGAAAATTATTTTTATTTGCATTTCAAATAGAATACAAAAGTAGTTGATTCAAGATTCATAAATCTGCTGTGTTTTGACAATAGTTATTCCCTGCTTTTATTTTATTTTCAGATGTGCTTCAGTTTATGGTGTAACTAAAGATTTTGTTTGTGTAATGCATGATTAATACAATAAAGTATTTTTTCTAGTCTTCCACAAAACTTTTCTGATCAGTTTGCGAGTTTTGATGAGTTTTGTAAGGTTTCTGTTTTACAAACTATGAATCAGCAAATTTTTAAGATTGTACCACATAGCAAAAGTACAGCTGTTGAAAAATAATGTATATAAAATGCATATAATAAATATTAAATGGTGTACCTGTATGTTACTGTTGGCTACATTATTTTGTGTTGCACAGTTTGAAAGTGTCATTCTACAAATTACTAAATTAGGTCTAAATTTTAGCAAAATGACCATTTGTTTATTATGCTTATAAGCTGCTTTTCTTTTGGAAAATTGTAATAGTTGTCTGGATGTCAACCAACTGTTCAGTTTCAAGCAGCAGTACCCACATATAAGAACATGTTTCCACAATATTTTAAAAAATTTTTACAAGACCAAGTTGAAAATTGCCAGTGTATTCTTAGAGCCTTTATAAGATGGAAATCACACTGTTTTTCACTCTGTATAGGAAGTGATTCTCAAGTAATTTAGGAGCCAGAAAGATACTATTCTTATTTCTAACTGCCACTGAATCATTGCGTTGAATTAAAAAAAAAATCATTTTAAATGCTTAAAATTTGACCGTGTGTCAAATGATATGTATTCACCTGGGTCCATTTCTTTGTAAGTCCTCCAATAAAGTGCAGGTCAATGTTGTGCTACTCTGTGATGAGTCACTTTCCTGAAAGTGTATCAGCAGAAACAGAATACCACAATATGAATCTTAGATTTTCGTGTCAAAGTATTATGTTTAGGTATAAATTACCTTCAGATGGAACATGTTCCTGTAAGTGGTTGTAACTGTATTGTTCCATGTAAGTTTCCAGTTTTGCAGTGAGAATGTATCTCATGCCATCTCATGTCAAGCAAATTAGATTTAAAAAAAAAAAAAAGGGAAAAAAGGTGCTCATGGTAGGCAGGATAATGCAGTTATATTCTGAAATTAATTTTGTTTTAGTAATGTTACATTGTTTGAAATATTGCAGTAAATTATAATTGTATAGAAATTCAAGAATTTTGTCCTTTATCATGAAGATTGAGGTGAGGCCTTTCAGTAACTGCTTGTAAGACACTAAGACTTTACTTTTGAAAGTAACATTCAGCTGATTTGCACTTTTTGTTCCTTCCAGTCTAAAGCATTCAACTAATCAACAGACAAGAGAGTATTTGAATTTTATTGGAAGTAATTTCATAATCGCCTTTTCTGAAGCCAAACATTGTTTCTGGCAGCTTTTCCAGACTGCTGCATTTTAATGCTTAAATGAAATGTGATTGTTTAATAAACATTGCCATGCATAACATTTACTTTTTTTTTGAATTATATTAAAATTGAAATGGTAAAACCAAAAATATTTGCTTATTTTCCTTAATTGAAATCTTAACAGTCATCTTAGTTCACTGTTCTATAGTGGATCAAATGCTGTAGTGAGGCTTCTGTTATTGAATATTGATAATAGTCTCTAATACAGTCTTAGTTTATTTGTTGTGGGACATAACGTGCTAAAAACCTTTTTTTTTTTTAATTTGTTTTTTAGAACAGAAGAGCTGTAGTACTGGTGATTGGGGAAAAAATGATAGTGCTGAAATAAATGTTTTCATTTAGCAAAACCACCTCAACTTATGAAAGGACCGATTTACTTCTCTTTTGTAAGAAAGACCCAAAGGACTTGGGCTCAGAACCTCCATGGAAAGATACCTAAATGTGTTTAATAATACGTTTAGCATTTAGGATATGATTGATGTTAACAGACTGATTCCCCATATTGCTTTTTGTTGTAGGAACTGTTTTAAGCAGATGATTGGTGAGTGTAGTCCAGCATCTTGTCTGCATAAATATCAAATACATCTGAAAAAGGGTGTAACAAGCCCTGATCAAGAACCTTCCCTAATTTAGAAATCCTAAGGAAGAATTTATTTGCCAGGAGATATTTGGTAGATTTTCCTAGTGGAAAAAACTCTGGGCTTGAGGATACCTTGTCAGAGGCTATCCATTTCTCTTATTCTATACTAATTGATATGTTTTAAAAATGCTAGCAGTCTCTGTCCTGGCATACTGTTGTTATGTGCTTCTCTAGCACTTCCCATCTCAAATCAGTGGAAAGCTTCTTGGTGTCACAGTGCTGACTGCTATTCCCTCTGGCTACTGTATCACATAAAACATGTCTCAAACAAATGCATCTCAGCAGAGCAACTGGTATTTTTGCAGAGAGGCTAAACACACGGATCAGATGGTCTACATGAATCCTGCTGGGAAAACGAGTGTAACTCTTCTCAGATAAGGTACACGGTATGAAAATATGACTGACTTTACCTTTTGCGTCTTGCTTTCACTGCAATGTATGTGTATATATATGTATTTATTTTTAATAACTTTTTTAAAAGAAAAAATACAAAAAGAGAAGGTGCCAGAATTATATTTAAATGCTACATCTGAAGTGAGCATGAATGGAAGTTTTGGTTCCATATTTAATACTTGCTGGGTTGGTGCTTGGAGAATACACATCCTTGAGTCCTATTCAGACTAAAGGGCTTATATTATTAGATTTTTTTCAAAATAAACAGTTCAGTCTACAAAACATTATAAATGTCATAAAAATACAGTACTTTGCTTTCTAATTTTAACATAAAACCAGTTTTTGACTGACTTAATAATGGAAAACAACGTGCTTTCTTTTTCGTCCTCCCTCTTACCTGGATATTTCAACGGCCCCCTCAAAGAGAAATAATCTAAACTTTCTGAAAGTGCGTGTATAGCAACAGAATACTTCCTTTTTTGAATACTTACAGATTTTAAGGAAGTTAATTTAACTCTGGTGGCATCCCTAGTAACAGAAAGGAGGCAATGTGAAGTAGCCTAGGTCATAAGGCTCTTGTTTTCAAGAATCATTGAGCCTCCAATTTCAGTGCTGTGAATATCTCTGCTACAGACAGTAAACTGAAAGTTGTTGATGTGTACTTTAACTACAGTTTGATTTCTTTAGCTGCACATCAAACTGAACAGATGTCAGACCTGTTCTTTTGTGATCTAGAACCTGATTAGGAGATCTTTAATTTTCTAATTATTAATTCCCATACATCTTGAATTTGGTATTTGCTAATATTTCCTCCTGGAAGGTCACATCCATTGGCCAACCCTCAGCCACCCTAGCACCCCAACAGTGTCTAGGAGCAGTGTGAGGGCATTGAATCTGGCAGTAGAAGAATTCTCACTTTGATTGTATGTAGTGCTATAATGTAACTGTCAGAGTAACACTAAATCTCTAGCATGCTGTCTTAACTGGAGGAGAGAGAATGGATTCCTACAAGCATATGGCTCCACTTCCGTTCTCTGCTGGGAACCTAAGCTATTGATGGTTGTTAGCTATTGGCCTCTAGCAAATAGCAAGTAGCAACTTTAGCCATTTAATATCTTTATAGGCAAACAACATACACAGCTGTCTTCAGTTACATGGAGAGTATCTGTAGTGTTCTGTTACATAAATCTTACCAGTGCTGTGAGACTTTTGATGCTCTCATTTTAAATTGGTTCAAATTAGTGGATTTATTACAGAATTTTAAACTTTCTAAACTAAAGGATCAGTGCTGTGAATTTATTTATATATACATATTTGTAAAACTGGGGCTACAGGTAGGAGTTTAATAATGGCCTTGTCCTAGCTGTGTGGGTTAAAGGCTGTCTCCTTTAAACTGAGTATTACTGGGAGCTGTATCTATTTTAGCAAGGTTCAAAAGTATTGATACTGCCCTATTCTTTACAAATGGCATTAACCCTTTGAAAAGTGATGGTCTTTCAAATAGAAATAAAGAGAACAAATAAAGATAACACTAGCTTGTAGAATTGTTCATTTCTATCACAGAAGATATGCAGTGAGATTTATAACCTCTTAAGGTGAAATGCTCCATTCTACTCAGAGTACAGGACCCCTTAGAATAAATATTTCACTTGGTGATCAAGGAGTATTTGCTTTTGGGATGTCTTTGACTTGGATGTTTTGGAGACCCTTTAGCCTGAAGGGAGAATACCGCCATGAGAGGATGAGTTGCAGCTCTATCCTCAGGTTCCTTTCTGGCAATAAATATGATTGGCTATGTGACCATTTTTTTTTTAAGCTGGTTTCAAAGAGGAGGTTTTTGTAGCTGAACATTTTTGATAGTATTTTAAAGATTTTTAATTCTATTCAGTCTTAAGCGTTCATTAGTGCTAGCTGACTGACTTCCTTCTCCCATCTGCTTTTGTCTCTCAACTCAGCTTTTCTTGAAATCTCCAGAGGCTTTGAGAAACCTGTAGAGGGAAAGAGTAGCTCATATAAACGTTAGGTCATGAGTCCATGTGTTATTTACAGCCGCCTGTGTCCATTTGAACTCTGGAGCTGAGAAGATGACTTTATAAGCTGGGTGCACGGAGGTGTGTGTCCCACCTGCTGGGCCTGGGGCAGAGCTGAGGGGGCTCAGCTGGTGGTGCCAGTGGCGTAGGCCGTAGTGGCCGATCCCGAGTGGAGACAGAGCATCTGGAGGAGTCCAGCAGCAAGCTGTGAGGAGGCAGGCTGGGAGACACCTTGCCGCCCCTGCCTGCAGCCGTGTCGGCGGAAAGGGAGAGCTGCTCACTGTCCGCTGTTGGTCACATACCCCTGAGGTGTTTCCTGAGGCTTCGCCCTGGCCTCCACCTGTGCCTGGACTTGCTGTGTGAGTGCTGGGAGCTGATACTTCTCCTCTGGCCGGTGGCCTGGGGCCATCCTGGTGAGTCTGGAGCTGGGCAGGGGGATACAACCGACACTTAGCCTGAGAGCTGCTGGGTTTTGCTCATGAACGGCCACTGGCCAAGGGGATGTGTGTTTTCCATCATGAAAGGAGAGCTGGCCAAGGGGTCCTGTGCTTTTTGTGACTGTCTGGTGACAGGCCTCATTGGCTTTTTTAAGCAGACTTTTTTCCTATTGTTTCAGGTGCCTTTCTTCTCCAGTTGCTCTTTCGTACCTTGGAATGGATGGATTTCTCGTTCTTGAGGTTTTGGGGTTTTTTTTTTTTAGTTAATATGTGGGTTTTTTCTTTTCAAATAGGAGGATTTTCTGAGGAAAAAGCTTCTAATTTGAAATGGGACATCTTGCGTCTTATCACTGGTCAGACTTCTAATTCAGTGGGAATAAAGAGCCCGTGCATGGTGCAGAAGTAATGTCTTCCTTCCCCGAAATCTCAGCAATGGCTGGGAGGGAAACAAAATCTCAAATTCTTGAGCTCTCTTGGGGAAACACCCTGCGTGCAGCAGGCAGGGAGGCACAGGGGAGGGTCTGGGGCTGCCGCTGCTGTGGCTCAGCTGGGGAGAAGCAGGAGTCAGATGCTGTAGACACTGCAGCAGGAGATTCCAAAGGGAATCTCTGCAAGGTCCGGGCAGACACTCTGCACGCGGGGACAGCACCTTGAGGTCTGTGTCATGGCTCCGGTTTGTGTGCCTGGTGCTTTTGGTAGACTGGTCGGTAGCCACAGGTTTGCCATGGATTGCCTTGCCTGGAGTTTTCCTGCGTTACTTAGAAGTACCATTGCATCTTAATGACAGCAAATCTTTTAAAATGCTTTTTAATGCCACTTAATTACTAGGGTAATTGTTTACAAAACAGGAGCTGAATTTTAGCTTCCTGAATTAGTGCTTTGACTTTTTTGTCTTTGATAACCCAGGTGACTGATTCTGCCAGTCTCAGTAAGTGAAGTTTTCTGTTAAGATGATTTAGCTAACAGTTGCCCTACGGAAGAAATATTTTCCTCAGTTTGAGTGATCTAGTACATGACAGTTTCCATGGTGCATATGCATTACATTCTGTCAAACTTTTTGGTTTTGGCAGATATTTGGACTTAAAGAGGCAACTGATTGTGGTCACTTTCTTTTCATTGTGTGTGTTAGTCTAGTCTCTGTTTAGATTTGAGCAGATCAGACCATTGGGCAGTAAAGTCCTTGTTGATGCATTAGGTACCAGCATGCTGTGCCAGACAGTTCTGTTTCTAAACTGGCTCCTAGTCCTCACCAGAATCAGTTCAACAGGACCAAGTTGTGTACCTCACCTCACTTAGAATATTTAGATGGGAGAAAGCTGTTGTCTCCCCATTTTCCTTTTCTGAGCAAGTAGTATTGATATGTTATTAAAATACCTAGGGTAAGTCTCAGAGAGTTGCAGAAACTAAGTAATTGTGAATTTGGGTTGGATTTTTAAAAGGGCTATTTTAATAGTATAGTTTGATTTGAAACTTACTAACTTAGCGCTACTTTTACATTTTTTGTAAGTAATTTTTGTTTTCCCATCTAATTAAAATTATTCTCCTAAACATTGCCAGTCTTTTTCTCAGTCTTTTGACTCGTTGTTGTCTCTAACTTGTATTCTTTGGCAGAGAATTGTTTATCATATTTGTAATCTGATCACATACACCAGGGCAGAAAAATAGCTCTTATCCCTTTGCTTACATTCTACCATACTGTGATTGCTGGTAAGTAGCAAAGGCCATGTCTGACCTCAGTGAAGGCTGGAAAAGTTTACTTAGCGTTTGCAAGGAAAAACAGCTTTGCAGGATTCTCATGCCCGTGTCTTAGGAACTGGTCCAGTGTGAAGTTCATCTGTAGGTTCAGCTGGACCCTGAGGCTGAGGGTGTGTTCAGACCAGCAGCACCTGGTTTCCAGGAGGGTGCCCCTGGCCTGAGGTTTGGTGGCTTGAAAGCTGGGCAGCGACGCTACCCGTTCCTTTTGGCTGTAGTAAACACACTGGCCAGAGCATCGCTGCTTCCCTTCGTCACCCTGGGGTGGCCGGAGTTCAGCTGACCCTGCTAGTGTTTGCAGACAACTGCTCTGGGTGTAGAATGTGAAGAAAAGTACTAAGGACACAGTATTCATTTTTATGTAGACTCAGATGAATGTGAATAAATTTTAGGGTAACAAAACAATAAATACCCTTCAGGTAATGAAAGTGGCTTATGATCAAAGATACTTCACTAACCAAACTTGATGGTTTGAAAGGAAAGGAAATTTTGATCCTAATGAGATTAAATTTAAACTAGGCATTTGCTTCAAAGCAGTGATTAAGACCTTGGATTTGATCATAGACATCACATTTTCAGGACCTATTCTTACTTCAGCTGAAGTCAGAGGCAAAATTCCTGTTGAAGCCAAAGAGGGCAAAAGAATGTGTTCTCTGGTTGATAGACATATATAAATAGAAAGTTATACTAAAATCATAAATAGTTTAGTGGAAGTTTCCATATATTTGGTGTCTTTATTTGGATGACGGTTCACCACAAGCTATTCCAACACGTTCTGCTTCAGCTTCTCAAGAAAACCATTTTGTTTACTGTCCCAGGTCCAAACCAAAGCCAGTCAGTAAGATTTTTTGATTGATTTTATTAGGCTGGGGATCTAAGCCTCTAGTTTCCATGCGGTTTGTTTAAGATACAAGTTGATCTTCTTTGACAATGTGCTCAGGCCTTCTGTGGAACTTGCGTGCAACAGAGTTTTCTGTGATTTTTGTGGCTTTGATGGTTTCTGGAGCTGACTCACCCTTCAGCCTAATGAAATGAAGGAAAGTGCTGACAAAACTGATGGAGCTAGGTAGTGATATTGAGAGTTGCCCCATTAGAAATATGGCTTAAAAGCAAGCCATAAGATCTTGTCACCACTTTTCTTATTCAGAACAGAGGAGATGAAAATATAATACCTGTATTGTACGGGGCCATACTTGATAGAAGAGAAGGCTTATGTGATGATACTGGTACAAATCACAAATAGAAGTAATTAAGAACATTTATGGGAGAAACTAGTGTTCTGCTGAAACCATACTACTTCATATGTGCCAGAAAAACACTCCCGTTCTTCTTCCTCTCTTCCCACCTCAAAATTACTTTGTAAGTTGTAGACAATTATAGTCATTAGCTTTTGATGCAAGTGGTTTTTTGGGTGATTACTACATAGCTCTTCTTTATCGGCATTGCTTTTGAAAGGCAAGGTAAATACTTCTAAAGTGATTATTTTATCTTAAGAATGTTAGGATGCTCTTACTTTTGTATCTTTCGTGTTCCTTGCTGGTTCATTTGTGTGAGATGTAAAATCTGAAGCAGAATCAGAAATCCTGGCCTGAGTTTTCTTCCAGCACTGAGAAAAGCAGGCTGCCAATGACAGAGGAACCTCTGCGCTTCTTTCAGTTATAAAATAGCCTATGAGTAAAGGATTCACCCAGGAAATGTAAGGAAGAGATTTAGTTTCTTGATTGGTCGTCTTGGCAGTGAATGATTCCAGTGCTCAGGCCTGGCTGTAGATTGCAGTCCTTACTGGAAGTTACCATGGCACAAAAAGTAATTTCAGTTTATTTAAGACAGGAAATTAATAGAACTTTGTACATTTAAGTTGCTGTGGGAGCTCCACTGGGAAGGATGGGTTTTGGACTGCGTTAACTATTTAGCGTAAAATTCAGAAACAACTTTGGGAGTTGCAGTAAGTACCTAAACCACTAAGCTTAGAATCTTTTATTCTTTTCTGAGTGAAGGAACCTTGATTTTTTTTTTTATTTATGTGCAGTGGTATGTCATCAGCATTTGGATTGCAAATCCCCCCAAGCCGTGTGAGTCTGTTCAGGAAACAGGGCTTAGAGAATCACAGAATGGTTTGGGTTGGAAGGAACCTTTTAAATACCATCTAGTCCATCTCCCTTGCCATGGTTTTCATCAGCCTGACTAGAGAACAGAATTTATCCACTGCAGGACATATTCTCGATTGACACTCCTAATACCTGTGGCAGTATTCTCAAATGGAGTTTGCACAAGTGAGAGTAGCTGGAGCTCTCTTCACACTCTTCGTACTGTTTGGTCCAGCAGCATAAAACTTTTTACCCAAACAAGAGCACCTAATCATGTCTGCTACCCTCTGCCATGCTGTTCTTCCGCCAAACTTACCTTCTACTTATAGCACAATCCACATCCTTTCCACCCTGGCTCTGTATCTCACCAGGTCTCAATCCTTTTATCCATACGCCACTGATGTTTTTTCCAGATCAAAATTGTGCTCACAAATGCTTGCTGACACATAAACTGTGTATATTTGAAAAAATATTTTCTGTACCCACTTCCTACCTCAGTGTAATTTGGCTGTATGAAAGGTGCGAGTAACATGGCATCACTGTTCCTGTGAAATGGAAATATTTGGACGTTTAGCTCTGCAGGTTTCAGTGTCCCAGAGATCCAGACCTGCTTTTTCCTTGGTGAGCGAATAACATGAGTAAAGCTGCTTCCTCCTTTGCAACAGTAAAAAGAAAGTGGGTGGGAAAATGTGATTCTGCTAGCCAGCATGTGATTTATGTTCAGAAGATTCAACTAGCATCATACCTAGTACGAACAGTGACTAAAATTTTTATATTGACTTATTTAAATTAAAATATTTGTATAAGTAGTATCCTTGCTATTTGAGGATGACTTAGGACTTTTTTCATTTGCAAATTGAGATTTAAGATAATACAGACAGGAAGCATCACATGCAACTTACTCAAGATATACTATGTGAGGTTCATCATAAGAAGACTTTTATATTACAGGGTATTAAAACAGATAGCAGCAATCCCAGTTTTCTTGCGATATATATTTCTATAAAAAGTTTAAAAACTAAATGAATTAAACTTTTGGACAAAGTTGATATTGTATATGAATTTATACAGCAATAGCTGAATACTCTTATCTATAAACACATAACAAAATTAAGGATAAAAATTAATAGAAAAATACAAGGCATCTTTGCCATTCATGTTTAGTGTAATATATAGCCAGTCATAAGTTATTAAAAAATGCACAACAAAAGCCTGATGAATACAATCCCTTCTGTGCCACTCCGTAACTACTACAAATTTTACAATCATCAATAGTGGGGCTGGTGGGGAAGAAAAAAGGGAAACCCTAGATTGATAGGGAAAGTGCTGGTTTGTTTTCTACTATTAATATATATTTTACTTGCAAAAACCTTTATTTTCTAAAGAATACTTGATAAGAACTCAGTGAATATTGCATCATTTTAACCACACACATATAGGTATAAATATATCAATACATTACTAAGTATGTAATCAAATGAAAGCCTTTTTTTCAAGAAAACCATTAATCTTCAGAGAACCTTACACATCTGTAAAGATATCTTTACTAGCACAGAAAGCTGTTATTCTGTGAGCTAGTGAATCCCACTTACACATCTGCCCACTCTCTTCTAGCCATGTAATCTGATATAAACCAGTTAGGTTTCAAGGTTTGAGATGATACCTTTGGATTTGAATTTGAATGCTTTCAGTTCCCAATGTGTGGTTCAATTTAATCTCTTTGCCCAAGATTCCTGCCTCTGTCTAGCCAATAACAACTTTCAAAATTCAAGACAGTACTAGGCAGTAGACAGGAAAAAAATCTGGTTAACAGATGTATTAGGAATATCACTGTTGACTTGAGTGGTGTGGGAAGCAGTAGTATCAGCTAGTATGTTAGGATCCAGATCCTCAAAAAGAACTACTGTGCCTTAAGTACCTTTCAAAATCTGTGCCAAAAGAACCAAACTACATAGATCCACAGAAATCTGCGGTTAGAAGTTAAAAGTCTTTTCATGTAAACTTCGCCAACCAGATGGCAATATCATTCACAATAGCAAAACTTCAATTAGTAAAAATAGACTGTTAAGCTACAATCTGTCATATCTTTCCTTAAACTGCCTGGCAATAATGGATGTTGCACAACTGAAGTACAGAAAGTACTGCACGCTATCAGCAGAACTCCTTGAAAAGATACAGAATCATAAGCTACAGAAGGCTTATAGAAGACGGTACTGTGTATTTAAAATTCTACTATTTTTAACTCATAAGAAGACATCTAGCAAGTGACAGCAAAAATGTCAGAGCTGTATTGTTTCCTCTGCTGATATCTGATAGCCTTAAGTGCACAATATGCATAGCTTTAAAATTTGGGATACTATATACGTATTGAAAATAATAGCTGTTGGCCACTTTCTGCATTCCAGTATTATGTATTATACTTCTAAACAAGCTCACGAGAATCCTTGACCAACTACAAAACCAAAAAGTAGCCCTTCCTCTCCCCTTGCATTAAGATAGTATATATAAGAATAAAACATCTGTACTTCAGAGAGACGGTTTCAGTTTCATGATTTTTGGTTTCAAAGTAGTAATATCCAACAGACGATTCTTTTGCTTTATTGTTTAGAGTCCAAAAAATCTTTACAGATGCCTCTAATAATATCGGGAACCATCTGCTCCAACCCTGTGAACTCCCTAGTGAAGAAAGTATGAGATTCTCTTGGTTCAGAAGCCATGTCTTTCAGATCATCCAGAGGTGCCCAGGCAACACCAACAGAGAAGACAGTTATTCCTACAATAAGAAAAAAAAAAAAAGAAAAAGAAAAAGTTATGATTATTTTGCCTATAGATACAACAAAACCAGCAATTTCTACATCCATTAATTAATCTGCATCAGAAAAGTGTGTTTCAATACCTGCAGTCTGTCAAAGATGATTAGATTTTGCCACTAAATATCAGGAATTAGAAGATTTGTCTCAGTAAAAATCCTGAAGGAAATATGCATTATCTTGAGAGCTAGTGTCTTAGCTGGTGTTGTGCAGACACATATGAATATAGCAGCTACAATGTCGGTCTTGCAACACAAATAACACTGTGTCAGATTATTTTGAAAATAAATAAGGATCCTTGGTGTACGCTTAGCGCTTTCAAGAATCAGGAGCCTCATAAACTTTTTGGCCCAAACTACTTATTTCCTTCCTAGATGATGATGGAGAGCAGGAGTTATGCTATATTGGATCGCATCACTGATTGGAGCTTCACTACTTGGTTCTTTATTTTTCATCTACTAATTTCTCTCGTGTTTAGGGAGATGAGATTGGGTGTATGTTTTTCACTAAGCTGCTATGAGTGAGTCTATTCATACCTGGCTCCATAGCATTGGGGGTTTTTTTCATCCTAATAGAAACCAGTTCTTTGAGTCTTACATTTTGCTGAATTTAAAACAGGTATGATACTTGATTTGTGCACTGGGGCTCTATTTGCAAACTTTAAAATGTTAACATTTACAGCACCACAGAAACGGGATGAATCAGCACCTACCGCTTTTAAAGATGCATCATTTACCTGCTTTTTGTGCAGCAGCAGCGGGCCCTCTAACATCATCATAAGACTGACCATCCGTCAAAACAACGAGGAAATTTTTGTTAGCTCCGTCTTTCACTGGCCCAAACACATTCCTGGTTGTGAAAGAAATGGCGTCACCAGTCGCAGTGCCACCGCTCATGTAGCGAATGTTCCGGATAGCCGAGAGGACCTTTTCTTTTGTGGTGTAGTCGGTGAAGCTGAACTCGGTACGCTGGTCGTACGTGAACTGCACAGCTGCAATCTTGGAGCCGATGTCGGAGATCTCGAAAGCCTTCGCAACGTTGCTGATGAATTCCAGCACAAGGCGGAAGTTGCTGTCTCCGATGCTGCTGGAACCATCGATCAAGAAACCGATGTTGACCGAGTTGTAGCACGTCTTGCTACACAACATCTGCTCATGTGAACACAATTTTTGGACAAGAGGTTTTACGTATTTGGTAGTACCAAACCAGGTGGGCATTTGGTAAGAGAAGAAGCCGTTGTTTCGACAAACAGCCTGTTTGAAAACAAAAAGTCAACAGGTGAATACTGACACAGCAGCTGAATGGATAATAACCAGACACCTATGCAGTTTTCTTTCAAAGGCAAGTTGCCTGATGGTGGCCGTTTGAGGTGGGTTTTTTGCTTATTTGCTTTTACAGAAATTGAGGACAAACATCTGCAGTTGAAGCCAGTGAAAGCTATAATACAGCTTATTTTATCCAGTAATGAAGTCAACCCTGCCCCTCAACATTTAGAAACTTTTAAAAATTTAACTTTTTTCACAAGAACTGTAACAACTGGAAATTATAATAATGTTTTTTGAAAATGAAGTTAAGTCATGCTACTGGATATCCAAAGTGAAAATTATTTTTCCCCTAGCTTCCATAAGATGCATGTAAAGTACAAGGTAATTGAGAAAAGAGTTAAATTTAAAATCAGCTCTGCAAGGTGATGACTAATCTGGCTAAGATCAAAATGCAAAAGGGCAGGACAGGCCTCAGTCACCTAAGGTCATGTCTTTCTATGCCTATAAGTACATGAGGGTTGGACCTGCCTGCAATACCACTGGGATCAGCAGCAAGATATCTTGTGCCCAGAAGCAGCAGAGCACTAGTGCTTAATTCTGTTCATGCTCTGAGCTATGAAATTTCTGCTGAAATTAGACATCTAAAACCTCCCTGTGGAAAATGAGAGGTTTTCTCACTGAGAGTTAGTAAAGACCTAGTGATTAGAAAGCTCATTTGAGAGCAGGTGATCTGTGTTTGAATTCCTTCCCTAACTCATACAGAACCAGATCCAGAACTCTTCATCCAAGATGAATGTCTTGCACCTGAACTTCCTATGATATCTTTTTCTATAGGACTTTTTCCAGTCCTCTTTATAGTGAAAGTGAGTAAATAATTATCCATAGAGCAGGTACAGAAAGATATGCCTTCCTTCTGTGATTTCAGGACAGGATTTACCATATCTGCATTTCATGGCTTCGGCAAGTTTAACCACACCTGAGATAGGGCGATCTCCTACACTGAGAATCTCCATGTAATTACAAAGTCCAGAAGCTACAACTTGACCAAGACTCTGAACCGGGAGGGCAGTGGTACTTTTGTGTAGCGCCTTTAGCAGGAAAAAAATCCCGGTGCTTTTTCAACCTTCCTAGTGCTATTCTATTAAATCACTGATTACCAGGGATGATTTCATTGGCTCTTTAGAGAAAATATATATATATGTATAAACATATATATATGAGTTCCTATATGTATATATTAATTAGTTCATTAGAATTTTAGTGTGAAGTAAATTCTCCAGAATTAAATCCATTACAAATAATATTCTCTCTTACTTTGTCAACAAAACCAATGTCTTGTACCATTCCCAGCTCTTCTGTTGTGGGTTTTGCCACAGATACAATGAATACGTTGACTCCAAATTCTCTGGCCACTATGCCAGCTTCTTCTATATCATCTGAGGGCCAGCCATCTAGAAACACTACAATGATCTTGGGAATTCCTTTGCGTGCTCCATTTTCCAAAGAGAAGAATTTCTGAGCTGTGTGCTTCAACGCTTTCCCTAGTTTTGAACAGAAAAATAATACAAAGAAATAATGCATACCATAATGGTTCATTTTGATACCGGTTTTCTATATGAAATTGCATGGGATTTCTGTTACAATTACAGGTCTAACCCAGTGTAATAGTGAAATAGCGTCCCAGAAAATTCACTAATAATGAAGCTTGAGCAACTTATAGGTTAAAAAACAACAAAAACCCACATGTATAAAGCTGAGGAAGATATTGCTGACATTTTTTCAACCACAGGTCTAGTTTTGTACTAGGAAGTAGATACATTTGTGCCTGCCAAATGGATTTGAAGGAAGAAGGTTAAGGAGCTACCTAAATTTAGCTTGTGAAATGCAACATATTCAGAATGCTCGGTTTCCTCATTTGGCAAACATCACTTCACAACCATTCACTACTTATTCCAAGTTTATTTTAAGTCTAATTAGCTGGTCAACAAGAAAGAAACGCTAAGCCTATGAATTTGTCTCAAGATATCACTATTACTAGTGAAAAGTCAATTACTGTTTAAACGCAGAAAACTGTATTTGCATTTCTACTCTAACAAAATGTGTGACTTCTGGAAATGAAATGTAAGATGGGGCAATTTTCTAGTGGAAAAATGTTGAACCTGACTAAGATGAGTGCGGCATTTAAAACGCTTTTTTACCTAACTGAATTACAAGAACTTCAGTATATACATGCACACATTTATATAAATTCAAATATACATAAATATGTAAAGAAGTGATTTCTATTTACATAGAAGTATGAACTCACCTGTATTAGAATTGCCTCCTCTGAACCCTAATTCCTTTATGGCAAACAAAACTTCTTTTGCAGCAGTGAAGTTTTTCAGATAGAATTCAATTTTTGGATGTTCACTGTGGAGGGAAAAAAACACCCAAAACAAAAAACCAACACAAAGCCAAAACCAAACAAACCCACACCACAAAACAAACAAAAACCACACACACCCCAACCTCCCCCCTCAAACCCCAACCAAACAAAACCACAGGCTAATAAAGTATGTAGTTCATTTTCCATACCATTATGGCGTTAGGAAGCTAAAATACACTTTGAATCATTTTGTTCTTGGTAATATATATTCTTCTCTATATTTTTGATTACTGAAATAGAAGTATGCTCCTCGCTTAATAATTCTCACAATCTTTAGCAAGAGGAATTATTTACCTGGGCGGGTAAATTAAGAACAGGCTGATTCTTAGGCTTATCAAATGGCTGAAAACATTAGGTTGAAAATTTATACAGGGAAATAAAAATTGAACATGCCAGATGTTAAACCAAATGCATTTGTGTAATTGAAAATTGGCATGTTTTCTACTATTTGTATGAGAAATACCTTCTTTAAAAAAATTTCCTGAGAGATTCAGTTTCAGTTTTTTAATTTGAGAAGTTTTAAGGTATGCTAGCTACTGACTCCATGTAAGAAACAAAATATTTTAGCCATGATAAGTTTCCAGATTTTGCTTTTGATTTACAGTAGAAAATAAAAAGAAATGAAGATATTTTTGCCATGTGAAGAATAGAGATATAAACAACTGCAGGTCAAAAAGCTGCTGCTGTGAATAAATGGCCTGATCCTGCATCAGGATCACTAGAATGAAGCCCTGTGTCCAGCAGAGCTGGTCTGTGGTGCTGAATCTCATGGCACAGTAACTGTTAAAATGGTACACTTTGAGATGTAAATATTATTGCTTGTAAGATGAATTCCTGACGAAGAGAGGTTGAATATTCAAGGTGCTTCTCCATCAATTGTTCCTCATGTTATAGTATTTAAACCCAGGACAGCAAGAGCGAGGCTCATTTCCCTGAGTTTTTGATGCTTGCGCTGGGCAGAAACCGGATATTTAAGGATGCAATTCATCACATCCTAAAAGAAGCATCCAAAGTGCTTCAGGTGGTTTGCGCCATGAATGTGGTCTGTCTTTCTAGTGACTACAAAAGCAAGCCTAAGTCATTAAATCAGACTTGGTCATCTACTCTACAGTTGTCTGAAGACAGGAGAGAGGAACAGAATTTAATGATGAAATTTGTGATAGAGAAACCCTGTGTTTATCTGGCAGATGTTTCATCTTCTTGGAATAAGTGAGTTAAAGGCTGCTTTATGCTTTCTTTATTCCAGAAGCTGTAGCCAAAGTGGTTAAGCCTTGGAAAAATGCTATTGCTGAGCACTAGCAGACTAAACTGTGTCTCCAAAAACATTCCTGCCAACTTGTTGACTGTTACGGTCGCTTTTAGACTGTTTTGCAGTCTGTGAACATGCATAGTAGTATGAACAGTCAGACTCAATGATCTTAAGGGTCTTCTCCAACCTAAATGATTCTATGAATAGTCTTAAAAAAGTGACTATTTACAATTTGAAAATATTAGCTATAGTAACCTATAGGTTGGAAAGAGTATTTATTTTTTGGTTTGTACATGTACATAGCCATTTGTGACAATTCTCTCTACAATTTTTAAGAAGTTCCATCTCTCCTTTGCAGAGTGCTTTCTGCTGTTCTACTAAGATGACCTACAAAGCTGTCAGCAGCAGAGGGGCTGTGAAAAGTCCAGCTGCTGCCTCTATCCAAATATCAAATATCACTCAGGCAATGCAGATGATCAAATTTGTCCTGTTCTCTCACGTGGACATCTCAGTGTAGCACACTGCAAACAGTGCTACAGCTAGAAAGAGTTTGCTTCTCTTGCTATTCATCAGCCATCATTGAGTGAATACTGTTCTGCAAAATGGGGACTGATATATTAATTGATTTCTCTTATTAATCACTCAGTTGTATTTTGTGTAGATCAGTTCTTACCTGGCCTGTACAACTCCTACGTGAGGCCCTTCTGTTCCAATTCCCAACATCACGGCTACTTTTCCAACAAAGTTTTTCTGTAAATTAAATCTACGTTGGCCAATGTTGTAACTTCCATCGATGAGAAACGCAATATCAGCTTTACAGTCTGTGAACATCCAAAATAACTAGACTTACTTAACACCAAATAAATGTTAGGATTTTGCTTTGCAAAAGTTAAATATGTGGGTTCTTACCTTTGTTCCCAGCCTTTTTATCAAGTAGCTTCTTAGGTCTTTTACCTTCAGTGAAGGAAACAACGTGCATCATTTAAGAACAAAAAGACAAATGGCCAAAAGTGAACCAGAAAAAGCCCAGACTCCAAGAATTACATTGCGATCTATCTGCAGTAGGAACTGTCAATCAGTTTATTAAACTTGCACTAGTACTGCTTTGCTCCTTGGAGAATAGCCTTTTCCAAATGAAACAGTTTAACCTTCCTTCCTACACCCACCTAGCTGACGACTGGGATGCAGAAAGCTGGGTGGATTGCTGCAGCTCACCATCCCAAGTGCTACCATTCCTCAGTTAGCAGTCCTGCCGTACAGTGCGCAGTTTTAACAGTTTGGAAGTAAACCGTAACTTCAACTATAAAGCAAATGGTCTATTCACAAATAATATCCAAGTCCAGTATTTGTATACCACCAACCTTCATAAAAACTGATCTAGCCTTTTAATGCAGCATTTTCTGTGGAGAAATTCACACATCTGAATTTCTGCTACACAAGTCCTGACAGCACTCAGCTGTTGAGCAGTTCTGTAAGAAGGAATGTATTATCTCTGTCTTCTCTGTCACTTCCTAGGAATGAATATCCCATGAGCTCATGAACTCTTTCCTTCCTTTATGTTATCTGTATTACTTTTCCAAATTCACTCAAGTTTTTTTTAATTTACACGAACATTGCTGAAATCAGAATCAATCTCCCTGATTACGAATGATTCCTCTCTTTACTGATGAAAGATATACTGCAAAACCAGATATTGTATATGTTTTCTTCTTCAAAATAAATGAATCATATGAAACTTCATTTTAGCCAGGGACGCACACACTCGCAGAGACCTCGTACCTGTAGAAGGACGTGCTGTTGATACCGAACGTCCAACTGATTCAAGTGCTGTGTTCTTGATACCTGTTAAAATATTGGAAGGATGCATTTACTGTATTTTAGTGTATTTAGATGAAATTACAAGTGCTTGAAGAATACTGTATTTCCAATAACCTTTCTTCATCATCTGCTACTAGCTATCCTGAGAGGAGGATGCAGGCCTAGACAGATCTTTGGTATAATCCAGTATTGTGCTTCTTGTTTTACAGGTACTGAACTTCTTTGAGCTTCTGCATTTGAAACAACAGCAGCTGATGAGTAATTATCACATATCTAATTGATGAGAGGTTTTTAGCTGTAGTAGCCATTATTTCTAGCAGACAGATTCAGGACTTGATCTGGAGAAGTGGATTTCACTTGTACCTCCACCAAAGGCACCTGTAATTCCAAGTTCTTAGCTATTGATCTGCAGTAGACACTACACAAGGATAACTAGTATCTTAGAGACAGTAAGCTGAATTTTAGCTATGTAAACAGTAAGAACGCATTAGAGAGATCTGTTTCCCAAACTTTGAAAGAATATACCAGAAAACACACACACTTTAATATTTTTGAAACTACAACATATATATCCAGTAGGCTTCTTTATACAGTCTTATGAGGGTGGTTTAACCTCAACTAAGTTTCCAAATACGTGGACAAAAACTTCTGAAAAAAACACTATGTCACACTGTGGCTTAATGACCATGTCACATCTAAGCTGACATTATTCATTTTTTTGGAGGGTCAGTGTTCTGTTTTCAGGGAATGCTGCACGAGCTCTTTGAAGGGCCCGACAAGTGCTACTGCCCACATAAAGGCAGGCAGGGGAGAGCAGGGGTGAAACTGTATGGCTGGAAGCTGTGGGAGGACAGGAATGCAGCAGCTGGACTGAGGCACTGACTTTGATCAGCTTAAGCTGTCGTAGAACTGCGCTGTCAACTGCCTGCTACCCTGTCATTATATTCTAAATAGCTGTGATCCATTTTTATGTATTGGCTTCTGCTACGGACTGGCTCGTCTAGCTGGAATAATATTTTAAGGGAATCATGGAAAAATGAAGATAAAATAACTATTTAAAAGTGAAAACTACAGTTCAGATAGCAATCGCATTTATTTATGCGTATGGGAACATTTAAGGAGTGTTCTACAGTTCTGTTAATATTTTAAATATAGTTTGCAAAATAGTAAGTGTGATCCACCTACGAGTCACTGAGAAGGATGAAGCCCATCTAGCGAGCATCTGAGACTGGATCCCATTGGCATTCACAGCAGGGTAGTTTTCCTGTCCTGGGAGAGTCTGTACCCTCACAGCTCCTCCTGCATTGGTGATCACTCCCCTGCCATACAAAAAGAGTTGTTATAAATCAAACATTTTAATCACAAGAAAATGCAATACAATTATACCATCACTAGTATATTGGACACTAGCCTTCTGAAAAAGATGCCATCCAGGTAGACAGTTGTGTTCAGGCTAAAACAAGCCATAAGTTGCTGAAAATACTTTTAAAAGTAACTGTTCTGCATAGCACCACACAGACTTAGACACACGTCAGGAAAACTGTGAAATTCAGGTAGTGTTCAGACTGACACAGGAGAGTGATGTTTCAAGGACATATCAATTTCAAAGTGACAATAATAGGCATCAGAACTGTTCAGATCACCTTTTATGTGCTACTGAATTGCTGGTTATTATTTTTAGAGGCCAAAATTCAATGTTGAGCTTCTCTAAGAGTGAGTAAAAGTTTGACGCTTTGTAGTACTTGGCAGGTATAGTACTGTGAGAGACAAACAACCATTTCAAGACTATCCAAACACACCAATATGTGACTTTGTGACTATTTTTCTTATCTGTTCAGCTTCCTGCTTGAAAAGATGGCCTGACCTTATCTAACATATTGTGAAAGTAGAACAATCAAGACCAGAGTTTAGAAAACCTTGCATATATTTCTGGTAATATGAGCTCTGGGTATCTGTGACAAAGGCAACTTCCACATAAATCTCCTTGTGGACTGCTGTTGAAATACATTCCTCATTCATCATATGATTTGCATTTCTAAATTGGACTGTGGTTATATATATTTAATTCTTGTATCTTGGAAGATTACAACAGTAGTTTCAAAGTATGCAGATATTTTCTCATCTAGGAATACCATGTACAATATATAGACAGAGGAGCTTTAGTAAAGTTAGCCAGAATGAGTTTAAAATCAGATTATAAAATTGGCAAATACAAACAGCACTTTACAGTTCTTTAAAAAACAGTGAGAGAAAAATCAGACCAGAGCCTCTAACTGGTTATTTTTAAATGACAGGAAAATTCAGTAAGTCAACATTATCTTCGGGAAAAATAACACATTAATGTATTTAGAATATTTCAGTCTAGTTAGAACATGTTTTCTTCTTCATTACCTGCTTCTCTTTGGCATTCAAGCCTTCACCAGTGTCTCAGTCTTAATGGATAAGGAAATATGTGTCAGAAATAGAATATATGTGTTTAAATTGAACAGCTTCTAATTTAAGTTTGTATTTGCAATTTTAGTGAAGCTACTTTGGGCTCAATGTCAGCAAACCTGATCCATGCCCAGGTTCACTCCCAAGAAGAGCTGAGTATCTCTTCCCACTCCACTGTTGTGGACTCACGATTTTGAGCACCGCCTGAACTCAACTCAAGATGACATTCATACTGAAAGCGCAACCTAAGAATTATTCCTGGAAGCAATATTTCAGCTTATTTTAGGCACAGTGGAACCAATCTTTGTCTGTATTGTTCTATTTTGTCTATTGGTCTTTTCATTGTGACTGCCATGTAACCATTCTGGGAAAAAAATAATCTCGATAGTCTCTATTGAATTTGGAAACTTTCCGCTGAAACCAGAGTAGATTTATTTGCGCCTTATTTATTGAAAACATTTGATCCTGTATTTCATCACAAGTCATAAAGCTCTAGACTGCCTTCTGAAGATACACTATTTCCATATAAGAGCTCTGCTGTTTTTAATGCAAGTGGGGGGCTGATATTAGATGTGAAGAAAACATGACTACAGCTTTATGGAAATTATTCCTCTTTTCTTGCCATTTTGTTCTGTAGGTAAATTAACTACTGTTTAAGCCATCTTTTACTCATCTCTTTTAAGCCATCTCATCAGTTTTACTTGGGATGTTCCTTCCAGCAAGCCTACTCAGAGTGCATGCTCATATATGTTGAAGCAGAATAAACCATATTGTCAGTCTGCCTTCGTATTCTGAATCAGATTGGCAAATTCCTTTCTGCAGTCAGTTACAACTGACTTTGAAACTGAGATTCATCCTGTGTAGGTCTGCGGTGGTATTTAAACAGTGAAGAAGTACCAGTGCATTCCCTCAGACTGATTTATGCCATTACAATCTGCTGTAATTTTCACTGTTGTTCTTTGCTGCTGTGTGAGCGACTTGCATGTCATGGCTGTTTCGATTCAGCTGGAACTCTGCAGATTTTTCAGGAACAGCTTTCACTTCCTTACTCACGATATTTCATACTACTGCCAGAGCTGCTTGATGGCAATTTTATGTAAAAGCTGTCAGTCCCTTCTCTTGTCTAGCTTCACTGTTAATAAGAAATCATAATTTATACCTAAGTGGTATTTTTCACTTAAAAAATGCACACAATTTAAACAGAAAAGCAGATACATGAGGAAGCAATCGCATAGCTCACTGCGCAATAGCTCATGGAAGAAAGTATACAGGTTAAGGACAGCAGACGATATGGGAAGGTCTTGTGAAATACAGCAATTTCACGTAAAACAAACTTCAAAATCTGAATTGAGGTAAGTGAGCAAATGGGACGGAAGATTTTTAGAGCCTCGTGCATGTCCTCAAAGTAAAGTGCAAGAACTGTTTATCTGCACTCTCAGAGAAAGTGTCTTGCCTTTGCTGAATTTTGAATGTGTTTTTCAGGGAGCCTGCACATCAAAACTGATGCCTAGACCACAAAGAGACTCTTTCCAGCCATGGGCGATGACCCTTACAGATGTAACTGCAGTCAGTAATCTTAGACACAGCAGGAGAAACTGAAATACCATCTCCTGTTAAAAGAAAGAGGAAACACAAGATTTTTGCCTGGTAAAAATCTTTTTCCTCTGGGTAAATTTTCCATTGCTTCTGTAGTGATGACAGATTTGGCTGACGGAGAGAACACTTTTTACAGCATGCTTATAAACTATTCACTTGTTTCAAAAAGTTGGACACGGAGCCAAGTGGCTGTTCCCTTAAATGAGCTTAGTTCTAGGTGTAAGGCAAGGATCAGCTAGATAGAAATGGCTAAAGATGACAAAACATTGTCAGTCAAATAGGCAAAGATTGTTTCTCCCCATGTTGTATAATAGTGTTAAAGAGTGAAGAGAAACATTTGAACACCAACTAAATGCTCTATGCCAAGGAAAGTTCCCAAGCCCAAGGGCAGGAGCGCCACAGCTGAGCTGTTAAAAGTACATATTGAGTTGATTTAGTCTTGCAGTCCAGAAGCAAAATGTTTGCTCAGAAACTCACATGGTATGTTTTTATGCTAATCATTATGCTCATTATATATACCTATAGGTAGGCTATCTGCTTTTCAGCAGAAGGCAGAGAGCAGAACGATGAAGGCCTGCCATACTACCCAAGAGCATAATTTGGACCTGAGTGCTGACTGTGACAGCAGCTATCTTTTCTTGTAGGGTCCTTGGATGAAAACAGTTATCCTCAAGGACTTAGACAAGACAGCTGAATTACCCATCTTCCAATCTTTCCTTCCTGTTACCAGCAGCTGCAAACTCCTTCCACATAATTCACCTTTCTCCATTGCTCCAAGCAGCATCCTCCTCTTCTCCAAAGCACAGTCTCCCACTGCTGTCTGATTGCCTTCAATCACTGACATAGCTGCTCAGGGATTCAGGCCAGCATCCTCTGGCCCCTGGGTTGTGCTTTTTCTGTCTCCTCTGCATCCCTGTTGCTTTTGGCAGGGAAGTGGCTCAGCAGCAGAAGCAGGCACTGTACCAAAGTTTCCCAGGGGATCTACAGCTGCTCAGAAATATCTCTGGCCAGACAACCCTTTTGTCAATATTCTTGTAGCAAACCCTAGGGCAGCTCAGGGACCACTGGTGTTTGTGGTCACTTTGTGGCCAGCTTGGCAATACCATGATATGCTTTTGTTACACTTGAGTTCTAGGACCCCAATATTTAATTAGAAATGGTTCTACCCTGTGACTAGTTGTACATACCTATTTAGCATCTAAAAGCTACTACATTGAGCTAGGTCTCAATTTAGTGGAATTGGCACTAGAACAGAACTGCACAAGCTGAGAACCTAGTCCTCCATTTGATGTTCTGATTATTAATCAAATTAATCACTCAGTGGTAGATTTAACTCTGTTCTTCATGCCTACATCGTGTCAGCCTAGTAGGGGGTTCTCCATTCTTCCCTTGACAAATAAGTCTTTTATTCTTCTGCCCAGAAAAAAAGAACAATATTAAATAAATATTCTGTTCCCTGAGAGTAATTATGCATAAAATAAGGAGAGAAAATGCCAAATATAACAAACTAAAACCTGCAGAAAGCTTATTCATCTGTAGTATACAGAATTATTCATAGCTGAATTCTGCTAAATTCTTTAGATGCATTACATAGTATTTTCTTGTGTTAATAATTGTCTCACAGTAATGGAACTACTCATAGGAATAAGCATTGTTTGGTTTATATAAAACTAAGGATTCAGGCCTCAATTTGGACCTGGCGCAAACTGGAGTGTATGTGGAGGGGGAACTGACCCACACTTACGCAATCATTTTCAGTATAAAAACAATAAATAAGCACTGCTCCTGAGACCGGTGCTTCTTGAAATGGTGGGCGGTTGTCTGACTGTGCTTTCTACGTGGTAACACCAACAGCGGCCCAGGTCTGGTACGCAACGGTGCTTAAGGCATAGAGCTGTGTTGCACTAACTGTGCAATGTGTGACATAGGGCGTACCTAGTTTTAAACTAGAGGTGCTTGTCTCAGTTGTTTGGAAGAAATTTACACAATTTTCAAAGCACGTATCTAATTACATCATGATAACAGCAAACGACAATGATTACCTAGTGGCAATTTCTTCTTGGAGTAACTTTGACACCAATACGGAGTTTTGCCATTGCAACACAGAGCAAGAAGGGGTATTTTGTATGTTTTTGTTGGATTTTGCAGCCTGCACTGAAATTAGCTGAGAACTAAACAGCTATCACCTCTCCTCCATTAATCACCTTTTTTTTTTTTTTTAACCGGGACTAGTATTTATGGCTGCTAACAGTTGCGCCAAAACAAACAAAACGTTCTCATGTGGCAAATTCTGTTCTGAAAGGCCAACAGGACTAATAGCCCTCAACTTAAAGGTAGTCTTCAAAGACCCAGCAGTTCTCCTTAAGAGAAGATTTTAACCTATATTCTGCTTTTTCAAAATGCTTTACTACAGTTAGTCATATTCAGAAGACTTGAACATTGTTAATTTACATCCTTACTGCAAGACAGGCTAGAAATGTTAGTATATTTTAATCCCTTCATTGCCACTAGAGCCTTCATTGTTCTTGCAATGTTTGTGGAGGCACACTGTTAAATGCAGGTTTTACAAACAGGGCTGCACATTTCACGAGTAGTATAGTTTACATTGACACTTACTATGGAAAAATACAGATTTTTCTATACTCCTATACTTCTGGGCTGGAGAACAATAATACACATAGTTTACAAGGTACAGACTTCAGTGAAGAACCTGTGCTTTACCATCTAGAGGAAGACTATGCAAATCTTGAAAACAAATCTGCATGTTCTGTTTCTTGTACCTCCTCTTTTTGTAAAAACATTCCCCAGTTGTGACAGAACCAAGCCCCACCGGCTTTCTTGGTGGGACTTCTAACAGTTACGGTCACCACTGGTGTGGGAGGTTCAAGACCACTGCCTAGTTGAACTGGCTAGGAACTTCTGCAACTTTCCAAAACGCTCAAGTCTTCAGTCCCTTTGGAAAAAGATCCCGATAGATATCTTTGGCAGCTGGTAAAGAAATTGAAAGTTAAAATAAATGGCTGTGTCACTAAAAACAAACACTGCCTTAGAAAAAAAAGACAATGGGAAGAAGTCGCAATTTTCCTACATAACCTTTTTTTTTTCTCTCTTAAAATATATATATATGTATTTGATCTAGACATTCTTTCACAAACTATTTGTATATACCTGAACTAGGAAAGGTGAAGAACTGAAGTTTAACTTTTTTTTTTAACCACTTATGAAGACACTTAAAGCACACTGAATGGAGGCATTAATTCTTTTTACAGAAGGATCGAAAGGAAGCCTCTTCTAGGAATAACACACATGGAGACATGCAATTATCTTTGAAACCGATTCTTAAGCTTTAAAAACAAATACACACAGACCCTCCTAATACCTTCCAAGTTCTTTCTAGCTGCCCCTATAGTACCTTAGCTCTTAGTCTCCTTAACAGCATTTGAGAAATTCCAGAGTTTCTACTTAAACTCCCTCCGATTTAAAAGAAATTTCTTTTAAAAGTTCATTTTAGATTACTTTGGAGTTTAAATACTGCAAATTTAGCCGAATTTCAGAAGTCTTGTTAAAAATTATAGGATTTTAATTGACATTTTAAATAGGTTTCTGGGTAGTAATGGTAGCCACCTAGATATTATTTAAGATGCGTTGATGTATTTTATGGCATTTAAATTATCAAGCAATGAATGTTAACTCAAAAAATGCTTTCTTTTCCTCCATTATTTTCTAGTCATTTATTTATCAGTAAAATTTTAGGTTGCTTTGGGGTTGGTTTGTTTTGTTAAAAAAAACCCAAAACAAACTGATAGCAGAGTTCAGCATCACATCAATATATTCTGAAAGAGTTTCTTTCTGTTGCTTGGGCATAAAAAAAGGAGATGGAAAGTATTCCCCCCTTTCTTTTAAACACTTTGTTTCCTTAAGCTTTTAGTCTCAGCCTTCCTGCAAGGGCAGCAGTAGTCTTATCTGGAATATACAAATATAATAAGATGGCGTGATTTTTTTTTTAATTGTAGTTTATGTATATGTTAACATGAATGTACCTAGAAACTAGTTTTAAGAAGTTCAGTGATGCTTGATGGGATACTGGATAACTTATGTTATAATCTACAAATGCTAAAATATCATTAATAGGAATAGGACATGAATAAAGATCTCTGTAAATATAGTACAACATCTCAATATAATGATTTGTGTCAAGAGCACCTCTTGGAACCCAAGTAATTTAGATTATATGCATGATGAAAACAATTCAAAATATATTAATAATATTTAATTATAGAATTATCAGAAATTATGAAAAATTTGGGCAGGATGACCTAGTCTGTACTTCTGCTTCAAGACTGGATCAATTATGGTTATCTATTTGTTCTAGACAGATGGATTTCTCTCTGATGTTGGAAACTGTCCTTATTGTTAGACTTTTCTCCGTGTCCAATCCAAATTTCTGTTGCTGAATAGTCAGTCCTATCTTAAGAGTCATAACACTTTATAAAGTTTCAAATCTACTTTGTGAAATCTCTAAGGGAACAACTATCATGTTGTACAGCCAATTAACATATGAAGCTAAAACTCCTTTAACAATCAAAAGCTTTCTCAAAGTATTAAAATAAAAATCTAAAACTCCCTGTAAACTGACAGTCAGGAATCAATGTGGCTTCCACAGGTATCCAAAATAGATATCTCCCCATCTTCAGCTGGTTTTGTCCCACCTTTCCTTATTAAAAGCTGATCCAAGAGAGAATTTACCTTCTAAATAAGTAATTAAATCTTTCTCCTTCCTCAAAAAAACCCCCCAACAAACAAACAAACAAACAAAGCTACAAAACAGACAAACCAGCCCTCCCCCACAACCACACACAAAACAAAACACGACACACCAACCCCCAAAGTCCCCAGATCACCTCGGTAAGATATCTGCCAGCCTGTTTTCCTTCCCCTGTGGAATTATTATTGCTTTTCTAATTACATCTATTTAACATGGTTTATCTGGATACTTTTCTTAGTCTTTAGTTTTCTATTTGATACGGAAGTGAATTCAGCTAGATACTGGTCTAATTAAGAGATCATTAAGCAGACTAACACCCAGAAAGCAACTGTCAGAAGAGAAATGCTGTAACAAAAAAAAAACCACCCCACAACACTGATTAAAAGTAATAGTCTATGGACTATATTCAGCCAAATCATGTGTAGGTCTGTTTGCACAGGAGCTTAAACTTATTTCAACAATTTCAGAAACAGTGTCATGTAAATGAAAGTCAGAAAGTGAATCTGCTTTTATTGTCCAATTACTTATTATTTACACTGTATCCTTCCATGTCTACCAGTGACACATCAGTAATCTTACAGTGAAAATCCATCTGCTGCTGTGCCATTTCAGAAAAAGTTAATAAAGTGGTTTTCAGGAGCACATAAATGCAGCCCAGATAACTTGCAAGCTGCCCAGACATTATTTTCTTCCTTGTTCTCTCTTCTCCTAATGACATTCGTATTGAATTAATACAACTCCCGAAGTCCAGAAAGACCTTTATTATGATTACGTCAAAAGGTTAAGATTTGAAAGTGTGGCAAGACTATGTAAACTTGCTTAGCACATGGCTAATTGGTCATCTGACTTACCTGTGTATGGCAGCTCCACAGACACTGGAAAGAGAGGCATAAACTCCATCCCCAAAGACATAAAATTGCCATAGAGGACAGTTTGCTGGGCAAAGGACATCTTCTGTCTCCTTTCTAAGGTCCAGTCCTCTTGTAAAGCACGTGATAGCAGTGGAAGCTAAAGAAAAAAGAAAAACCTGTGACGCGAAAATCTTAAGGGTTTTTTTGGTTTGTGTTTGTTTGTTTGTTTAAATCTCTCTAGCGTTTCCAAGCTTAAAGCAATGTTTGAAATTGAAATTAGGTACAGTGTCTCATCTTATGCTCCAGTACATTTGTAAAGACATCTTTGGAGCTTACAAACATACAATTATGCTAAGGAAGAATACACTTTAAATTATTTATGGGAAAGTGGCAGAAAAAGGTGGAAATTGTTAAATAAGTACGAGCAAACAACACTAAACCAACATCAAAATAATACCCAAGGAATATCACAGGAGAAAAAGCAATTCACATCTGTAACTTTATGGCAGAGGCAGAAGGGCAAGGGGAGGACCTTCAAGGGCTGGTGGAACACAGGAGCAGGCAGCACTCTCCAAGCAAGAAATTAAGTTACTCTGACATCCCACAATAATCTCCAGCTATAAGACATCTATGAATCACTTGGGAAACTCCAAATTTTCTCTCCAGTGGCATTCCTGAAGTAGGTTGACAGCAGCATTTCCCTTAATGTCCATAATAAATTCTACTGAGGCCAGGGTAAAAGAAAAGCAATACATTCATATCAATTCATTGCAATGAAGTTCACATCATTATCATTGTACATAGGACTGTCAGATTCACCTAGTGAGACAGAAGTTATTTATTCAGCTGAGACACACGCATTTTTCACATAGAATTCTGCCTTTTTTTTTTCTTAAAAGTTGCTTCTCAGATTATAATCACAATGCTTTCACTGTGCTTGCATGTGAGCAATGTAGGTATGCAGACACAGATTTACACCAATAGACAATTTTCCTTGGAAAACTGATTTTTTTTCTTTTCAAAACGTAGAGGTCATCATTTTGGATATTTACTACCATCCTCTGCTACACAGGACAGCACATTCAACTGGACTGGTAGCACAGCAAATTAGGGCTTTTACTTAGGTTGTCATTGATTCAGCATCATAAGTTCAACCCACGACTGGATATCTATTCCAAACTTCCTAACAGCACATCTTGCCCTTGCTGGGCACTAGAAGGTACAAGAACCTTTTCTATATACCCTTGGAGTGTTACTTCTTCACAATATTAAGTTAAGAGCTCACAAAGGCTGGCCCATGTATCGGTGCACACACCACAGCATTATATCCCAAGGAGAGCATGTTTCAGGGATCGGTGATTTGTCTTTCACCTACTTCTCAGCCCACTCTTTCCACTCTTACCCCAGGGTGTTTACGGACCCTTGTATTTGAAAGTATTTGGAGCATACGCTGCTCCTCCTCAGCGGATGAAAGAGATGATACCTCCTGCTAATCCCATTGACTTTAGAGCTGAAAAGCAGAACAGTTACAGCCAGAGGTGCACAGAGAAGTGTCTGTTCATTCAGGCTGCATAAATCAAATAGATGTTCATAAACCATGCATGTAGTTTTACTCTGAAGTATATGTAGTGCTCATTAATGCTACAGGGTGTTTCAAAAAATGGACCCAATTTTGCTGAATTGCAGAACACAAATGGGGTCCATCTTTTTGAAACACCCCGTGTACCAAAATTATGTTCATCTGCCTAATCACATCTTCCTGAAAAAAATCTCTGCTGCTATTTGTCAACAGAAAAATGTGACTTGAATATGCCAAATATGTCTATATAGTCCAGAGTAAGAAAAAAAAAAAAAAAAGCAGTAAATCCTTCTTCATTTTTTTCTTTCTCAGGATAATAAAAGGTCTCTACCTATAAAGAATAAAACAGCAGCTGGAAGGCTGGATATCCTTGGAAGAAATGCTGCAATGAGCATCACTGATAATCTCTGCTTTCACAGTACTGCTTGTGCCATGCACCCTGCAACATTTCCCCAGCCTCTAAAAGTGCAAGACACCACAGGAAGTTTTAATACCTGTCATTTCTAATATGCTGTACTTGACTGAATTCCTTGGCAGGCTGTGCATACAAAGACAATTAGACATGTCTAGTTAACGAACCCTTTATCACTTGGAGATCTGTATTTCCTTTACTACAAGGTACTTACTAATTACAGTCATACATCAGACTAACATTTTACATAGCACAGAAGACAGGAAAAAAAACAAAACCAAAAAAAAAGAACAAGTCAAAGCGAAACTTGCTGTGTTCTCCCTGGCTATAAAAACGCAGAAATCCATTGTAGGCCAGCCATGTGATTTTTACGTACTGACAGCCTGAAGACTGTCACGATCCTTGACTACATCACGACAGGGGGCATTTGGTGGTTTTTTTACGTAGGTAGAAAGAGTTGTCTATAAGATACATAATTCTATAACCGAGACTAACATTAGCAATGTTAGGTGCAATATCAAAATGAGAAGTAGTACTGGGTACCAAAATTAAGACTTAACGATACCAACTCTGCAGTGGAATTTGTTCTTCCCTGCTAATGCATCATCAGCTATCAAACCCATAAGACAACAAGCAGTCCATTGCGAAGAGTAAAATGTATTAATCAGGTCTGAATTCCAGAAAATATGGAATAGTTCTTTGCCAGCTTTCATACTAGTCATTCTCCCAAATTTCACTGTTTGATATTACTAAGAAAATTGAAGAACGTGGTTGTCTTTGTTAGTCTATCCAAGATAGCAGAAACTGCCAAAGAGCTATATATAAAAAGTAACTGAGATAAAACCCATATGTTTTAATTACTGTAATTTACGCATGCAGTAGCAGCAGAGGCATTTCTCTGGATACTTATGTGATCCGATACTCTAAATCCATGTATTTTTGGAAGCAGGAAAGATTGTAATTAACATGGAAGGACTCAGTCCTAGACTCCTACCCATTCTGGACTCTGATGAAGACTAGAGACCTATGTTATGTGATATAAAATTAGCCCTTCAGAACTGTAATAAAATAATCATCATCCCATTCTGTCAAGACAGACACTCTTTAAGCCTTGCAGAAACACACTGTGTCAGGGTATGCTATGAAAACAAAGTACAAAGAAAAGAAACTGCATTTCTTCCTGATTTAAGCCGTATTTAAATGTAGGGATGAATGTCTTCCATCACCGTTGACCTAGAAGAGAAACAAAAAAAAAACAAACAAAGGCTCACTTCTTTCCTAAAACATTCATCCAATAAACATGTTTCAAATCATTCCATCAGTTTCCATCTTTTTGGTGCCTCATCCCTTGTTTTCCCTGAATAGCCATTTCTTATGTCCACTTACAAAAGTTCTCACTTTATTTCTAACAGGAGTCTCTAGTTTAAAAGACTCTAGAAGAATAAAATCTGTAGCAAAAAATCTGAGTTTTTCTAATCTTGAAGTTTCCATTAATCGCTTTGGGAAAGCAGTTTGTTTACATAAAGAAACCAAACCAAACACAAACAAACAACCCCACCCCACCCCACCCCCCCCCAAAAAAAACCCCAAACAACCAAAAAACCACAAACACACAAATTCCCATGCACATTATTAAAAAACATTAGGGATTCCTAAGAACAGCCTTATGAAGCAAAAAAAAAAAAAAAGGAGCAGCACATCCCTATGCGCTTCTTATCCCTTTTAGCATTTAGTATTGTTTCTTTGCCAAACAGGAAAATTAAGTCCTTTTTTATCTTGAGGATTCAAATAAGCCTGCTTCTTATATCTTATGAAAGGAATACTCCCACAAACCTTATTCATGCTAGGGGAAAACAAACAAACAAGACATACTAGTAGAAATACACCTGTTTATATTTTGAAAAACATGTTCACAGATTGCACACTAATTCATGTAATATTGAGTACATATCCTGATCTGGACAAGGGCAATGGGATTTTAAAAGTCCCATCAGGGCTATTTCATTCATTTCAATCTGAGACTTGCCCTTTTCTGATCAAATTAAGGTCGCTTAGCATCCCATGCCGATGTTCATCTGCCCATACAGTCTTATGTATGGTAACCAGAACCGCCAAACTCAGCAGCACTTGTGTGCATTTCAGGGGAAGTATAAGGAAAGGTATAGGATCCTTTAAGATCTCCCTGAGTAGTTATGAGCCTGAATACAGTAGATTTTTGAGGAAACTAATGTTCTTTCGTTACTTTGAACAACAGAATTAAAGCACTTAAAAAAAAAATCCTGCAAGGTTCTAGTTCGATAACAAAATGCTGGTGAATTTAGGCTCAGAATAATGGTATGAGATAATACCTTACAGTAAGAGTTCACATTTTATATTACAAACACATCCTGATACTAATATTTCATTTTGCCAATATTCCCTTAGTGTTATTTTAGCTGGTTCCAGATACCTTCAGATTACAGGGGCTTCTTCTCCAATCCTGGGAGGAAGCATGACAGAAAACTTTTCATTTGTTTCCTGACAGACTGTTGGCACTTCACCTGTAAAATAAAAAGGAAAGCAATTGGGACTGGAATAGGTTTTCTATTGCTGTGCATTTTTTTTTCTCTCCTTTTCAGCCATATCACTTCTTTGACATATAGCTATTATCAGTTTATCACAAAAGATTTTTCCAAATGCTTGATTAAACACAAAATGAGGAGCAAATCCTGCTTCCTAATGATTGCAAAATCCTGAAGAACCGTTCAGAAAAGCTTGAGATCACTCACCTTCTGCAGGCCAGGCCTGCGTCTGGAAGCGCGTTCTTCTGGAGGCTCCTGCCCCACCTTGGTGAAGTGCTCCGCTGGAAGGGGCAGACAAACTGCTTGTGTCCTTCTGGTGTATTATTTCTTCAACTGCTTCCTATGGCTCCTGGTTCCCGTGGATCCACTCTGGCCCCAGGAGAGCCCCTCTCCAGCAGCAGGGGTGCAGTCCAATAGGGCATGGTGTGACAGGCAGCCCCTGCCCTGCTGGGCATCTTAAGTGTGTCCTTTTGCTTTTCGCGTCAAAATAATGGCAGGGTAGGTTTAAAAAGTTTTTAATCGATTCCATGGTCAGGAACATGTTGGAGAGCCTCAAACTGCCAAGCCCTGTGTGAGTACCTTTACAACACACACACAAACACACTCCCACCTACTCTTGCTATCAGCGCTCCCCTTGATGGGGACACTTGTCACCACTGCTCTTCTTCAGCCTGTGCCAGGAAGCAGTTTCACCTCCGTTTTAAGTGTTCCCTGACATCCTCCGTGCCGCTCTGCAGCCTCCCCCGGGGCCTCCTCCCGAGGAGCCGCACACGGCGCTGCCGGCCGGCCCAGCGCTGCGCTCCCCGGCGGCAGCGGCACCGCAGCAAGAGCCGCTCCGCGGGACGGGGCGGCCCCGCCGCGACAGCGCCCGCGGGGCTCCGGGCGGGGGACACCCGTCGGGGACCCCCAGCGCATCCCGGCGAGAGCCGGCCGCAACCGGGTGCGCCGGGGAAGCACCAGCAGAGACGGTCCGAGGGGGAAACTCCCCATGAGGAGGCGGAGGGAGGGCAGCCAACTCACCCGAGCCGTCGCTCCCGCGCACGGGGCTGGAGAGCAGGAAGGCGCCTGTGAACAGACAGGGAGCGGGTCGGGACGACGTTCTGCGCCCGCCGCGCCGGCCCCGAGCCGCTCCCCGCGGTACCCACCGAGGAGAAAGGGGGTGAACCACATGGCGGCGAGACGCGCCCGTGCCCCGGGGAAGCCGAGAGCAGAGGCGAGCAGCGCAGCACAGCTTGCCCACCGAGCCGCACTACCCTGGGCTGCCGTCCCCTCCACGGAGCTGCACAACCTGCAGCAGCCGCCGCGCCCCCTTTAAACGTCTCCCGGGGCGCATGAGCACTGGGGCGGGCGAGGGTGGTCGGGGCGGGAGGGAAGGAGGGAGCGGGCAGGGGCAGGGGCAGGGGCAGGGGCAGGGGCAGGGGCAGGGGCAGGGGCAGGGGCAGGGGCAGGGGCAGGGGCAGGGGCAGAGGCAGGGGCAGGGTGGCCCCATCGCTGGGCAAGGCCCGGCAGGTGCTGCCGTCTCTCCCCCGTCTACCTTTTCCACCTGGGCTCAGCCCGGGTCCTCCGGGAACGACTCCCAAGCAACCGGGTGAAGCACCTCGTCGTCCCCGGTACGTCCCGCCGCCCCGGCCCGCAGGGGCTCTTCCACTCCGGGCAGGCAGAGGGGGCATAGGAACCTTCCCGTGCGCGGCGAACACGGCTTTGCCGTTTGCCTTTCCAAATCTGACTGCACACTCTTCTAGCTTCCGTCCACCTGCAGGTTTTGAATCCCTATTTCAGATATCAGTATTATTATTAATTATTAAATAGATTATTTCGGATGTCTGTCTTCCAGATATATTCAGAAATGCGACTGAACTAACAGTCCGCCACATCCGGCCCTTCAACGAAAACGAACGGAGGGGCAAAGCTTTCACGAATATTAACCCGGCTTAAGTCTGCGCTCGCCCCCTGCCCAGCACCAGCTCAGGAAGCGCTGCCGGGGGCAGAACGGCCGGTCGCCCCGGCGCCTGCACCCCCGCCCGCCCCGGGCCGGCCCGGCGGAGCCGCAGCCGTGCTGTGGCGTTGACTCGTCCCGCTGGGCGCTGCAAGAGAGAACTGGGGAATTTAAGCCTGATTTAGTCTTTCGAAGAGATGGAAATACCCCAACCAGCATTGCTGCATCGTTTGTATTTGGTTTAAAATGTTAGCGTAAATATTACAGGTACCTACCTTTCATTTGAGCAAAACTTTGCTTAAAGTAAAAAGTAAAACAGCCCTCTCTCCCTCCTCCTCAAAAAAATAAAACAAAACCAGAAGCAAACCAACCAACCAAAACACTTCACTTTACAGCCTGCTTCGTTTTCGTGGTTCAATGCATATGTGGCATAAAGTATCAGCTGGCACGAATGTGAAATGATCGGATTACTTATGAATGGGTGGGAAAAGAGGCAGGAGCGGGTTTATTTCAACGAATGCCTTAAAATCGGATTCCTTGCTGGCTGCCGGCATCCACTGTTTAACTTCTGCTGGGAAGGCTGTTCGCAGACATAAACTTTCAAATATAAATAAACTTTCAGAATTCATAGGAATTAGCATGTTAACGGATTTGCCGAGGCAAAAAATTGAGTGCAGGCATTGCAGTCAGCTCCGGGAGCGAGCGGGCACGGCAGCAGCTGTCTATTGGGAGGCAGCATTCTGAAATATCTATTCGTGTAACTGAAAATAAATACACTTGAGAACTGCAACGCGTCCAGAGATATGCCGCCCGTAGCAAAATAGGAATCACGGCCAGGTAAGTTATTCGTAATTTTGGGGAGTGGGAGTTTAATTCAAGTGAGGTGCAGAAACGATAAGAACACCATTGCCCTCCCCCACCTCAATCTTTGATCTCCCCAGAAGCACATTTTTATGCTTCCCACACAGGACAAAGGTGGTGATGCTTCCCTCATGGTGTGGTCTTCCACGGGAGCATCGCAAATGCAAAATTATTTAAGGCAGTTGCTGCAGATGTCAGGAGCTTCTGCTAGCGTTTCTCTCAGCTTCTCTGGATCCCAAGAGCTTGTCAAAGAATTACTGATGGCCAGCAGGCTCCCTCCTCAACTAGGGCTTCACCCGAGGGGGTCGGTCATCCTTCGCCTTTGGGGATAAATTAAAGAGTTGGCAATGGCCGCTAAAACCTCTTTCCCTGCGCTCTCCTCTCCCCGAGGTGTTTCCCACAGATACATCGGACGCTCGCTACTTTTCAGAAATGGTTCGCACTTTCTGCTGCAGCCGCCGGTTCACGGTTTTCTCAGAGCTGCGGTAGTTGCGAGAGAAGGGGGCTTACTTAATTTTTCTTTTTAAAGAAAAAATTCTGGGAAGCCAAACAGCACCTCAGAGTAGATGCCTGCCCTGCGGCCAGCAGCGCCGACGGCGGGTCTTCCCCGTTATCACTAAGGCCGCGGCGCTGAACCGACCCAGCCCCGCTCCGTTCCTGATGCCTCGCTCGGAGAAGGAAGGGGCCGAGGGCTCCCCCCGGTGCCGGCATCGTGCCGCTGCCCGCCAGCCGGGCTGAGGGGGCCGGCAGAAAATGGGAGCTTCAAGCCCAGCCCCGAGCGGGGGGAGCGGCTATTGACTTGTCCTGGGCTAGTGTGGCATCTCGTCTGGTGGCGATAGCAAACTGCGTGCCAGAGAAACTGCTTTCACACGGGTTAATGCGTTTGGTGTCAGTGAAATGTCCCGGGAATGTCTTCCTCTGGAGGCTGAGAAGGAACAGGGAGAGGCACCCCATTTATTCCAGGAAAAGCCTGCACCGAGGGACACTGGCTGTCTTTCCCATACAGCCCCACAGAAACCTCTCTGTCCTTTGTGTGAAGAAAGGCTTTGTGCAAAGATCAAAAAGGACAGAAGGAGGTACTAATTAAACTTTCAGCCCTACATGCCACTTGATGAGTGCCCTGAGCCTTGCACTCACCCATCCTCATTGCAGTCCTTCTTTCTCTCTCCTTGACATTTTCCTTTCCTCTGATTCCCTTCATCTTCTGGAGTTTTTTGTTTTTGTCTTGTCACTGCATTCCTTTCAGACCTACAATGCTTTTCTATACACTTTCTTCCCAAAGGCTACTTAATTTGTCCTCCAAACCGTTTTACATTGACTTTTGCATTTCCCCTTCGGTTTTATGCTTAAGATGTACTGAGTGGTGCTTGAATTTTTTTGTTTAAAACTATGCTCTCTTGGGAAGGACATGAAGGTGCTGCCATGAACGCCAGTACAGGACAGGCAAACTGGTGCCAGGCTAGCGGAGCACAAGTGTGTGCCTGGCTCTGGGCAGCCACCTGTAGCCAGAGTGCTTAGAGCCTTAGTAGGGACGGGTGATTTGAAGGGACCTTAGATGGGACATGGCAAACGTTACAGTGCCTGTGGGCACAGCCCTTTTTCTGATGCTGTTGGGCTCGATTTGTTAATTCACACCATCACCTTGGTCGGATTCACTTATAAATCTTTCCTTCCTTCCTTCCTTCCTTCCTTCCTTCCTTCCTTCCTTCCTTCCTTCCTTCCTTCCTTCCTTCCTTCCTTCCTCCCTTCCTTCCTCCCTTCCTTCCTCCCTTCCTTCCTCCCTTCCTTCCTCCCTTCCTCCCTTCCTCCCTTCCTTCCCCAAATTACTAGGCTGTTAGTAAACCAAACGGAAACATATCCACTTAGGAAAAACACTTAGAATAAATACAGAAAAGTATAAGCAAGTGAATGGTGGACATTTTGACACTCTTTGAGCTGGTCTGCTACAGCCTTGCCATGATGTCTGGCAGGGGAAATGCTTATTAATGTGTATGTACATACATGTATGCATACATACATACATACAGTGTGAAGCAGCACCAGAGCACAGGCCGCAGCGCTGGAGCTCTGCCACTGCTGCCATCCTGCTGTCAGAACGCTCCCTGGCAGCCCATCAGCCCCCATCACCCACCAGGCTCCCAGCCAGGGCTCAGCGCAGGGGTTACTCCTGCCTGGAACTATGTTCCCTCCTTCTTTTGGGGGCAGAGAGCACTCACACAAATGGACAGGTGCCTGGCCAAGGTCCACTGGGGCACCACAGCAGGAGCTGCAGAAGCAGCAGGCACCTCACCTGCCGTTGCACGAGCTGGGGTCCTCCCCAGGAAAGGTTTCCTGCAGACAGGGCTTCTAACCATGGCCAGAAGCCATCCTCAGCACACTGGGCTAGTAGCTTGAGCAGTGAGGAAGACAAGTAGCTACAGGCAGGTGTCTCCTTTTAAGAGGTCAAGCACAACTTCTGGCAAACAGCTCCTGGTGGGCAGCAGACCCTGGTCTAACCACAGCTTATAAGCTTTAGCTTAGCAATTTATCTTATACAGTAACGGAAAAGTTCTATGAGGAGTGACCAGATGTGAGTCTGACTCCTCTGCTGTCAGGGCTTTCCCTGTGAAGGGTCAGAGGCCTCTCACCTGTGGTCAGTGCTGAGCTCACCTCTGCCCCATCCTGTTGTGTACTCTCCAGAGTAACCTGGAGCTTGCTTCTTACAATGATCTCTGAGGAGTCTACCTTTTTTAAGATAAAATGAAAAGTACGTTTGTTACTGTGCGTTGTATTACTGTCTTCATTTAAATAATTATCTTACATGTTTCTCTGACATGAGGATAAAAATGAAGCCTGGGGACAAAATAATAAACACAAGAGCAAAGAGATTAAATTTACTTTACATATGAATTTTAAAACCACATATAAATCTGCAACAATTATTTCAGAAGTGGTTAACAACTTTGGATTCATTCTTGGATGCTTAGCTTGGGATATCATGCAGATCTTGATCAGCCAAGAGGTGTATTTTTATTGGCATTTTGAAAATGTTTTCCTGTGTGCAAACACTGAGGACTCTTAATTAATTAATAAAGACAAGGATGGGGCCTCACTTCCATCTGCTGCCCGTTCACTCTTCTGTTTCACGTTGGGCAGCAATGATATTGTGCACAGGAGCAAACTGCCAGTCAGAACATCTGTTTTTTTGTACTGAGAAGCAGGGATGCTGATCTTTGGGATGAAACCCAAGGTGTGCTTTCTGCAAAGAGATGATGACTCCTGATAATTTCAAATCCTGTTTCTGCAGCTACCTCTTGTAGTCTGAAGGCTCATCCCTCTCTTCAGTCACAAGGCGAGAGGTTTTGCTTTGTATTTCAGGGACATGTATTTCTTAGAGAAATATGTAGCTTGGGGTAAGCGACGTGCATTTTTCTGCTTCGTATAAACATTATGCTGATCCTGAATGGGAAATGCCTGGTCAGAGCCTGCCTGTAGTCATATGGCTGTTGTTGAACGTGTGGCTTCTGTTATTCCTGGCTCTGCAGTTGGTGAACATGCTGTTCCTTCCACTTCCTTTGGTAATGGTCATCCGCACATTTTGAGGGTAATCCAGGGCACCACACACACACAACGTAGCCACTCTTAAAAAAATGAATTATTTGCCTTTCCTTCATGCATGCTCACGTTTGCATACAATATTTGCAAGGCTTCAGAAATGGAAAAAACATTTTCTATTAACTTCATAAAATGAGGGTACCGTGAATTCTGTTAATCCACTTTAACCCCTTCTATTTGGAGCAGAATAGGACAAAATATCTCTAGGTTAGAATTTGAATTGGTATCTTTTCTCTTGATTGCTGTGATACATGAAGAAAAAAGAAATAACTGATAAATATTTGTAAAGATGCATGGCGTGCAAAGACCCTCTGTGACACACATTTATTGTTACTCCAGGAAAGTACTTGTTACCAAAACTAATCAGTGTCTGGCCATTTTGACAAGCAGAAATCTGTCAGTGATGGATTGCTCGAAATCGGATTAATGCAAAACCCTTTGTAACTCTTTTATATTTCACCGGGATTTTGAATATCATAAACTAATGAAAGTCTAACCTAGCTATAGTTTATTAATTGAAAGAAAAAAACAGGGTTTTCCTGAGTATTATTTAATCATCTAGAAAGTACAGTCATTAAAGCACATCCTATTAGAACTTTTCGTTTAAAATATTTTTAGCAGAATTTTAATAGCAGCTAAGTAAACAGGTTTATGATATCTATGTTTCTTCCTATCTATATTTAATACTGAGATTCTGGTAACACTCAGAGGTTTCAGAAATAATTGGGTTCCTATTACGTTCAGTGCAAGATGGACTTGAAGAAGAATAATAGTTCCAGGAACAACAACAGTCTCTAGAGATTAAGTGTCTCTTTTTTAAGTCAAGGACACTATTGTCTATCACTTCAAGTAATGAAATTTAATTTCTGATTTCACTTCAGGTTTTATCATGGACATTTGTGTGGTTTTTAATATTTTATACATACATCTATGTTCACATTTTGCCGTTTTTGTTAAAAAATCTAACCATTTATGTTGTTGAATCACTAGTTTTTACTTTTGGAATTCAATTTACACTTCAAAATTCATCTCCTTTGGGGTCTCAGCCAAAATCTACACCAGTTGCTGGTAGACTTGGCCTCTGCTTTATTTTTTTTTTTAATTACTACTCATCTTCAGCAAAAGATGGAGCTGCAACTATTTCTCTCCCTCTTTATTAGTCCTTCATTTTGTTCTTGTTTTCCCTTCAGTAGTTATTTGAATACTTTTTCTTACTGTGAGAAATATCTACCACACCACTGATTTACCATAACTTCAAGCTATGCATTGATAAAAACACAACCAGTTCAGTAACTGCACCTCGGATATGGAAAAGGTGAGCAGGAGGCAGAGTTGAAAGTAGATTGCTTACATTTCTCCTCCTCCGAAGGCAATGGCAAGTGCCAGCCTTCACTCCTCCTGCAGAGGGAAGGAGCTGTGGACAGTTTCTGCTATCAGGGAAGGATGCCTGAGCATGGCCTGGTTTGTCTGGCGTCTGGTTTTGTGTGAGCGTGGAAGGGTGATTGGTAAGGCTGCGTGACTCTGCTTGAATCAGCCAAACGCAAGACCTTCCCATGTGCACATCCTTTGCAGCGAAAAGGGTCATTTAAAACTAGAATGATTCAGAAACCCGCCCTTAGCTGTGTCCGTCGCTCAGCTCTGCTCAGGCAGGTGACGGGAGGGCAAACGCGAAGCAGCCACCTGCACATGGCCGTGTCAAGTGGCGGTTTCTGTGCAGTGCAATGGTCTCAGGCTGGGCAGCCTTGTACAGCCACAGGCCGCTTCTGTTGGTGGAATACGTGCTTATCTTTGGTGGTGAAACATCGCATTTCAGAGGACTGTTTGATGTAAAGGGTAGAGGTTTTTAAGGTTCTCGAAGGAAGTACTGCAGGCCTTCCATGCTTTATGCTCTGCCACCAGTCTGTGTGGTGGCACGGGACCAGCACATTGGGTTTGCCTTTGGTGAGGCTGCTCTTTGCCGGGTGTCAGCCTGAGCGCGGGTGTGAGGAGAGACAGGCCGGGCCGCTTTGGAAAGGTCACAAGTTCGAGAGGAGAAAGCAAACAGTGTATTGGCCTTTAGCTCTACCAGCTCCAGTCGGTTCAGAGAGATGATTTATTATAAGAAGAGTATTCAGCCCAGTGTTGGAGTGAAGAATTAATTTCTCTAAAACTTGTTTGAGTGAATGGTAGTTTTGAGCCACCAGATTTCTGGGTCAAGCCCTTCTGTTTTTATTGATTTTTTTTTCCCTTTTTTCTTAACACTGTATTCTGTCTTGGTTAAATGGGTCTTAAAAACTTATTCAGATCATGAAATCAAAAGAGAGGAAATATTTTCCCCTCCAAAACAGCAGAGACTAGAAGAGTAAAGACAATGCTTCTTTTATTTCAAAAAAGGCATGCTGAATGATGAATACCAATTTTTACTTCGGTGAAAACTTTTTTTTCCTGTCAGCTATCGATAGTTTGAAAGAGACATAAAATATTTTGAAATAAGAGGCAGTGCAGAAATTAGTGGCTGTGCATTTTTATTTTTTTTCCCAAGGTGAGAATTTTTTAAAAGAGGTGTTGCTCTAACCCTTTGCAATGGAAATTTGAGATACTTTATTCACATATAATTGGTATATTTTTGTAGGACTAAGATCTCTCTGAACTGCTAAGTTCAGAACTGCTTGGAAAAACATTAAGAGTAATGTAGGTTATGATAGAATTGTTGGAACTGTTTAGGATGACAATGTTTGCTTTGATGTCTCCGAAACTCACACCCCATAAAGGATTTAAAGGCCTTAAACTCGTACGCTTTGTTCTCAGATTTTTGTTTTAATTCCTTCTGGTTTTACTGATATTTATTTCCCTTCTTTTGACACTGTTGTCTGTGTTGGCTCTTAAAATCTTACTCAGATCATGATATCAAAAGAGAGGAAGTATTTTCTTGTATCTTCCAACTTGGCAGGGGGACCAGTTAATTCTTAATATGTGAGTGTGGCATGGGATTTGAAGTTATTTTGTTACCTCAGCTATTATCAGCATTCACTGTCCCTGAGTTACACATTTATTTGTATATATCATGGCTTTTGTTACTGTGACGTATATAATTTCTTTTCGTAGCAACAATTATGACACAAATTGATTATTGTAAGAAAAGTCAATAAGAGTTTTTATTCATATCTGAACCAAAATTTGACTAATTTTATTTCAATTTTATCCCAATTAATTATATTTTTTTTGCACCAAAGTTGTAATTAAAAAATAAATGGAATTTGGATTTGAAAATGTGGCCGGTTTTATTTTTAAAGAACCAATAAAACCCTCTGCTTTTCTGAAAGGAAATATCTGATTTTGACATAGTCTAATATTACTATTAGTTCAAGATGATAGAAAATCTGAATCTTTTATCCAGATTGAATCTTGCATTATAGAACATCTCCCTGCAGTTCTGCTCTCTCAAAAATTCACTCTTCATAAAAAATAAAGTTCCTCAGCTGTTTTTGCAGTTTCATGCATTTACTTATGTCTTTGAAAGAAGTTTAGTAAGAAATGTTTACAAGCATCAGTAGATATAGTAGTTGGTTCTAATGTGCAAAGTAAAACAGGCATGCTGGATTTTTAAATTCAGTGTGTATGAAACAGTCAGTATCAGTCGAGATGGAAAAACTAGATCATTAAGGAAAATTTTGTTTTTTAAAACTGTGGAGAAGTAATGAACAGGATCATAAAAATTATCAAAAGCTTAATTTATGTCTTAAGGTTCTTGTGGCTATTGAAGGTAAAGGGAGAATAATATGTGATAGACAGGAAAACATGGATGAAATATAAAAGGCTGGATGTTTGCTGGGGCAGCTGTGTGTCCCGCAGAGGGTCACCCATCCCCAGACACCCCACAGTCCAACATCAATGGGCAGCTCAGGCTGCTGGTGGGGACGGGGACTTTTTGGAGGGTGCTCGATCTGCCAGGGAGGACATTGCTAAACCTGTGTTCGAGAAAACACTTTGCTTCTCCATGGGAAAGTGGGCCTGGAAATAAAATTTTTGGTTGGCTGTGTTTGAAAAGGTGAATGGAGAGCATCGTCTTCTAGGCAGGTATTAGGAGAGCAGTTCTCTAAAATCCTGGTTACTTAAGGAGGCCAGACCTGAAGCCAAGGGGACATTTGAGTAAGGTTGGATACTTACTTAGTGAGCAAAACAACAATCAGTACAAATAGGTTAATCTGTAGTTAACACTTGTGGGACTCAAGTGTCCACAAAGCCAAGTATTTTTTGTTTTTCAGCTGCCAGTGGTAGGCATGGCAGGCTCACTTTTTTTTTTTCCATGGATTTGGCTCTCCAAGATATCTGCTTTTATCAGTAGCAGTTGATCTTCCCGTAATGAGGTGACCACATTACAGCTTTGTCAAATTTCTTCCCAAGAAGGGTACTTCATGTTCAGATTTTCTGTTTAGGTCACACAATATCACACAAAGAGCTGATACATGCCTCAGAAGCTGATTTATTGAACGTGCTTCTTGCTGAGAAAGTTTATTTTTATTTTTTTGAATACACGTCTTTTAAACTTTTACAGGGGAAGATGACTACTTTCTCTTGACTTTTTTTTTTTGGTACTGTAGGCATTTAATTTACATTAATTTGTTAAATTCAAATAAGAATGTCTTCCAGGAAATGATGCTAAAGGAATGTTTAAATAGGCTTTTTTAATGTTTCTGATCCAAATGCTGACAATTTCTTAAAAGAAAACTAGTAGGAGTTCCATTATTCAGTTTTATAAACATTTTTTTGCCTCACTGAGGCCCACAAGACCTGGGATAAGGCCAATGTAGACCAAGAACTAGTTGGCTGTTACACGTGCAGAACTTAAGGCCCATATAAACGCATCTATGAAGTGTATGTGTATGAAAAATCTAGGGAAAACAGTTTGAAGATGACCACCAACAAACAGATCACACAGTAACATCTCTTTCTAGTGTCTGAAAGAGAAACACTGCAGAGATGTTTAGACAATTTTAGTTGGAGATTGTCATTTACTCATACAGCAGGAGACAAACTGGTGTTTTACTGCCACGTCCAATCTGACAGATGTGAAAAATAAACTACTATGGCATATGGAGAAAAACTTGCACATTTTTTAAAGAAGAAGTTTTCACAAGTGAAGCAGTTGTTAGAACACAAGAAATATATGTCTAAATTTATGATGTTACTTTGTAGTACATCTCTGAAGAAATGTTAAATCATTTAGCAAATGCTATAAACATTTGCTAAGCTGAACTGATTAAATACGTGTCAGCTACCACTATGAATGCTGTACTTCATCTGTAGATTTTAATAATGCATTATGTGCTTGCAAGGTATCCCAAATATAAGAAAATCCCACTTCCATCTGGTAGGTAGAAAATGAAAGTGTTGTTAGTAAAAGACCCGGGGGCTGTAACCCATAGTCATGTTCACGTGGGATGTTTCGAAGTCCGTGACAGTGAGCTCTGTTCTGCTTTAGCAAGGGCTGCAGATTTGCGCTGTTTATCACGATTAGTTCTGTACTCCAGCTTTCAAAGGGAAATGTCACACTAATGCCAGCATTTATTGGTATCCAGCAAAATTTAGAGACAATGAGTCCTTGCTCTTACAAAATCAAACACTCTGTGAAGCAATTCTTTCCCCAGAAAGGGATTTGATCTCATTGTCGCATCTGGCATATGCAAAGCCACATCTAACAATTTTTTTCCTTGCTTCCAGGAGAAAAAAGCCCAAATGCAAAAAGCCCAAACAAACAACCTCCCCTCACAACCCTAGCTACAAAAAGTATATTGTGCTCCAGCTGTCCCTCCCTTGCCGAGTTTTCCTGTTCTGTCCTTTGTTGTTGGAGATAATGCTTTCTTTTCATTTTGAATAATTATTTGGTACATATTTTCAGTTGTTTTTTTCATAATGACAAACTATTAGTTTATTTAAAATTCTTTACTCAATTTTAAGTTTTTCATTTGTAATCTTGCAATTCGACCGCCATAAGAAATTTAAAGTCCAAACTGGGATAATTTCATGGAGACATTTGTAACACTGAGTTAGCGAAGTTAATTTTCTCATTAGGAAATACAGTGATAAGACATCATTTTGCAGGTATTTTTTAAGAAAATAGGATGTATATCGTGCGTTTCATACCGTGAGCTTTGCCACGTACTTCAAATACAATGATGTACAAAAACAAGATGACACCCTAGTGACATCGGGCCATGTTAGATGTGGCACACATGGATGCCAGTGAGTGGTAGAAGCCGTAATGATTAAAATGAGTGTGTTGGCTATTATTCTCTGGGAAGTATTCATTACCACCTTATTTTGGCCTGCAGGTTTATCCGACAATTTAGAAGTTAAGCACTTTCGGCTTTCTCTGCAGGTAATGCAGAAGACAATGGAGAAAAGGAGTATCATTTAGATGTGCTTCACTGAAACCAGGGGGAACCCAGGGAGCCTAGCTTTCCCCTAATTTGGGACCCCCTTGCTAGTGTGGCTGGTATCTCATAGAATACGGTGATTTAGGATGCCAGTCTCCTCTTCCATAAGTAAGTGCCTTTACTGGTCTTTTGCCTGTGACTCCAGGTTGTTTCCCGCCATGCTGGGATGACCCAGGGATGCTGGCTGGTCGTGAATACCCTGTCGCTGCAACTGATAGGAAGCAAAGCGTGGATTTCCATTGTGCGTAAAGACGACTTCCACACACCAACGTGGATGCAAATTATAGAAAAGGCAGCTGAGTGTGTGAGAAGACTTTGCATTGAAAGCTGAAATCAGGGTGTTGGTGTAGCATCAGCCAGATGACAGTTTTCATATGCTGGGAGTAGATCGGGTGATAGTGGGTGAAGGAGCAGGCAGGAAAGCTAGAGATGAATCTTCAGGTGTTGTATACATAACAACAGATTGGAGGAATTAGTCTGTGCATGTCAGTGTGTATACACGGACTGACTTTCGTGGGGGTGTTTAAAAAACTGGGGTATGTATTTACTTTATATAAATATATATCTACACATCATATAGAGACATGTATCTATAGAGTCTGGAAACTACAAGTGTAAATACAGTGGGTTGGCAGAAGGGTTCCTGCTTGTTAATTTTAAGGATAACAGAGCAAATAGCATGCAGTGAAAATGTTAGCAGGGAAAATTTTAGAGGCAAAAGAATTTTTGAAAGTATTAGCATTGTAGATGAGGCCTACTGCTACAAACTTTTGCTGGAACAACAGTTGGTTGCAGATGTAATTTTTTTATGTCTGATATTGCTGTGGCAACAAGATGTCACCTGGAGTTTGGAAAGAGAAGCAGTGAGCTGTTGGCAACAGGGGTGAGACCAAGTGAGGAAAGCACAGAAAAAAGAAGAGGCAGAGAATGAGGTGTTGAAAAAAAGATGACAAGTGGGATACACAAGGAGAGAAAAGGCAGGGAAAAGAGAACAGGCCGGATAGGCTGTACTTGTTGTTTCTTTTGCCTGTGTATCATTTGAAGCACTGATCATATTCTACTCTCCTCAAATGCTTTGAGGCTTTTGTCCAACCAGGAGTTACAAGAAGGAGTAGGCAGACAGGGCGATTGTTTATTGACTCAACTGGAGTATAGTATTATTAACAAGGCAAAAGCCTTTTAGCTACATGGCAAAGAATCAGGATTAAATAATATCCCAAATCCTCTATGGCTGCAATGTCAGTCCCAGCTCAGTCTCAGAGAGTGAGATCTGTGAAAGAATTAAAAATAATCTAAAAATAAAGATTAAAATAGCTAATACTGATGTCCTGTTTAGGTACGGAAGCACCATTTAAACTGCTTGTTCTTACAGCTTGTTTTTGCAGTCAGGCCTTCTTCAAACAGGCAGCCAGGGCCAAGCAACTATTGAAAAATGATGGAAGAGCTGAAACAAATGCCAGTCCGAGGATGCGGGCTTTTCCCTTGCTGCTGCTCGCTGAGCCAGGAAACTTCATCTTTATTCAAAAGGTTCCTCACAGCAGATAGTTCCAAGACGCCTGGAGAAGTGAGTTGCTTCTGAGAAAGAAGGTTAGGACTAATCTATCAACAAACAAAGGGGAGACCTTCTTAGGAAAAAGTTTTATCTTCCTCCTTCCAGAGTCTATTCAGTGTTTATTGCACAAGTGCAGAAACACCTCTTCTGTCTCTGTGGGCAAGAACGAACCTCAAGAACAGCTATACTCTCCTGTTTTTCAGAGTGGTCCCCCTCTTCATTCCTGATGGAAAGTGGCTTCTCTTTTTTGGTGCGCACATGATGTTACTTTTATCTGAAAGCTACTACTATTTCTTTGCTCTAATTGAGGTACTATCGCTGAGAGACACCATCATTAGAAAAGTGGTGTAGAAGGTGCTGTGTTACTAGTGCTGGAAGTCAGTGCTTCTGCCGCGGATGGCTGCCTCTCAGGTTGCTGGCAGAGATTTCTTTTGTGAATGTCTCTGACACCCTGTGACTTGGCTTCGATGGAGTTGTTCAGAAGAGGCCTAGTTCAGTGATTTACACTGGGAGGACAGAGAAAGCAAGAGAAATAGTTATTTAGTTTCACAAGAGATCTTCTCTGTGTGTATATTTAACTACGGGGACACAAAAAGAAATGGGTTTTAAGCATTTTCAAACTTCATTGTTCTGTCACAGGTATGACAGAAAGACCTGTTACCCCTCTGCTGCGTATATCGCACACACAATTGTTAAACACAGATGTAGTTTCACAGTACTCTGCCTTTAGGGGCAAAACCAGATTAAAGGGTCCTCTGTGCTCCCCCCGCCCCGTGCTGTTGGTAGCCTGTCATCCTGTCCTGTTACACACCCCCACGCACACAGGGGCTTGCGAGGCCGCCCTGACACGATCTGAAGGGACCCAGGTTCAAAATAACTCTCCAGAAGGGTTATTTTCAGCAATCCAGTTTAGCCTGTGCTCCCACGACCGGTTGCTGCGGCATAGCTGGAGGGGGGAGCTGCAGCGGAAGAGCAGGACCACGCAGTCCGAGGTGGGAAGGAGCAGCTGATGCCAATGTCGTGTGGCCTGGTGCCGGCCCAAGCGCAGGATGGACCCTCCTGCCATTAACACCTCTGCAGCTGCGGGTTTGATCCTGTTCTTACTGAAAACAGCAGGCTGCTTTCCACCAGGGTCGTGAAGGAGGTGGTCTTCTCCTCACCTCAACTCACTAAAACTGCAAGGGTCATTTGTCGTCGGATTTTTGTCTCTGAGAATTCGTCGCTGTATCTCTCCTGACTAATAGTTCTACAGCTGTCCTACGTGAACCACTCTTTTCCCTATTGGCATATTGCATCGTTTGTGTTGATTGCATATTCACATGTAAAATTAGAAATCTGTGGTCAAAAATTAGCAACTGAGAATATTCTGACATAAATCAAGACAAAATTCACTTCCGATTCGACTACATAACTAAAGCAGATATCTTTAAATCTAACAGACGTTTTTAGATGTATTTAAGATATTTGAAATCTCAGCTGAATGGTTTTTCTATGTCAACAGTTGGGGTTTTTTTTCTGTTCCCGAATCCCAAACTTGAATGTATAAAAAGAATTTATAAAATTCTTTTTTAAAATAATTTTTAATTTACAATTTTTAAATTTTAAAAATAGAACTTTGGGGCATATTCATTCAGTCACTTTTACATTAACTGAATCTGTTTTTTGAAAGGTTTATTGTCTTGAGCTGGGACTCTTTTGTCTTGCACACCACTTACATGTCAGATGACAGAGTATTTTTATAATATTAAAATTGGAAATATTTATGTATAGTCCACTTGGCTGGGAATAGAAAGCCCGTGAATGTGTGCAAGAACAGGAAACATGAATTCACCCAGTTTGAGTGGGCCTTCAGTAAGCAATGCCTGCCCTCCAACCTGACCAGCTGGACAGATTTAAAACCACTGTACAAATCAAAAGCTTTGGGCCCAAAGAAAAAGAAGCAGAGAGATCTATCTCATTTAAATACAATTATTAAAAAATATATAGTCTTTTAATTTTTACCTACTCATTTATTTAGTATGAAAATAGTGCTTGTGTTAATCTTGTTACAAATTAAGAACTGTCATAACTTCCAACTCTTCTTTTTCTCATAGTCTTGTGGTTACAACGTCTGGTTACACCTTCTCATCTGGACCCCAACTGTATTCGTTCTTGAGCTTCGATTCATAAAACTGTCCTGAATCATTTTGATGTCATCACACCCCTGCATTTACTCTCTGCCCTTCATCTGCTGTTGTGGATGAGCGTGGTCATTCACAGGCACATCCAGCACTTGGATCCAAGGACATGACATTTCCTCCTTGTGGTCTCATCAGCTGTCTCCTCCATGTTGACCTGTTTCACATTTTTTGCACAGCAGCCTCTTCTCCATGGAGAGAGGAATTCCCTTGTCTTTCCTCGGCATCAGGTTGCTTATGTCTGCTCTGTTGGATATGCAACAGCTGTATCCTGCTGATGATATGTACAGAGCAGGCAGAAACTGATCCTGGGGATTAAAAACCAGTAGACCTTGTGTTTAATAGGTGCCAACCTACACACAGATGAATTTCCAACCCTCTGACCACCTGTCATTGCCATCAAGTGCTGTGGGAGTTAACAAACCTTACGGGATTTGGCCCAGGAATAATGGGACCCATTTGTAAAATAGCTTGTCAGATGTGAGGTTCCCCGTGCACACTGCTACCAGTCTGTAAAGCTGTGTGCGGAAAAGGTGAGATGTTGATAGAAAACTTGATCTGTATGCTGCAAAAGTGGCTGGATATCAGTGTGGGTGTAAAAATCATTTCTATGGTGCTTCCAATGCATTTCAGCAATATTTAATCAGAAAATTATTTTAAAGCTATATTAACATAAATTCAAGCAAAAAGCTGCTGGTAGAAATATTAAAGTTGCAGTTCATGGGTTTTATTATACTTGGAAAAATGTTAACCGACACTCCAGTAAAAATGGGGTTCATTTTGCTGTTTGTTATTATTGGTACTAGAATATATATAGTTTCAGTGGTGGGAGAGTTTGCTACTTTTCTTAGTGCAGATGCTATTTCATGTAGTGAGCAGAGATATAGGAAGTTAAATTTCCGTAGACCTTTAAGTGTATATTAATAGAAGGATCATGTTTTTTAATTTTGTTAAGGATGATAATGGGCCCAAAGTGGAAAGTTAAGTATCTTACAACTATTGTTGAAGAAAGAGGTCTATGACGTTGCCATTACAGTGCCAGTAATTTCTGCAAAAATGGTCTGTTGAAAGGGACTCACAAAAAAGAATAGAAAAAAGACAACAATCAGAGTTATAAAACACTGCTTCTAAACCCACATTTCTAATGCTGATCTGTTCATTCAAAACAGCAGCAGAGGCTAAGCTCATCTGAGATTGATTCTGAGAATTCCTTGGAAGAAACTTTGAATTTAGCTTTTAAATTTAAGAAAGGAGTGCTAGTGATGAGGAAAGGTTTTTGAGTTCTGAGACAATTCACTGTAACGGTAAGAGATGATACTGAATATCAGTTTAAAATGTTTTGAGTTTTTTTATAACAAATGACATTCCTGATTCCCAAGAGTATCTCAGAGGGAAGCTCTGCAGTAACGTAGGGGTGGTTCAGCAGAGATGTGGAGCATCTGGCCTCATAAGGCAAACTGACTTTAATATAGCCCAGTATGGTCATCATCATAATTAGTTATACTCTGAATGTCAACATCATGCTTCACTTTACTAAGCTGAAACCTGTGGCCTATCTTCCTTAGTTGCATGTGCCTCTCTTGCCCAGTTTATTTCCTGGAAAAAGATGACTATACATGTGATAAGAGGTGACTGTAAGTGTACCTAGATGCTTGCAGTCAAATCCAAACTACCCACTTCTCTCCACAGAAACAATCTGAACACCTACATGAACACAGGTCTTTAAAAATATGGACATAGTCCGCGTGTCTAGAAATGTAAGTCAAACCTCACGGAGACTTTAAACTTCAGAGAAAAAAGTTTAACTTTCTCAGTTTATATGAATATTTTCATACTTTGTTTTCAAGAGTAAAATCCAGTGACACTTCTCTTCTTAGGTTTCATAAATAGAGACAGATTTATATGCAAATGTCTTCTTGTAACTAATCCTGGAGTCCTGTGTCTGCCAAACTGCCAGAGCTTCACCCAACAGCTAAAAGGCTTGGCAGAGCAAGACATACCTACACACACACACACACATATAGGTTTACAGAATGTTTGCCATCATGTTACTCTGTGGTCTAGAAAAAAGTGATGCTTGAAAGGTTATGAAATGTTACTAGGAAACTCTTAAATTATAATGTAGATATATTCTACCAAATAAATTAGAAATCATTCACAAAATATTAGAGCACAATAGGTCAACAGTTACATGTCTCATGTATCAATGTGAGGTACAAAGCAAGAGATGAAACAATTTGTTTGCAAGAACACTGAAAATGACTAGTTTCTGTGGTTTTCTGATCATCAGGACAAACTACGATTTCTGACAGGGCCAGATGGAGCTGCGGTCTGGACTGGCAGCACAGATCCTTGTCAGCAGCGTAGACATCTCCAGTCTTGTTGGCCTTGATATCTTGCAAAGATTGCATCAGTCCTCTCTGCTGAACTGCGCAGCCTGCTCTTGGGAGATCAGGGTTGTGTTACTGCTTTGCTAGTTTTGGAAAAAAGTCGGCTAACCTCTCTGTACCTCAGCTTCTTCACATCCAAAATAGGGATAATAATTCTCTGTTTGGGGAGGTTGCTGTAAGACATCAGTGCTTGCACATGTTGCTGCTGTTACTATTTGTGAGTTTGGGACCAGCATGATGGGAGTACTCTGAGAGACTTGGAGACCAGGTGAAACCTCAAAACTTCAAACATTTTTTTATGCTTAGATAATAGGTAATTTTTCTGTTAACTACTAAAACCAAGACATGAATCAATTTATTAGTCCTTATGTATATGACGATGCAAGTCTAATGCCACACCACTGGCTCTGATGGCACTGGTGGTTCTTCCCTCTGAGACCAAGATTACTGGGCTCAAGAGCCCTTCCCTGAGGGAAGATTTAAGTTTTCCCAAGGTCCACAGTATATCACTGATGTTTATATATGCTTTTCCGTGGGTCAAGATCTGTCTGGTCCAAAGGATTTTCTCCTTTCATGGATTAGCCTCTATTCTGGCTTGTTGAGGGATGTGTTACCAACTGGTGGCACTGCTTGGGTGCCAGTCTACTCCACCTTGTCCACAGCAGTGCTACCTCCTGGCAGATTGTGTGCCAGTTCTCTGATTCCTTCTAATAATTGTGGACTGGGTACTGTTAACTTCATTTTAACAATTTTTATGCAACTATGCCAAACAAACAAGTATTATAAAATATGTTTTGCTTCCTACTCCAAATTAATCAGTCTTGTAGTAAGTCTGGGTACAAGACAAACAGAAATAAAGCGCAAACAGACCTTCATGTTGCATTGAGATAGTCTGATGGAAAGACTATAGAAATGTAAAGTATTAGTGTGGTAGTATAAGAATATAACATTATGAATTGGGATGTAGAAGACCTAGTCTAAAAATAGGTTATCAAATGAAAGGTCAGTAGCGCCTGAAATGGGGTGGCATGCAGGGCTGTGATACAGTCCACCTTTTTGAGCACTAACATAAATAGTTCCTACTTTGCAGGGAAAAATAATGGCTGCATCTGTAGCGCAGAGGAGTTACTCTTTGCAGGTTTGATCTCTGGTGTGTCCTGTCTGTGCCTCAGGCAAATTGTGAGTGTGTGCGTTATCCCATCACACACTCCGCTTTGCTACAGAAGGAACTGGAAGCATGTCGGCATGGAGGAAGACAAAATCCAGGCTAATTGATTCCCCTGCATATTCAGTGAACCAGGACTGTGCCAACCCACTTGCTCTAGTGCTGGGCTGTGGCCCCTACACTGTGCACCTAAGACCAGGACTAAGAGTTGCACTGTGGAGCATAACTGCCCTATCTTACAGATACAGCCAGCAAGAACTGTATCATGGCAGTGACTTGCCTCACCTCTTTGCTTCTACTGAACTTGAATTCATTCCCCATTTATTTTTCCTTCAGTTTAAGCACCCCAGTGTGCAGGCACAGTAGCTAATCCTTACCCAACAGAAGGGGCTGCAGTCTGCATGACCTTAGGGCATACAGCCTCAGCTGGTGTAGATTGACATAAATTAAGTTCTAGCAATCTCCTTCAGCTGAGGGTCCCATTTGCCTGCTAGTTTGTTCCATAAAACTTTCTGTAGTTTGGCTAATTAGTTTCTTCTTCTTTTAACCTAAGTGAAAATCTCTAGTCTCTATCTAAATTCTTGCAGCTCAACTACCATTTTTTTCTGCTAAATCTCTGTTGAAGTAATTGCCATATCTAAGAACATTCCAAAGATTTGGATGTGAACACCTCACAGTAAGTTAATGTCTGTTTTACTTGTTTTATATTGTATTGCATTAAATCTGTTGACATTTAGTAATTCCAAATGCACAATTTATGCATTTTGAAGGTGTAAAACTTGTAGTCAACCATGAAAACTTCTTATGTATTTGAGTGTATTTCAGTGAAGTAGTATACCTAGAATAAATAAAAGCAATGGGGTGGATTCCCCCCCACCCGCCACTACTACTGTAGTAGTATTTTATGCTATTTTTGTTTTAATCACATAATATTCTTAGAATAATTTTGGTAGATACAGTATATTAAAAAAACCCCTCATTGTTCAAATGGAAATTCTGTAACAGCCGTAAGCTTGGGTAAAAAAATAAATATTCCAATGTGGGAAACTAACATTCATGACTCTCATAGATCCGAGTTTCCAGGTCCTCAGGTGCTTAAAAACTTCCATAGCTAATCTGATTCCCCCCAAAATGCTTCAGTCCATGGAGGCTAGAGGAAATATGCTTAGAAAACCTACTTTTAAGTATTTTAGGAAAAGAGTTGAGAAGGAGTAACTTGGCAGGGGAAGCGGGATAAGAAGGAGGACTGGAAGAAAAGAGGAGTGGGAAAAGTTATGAGATCAAAGCTTAGGACTGCTCCAGTCACTAGTTCTGCTGATTTCAGTTATAAAAGTGCTAAGGTAGTTTTATGTGAAATATTCTCTTATATACAGCTTTGTGTATCAAGTTACAATTTAGCACTTCAGCTAAGTAGTAGCTGGAAACATTGACTATGGTCTTCTATGTGAAGAAAAAGCCTTAGGCTGTGATACCTGGGAAGATGGGAGTAAATAACATTGTGGAGAAATGGGTACTTGTAAATAAGGAGAGAGTGTAAATGGAGCTGTTTCATTTTTTTGTAGAGAAGCTGGGGTAGGATCCAAGACACATTCTTGGGTAATTTTGAAGATTAAAGGATTAAAAGGATTTTGTTAGAACTGTACCAATTTTGGAAAATTTACCTAGCATGCAGTCTTCTTTTTTTTATGTTTTCCAGGCTCATAAGGTAAATGGAGAGTTTCAACAGCAGGTTTACAAGTGCAGGGGAGGTACTAGTGAAAAATAAGCAGTAGTAAGTGTGTTGGGGTGGGGGGATCTCTTTTAATCAGTTGTATACTGTGGAGAGGAGTGAGTCTTGGGACAGGAATACCTTGCATTTTCTGTGTGGCCTGGGTGTGTTGTGACCGTGCTTGAGGAAGCACTGGAGATGCTTTCTCCCCTCATCCCTTACTGAAAGCAGTGCCCTGTCTCCTACAGTGCTGAGGGGAAGAAAGAGGGTCATCTTGAAGGCAATTACCTTTCTTGTAGAAAACGATCCCTCTATGGCTCCCTCTGATGCTATTCATCTCTGCATCATCTTAAAGAGACAAATCCCGTAATTACATGAATGAGGTGACACAAGCAATGCATGCTATACCTTCCAGTGTTAGAACAGGTCCATCACTTCAGCTCCTTGTGAAAGTCTTGCTACAAACCCATGAAAACCACTTTTCTGATGTCTCTGGGGATGACTGCTGCACCAAATGTACTGTACCCTGATGTACATCTATAACCACCCCTGCTAATAAAAAGTCTAAATGAGATTTCTGCTAATGTTAGATAGGTATCAGCAGAGCCGGCATACTGGAATTTGCTTAGATGGGCTGGAGATGAAGAGGGAGGTGTAAGGCTTCGCTGATTAGAAAGATGAGATCTGCATCATGTGGCAAATACCTGATCCAGCAGAAACAAAGCAGCTTTACCTGTGACCTACCAGCTGCTTTTCAATTAGTATTCCCTTCAACTTTTGTCACCAGATTTCATGCTGCCAGTCAAAGTGTTATTAAACCAAACACTTCCAAAGGGGTTTCTGATTTGAAACTGATTATGATGAAATAAAAATAAAACCATTACAAAGACCATATTTTAATGGGGTTCATTTTTTTTTGGTGTGCAGTTCAACCAAAGGCGTGTTTGCTTGTTTTTTCATGAGATTGATCTGGGTTATGCTATGACATTGTTAGTTATATGCTGCATTTTACTGCAATTATATCCTTCAGTCAAACAACTTATTTAACATGTTTAATAGAGGTAATTTTACTTGTTGTGTAATGATATAAAACTAAGACCAGTGGGACTGAGGAAGAAAAAAAAAAGAAAATTAGTGTTTTCAGAGTTCCAGGAGCTAAATCCAAGCCAAAGTCCTTTCAGGTATTTGGCTCTGAGATTTGTCTTCTGGAGGGCTCTCTAGAGTACCATGTCACCAAATCTACTTAATGTAGAGGTAGCCTTAAAGTCTGTTGGGTTTTGATATGTTGCTCTGAAGAATGCTCCAGTTTCTGAGATGCTTTGGATTAGCTCATACCCTTGTTGGAAAGTTTTTTAGCACTGACGGAAGCACTCTGCAGTGCACAAGCGATCCCATAACTCCATGTCTTAACACCAAAGCCTTGTTCGGTGTTTGCTTTCCTGCCTCTTTTGTGCCCCGTGACCACAGCAGTCTGGCATCAGGGTTTCAGTCTCACAGTTTTCCAGACTCTTCTTTGCATTTACTGCATCCAGCTGTTGTTGCAGCTGGTTATCACGATGTGGATCGCATGACAGAGCATCCCTCAGAGCTGCTGACGCTCTGTAGAGCAAAGAGATTGTGAAGAATCACTGCTCTCTCCTTAGCTCTAGACACTGCAGAGAGATGTCCTGGCCCTGCATAATTCAGCTCAGATTCGGCTATTTGGCTTTTTTTTTTCTTTTCTCCTCTCCTCATAAAGTTTTCTTTGCGTGGTAGAAACCCTGGTTCGCATCAGCCATCTTCTGAGTAGCTTTCAGCTGTAGCAGCGAGAGAATAGAGAACCAGTGTAGAATGCAGCAAAGGGCAAATCCTTCACAGTACCTGGAAGTACACGTGCTTTTGGTGGTTTTGGTGCTAAATCAGACAGGAGAGAAATAACAAATGGACTGGAGGGAAAGGGACAGCACTTTGCATGATGTATTGAAGAATAGCAGCAATAGGGCTTATCTGGAAACAGAAGTGATATGAAAATACTAGATTTTGCCATGTACTAATTCCAATATTGTCCTCTGACAACAGTGGAACTGTTGTCGTGTCAATATCCCTTTCTTCTCATATCTCCCATACATTCATCAACCTCATAACTATCTCATGGGAAAAAAAATTCAAAGAAAATCAGTTTGTTCAAATAAAGTTATTTTTTTATATTCTGTTTTTAATATCTCTCATAATGGCAAGTAACTTTACTGACTGTTCATGGATGCAATGTTCAGTGTGCATGTTATTAAAAACTTATTGTTATGCTTACTAATCTTTAATAGAAAACAGAGCATTTTTAAGATTTTAAAATTCATGAGCAGCCAGAAAAAGAAATTGGACATTGAAAAAACATCATGTTTCAGGAAAAAAGTAGGTGGCCCTCCATCCTTATTTCATTGCACTGTTTATTTGATTTTTGTCTCATTTCTCAGTGGTGGTTTGTTTGACTTTTTAACTTACATTGGTCCAAGATTATTATTGTTATTAAATTACTGATAAACTCTATCCTATTCAAACAAGTTGTGAAGAATACTTCCCACCTGCCAGTCTCAATAATAACTGGTCCTTCAGCAGAACCTTAACAAAATTATTTCCTTTATTGTGAGAAATATTTACTCTATTTTCAAATGAAATTTAGGAATGTTATTTAGCTTGCTCAACATCTAGTAAGAATTTTATTCCCAGTATTAGTTCTCAAACCTCCGTGTTTAAAACTGTCTTTTCGCTTTTCATATTCAATGACCTCACCATGACCAAAATAATTAATCTGGTACATCTGTAATCTTTCACCAGCGTTCCATTTTATTTTATTTTAGGAAAATGGAGACAAATTAGAAAAGGCATTTAGGAAATTTTCCTGCTTCAGAAAAATAAGATTAACTCACTGCTTGAATGCTTTCCGAAGTCTCTTGGCCCATCGTATCTCCAAAATAGCTCAATATAGAACTTTCCAGATGAGTATATTGACTTAATCTGTTAGCTTTGGCAACTACTAGTAATGTTGAGAGGACTCTTTTCTTGCTGATAATGGTTAAGGAGTTGTGGTTGAAATTACTTTGTTGGTAGAACAGTTTCCACATACGTAAAAGGCTCTGAAAGGCTCATAAACAAAGCCATAGGTAGTAACAGTGATATGTCTCTCAGTTTTGTGGCACAACGTAGAAATTCTACAGAAATGTAAAATAATTTTGTTTTGCTGTGGTTTTTAGTTATTAGTTTTCAATCTAGACTGTGAACCATTTTTCTTCTAATTTTGAATTTGTGAATATTGCATTATTTTTTTCAGATGTTCCATAAACTTTCGCACAAAAAGCAAACAGGCAGGGCAATCAACATATTGGATAAAGATTAATTTTGAGGCAACATCACAGCTGTGGAGTGCCGGGGATGCTGTTTGTAAAGCCCAGAGAGCATTATTGACTAAGTGCAAGGAGCAGGTTTATGTGAGGGTCAGCAAGAAATGAAACAGTTTTTACCGCTGTAATTTTACCTCTGGCTGCTTTCTTACAGGTAAGGTTTTAAAGCGTAACTTCAAAGTGAATCACTTGGCCTTTTCAATATTTAAGTGGTGGGAGGAGAAAAAAAAAATTCAAGCATTCCCTTTGCCTATCACCCTTTATGGCTTCATTACATTACTAATTTCCAGGCTCCAGAAAGTGTAAAAATCCTTGCCACCCTGGCACTTGACACATTTCAAACTTAAGTGGTCTCAAACCAGTTGTGCTTTAACCTTCATGAAAAAATTTCATTGAAACAAATACTTTTGGTGTGGCATAGACTAGTCCCTTTGTCTGACAGCAGATGAGGTGTCTCTTTCAATGACTGTACAAAGAATAGGTGCAGCAAAATGCATTGTTTCTTTGCTTGCTTGAGAGGTGTATTTGAAGGCAGAGGGTGTATTTTAACATTGTCATGTCTCATGGTTCATATTTCATGTGATTGAGTTAAGATTCTAGCAGAGATTTAAATACAAATATTCCCATACGTGGAGGCTGATTTTTGGAGGTTGAGGAGAGGATTTTCTACCTGAGATCTGTAAGACTTCTCAGGACCAGTGACTTGCCGTTAGGTCAGTAGAGAACAGTTCAGCGCCTTCCCCCACCTTTCCAGGTTCTTTCTTTTCTATCAAGTTGGTTTAAATGAATTTTAGCCTGCTGGCTTTTAGCTATGTCCTGTAATGTTTTAGTAAATGCCAAGTGGAGATTTGTAAGTGAGAAAGAAAATCTTTGTGTGAACAATGTCTGGGGAGCACACTGAGAAAAGAAATGAGAGCAGAAAAGAGAACTTACTAGAGTCATTTGTCAGGAGCAGATGAGCAAGTCAGCAACTGGTGATACAATTAGCATCAACACTGAAATAATTAAAGTATGTCTCCTTAGTTTCCTAGAAGTAGCATAGTAAATGCTAAAATGATAAAATCCACACTTACGATTAACAAGCATATGCAGTTTGCACTTTCAAGAAAATAAAGACACTAAATATTTACTTGCATTTAAATCACATATCTTTTCTGTCTCTCATGGTGGTGAGCAATACCCCAAGGACCCATTAGCAGTGGCAGCCATCCCTTTAAATTTTGGATTGGTGTCCCACATATGCTGAAGTGTTTGTTTTTTAGAAGACTCATATTTTTTTCTGCTCTCTTATTCAACTGTGAGGAAGCAAGAGAGGTGATCGGGATTTTGTTGTATCGATCTTCCACTGCCTTGTCTCATGGGCAGAGATATATATTGTACTGTCCTCCGTGTCTGCAAATACCTAACTCTGAACTCGCAGCTGGCGTTGTGGTTTTACTTGGAAAAATGTTTGTGTGTTTTATATGTGTATATTAGGACTTTTCAAGAAGTGCTCAAGCTGGGCTGTTACCGTTAAACTTGTGCTTAGAAAAAAATCAAAGAAACTAGGACACAGATGTCATATCTGCAAAGTGTCAATAAGATCAAATGCTCAAATGCAGTAATTGTAATGACAAGGCTTATGGTTATGGCTTATGAAATATTGATAGCTTGGACTAATTTGTTGCCACCAATCAATAGTGAATGGAAATCTGTATTAGAACCAAGTTCTGGGCTGCAGAATTTTTTTTGTCTCTGAAGCTGCTGGTATTGACCCTGCTGGGGCTGCCAGGCTGGATGGATTGCCTGGTCTTGCTAATATGACTGTTGCTGTTTGCTGTGTTTTTCTCACTTCAGTTGCAGCAGAATTAAGATAATAGGGAGCACTTTTGAAAAATCTGTTTTTACATAAAGCATGTGCATGGTTTAGTAAAGCCAAAGTAGTTTGCAAATGTCTAACTTTGACCTCAACTTACAAGCCTTTAGAGCACATGATACCTGGTGACGAGGAAGACAAATATGCAACAGACCTGGTTGAAAACAATTTAAAGTGCCTTATGCTATTACGAAACATGTAAGGTTGTTAAAATTTTCTTAGTGAACTATTCATGAAGATACCAATAGTTTGAGGGGGTTTTTTGGCAGTGATTGTCTGTGATTTCATTATTGATGGAAATAATTAAGCTGATCATCAAAGGTTTTAATAGCTGCAGCAATTTATGCACTTGTGTAGTTTCTGGACTGGCATTCTGGACTGGAATGGCAGAACCCGGTGGCTTTGTGCATGCCAGCTTGTTGCAGGTCATGCACAGGTGCTACCAAGGAGGTGATGGAAGTGGGGTCTCCTCAGGAGCACGGGCACCGCGAGGGGACACGCAGCTGGGCCATATCCCGGTTGTGTCAGGACTGCTTGCCCCTCCAGGTGGAGACTATAGAAAACTGTCTCCCGTGACTTGTGTTGTGGTTGTAATTCATGGGATTTTAAATGGGTTTAGTTCAGGTGATTATTCTCAAATGTCTGGACTTTTTACTAGAAGCATATTGCATTCTAGAAACTCATGGTATTAATTCAGGAATTCAGATGAACGAAGCGTTTTCAGCAGCAGCTCTAAAACTTCTGGAGGGGCGTTTTTTTGTAAGAGCACTGCTTGAACATGACACAGCTTTGTGTGTGTTCAACCTCAGAATGAAAGTGCTCATTTCCAAGTGTTTACTATAGGCAGAAGTAACAGCAGGACAGTAAATATTGCTGTGCACAAGCAATTTTATTCATAAAACATATCTGCATTTTAAATTATAGAATATGTATTTGAATATTTTGCTGGTGCTGAAGAGAGGTTCGAAGTTACCTTATTTTAATTTCATCCTGTAAAAGCATTGACGGTAGATCCGCATTAGGATGAGGGATTTTTGGGCAAGGGTTTTTCAGCCGGTGATGGGCAAGACAAGCACCGGAAATAGTTTGATTGTATTTCTGTGAAAGGTGCTGGTCAAGCACAGAGGCTTGGCAGCAATGCACTTGTGGTAGGGCGTGAGTAAAATAATCATGTGTTTTGCTGCCCACAAACCTGCACAAGCCCTGGGCACAGGGAGGGCACCGAGCGCTGCTGAGGTACCTGCACATCGGCCACACCGCTGCTCCCAGGCCTTTGTCAGATAGGAAGAATTAATAAGATTGGGGAAACTCTTGAGCTCCTTGCTACTTACAGAAAGGTTTATTTATTCAAACTTCTGGAAACTAAGTTCATGCTGAACAACTTTGCTGAATTTTTCATTATGAATAGCAGCTTCAGCGAAGGCCTGTTTCAAAATGAAAGCTGTTTAAGGGTCAAACGGAGTTTATAGCATCATTATTCACCGCGTGCTCATTCTTTGGGAACTGCATTCAGACACCTGACTGGTGTAAAAATATTTTTGCAAAGTAAAAGCTCTTTTTCTATGTGCTAGAAATGTTAGTTTTGAATTCAAGTGAAATACATTATTTTACTAAGGCTGTGGAGTGATGTATGAAAAACAGATAAGATTAGTACTGTTTATGCACTTTGATTTAATAAAGCCCATTTTCCTTTTGGAGGTACCTTTCTTGGCCTCTTGCCCTTCTTCCTCAAACAGAAGCCTTTAGCTACTCATAGCTTACCAGCTTAAGTACACTTTAAAAATGGTAATTTAAAAGCCCTGTATAGCCAAAATAGCTCTGTTCCGGAACGACTCACAGCATGGTCTTTAAAACAGAACACCCAGCTACTAAGCTGTTCTGTGTCACCTCAAAACATCTGCTGGAAAACAAGGCTATAATAGATACATTGTTCTCAGATGCTCTTTTTTTCTTAAGTCTTGTTGAATAGCCAGTATTTCATTTCAGTAGAATAGGGCCCTTTTCTCCTGCAGTAGGAAAAACTTTCCTCCTACAAGGGTAATTCTCTATGCGTGCGTGCCTGTACTTTCTTTTACATCTTTTCTTTAAAGAGACTCCAATCAAGAGCTAATCTAGCTCAAATGGTGTCTGTTTACCCCTCTTAGCCATTTCTTTCCCACCATGCAGATGGCTCCCTACTTCCTTCCCATTCCTTCGGTGGCACCGATGCTCTTCCCTTGCTCTCTGAAAAAGGACAGTGTTCACACGCGTGGCTGTGATGTATTTTCCCTTCACTCTTCGTGCCATCACTCTAAATGTCTGCTACTCTCTAGGTTCTGTTATTCATCTGCAGCCCTCAAAGCAAGTACCATGTATTTCTCCTACAAACATGCCCTCTTCTGCAGTCCATGGAGCAACAGCACTGTCCTATGGAGGAGATGACCAGATCAGCTGGGTGCTTATGCTGTGGCATTGGCTTCCATCCACAGCTCCCCGTCTCCCTCTCTTTAAAAGTACCCAGCGAAATAAGATGAAGTATGCCTGTTCTACAGGGAAGCTTCATAGTTGCTTTTAGGTCTACGCGTCTAGAAACTTAGAAGATAAAAATAGAAACTAAAGGTAGCTTTAAGATTCAGAGAACCCGTAACCTGAGAGGACCCTTTGGAGGTAGTCAGCGAGAAGGAATCTCCTGAGGCCTTTCTTTTTATTCATCCTTTGATCACGAATGTTTGCCTCTGAAATGGCAAAGTTTAAAGACCATCTACAAAAGCATCTGCTATGAGCCAGCTCCTGAGAAATGACTGTATCTGTAGGCAAAGTGGAAATAACATTTCCGCTGCCAGATGAACTTTCAGACAGTTGAATTCTGATCACAGTGGGGAAAGGAAAAAGGAGCACTGAGTTATGAAAAACACTTTCATTAAAATAAAAAAAAAAATCCTTTTCAAGTTAGTTGCATTCCATTTTAAGTATGGTTCATAATACCTACTTACCAGTCAGGTTTAATGTAAATAGCAAGTAAAATAACTTACTTGATGTCATTTGATTAGTAATACTTTTATTTTAATTCATATCATGTCAACTCTTTCCTAATTTCAAATCAACAGACCTACTGATTTCTTAAATTTAGACATGTTTAGACCGTTCAAATATCAAATACAATAAAAACCACTTGCATAAGGAATTCAACACATTCATCTAATTGTTAACTGTGATGTGGAAAATATGAAGATTCCTAAAACCATGTTTTTGTGTTTAATCATGAAATTTGCTTCTGCCCTTATGTGCGTGGAAATATATATTACATGTCTGCCATTGCAGTAGATAAAGCACTGACATTCTTGATGAGTTTTGATGAATTTCAGGATGAACAAAAGAACACACAAACCAGCATAAGATACTGCAGGTAGACATTCCTTGACTGTTGGGCTTTCATTATTTTTCAAGAATCTGTCTCACATATAGTTGCGTATTCTTGCAGGAGTACCGGTCTCTCCAAAAGCCTTGGGAACCTGATTGTATGCGCCACAAGGCAGCCCTTTGGCACAGACCCATGTTTTCTGTGCTTCCTGTCAAAATAGCTCTACTGGTATTTGTAGCAAGAGATTATTTTAGTTTATAGCCAACTTCTGTCTGATACATGGACCTGGTTAAGATTTGGTTTCCTTCCCAATAAAAGAACAACAGGATCAACCTAATGTTTTAAATCTCCACCTTTTTTTTGGTGGTTTATTGCCAAGCCACTAAATCTTTTGTATACCCACAAAGGTTTATACAGTGGAACTGTAGCTGTGGCACAACATGCAAGATCTCGGAGCCACCTGTAGTCATTTCAACTGTGTTTACTTCATGCTTCTAGCTTCTGTTCACAACAGATCTGCACATAATTTTGGGTAGGTAGCATTCATTATTCCTGGTATTCAGTTCTGTGCCTAAATATGTGAATTTATTCACTAGTTCCTTGGTAGCTGTTTCTTCTAGTGAAGAATTCCAGTGTGTCCCCAGTCGCATCTCTGACTCAGCAGGATGTGATTTTTGGATGCTGGAGTCTCTGTCCCGGCTCCGGTTGGTAGTGGATGCTACTGACCATATGTGGTCACCATAGGTTCATGGCTCAGTGCCCTGCTCTTCTCCTGGGCGACCTCCTGTGAAGGAGAGAGAAGGAGGGAGAGAGATGGCCTTTATCCTTGGACCATCCCTTGGGGTGGGACCCACAGTTATTGCCAGATCCTCTACTCATGGCTACTGTGGAAGGACCGTGGGAGCCTGCGTAGTGTCTCTCTGTAGGCTTGCTGACGGATAGCATTAGTTTCTGTCCTTGCCTTTTATTTTAGGGGAGAATCTGTATCTTGGACTTGTGCTGGAGCCCTTTTATGATTCCTCCTCCTTCCCACTCTGCTGCCTGAGTGATCTGTACACCTTGATGCCTCAGGAAGGGCCTAATTCTCCATTTTCCCCTTGTAAGGCAGGCTGAAGCCCTTTGGTTACCAATCCTTGCCTGTGGTCACATTGAACAACGAGCCATTTAACGTTTGACTGCTCCAGAGCTTGCTGTAAACCAAATAAGTTAGACCTTGCCAGCCCCATGTACCTTTTCTCCTGCTTGTGTCATCCCAATATCTTCTGATCTGGGCCTTCATTTGGGAGAGGAAGGATGGCTCATCTGGACCTACCTCTTTCATAGTCCCTCCTGGCCCTTAGCGACCCCAGCCAAGTTCCCTGCCCAGGCAGCAACGCTTTCTGTGCAGTCTGGCTTAGGCCATGGCACTGGGCCTGAGGGAATGCTGCTCCTCAAGCTTCAGATGCTCTGGAGTTTGAGCAGCAGTCGAGTACTTCTCATGGACAATCCATGTGCTGCAGAGCTGAGCTCCAGGCCGGGCTGCGCTCGGGCTCTGGCAGTCACGAGGTTGCAGACACAGCAAAATTGGTTCTCAATGAGCAAGGGAAACTGAGACGGTAATCACGATGCATCTGCAAGCTGCAATCGGTTCTGCCACCCCTCTCCAGTTTTACCTCCATGGTGAGGGGGGTGGAAAAACCCCCAAACCAACAAACGGTTTGAGAAACTGGACTTGGACACAGTGGCTGCTCCCTTACAGACATCTTTAGGATGCAGCTGCAGAAGTGGAAATCTTCTTACACTTGAAAGCACTACGCATGATCAAAAAAATTGAAATACTGTGTACAGAAGGGGTAAATTCTAGGGGATCAGTAAAAACACTTGAACAAAAGGGAATACCTTTAATGTAATAATTTTAAGTAAAAGAAAGAAGGAGACTAGAGTAAGATTGACTTTCAGTGAACGCTCTTTGAGTTCATTTAGCTTTTCTATTGTCATTATGAAAAAATACATATCTGAATAGCAATAAAATACGACATATTAACTAAATGATAGAGACATTTGTCCTTGATTTCTCACCGTGAAAATTTCCAAAGAACGCAGTGTTTTCTAGATCTAAGTCAGCTAGAGTTGCATTTATTTTCTTAGCACTGTTTTCATTCCCAAAATGAAAATTTATAAGAAATAGCTAACAGAAAGCAAGGTCATCTTGTGCCAAAAGATTCTTCTAAATGTGGTGTGTTTTTGCTTCAGGAACTTTAGATGTACAAATATTTCTGTGGGTTTGGGAAGGCAACTAGTTGTTTCCTTTGAGGTATCAATATGAGCATTTTGGGGCTAAATCCTTGTCTCTGCTGGGACACTGGAACAGATTTCTAAGGCCCTTATTGAGGGCTCATGCCAGTGTTGATGAATGAACTTTAGAAACTGTCAGGCTTTGTAGAAAGCCTGGCTGGGATACTGGTGAGCTTGGCACTCGAAGCCCAGATCCTGACCAGATAGAGACTGCACGTAGTCTCCTCCCAGGCCAGGAGAATAGCGGAACAAATTACTAATGACACCAAAAGGAGGAAAAGGAATTTGGAAAACATCACAGCTTTGGTGTTCGTGGTTTGAGTGCCACAGTTATAAAACTACATCAGTTTTCATCAGGTTTTCCCTGACTTTTTGACTAAGCTGGATCCTATCCTAAAGTATAGCGACTGTGCTTTTGATCATTGGTATTGCAGTGAATTGAGGGAGAGAGGTAAGGAAAAACAGAGAGAAACTTAATTCTAACTAATGAATGAAAGATATTATCATTAAAAAGGATGAACTTGTTCTGCAGAGGGTGGCCTCTTTTTGGTTCACCTGTTTTCAAGTTGGGCCCAAGCCTGCAGAAGTTCAGCTTTTCCAGTGAGGAGTGTGGCTAAAGACGTGAGCACTCTTTTCCCTGAGAGCCATGGGCTCATCATAATGCTGCTTTTTCTTGCCCTGCGCAAGGTTAAGGGGCCAGATTCCTCCCCTGGGGAGAAACGAGGTCTGCAGAACCATCACAAAGCTGGTGACGTGGCTAGTGAAAACTTGTACGAAGTCCCAATAAGAGCTTCAGAACAAGCCTGCAGCGTACAGTGAGGGGCTGCAGAGCAAGTATGTCTGTGTTCTTTGCTTACTTCTAGAGGATTTCCAGTCGTTTGTTTGTTTTTCCTCCCTCTTCGCCTTCAAACTACCACATTTCCTTCATATGATAAAGGTGACTTCCAGACTGAGGCAGATACAAATCTACCTTCTGTGGGTTTTTTATAGTTTCCTTCCCCCTGTAGTAGTGCCTATCTTCATGTTCTTTGCTTTCAAAGAACTCGTCAGAGCGTGGTTACAGTGAAGGAAGGCTGGCTAGGCAAAGCGTTTTCACTGGGAAGAAAAAAAATATCCTCAGTACTGCAGACTATGGCATTTAGGAGTAGGTGTCTTTCCCTGTGAGTTACCAATTCAAACTATTATTTTTATCTGAACGAAGAGGGCCTGTGGCTGATTTACAATCTGTGGGAAATGAATTGATGTTCTAGTTGAAGGGTCAATTCATATCCCAGCTGGAGCTCGTAGTTTAGCTGTCAACAATCCCAGGAAAATGAAGCAAAAAAGATCCTCCTGGAGGACTGGAACATACTGGTGAGGAAATCTGAAGAAAATATTGCACCAGCAGAGTTTCACTTCATTCACATATAAAAAGGGAGGGATTATTTCAGAGCTAGCAAAATTGGCAATACAACAATTAGCTCTGCTATTATACCAGCTCTACACAAAATACTGTGTCCTTGCCTGTGAAACATTTTGTGTCATAATCCATTGTCTTTAGCTGGTATCTCCCCCTCATACGGTTTTGTGACCTGATCTGATAGTCTTTGTTATGGACACATAACAGAAAACACCAATGCATAAAAGAATGAACAAGCCACGTTGGAAGACGCCAGCCATATGGGATTTAGAGACGGAAGAAAAAGTAGCCCTTATTCAATCTATTTTATATGGTGCATATTTGTGGTCTAGAAAAAGTGTGTAATTACTTGCTTTTGAAACATAAAAACTGTACATGTTGATTTATGGTTTAAAAAGTGTTTTGAGAGGCATTTATCAGATTCAATGCTTGGATTCTATTTTTAAATCGATTTAATGTTATACTTACTTTGAAACAAACATTTTTCAGCAGAGCTCCTGATGTCATTCATGTATAAGGTGACAAATTTGGCATGTAATATGAGAGGCTGCAGTTATTGTCCATGTTAGAGATGCCGTAAGAACTGAGAATATTTTGCCATTGCAGCTGAATGTAAAAATGGTCCTGGCTCATTTTAGGGAGTAAATTAAACAGCTCATTTAAGTTCACCACAAAAAGATTATTTGAGCTGACCTGTGCAATTTTACTCCCCAAAATGAAGTAGTAGTTATCCCATTATTTGTTAAAACTAAACCTTCAGTATAATTTCAAAACCTTTGAAGGTCTGTATGTAGAGGGAAGAGATCATAAATTTTTTTGGGGGAGGGAAAGAAAGGTAGGGGGAATGGTTTCCGTTACAGGAAACACTATGGAGAATTGTATTAATATCAGGTCGTTACTACTAAATCCAAAACAAAACCTCCCAGTAAATATGGAAAGAATCCACATCAGTTCTTGGTAAGGGAAGCCACACAGCTGTCTGGCACTTCATTTTCATCCAGGTTAATTTTCATCTGTGTATTTTCATGACACATACACAATACAAGCAAGAATTTGGAGCAGTAAATAATGGTTAAATTGCACATCCATGCTGAGGTGCTAAAAAGCAATTTTATTTAAAAGCATTATGCATATGATCTACCCCTTAGATTGCCAAAAATATGAAGGCACACGCACGAGATGGGAGGACTGAAGTAGGACTCATGACTGAATAGTCCTGAGGCTTTTGGGGCTGTGTCTGGTGTCACAGGATAAAGATCACACCTCCACTGCCAAACCGAGAAAGCCAACTTATGCAATTACGAGAAGGAGCTGGGATAAGTTCAATATAATGTTTTAAAAATGTAAAGTTTGGTCCTGCTTGGTTTTCAGGTGGGGAAAGACACTGGCAGATAAAGGGAAAGCTAAGTTTAGAACTCTTAATTTATAATTAGAATTTCAAATAATTGTGGCAATTGAACTACCTAAGGGTTTACAATTTTAGAAGAAAAATCATGATGTGTTGGTCGACTAAATATGCCGATTTTTATATGCCTTTGAAGGAAGGCATGCGTGTCTTGGTGACATGTGACCACATTAAGGAGCAGAATATATTTGAATGTTGCTGAAAATGACAGATTTCTACACAGAGCAGAGTCACTAAACATTTCCAAACAAAACAAAAGTGGGTTAAATCCTCTAGTGATTCACTGCAAGAAAATTATTAACGTTTTCTGTGATCTCTGAAGTTACAGAGAAATCATTGTCACTGTGGCTAGTTTTTCCGTAACACTAGAACATGGACCACGCTTGACTTTATGAGGCAGCAACAAGTAATGACTGAGGCGTCATCCAACCGATGAGAGTGAGTAGGTCTCTGCTGTCAGTAAATAAGGGCTACGAGGTTGTTTTGGCCCAACACCTTTTAGTTCAGATGTGAAGAACTTACGATAGTTTTGAAGTTAGTTCTTACGTACCTACTCATAAACCTTTTATTCTTAGGATTGCTCCAGTCAACACACTGGACCAACCATTAAGCAATTCCATTTTGGACTAGATCATTGAAGTGAAAAGGTAAGAGCTGTACTTTTTTCCAACTCTGGTCGTGGAACTCATGTGCACAGCAGTGTCGGCTCTGTACCCGTGAATGGCAGCAGCGGTCCTGTCTTCTATAGTACTAATGGGTTTTATGAAAAAGCTGCTGTTCTACCTGCCATTCAGACTGATGTAAACACCACCAATGTTGGTAAAATTTGCTTCTAACATATGAAAGAAATATTGATTTGTATCAGATAGTATCTAATTCTGAAAAAGCAAAAGCACTAAATTAATCATTCACAAAATATTCATGTAAATATTCTAAAACCTTTAAATAAAAATGTGAAAGCAAGCAAAAGCTTGTTGTTTCAAATTGTAAATTAATTCTTAAGTGACATTCATATGTAACCATTTGCAAGGTTTGCTATACCTCCTGAAAGACAGATGTGCCAATTTTCCACAGCTGAAGACCAGAACGCTTATTTTTTTACTGAGAAAAAGTACAGCCTTGTGCTTCTTTTACTTACCAAAGTGGGGAGATAGATCCCAATGAAGAATTCCCAGTCCCAAGACACAGGAGCTGCTGTGCCAGGGGCCGGTGCTGTTGTTGGCGCTGCCCCGCCAGCCAGCCCTGCCTGAGCTTTATTAATAAGGAAGAGGCTACAAAAGTTCCAAAACTCCCTGGTCCTACATGCAGCCACTTAAAATATTTTACCTAAGACTCACTGAGCCAGGCACAGCCTCTCCTTTAAGCGCAGGCCTTTGAGGGACCTTTCTGGATGTGAAGGGCATAGTGACTGGCTATAAATTGCTTACTTTTAACCTTGTCTGCCTCTAGATTAACCATGGAGATTTCTTGTACATCCTTCTACACTCCTAATTCCACAGGAGGTATTTACGGAAAAGGGCCAAGTAACAAAAACCAGCACGCTGTATCTTGGGTTGTGAGAAACACGATAAGTGATCTTGTACAAAGATAAAGTGGTTAATCTGAGATTGTAATGGTAACAGAGAACTTTAAGACTACTAATACAGCAAACCCAAAAATCTAGTTTGGAGAGGAAAGAGAAGAATGTTTGAAGTACTAAAATTGTGGTGTGTGTTTTTTTGTTTTTGTTTGTTTGTTTTGGGGGGTTTTTTTGGTTGTGGTTTTTTTTGTTGTTAAAAAAAACCCCAACAAACCAACAAAACCCAAATTGACCAGCTCATGCTCACACAACAGACCTGCAGATCCAGCTATGAAGCTGGGCACAAATCAAACCTGTCTCCAGAGGCAGTCTAAAGACTGCAAATTAGGTTTTTGAACACAGCAACCAGCAAATTCTGTTAAGCTGAGATTTAGGAGTGCTCCTGGTTTAAACGAGCAGGGTTCGCTGTACCACAGGCTACCACAAGAGCTGGACAAAAAGTTGTATTTTTCAGAAGCTGGTTGTCAGCTGCAAAGTTAAAACTCTCTGCAGAGGAAGCACAGCTTTCTTGGGGATGGATTATTTCAAGCTCCCAGAACAAACTCCCACAGGAAGCAGTAAATACCTTAACTGTAATTTTCATTTTCCAAATGCATTTTGACCTTGTTTTTTACTAACAAATACAGTGTATATGTAGGGAATTAGAATAACAAACTGCATTTGACACAGTGAGTCCTTGATGATTTATGTATGGGAGAGTGCTCACATACAACAACTATAATTAACATGACATTAAATATATTTATTGACTTGGCAAAGCTAGAAGTTTATAGTAGTAGTGTGGAGTAGCTTACAACACTGAGCTGAGATAATTAAATGACATTACTACTTTTTGCTAACATGGTCTAGATTATGCATACTTCTTTATTGTGATACTTTTAAGGAACAGATAAACTGCTTTTATAGATGTTCTGAAAAAAATCCAGCTGGGGGAAAAAGTATTCACTTTAGAGCAAAATTAACATCCAGTATTGAAGAACAGTGCAAAAAAACCACTGCTGAAAAAATTACAGTAAGCCAGTAATTCTTGTGATCTCGGTTTCTTGATAAACCCACAACAAATGTTTTCTTTTCACTTTTTGAGCATGTTTGTTAGACCTCATTTTGAAGACATTTGTTGCTTCATCACCACCAGCAGTGCTGTTTCCGGAGGGGACATTTCTAGAGGTAGAGACCTGCATCTATACAGAAATTTTGTTACCTTCTCTCAATCCCGTATGCACTCTCCAGAGCTGTCATTACTGGCAAAAAATTATATCATGAGGTTCTTTGAACTACTAAAAGGCCCCTACCTCATGCAATCGTTAAAACTGTACTTTAAATTTGTGCTTATAAAACAGTTTAAGAACTGTTCTGTGTGTATGACTTGGTTTATACCCACACATAACAGTCAAAGCAGTTACAATAAAAATTGCAAAAGAAAACTATTAAAGATTTTACAGTTTGAAACTGTGAATGTGTAGGCAAGCAATTTTCTCTTAACCTTAAGAGAAAAGCTAAATTACTGTATCAGAAACTTGTACTGAAGGTATCTTCAAGTACATCTTTGGACCATCAAACAAAGACTGCACAAATCTAAGTACAACAACTTTAGGAAAATAAAAGGGTAAGAACTAGTTCTCTTGCACTAAGCCTGGTTGTCTGTGATCCTAAAAGGCAGTTTTGACCTTTTCAGTTTTGTTAAATAAAGACAGTCTGGCTTTCAAGAAGAACACATCTCCTAAAGACAGACTTGATCTTTCCTTCAAGCTATTGGTTTCTTTACTGTAACAGAAACTATATATAAGAACTTGAAAATGCTATGCTTTTCAGCCAGCTCTGTCATATACCATATCATATACTCTACCAGCTAATATTGCATTTAAAATGTAATAATGTGAAACTGACCCCTACCAAAATACAGCAGGTTTTAAGGTTTATTTCTGAAACGTTGACAAACACTGTATTAATTACAGATTTTTTTTTTTTGAAGTTATCATATTAATGAAAACGGGTTTAAGTTTTAATATAATGTCGAAATCATAGTTATAAAGATATCTGAATGTTTTAACAGTTCTTTGTTGTCATGTTGCCATCCAAGTAATGGTGTTCCAGTCTTATTTCTGGCCAAGTTGGGACAGCTAAACATGAAGAGACAAAAAACAATTAGGATTCTAACCTTATTCTTTCAGCCAAACTAATATCCAGTTAATACTATAAATATTTCCATCCTATAAGCTTTGGTTGTCTCTTACAATGAAAAGTATGCTGGTAATAGAATGCTTCATGCACATCCTCACAGGAGAGGATCTGAGTTTCAAATCGTAAGATTTGAATAAATCTCAGAGGTAAAGCTGCAGCATACACAATGAAGTCAACAAAAAAGTTGACTCAGCTGATGGAAGAGTTACAAGCTCATACGTTCCATTGGTCTTCTTCAAGTGCAACAAGAATTTACATTAATTCTTTAAAATGTAGTTTTGAATAACAATTCATTCTCATCTTAGTAGGAAGTAAAACCATAGGTGATGACTGAAGGGCTGCTCTTTGCTGCCCACTGTGAATAATTTTTATCTTGCATTTGTATTGAAATAAGGCATAGAGAAGTAATGGTGATGAAAAAGTTTTTAACAGCACTAAAAGATTGATTTTAATATAGGTATGGATACCACTAGGCCAGTATTTATAAACAGGACAAAGTTGAAAGATCACCGCTAAATAGCAGTTTTTAACTTGTAAATGTTGCTAGAATAGCCTGGGAAGACGTGATATTTGTGAAACTATCAAGAACTGAGTCCTATTTTTCATTAGGATTTATGTTAAGGCCGATTATTTTGAACTTGTTCACCTGCATTACCTGTGAACTCACACTGACAACACGGGCCTCCAAAAGTTAACTAAAAATGATGACTCCAAACTTCCATTTCAATCAAGTGAAAACAGATAACAAGAACAGGTGTTAACCTTTCACAAATGAGTGTGGTGGTTTTTTTTCATCAATGGAGAGATGTAAAGGTAAATAAAACAACACACAGTTACAGAAGTAACAAATATTACAGAACTTATCAAATATTCCTACCTGTTTTATAAACTGTGTAGCATTAAAGAGTTCACTGCAGCCATACAGGACATGTTTGCCTTGTTTACCCTATAAAAGAAAAGACAGGAAGAAATCAAGTGTTTAAGAGAGTAGCAGAAGTGGTTTAAACTAATTCTGTATAAAAAACCGCCCAAACAACAACAACAACAAACACAACACAAAATAACTCTGGATGATGTTGAAGTCCTACACTTTTGGCTGGAAAAAGAATAGTTGTTCCGCCAGAGCAAAAAAACCTGCAATTAAATTGAAGTGGAAAAGGAGAGACCAGAGGCAGAAAGTAAGTGGAAAAAAATGGGGCATTTTACACATTTAAACTCAGTAGAATGCCAAGTTCTCTGACACATCTATGAATGGCTCAGGGAAGGTAATAACCTTACTTGAGCAAACTCTACCCCCTAAAATACCTGGGCACTGCTCTAAGAATAGTAACAACATATTTACTGTTTCTGTTGTGTTACGGCCTGAAAACTTCAATCTGTAATTCATTTCCATATGATGACGATATTAAAAACAGCACTTTTTTTGTAAAGGGATTCTGAAACAAAATGTTTATTTTAATCAGATGTATTATAAACCTAGTTTGCAGTGAACAGTTGAACAGTTTTCACTTGCCAGTAAGGCTGCCAAAGCGCTACGTTAGCATTTCGGAAGAGAAAATTAGTTTAAGTAATACATAGTTTCAGTTTCTTTCATCGTTGGGCTAATAATCCCATGGTTCCTCAAAGTTAAAGCATAGGCTTGAAAAATTGGTTTCACTGTTAAATTATTTTGCTTTTTTCTATATCAAATAGGTAAAACTTACTTATTAAAGAGCAACACAGGAACTTAAGCCTTGACAAAATGATTTGGTTTCATACATATTACCAATTGTGCCATTTCAGCAGAAAGTAACACAAGCAGATTCAAACAGTCCTTAGCTGGTGGTCACATGCTAATTGGGGAGATGGTAATCCTGGTTCAAGTCCTCATCCTGATTAACTTTGAGTGGTTTGTGGTAATAAGCTATTCTTGTCACTGAGCAGGATCTTGAGCTTGCATCTTCCCACGTTTCAGGCCATTTTTTTTTTAATCTTGATGCCTGAACAGGTCTGGTTTTGATCTAAAGCGGTATTTTGACAGATTCCACTTTCAGTAGTATAACCAAACAGCATTTGTTTCTGCCTAGTACCAAAAATATTTTAAACTATACAGATCATTGTGAAATGGGTCTGTTGCTGTTCAGACAGCTCTGAAATACATTAATATACACTTCCAATCTGTCATATATGTACTTCTAAAAGTGTAATTTTAAATAAAAGCATACATATTTTAAAAGTTAATTAATCCATTCCAACAAAGAGCTGTATCTCCAAACAATAATTGGAGCCAAGTCAAAACTTCTTAAAACAAACAAACAAACAAAAACCACATCAGTACTCTTCAAAGTCCCATATTTTTAAATGACTGAAAAATGATGCTGGATTTGCATTTCTTGAGATAAATGATAATGTCTACCACAGGTGAATTGGAACAGATTATCAAGCCATCTGCTAAAGGAAATTAAGGGACACACAAAGTTCTTTGTGTACAAAACAGTATGCAAGTCTCCTCTCAGAGGCTTACAATTTTGATGACATGTTTTCAGCATGTTGAACTGAACTTGGCCAATATATCTATTTCAAGGCACAATCTGCCATTATAAATATTTGCTTTTTGATCTTTGTGAAATAGTCCGTTCTAGCACAAAACTGCAAATAATTGGATTTGAGGGTTCCTCTTAGTTCTCCTACAAAAAAACCCCAGAATGCCAAAGCTGAATGAGCATTCCTTCCTGTTATAGAAAGTTTTAAAATACTTTCTCTGTGCTTTCAGAGGCAAACTGGCAAAACAGATAGTGCTTAGAAAAACAAAGCCATGAATAAAATCTTTGTGGTATCTGCTTCCAGGAACAGAACTGTTGATTTTTCTCTTTTTATTCTGGAGGAAGACTGATTGAATATTAGAATAATTAGTAAGCTATATCTGGTGGAACAACAGATGCTGGAAGCGTAGCACATGGAAAAGCAATTTGGAGAAGCCTGTGAGAGTCACCTGGGAGAGGCAGACAAATCTCTGGGGGGTGGGAGGTGGAATTAAGGCTTCATTAACCTTTTTTGTTTTCTCAAGAGCAAACAGCCAAGTGGAAAAAAGGCAAGGGAGTCTTCTCCCTTGGGAGGTCATCTCCCCCTGACCATGTAGGCAGCCGGATTAGAGAAACACCCTTCACCTGTGACAACTGATGATGAAGAAACCTCTGTCTATCTGTTCCAGAAAAATTAAAACTACATCCAACTTCTGACTCTCCAGAAGATCTAACGTTACCATTCTTATAGTTTTCAGTTCCTCCTGTCCCCTCCATCTCTTTACCAACTGACCTCCTGTTTGGCCTCTTATTCCTCAGAAACTTCAGCTTCCTGCCGCTTTGTATGAAGTGCTGAGTGTTTACCTTGTCATCAAACAAATGCTCTGCATACACACATATAGACATACATGCATACACAGCAAACCTCAGCTCTGTCACTATGCAGTGACATCTCAGAGAAGTGTATCAGCCTCTAGGGGATTCAGAGTTTTATTTTAGTAGGAAGTAACACACACACACTTTTGAATTATTACAGTACCTGAAGTGGCTTTGGGTAAACTTAAGGAAGCCAAAAGTTTGACAATACACTGGTACACACAGATGCCTCACTGAATGCTATAATTAGTTATCAAGAATATTCTAAGTGCTAAGCTGAACCTAAATAATTTCTTTAACTTACATTCCTCTTCCTCTCCTTTCCCCTATCCAGACCAGCTCTGTTCCTAAATGGATGCCTGTTAGAGGAGAAAAACAACCCAGCACACACATTCTGACTACACATTCTTCAAGATTTACCAAATATAAAACTCTTAAGTGCTTGTTTTGTGGAAGAAGTGTTTTTCAGTGACTAACGCTCCATTATCTATTCTTTTGTGGGAAAAGCCTCAATCGAGGCCACCACAGGACAGGACAATTGTACCACGAAGAAGGTAAGATCCGGTAGGAAGAATGGTATGCTGCTGCTTTTAAATAATCTATTACCTACTTCAAAAATTTATCCAGATTCCTTTTGTATATTTTTTATTGGTGGAAAGTGTTTGAATCCCAGCCCTGCCACTCAAGAACTGTAATCCTAGAATATCTCAAGTTGGAAGGGACCCATAAGGATCACCAAGTCCAACTCCCTGTTCCTTACAGGACAGTGATGTAGTTACTTCATCCACTGATTTTTTGGTATACACGTGTTCTGCTAGGCTGGCCAGCTGGAACCAGAGAAATTAAAGCTGTTAGACCAGCATTACATAGTTGGTTACATTTTTTCTTCTTTGTGCATATGAGACCTCTTAGAATTTCTATATAGAATCAAATTATCCAGCATATCAGGAATGACCTGTCATTAACTCATTAACAAAAACTTCTAAATGAGAGTAAATAATAAATGCTCAGATATTGATGCCAACCTGATCTTTGCTTTGATGGATAGCATAGTGTTTGCATTATGTTGGCTTGTGAAATGACATCATGCTAAAGTAAGATTATTGTGAAATAAGGTAGTTATCTGTAGGCCTTTTTTGGAACAGACTTTGAATTGCAGAGCTGCATATGAAAAAGCACTGTAGCGTTTATTTTGCGAGATTTATGAAAATGAGATCATTCTGAGCAGTTTCTTACTTTTGAGGCTATGATACGCTACAGCTGCTTTATTTGACACCAGTAAATGAAAGCTGGAAACAGGACTCTCAAACAATTTGAAAAGCCAAACTGACATTTGATGTACCAGTACAGAGGACAGGTTAACTCAGTCAGCTACTTCCGCTGACAGCTTTCAACCACTTCAGTGTGTAAATTATGAAAGACAAACCAAAGCAGAATGTAGTTTATTTACTCAGTTCAAAAATGAAACGTGAGCAAAAATACCAGAAACAGTAACTCTGTTGGTCTGAATTAATAATCCCCATTTTCTATTGATTTCTTACATAGCTTTTTCCCAGACTGTGAATACAGTGAGGATGTTATGGCTAATTTCATAGACTTAGTCTTCTGAATATTAAATGTTACAGAAAACCTGATAAACTGGTTTCTATCAGTAAAGTTATAGACTACAACCAACAGAAGTGCACATACCTTTACGTAGTCAATAAGATTCTGATATTCAATATAGTTGCCTCCTCCAACTACAAACACTATTGCCTAAAAGGCAACACACACACAATCAGAATATGCATTCGAATATTTACATTTCAGTAGTAAAATAGATACCAAATCGTGAAGTCTACAGCAAAAATCATCCTAACCACACTTCAGCCTAAAAAGAACTTGAAACAGAACTACTAACTTCCTACCTGAAACAAGATAAGAATTTCAGTGGGATGCAGAATAGCAAGCAGAGAGCTTTTAACATATCACTGGCTGCTACTAAGAAATATTTGAAACATATGCAGTTTCAACATGTTAGTTTTTTTGTGTGGAGATGTCTCCAGTGTCCATAGGAATAGTTACACAACTTCCATGGATGCTTAAGAATTAATTTGGGACACAAATAAAATACTTCTGTTATAAAGGAATACACTTTTTCATTATTTTTCCCCCTCCCACTCACTTCTAGTAATAACCTATAATATTACAGGTAAAAGCCATGAGTATTTTCTGGGCTATGTTTAAAAGAGAATGATTAATGAATAGAAAAAGGAGACTTAATATTAGCCTCATTTTTTTAACATTCAATACCCCAAACTGACTACACTATATTAATTTTATATAGACTTTGTTATTACTGACATTTTTGCAATACCATCTGCTAGCCATATATATGACACTATATGGTATTTCTTTTGTTCAGTAGGATGATGAGGACATTTAAGGAGAAATCTGAGACATTTGTACATTGCCAAAGCAAAGACTTTTCCTATGAAACTTGGTAGTAAGATCAGACAAGTAATACTTCTACTATTTGAAAATACTTATGTTGAAAAATACTGAAAGTTACTGGTACTTGTAGGAAATTACAGAATTTGTGGTTTTGCTTTTTTCTTTTAATTGCAGACACTGTTTAAAACACTGTCACTTAAATCAGTGGCCAACACTGCTGTTTAAGGCCAGACAAAGGATTAAATCTAGAGAGCATTCTAAAGATCGAGTACAAAAATGGGGGTTTTAAATTGCTGAGTACCCAATTATGATATTAATAAATCCCTGTAATTACCTCCAGAAGAATTTTCTAGATTTTTTTTCTCCAGTATTAGTTAATGCTTACACGGTCCTTTGAAGATTAAAAGATTTCTTCAGAATAACACCTAATTATAATTAATACTAGATGTAGTTAGTCTAAGTGGCTTTTGCAAACAAGACCTCTCATTTTCTTAATCATGATCACCAAAAATGACTGATACTTCAGGACCTTTTTTTTTTTTTTAAACACATGAACACTAAAAAAAAAAAATTTCTACGTGACTTACCTCCTGGAATGGATTTTTGTTTCTTGGAACTGAGCTACAAAAAACCCACAAACAAACTTCAACTTAAATTTTACTAGAGATTCATATAAAAATGCAAAACAAGTATAACATACACATCATGTTTATGGAACACTACATAGTATTAAACAAAAATATAAAATAGAATAGTAATGGCCTTTCTGCATTCATTCTTTGAATATTTCATTTAAATGATTTGTTATAGAAAATAATTAATTCTACAGGAATGAATGAATACCCAAGTAAATAGGAGATTTACTTCATCAGTTTTAAGGTTGCTGTTTGAATCATAAGCTTTATGACAACACTTCATTTAGAGCTTAAAAGATCTAACAGTGCTGCTAGCTGGGAACAAATTCACAGTGAGTTAAAAAAACCCCAGCTCATCAGCACTAGCATGTTCATAACACTTTCAAATCCTGCCTACTGGAATTGTAAGGAGGGCAGCCAGTCCGTTTGCAGCATCTGCACATTATTGATGCTTCAAAATCTCAAAAACTACCGTAGGCAGCAGGTAGGTGTCCTGCTGTCAGGTGTCACAGCAACAACACTGGGATCAAAATGATCTGAGGAGGAAGAGGTAAATCCGAGTTTGGGTGGTACAGACTCTTCCTCTCCCCTGGGACACCCAGTCCCAGGCATGCAGCAGGGAGACGGGGAGAAACCTCTTGTCCTGCATCACTTTGTGCCTTCAGGAGGATGGGAAAAGCACGGGGAAAGCTGTGCCGGGCCAAGCTCCCTCCTGCCCTGCCCTTCCCTTCCCTCACTCACACCACCTGCTGCCCCAGGCCGTCTAATCCATCCTGTGTTCCAGCACTCATTAAAAGCATTGCATTTTCCCCTCAACTCGTCTTTTCCCTTATTTCAAGAAGTTTTCCCAGATCTCTGAGTGACCAACAACAGTTCACTCAAAATAGATTCCAGGGTATCGGAAAAGCAGTTTTTAAGAGGGAATGGCTGTCCCTAACACGTTGTTCTGATCTGTCATGAATACTACAGACTCCCCATACACAGAACTGTTCGCCTGATTGTCAGAGGGCAAGACCTGTTTATACTTGACACAGGGTATAAAGATAGTGGTTTGCCAAGACTGAATTACAGTAATGCAGTCCCTGCTCTTCAAAAATAATAGCTAGAAATGCCAATATTTCTTGAAACAGGAGTAGGTTAGGAAAAAAAAGTTTAGTCGCTTTTTAATATTCTTCCATTGATTATACTATTTGATATTGTTTTTTAAATTAGTAATATTTTGTCAAGCCAGCTAACCTACGGTTTTTGATCATCATTTGAAGGGAGAACTAGACAAAGCCCTACGTGACTATACTATAGGAATATAACTTGAGTTTCTGTAAAAAGCCCGAACAAACCCCAAACCAGAAATGAAAAATTTTTCCCTCTGATAATTATTCTGCTTCACAGAATGGCACATTTATCAACTGCTCTAAATACAAATCTTTGCATTGTTTAAAGCAACATAAGAAATACATGGAGTGGGTAAAAAAACCCACACTGACATGAGAAAAACCCTTTGACTTTAATAAAACAAATCCTTGCACTTTTGCATAAAATCCTCAAGAAATACTACAAAAGCCTAACAAAACAATGAAAGTTGCAATTCAAATGAAACACAAAATCTGCTTATATTTGAAATTATATAGTCTGTAATAACACTTTCCAATAAAACATATATATTATGTGAAATTGTTTTCCTATTACTACTTATGCTTTCAGAAATATACTTTCCATGTTTCAAGAACAGAGGAATCAGGGACGGATTTTAATGCAAATAACTAAAACCAAGTCTGGACCTACTTTATCCATATTTGTCCTGTAATAAAGCCATGCAACTACATGAGCTGATTGCCTTCCTGCAGCTGAGATGAAAATTATTTTTAGAAGGTAGTTAAAATTAAGTGTCGTCTTTGTTTCTAGGATATTACATGTGAGATTATCTGCCACAGTTATTGGTAAAAGATATAAAGCAAAAGATAGAAATTTATAAACTTTGAGTGTAATTCCTGGCAAAATAAACTATATCCTCCCTTCATATGTATATCAATATGATATGTGCACCTGCCTACACAATAGCAAATGCAGTCAATTTTTAATTACTTTTTTGCCAAGTTATTAACAAATTACTAAAGAAGGGCTGTATTTCAAGTAAAATTTTAGCTGTTTAAAAGTGAAAAGAAATTTTGGTGTATTATCCAATGACTTTTTAATTTAACAATGAAAAACCACAAAGTTTCAAAGAAAGCAAGCAGTATAACTATAAAGAATTCTAACGTTTATTATCGCTAAAAATCAGTACACATTCCTGTGACTGAATCAATGTACTTGTTAGCAGGCACATTCAGTCAGTGGAACAAAAGATTTTTTTTTGCAGTGTTATAAACATTTATCTGGTTAATCCAAGTCCCTGTTGTGAATTCTTTTAACATCAACTTAGACCTGATGATTAAAATTAATTACTTGTAGTCAGCAAGTAAAAGAAAACTGGATTTCTTAAGTTAGCCTTTTCATAGGGTACAAGGAAAGAAGCAAAATGCACAGCAAACTCACCTGTCACTGCCTCGTAGCATCTTGGGGTCAAAATACCGGTAATCATCTGTCTCCTATTAAAAAGTACATATTTATCTCAAAAGATCAGAATTTTGGCTTATGGATTTCTGCTTCTATCTACTACATTAAGCATCATAATTTCCCATTTAGCAGTCACATCATTCAAAATTAATTGGGGTGTCCACTAATATTAATAGTATTTGTACATAACTGAACCAGTGCAGAAGAAACAACCGTGAGGAGCAATGAAGGGTGCTATCGAGCTTTTTGTTTCTGGTTCATCTAAAATTGACTACTACACACTTTCCACAAAATACACTGGTTGCATAATAAATCCCAACAGAAAGGCAGCATGCAGAAAGAAAAATTCAGGTGTTACCAGCTTAAGACGAACATCACACAGTTAGTTATAAATGCTAAGATTTTCTAGATTACAGAGATCTGCTACTGATTTAATATTATAAACCAAACCACTTCTATGGCAATGAATGCTAAATACAAGAGAGATCAAACTCTGCTACTGTTACATAACTTACCCTTTTCATTTCATGATTTATTACTATTATTAAACTAAAATTAAGTTCGTGAAGAAGAAATGAGTCCACAAGAATTTGAAAAGTCTGACTGTCTAAACTATATGAAAAATTTCTTTCTTCACACAAAACACTGAGGCACTTCCAATATTTTTATTGGCAACAAGCAGGATTTTTGCCAATTATTACAGACGAAAACCAAAACTTCTTAGTAACTCCTTCTGACAACTACTTGGCTTTCTTCTCTTTCTATAGAACTACATTTTCATCCAGGTACTGTGAAGTTTAGTTTGTGGGTAAACTGCATGCAGGACCACAGCAGACTTCATCTGGGTGCTTGCATACAAGATCTCTGTGCTTTGATGATTCTGTAGAGCAGAAGTAATTCTTTTTGAGTAGTAGAAAGATTATCTGTGGAACTTATTAGAGCTCACGAAGCAAATACTACAAAATATTTAGTATATATGTGGTGGTTACACACACAGAAAATAAATCTATTTGATATTAAAGACTTACATGTAATTATATAAAACAAGTCTCTTATCTTCAAGTTCGGCTTTCAATAAAAAAATAATTTAGATCTCATTTCACACTGAATCTCTGTAAAATGCTTTTATATGCTCCACTGGGAATTTCAACTGAATTTGTAAAGTCTGCCAGCATTCTTGATTTTGGCAGCCTCGTACATAAAGTTGGTATTGAGACTCTGAAGTAATGAGAGCGCTGGGAATGGACAGATATTGCTACACTAAAACTGAGAAGTATTTGAGAAACCTTTAACTCTGACAAAGAGATGCAACTTCCCTGCTTGTCAGAATGAATTACAGATTCATGCCAGAACTAAGATTAGAGTTAAAAACCCCAATATTACAAACATTTTCTACTGAATGTATTACTGCCGTGTTTTTTTCACTGTGGCCTTGTGTAAGTAGACACGTGAAAAGTGGTAAGTAGTAGAAAAGTGATAAACTAGCTTATTTTTTCTGTTGTTTAAATACCCCATTCCTGCTGAAATCAGTTCTGAGGGTGCAGGGAAAGAAATCCTACCAGATTTTATTTGCTTTAAGAAATAGCTAGCCTGCCAATAAAAACAATTGTACGGTGGTTTCCTTACATACAACTGAATTTGTGACTTCCCTAAGCAATTCAAGAATAAAATCCATACTTTTAAAATTATAAACTTTATTTTCAAGATTTCAAATTAAAATGGAAAAAGACTCATGGACATATCCCTGACTTTCAGTCTGTATTTGGTTTTGTGCAGGATCTAACATGACTAGTTGGACTAAGGAAATGCCTCTTTTTTAGAATTTGTCATTGTAATGCATGAAAGGCAATGTATGAAAGGTAATGTAGATCCTTAGCCTGAAAAACACCGTATTTACTGAAAGGGACAATATTGACTAAAATACATTTCCATTCATATGTATCACAAATAAGATTTATCTGCCCTTAAGTCAACGCAAACACATAAACTGTAGTGACAGAGGCTATGCCCCTTTGGAACTTTGTAATAAAAATATTAAAGGTTTACTTATCAAAGATTGTCCTTCCTCAAGAATCAAGCAATTTTGTGGAAGACACTTAAAAGAATCTCTATAATTCTACAGTAAGTGGTGCTCAATTTCATATATACGGGTTAAAATTTGTGTATACTTGACAACATTATCTTTTTGTGTTAGGAAGATTGGAGGTTTTAATCAATCTCTATTTAGTGATACCAAAACGAAGCAACTATGTTATTAGATCTATGAAGAGAACATTTCTTTACGAAAACATAATCCCAAAATAAATTGCCTAAAAACCTGCTTCGACCAATAAATGTTACTATAAAAAAACAAACAAACAAACAAAACAAACCAACAAGTAATGGATTACTTTAAGGTCATTAATGAATGTTCCTGAATAAATACTTCAAGAAAAAGTTTAACTATAGTTAAACAATCTAGACAAATTCTAAAAATTACAGGATGGTATTACTGCCCATAAGAACTGTTCCATCTGTTCCTGCTTCTGAAGGACTTGGAAAGCGCCGGTGGGGATTCATTTGTCCTTCCTGGTAGCTCTGCTTGCGAGACAAGAGCAGCAGCGGGCACGACTGACACCCAAAGTGATTTACAGACAGCTCTACAGAGTTTTGCACAGCATATCATTCTGAATAAATTTAAAATTTCATTTCAATTGACAATCGTATTTGTGAATGTTGGTGGTACAAGCTGTACTTGTCATCTATTTACCTTCTTGTCGCATTTTATATTTAGAAAATAATTTAAATTATTTACATTCACTGTAGTAATTGACTTCTCCGTAATCTGTTCTAATTTTGCATTACAACTTCTATCGTGTGTACGTGTCATAAACTGATCACGGTGGTCAGTATGATTTAACGAAGTATAAAAAAGGTTTTTCCTTTGTTGTTAAAAAAAAATAGAATCTTAAACTTCCCCCCTCTCCCCTCCCGCCTTGTATTTTGCCTGCAGCGCAACAATTTTCTATTCTGGGGAATAGAAAAGGACCTCAAATATCAGAAGATGAACAGAGGCCACAGTGGTGTACTTTATACATTGCTGTTTTCCAGATACAATTTCACTTCTGTTGATGGTACAGCAAGTCTAAACTTACTCCACAATGACTCTCTGGCTTGCTTGTTAGCTGGAACTTACTCAAAAAGTCACTGTCAATTTTCCTACAGGTTTAGGAGAATCATTCTTTAGGGCTTGCCTAGACTCCCTATGACTCGAAAAGCAGGATTCCCTGCTTTGGGCCATGAATTCCAGTCTCTGACCTGGCAGTGAAACATGAAGCCTCCATCTGACAGACTGGCTCAATCTCTGCATTTTCAAGTAAGATCATCAATGTTTTCTCTAAATTATCAAAGTGATTGTGGCTGTTTTCTGCTAAGTGAAATGTGACATCAAGTCAGAAAAAAACCCCCATATGACTTGTAAACTTTTCCAAATCAATTCCTGAACTTGTAGCCTGAGGGAACTAGTGTTTATTTTTCAAAAAATTGTTTCATTTTTGACCTACATGTAAGTTATCTGTAGTTTTTAATTTCAGTGTTCTGCCTTAAGTATTCTGAGTGACCTCTACTGGTTGACTAGACAAAATTAGCCCTGTACAGCTTTTCCAAGTCTTGAAAATAGGGACAGCAATCCACTGCCATTGAAAGTCGTGTTCATTTCTTTGTTAAGAGAAAGCAAATTTTTTGCTAACCATCATGACATATATTAGCTATGAAGTACAGTTTAAGACAAGACAGGATTACTTGCATGTTGATAATTTTCATATTTAACCATTATTTGTCTCTCTTTACATATAGTTAACACCTGAAGGTGAAAGTGGACTAAGAAGAATGTTTTAAATGTACTAACCAGTGTGAGATATTAGAATTGTATCTCTCTGTCTGATGCTGATGCCATTAAAACAGGAAGACTGATACAATGTGGCAAACACATTAAAGCTTGCTAAATTACTTTTAACAGGTGATTTTTTTTCAGAACAAGTTTGTGCAATGGACAGTTTTATGTAAGAGTTCTGAAAGAAATACATAGCAAGGAAAAAAAGCCTGCTTTGACTATACACTATGTGTAAAAGACTTAGGGCTATTTTTAGCTGCAAGTCTAGCGAGTACCTTGACTAGCTAGCCAACATTTAAGTGTTTCAAAAGTTTGTAACTTACGTAAATCTGAATAAATGTTCACAGAAACGAGGGGAAAAGAGGACTTCTCTGACACAAAACCAAGTCTGCTTGCAAACTGAAAGACTGCATGAGTACTAAAATATTTTCCTCTAAACCGCAAAGCCTTAAAGATGAAGGAAACAAAATTTTTTTAACATACCTCTCTGTAACTACTTTACTTCTGAAATTGCGCTCTTATTAAAAAGAAAAAAATCACCTCGATGCAAAGAAAATTTCAGCCCACAATTTAAATCCAAATTAGGAGCAACGGAAACTCAGTAATGCACAAGAGTAACAGAAACTTAGAACAGGGGAAAACCTCAAAAACACTAGTTCCAATGAGACACAACAAATTGTCATTGTTAAGAAGCTATTTTTATGCAAAAAAATCTTATGAAATAGTTATGAAAATGGTTCTATTCTTGAGATACTTCGTGATTAGATGTAACTGCATTAACATGAAAAAAATAGCCATGACATATCACAGCCTCAAGACTTCATTTGTTCTACCTCTTTCCACGTGAAGGCACTTATACTCACAGGGTTTGACTTCATCTCCATAAGGTTGTCCAATATACGTGTGACCGGTAGATTCTGTAAAACATCGTGTGAAATTAATGGAATGCTGAAATGCTTACTATGAATTATTAAAAGGCATCCATTAACTATGGAATAGTTTACATCTGAAATACTACTTTTAACAGTTTTTCTCCTATATTTTTTAAAGGTCAAGCATTTTTATCATCACCTAAATCAGCTTTCTGTACAGAAAATGCCACTGTCTGAGAAGCATCTAGCTAGGGGATGAACAGAAAGTGCAAAGAAAGTGTGAAGATGGGAACAAGAGTTGTATTTAGCTATTACCAATATATGCAGATATGTGACGATATTTGAGTTCTTATTAAAAAAATACTTCACAGTTTAACAAAAGAATTTTAATGCTAAAGATGAGAATTTAATGTGATTCTAAAAAAGAACTACTGTTGTGAAAGAAATGGGTAAAAAAAGCAATCCTGGCAAAAACGTTTCATTGAACTGGAAGGAATAAACTGAGGTGAGATTCAAGATGACATTTCATTATTTAAGATGGGAAATGTCAACTTGGACAAAAGATCCGAAGTACTAAACAGTCGAACCACTTTAGTCATAATAAACTGAGGGACAGTTTACATAGCAACGGCATTGGGAATGTGTCTTGTTGACAGAATATATCAAAAAAGGACATTCCAAAGGATGATCTACAAATAACACTGAAAAACAACTAGTAAAAAACCAGTGTAAATCCCTGAACGACCGAACAAGAAATAAAAAGTTAACTTTAACAGAAACACCACAGACCTACATTAAGCTTAAAACTACGAGGAAGAAGAGTATTTTATCGGGCTACCCTAAAACAGCTGGAGAAGGAATTAAAAGTCAGAAAAAAAATATCCTGAAAATGTCAGCATTGTGGCTTCTTACTCACTCAGAACTCAAAACAAAGCAAGCCATTTTGTCAAGAATAATCCTGAATTTTTAAAGCTACACGTTAAAAGAAATGACAAAACGTTTAACACAAGAAGAACAGGAAATCGCATTCAGAATATAATTCTTATCTACTGTTAGAAGTAATAGTTTACCTGAAGATCCCTATAAAATACACATAGAAAATATACGTACAAAACATAGAGGCAAGCTGCATATTAAAAAGTTTCCTCAACTAAATTTCATGACATACTGCTGATTTGTAACCATGCAACGTAACTTATCATATCTAGTCATAGTGAAATTCACAGAATAAATTTCATTGAATACCCTACAAAAGCCACAAAACCAATTTTTAATTTTTTTATGTGATAGCTGATATATGTCATGCATAAGTTACGCGTATAACAGGATGACTAAACAAACAACAGCTATGATAAGATTAACGATGTCAAAAAGATGCATATTTAATTAGAGATGAGATTTTATTTAGTTCTGATGTGCTGCATTTCTAAAATAAATTCTGGTTCTTCCAGTAAGAATTCTAATGCGGCGAACAACCTTTTTCTTAGAAATCTTGATGTCAAAATATTACAGAATTAAGATTTTAAACTGTAAATATTTATTGCCATCTGACAAAAGTGCACATTGGAGAAATTAATGTGTCCTCTACAGGGAAGCAAGTGTCTAGGAACCACAATTCAAAATTTCAGCTTCAACAAGTTACACAACCAATGTCTTTTTCTTTGTTGTCTGTTTTCTTTTTGGATGTGTACCTTGAAATTTGTATGCAAGTCATGCTCAGAAATATTCTCGAAAGTTAAGTGAATATTTGAAGGTAGCCATGTCATTATAAACACACTTTGATTTTCAAGCACATTTCAAGATTATGGTTGCTGTACATTAGTTATGTGGGAAAACTAGAAATGCCTGAATTTTAATCAAACAGAGAATGAACACTCTCACCCTTTCAGTCACACTGGAATAGATGCATTTAATACATGCTGTTCTAAATAAAGACATGGAGGAGTGTTTTTGGTGTTTATGGAGGTCTAGTCTATTTTGAGTATTCCACAGCTGCTCTTTTTATAATGCTAAAATCAGTCTTAATCACACATACGGGAATCTAATTCCTTACAAACAGAGGTATTCAAATAAAATTTGAACATTATTAATTACTTGTCTAAAAACTGGAAGCTTTGAAATGATCGAGCTATCCATCAGCAGAGGTTGATGTTTGGTTTTTTTTCTACAGTACAACTAATTTTATTAATATAACAGAGGTACTGAAAGTTGTTTTTCTAAATCTTCACAACCCCCATGTGATAGACCTTTTAAAAAATTGTTTTTTAAACTTACTTGTTGCTTCAGTACCAAGTTCTTCACTCCTTCCATTACATACTGTGATCCTGTATTCATAACACGTGAAAACAGACTGAAAACCAAAAAAATGTGATGTATAAGACCTCATTTTTGTTATTTGCATTCTAAAGCTTTATGCTGACAACCAATTCCCACTAAAGTTGATAGGACTTAAGTAGCAAATCATTCAACTTGTCACGAAATATATTCTTCAAACCACATGGCAACCAAGTGTAGGGGAAACCACCTGTAATGCAGCAGCTAGATCCTCACCTATCAACAGGAGTCCTGAGTTCTAGTCTTTAATCCATTGAACCATTTATTTTGCAACTTCAGTAATGTGAGGATTTGAGTGCTCCTTTTAAGTGGGTGTCCTAAGCACCAGAGTTAACAGAGATGCTCAGTGTCTACACCTGACTAAACAGCAATTTTTCCACAAGAGACAGCACTGGAGTTCTCTCTAACCACACTGCACCACAGTTTCCTTATGACAGTGACAGTGCATTCCTGTAAGTGAAGTTGGTAATGAGGATTCAAATCCTCTCAAGCACGGAAAGATCCAAGGCCCATACCCTATATGGGATTTATGTACCTTTAGCTCTGTCATTATCTTTTCATGTCCTGAAATAAATAACTGCACCTTTCAACAAGCAGACAGACATCCAGTCTAGGCATGCTAATGAAAGAGCAGCACGTTCTTGCATCCCTGACAGTCTCCAGGCCCTGGAGGGAACCAGTTTTGAATACACAGGGCTGTTCTCATCTTCTTCCATTGACTAAATAAGGCTCAAAATGATGGCTGTCATAGATCCCTTTCCTGCTGCTGAATTCTCCTCTGAGAGTACATTTAATATGCAGGTGCAGATGTCGCTATACTAAGTTACTTTATGGATTTAGTCACAGATCATTTTATTTTCCTGTGTGTAAGTCCTATGCACTGTTAAGGGGAGATGAGTGCTTGGAATTGTCTGTAACTTGAAACTTTTTACAAACAGGGAAATGTTTTATTCCAGGCCTTGTACAGCACTAATCACACTTTCAGTACTACTAAAATAAGCTAAAAGAACCCAAAGACTTAGAGAAAATTAACCAAAGCATACCCCAAAGGTTTAGGCGTAGTGTTTCCATAGCTGGTTGGAGCCGAAGCCATCTTAGTGAAAGCCCTGTGAAAGCAGGGACAGAAACCAAATGTTCATGTCATAGCACACACTGCTATAGAATGTTTCACTCTGGTCATCTGAAAGTAAAAAAAACCTTCTGCTTCTCAAACTCTCAGGAAGTAACTATGTATTACATGCATTCGTCTTGTCTAGGAATACAATAGTTAAGGAACTGAAAGGAATCACGTTTTATACTTAAAAGACAAAGTCTTATTTTGATACCATGCAAAACTAGAGTAACTGACGAGCAGCACGGCCCTTTGGTATGAACCAAAAAAACTTGGGAATCTGAACATGCACAACTTCTATTTAATTCAGTAAGTTGTTTCTGTCTTGGATCATTAAGTACATTACTATGTGTCATGTTCAATACTGTTCTAAACTGGAGTTTAGTTTGAAAATAAGATTTACATGTATTACCGTAACAATGACAGCAAAAAATTATTCCAGAATGAATGTTTAACTATGATTTAGGATGTATAAGAAATAACACAGAATTTTTTGACAAGGCTGAGTTCTGTAAAATTACCCACTTATACCCTCATGTAGGAGAGAAATTACTTACTTCCACTGTTTTATGTAGTTCAAAGGAGCAAGATTACAACCTGCATCCATCAGCGCTTTTTTATACTGCTCCAAATCAATCTGAAATTATGAAGCGGAGAATTGCAACAGGTTGAAACTCCTCTTAACTCTCTTTATGTGGGAAGACAAGATATCCTTATCCAAATATTAAATAAGCAGTGTAAAGTTATAGCATTAACCAAAGTCTAAAAAGTAATTATGAGTCTTAATCCCATCTCCTACCAAGTATGAAAATATAATTTAAAATTAATTTTTTAATAAACTTAACAATATTCGTGGAATAAAATTCTGTGCACTTTCAGATATGAGAACAGTCTTTTATATCAGCATCTTTTAAAAGCCTGACAGAATACTGGTTTCTGTAAAACGTCACAACAGCAAATAATAAAAATTAAGAGGAGTCAATATACATATACAGGAATACTTTCTCTTTGTTTAACCCAACATATTTTTTCTACCGCATAATATTTCTACAATAAAAATCATCATAAGTTCAAAAGAAATACTAAGAAATTGTTTCCCGAATTATTCTGATATTGACACAAGAAGCATTTCAACTTCACTCATCTACTAGTCAACTGACCAAATTATTCTTGAATACACAAGGACGAAATGAAAAGAGTCATATTAACATTTTGGTTTCTCTATTTCTATTGAGCAGTGGACCAGAATAACAGAAAGCATGTCAAGATGTGTTTTGCAGTAACTCTGAACTAAATATTTCAATAGATAATCTTCCTTCTTACTAGTCATTCGTATCCTTTGAAATGATGGCTAAGCTTTGTGAGGAGATTCTGCGATAATACTACACAACTTATTTAAAGCTTTAATATTTCCTGGGCATTTCATACTTCGAAGAGAAGCAGAACTATCTATTTAGTGCTGAAACGATACAGAAAAATCCTGTGTGGTACAATTTGGTGTTGGAAGCTATAGAAAACATACATACCTCTGAAGGTGCCTGAGCTGAGCTTATGTAATAGATAAGAAATAATCGCATTTTGTCTTCTGGAGTTCCCGCTGCAGTGGGAAAAAAAAAAAAATTTCAATTGTAACTATGCTGCTATGTTAATTGCTCTTCAGTAATAATATATATATATACACATTCAGACCTCTAGTAATGACATTAATCATTATCTATTATATAGCCATGGCCTTGTTCAGGGTATAAAATGGTAGAAAGACATCTAGAAATTTTATTAGAAGTTGGGTTAGACTGGCTCACTGTTTCTGACAGTTTACTTACATTTCCCCCCTCTGCTTGTAGCAAATATTACTCTCCAAATAACATACTAAATCAGTTACGTAGTGGCATGATGTCTTATTTTATGCGGGGGCTGCAAGCATTATCAGCGAGTAGACCAATGAAAGAGGGACTAAAGAAAAATCATAAAAGTAAAAGCCACAGCATATTACTTTTTAGCTCTACAATTTGTTTATGCAGCTCTATGGTTTACTGTACTGAAAATTTGAGGGCTGCAAAGGCACTTATACAAACTTCTGGTCAGGAAAAAAAATCCCGACCTTCCAACTGGCCTTCAGGAAGCATTTCACCTCCTGAATCATCTTTTGTCACACCACTCACTGGAGAAAAACACTGCTATAAATTCTTGGGAAGCATTATCAATAGCAATCAAAATTCACCTCTGCCAGATCAAAAGGATGATCTGGCCATCCCTGCATTACTCAGACTATAACCTACTACAGCAAATTCTGAACACCATCAACTTTTTTCTAGAAGAAAATCACTATTAGTAAAGACCATAGTTTCAAACGAAGATTTCAGAAGTACAATTTCTGAAAATAAACATTTCAAATTTGTAATGCAATACTTAATTAAAAACGCTTGATAACTTTAGATACAGTACAGTATCTTATTAAAATGCACTTTTTGTACTTGTAAGAAAAACTATTTTTTTTCCAGTTTTTGTTTTGTGTTTTCCCCTCCCACTATAGAATGTGGATCATGTCAGCAGGGGATCATTTAATCTAATCTGCAACTTTTGTTTATATGTGAGCATATATTTAGTTTGGCAGAAGTTAAGAGTAAGAGCTGTCATAATCAACATTTATGACTTGGTACAATTTTTCCTGGGAAAGAAGTTTTATTAACCTTTACCAAATACCAGTAAGCCAGAAGATCAAGAACTGAAGAAACTTTGTATTATCTAAACCAAAAGCCAACTCTCAAGGTAGACATCCACTTGGAGTTCACTTGGATAAAAAAAAGCACTTGAACATTCTGCATATACAGGGTAACTGACTTTGGTTTCTGCCACAGACTTGGAAACTTGGTTTCGAGCTTGCCAGTTTATAGCTTGTTCCAGTACTTTGCTGATCACTAAGTTTCAGTTTCAAATGGAATCCCCTGGCACTCTGCAGCATTTCCCTCGCTGGGCCTATACCATGTCTTCAAAACTCCTAGAAGGTTTCTGCTCAGCAGAGTGTGATAATTTGTCTTACTAAAAGATAATAAACTTTAAAAAACATCTGTGATTGTATTGTGCACACTTTACTAAATCTTAGGAAAATCACTTTGTTTGGCAAAATTACTTCCACATACTACTGATGTAAATCATAGCTGTGAGAAACAGCTATGAGACCTAGGTCAGTTGCCTGTAAAATGTTCACTATATTTTTGTAGGCTATGGTCCGTCACAGCATTGAGAGGAGGAACGCTAAATGTTCTGAAGAAAACTTAACTCAGTAAACCTAGAACAGAACAATTTTATTTTCCACTCAAAACCCAGCCTGCAGCCTTTAGGGCTACTGATTAACTACTAGAGCAAAGCAAAACCAGTAGCTCCCATTTTATCACAACTCCAGGATGTAACAACATCCACTGCCCTGGAGGCAGCTGACAGCCCTGAGCGGCAGATCAGCACAACACAGTGAGAAACGGGAGGCTGAAGCCTGAAGCTGTTTGGTGGTCAAGTCTGAGTGCTTTTGTGAGGAGCTCTGCAGGTGTCATCGTCCACGGGACAAGCATCCCCACAGATCACGCAAACAAGTGGCTCACCACAGAAAGCACTGGAATGCACCATTCCTTCAAAATACTTTCTGCTGGTATTTCTCAGTGAATTTTGTGATAGGAAGCTGGCCAGTTTTACAAGATGGCGTGCCCGGAAATAATAACCGTGATTTAACTTAAATTCTTTTGCTATATAAACTTATTGTAAACCTATGCAAAGCATTTGAAATGCTAACGTGCTGTTGTGAACACCTGAACACTTAGGTTATAAAGGAAAACTCCAGCTTGGAAATCTAATCTTTCTCCTGCATAAAAAGCAGGAACTTAACAGGCAGGACTATTGATACGATACACCAGGCTTGGAAAACAATTTACTTTATACTGCAATCTAAAAACACATAGAAAATGTGGATTCAGCTAAAAAGTAATTGATCCAGTAGGAAGTACTAGCAAGTGTAATAATTTCTGGTTTTATAACTAAGTTCAAGCAAACATAAAAGCTGAAGTAAAAAAAGCACATGAACAGTTAATTCTGAACATGTAAAAGGACTAGTTTGCATTGATCCTTAATGAAAATACAGGTTATATGTATTTTTATTAGCTTCATATTAGCTATGAATGTCTCTACTGAATTACAACAGATTGATGCCTGGCATTAGATTTTCTGAAAGTCTGCTAGTTTCTAGACTTGATCCAATATGAGATGTGTAAAATTTTAGCTCGGACTTCCACCAATCATGTACTATTTCTTCTACTGCCTTTTGATTCTAGAGCACAGACACTAATAAAAGATTCTTCTAAACAGTCAGCAGGATTTATATATACTCTTTGTATAAATATGAATCATTATGCAAACTCCAAGCAGACATTATGTCCAGTGTGTAGCTACAAGACTATGCACATAAGCATGCAGTAACAAAACATTAAGAGAATACTGGGAAAAGAGCAGGAACCCTGGCTCTCTGCAATGCTCAAGGTTTGCCAATATACTTGCCAATATGCAGAAAGGCCAGTGGTCATAAGTTTTACAATCTTGCTCTGTGGGTTATTTTCTTCCAGCCAACTGGTACCAGATCATATTGAAATCTGTCAGGGGGTTGTGACGTACCTCAGGTTGTGAGAGGTTGAAATGAGAGTTGATGCTGTGAAAAGCTGAGAACCCATTCTGCTCTCAAGCTTTTACAGAAAGACCCCTAGTGACACCTGCTAATAAAGAATCTGAGTGTCACTCAGTGTGTAAAGCTTTGTTATGTATGAACCGCATATGAAATGGAAGCTGGGATGCATTGCTCTTGGCTGATGAAAACAGACATGCCACAGTTGAGTCAAGGAGCGCAGAACTTGAGGCGACTCTCTCAGTGAACTGGACAATCTACCTCTCGTTTCTCTTCTCTCCACCTTCTCCTAACCCTCTTTTTCTTCACACAAGCAAGAAGTACCTACATTACAACTCCATGATCTAATAAAATTCTATGAAATGCCCTTTTTCATTCTGTTTATGAGGTATGTAGGTGTTATAAAACATGCAATAGGATTTTAAAGCATCAGTATTGTTCAGACCACACAATTCCAAGCTATACTAATAAACACTAGAGAAGCACAGAAGTGAAAATATTTTGACGTTCAGAACCAAGTAGTTAGGAAAGGATTTTAGTGGAGCTGCAAAAGTTGCCAATATTTTGGATATTACTCAACCAAAATACTAAACTCCCTAGACTGCTACTAAAAATCAAGAAAAAGCTGTTTTCTTTACCAGTCTTGCACAGCTTACACATAAGCTCTTCACCAAATCTCAAGTGCCAGCAGGTACAGATTTCTCGTACATCTTAACAAATTTTATGCCAAGTTCAGATTTAAAGTACTCACCATCTGGGTCAGAAATCATGTCCAGAAGAGATTTATCCAGAGTGGACTTGCTCATTATTTTTTCCTCGTATTCAAAATACACATCCAGCTTTCGACTCTGTTTAAGAGTAACTGTTATAGTTAACATCGTAACTCTGTGAAAGAATATTTATTTCCTCTTTAAAATGCTACATAGTTTTTTTGTTAGCAGGATTGTTTTTAAAAATTTATTTTAAAATAAATTACCAGTAAAAATAACTAATGCTTGCACAACAATGTGCTTTTACTGACTCTCAGAAGATTGACACTTAGGTAAATCTCATATTAAAAGTAAAAAACAAGTTAAGCAAGGGATGTCTGACATGCAAATATTAAACTGGCAGAGAAGCTTTGTTTTCAACTATGGTTTTGCCATAGCTGAAAACTACATGCTGTCATATGTAGTGTTATGCTGTAATAGGAAAAAATAATATTCTAGTGAATATTATATCAAATTTATGTTGAACCCCAAGTCCCTCGGTCAACAAGGCAATTACTCAACCAAGATAAATGTGTGGAATTCCTAAATATGTTAAGGCATCATCACAGAGGAAAGCTGGCAACTGCCAACTTGGGCTGGTACCATCATAACCACCTCAGATCAAAGGCTTGCAATAATTCATACACACCAAAGATGCAGGACTTAATAACTAGATTATCTTGCTAATACCAGAAAAGGAATCTCTTATTATACAGTGACACATCCAGATCAAATTGTGAAAAATCCTCTTTTTCAGGAGGATGGCACAGGGATTGCACAAAATTAACAAGGCAACAGCTTTATGGAAGATATGGCATGGCGATGCATGCAACTAGTGACCGCACTGCAATACATCTGCACAAACTGCCAAGCTTTGCACTTCTTGACCATCGTATCATGGATACACAACGTAAACATAGAAAACCACATTCCAAAACTTATTTTCAAAACTTCCATGACATCACAGATCATTATGAGCGCTTGAATATTAAACTGTAGCACCACAACAAACGTTATATAACTACTCTGCTTACAAAACCTTAGTATCCCATGGACACATTCAGCCACACATTGGCTCAAAGAGGAGATGGGCAGAATGGATCTCGTTGCCTTGGAAGTGTTTTGACTCCACAACATACCCGTTTGGGAGACCAAAATTATATTGCCAGAGTGAGGCAAGAGTCACTGGGGCTTTTCTTGGGTTAAGAGATTCAGGAAATTTTGCCTGATAATGTACAACTGTTATGGTACCTTCTAACCCAGGGCACTGGTTGTAATGACAGCAACATAAAAACTTTACAAGATTGTTTTTCACAAGTTTTTGAATTCTACTAAAATTGTTCCTGAGATCACAAATAAGGAAGTGGAATCTTTAAAAATAGTTATCCCACACCCTTCCTCCCGCCAAAAAAAGGAAAAAACCCATACTTGTCGAGCCTAAGGATTTTCGGATATCTCACCTTCTGAATATTGTAAGTTCATAAAAAAAGAGTTGGAAATGAGAATACAAAAAAAAGAAGAGGTAAGTCACAATAATATTTTAATACTGAGAGCCTTCAGCAATCAGCTAATGATGCAGGTAGCTATATAACACTTCTATCTCTCATTCACCATCTACTGGACTCATTGAGAAGAGCAGTTACTTGCAGAACAGCAACTTAACCTAAAGCCTTTGTGGAAGCTTGTAATCAAAGCAAATTACCATGAAGAATGCTCAAAAAAGGATCACTTGCTACTTCTAGGGGCAGAAGGGTGTCTTCTGTTGTTTGTCATAGTGACTACGATGACATTTAACGTGTATGAAGTGACAAAAAAGAGCCAGATTTTCTTTCAAGCTATATTTACCTTGAGCTCATGTTAGAAGAGCAGTCACAGCCAAATTTTGGTAGTTACGCTACTGTAAAACCTGTATTTAGGCCAAATTAAAGTGATTACGAGTGCTTATGCTACACTAGTTTAAAGTCCGAATAGAACTGAACTACCAGCCTTTTTGCAAGTCCTTATTTCAGATGCAATTTGGCGTCTGGCACGTCAGACACGTTCTGTGACTTCAGTTCTACAGCATCTTGGAGACTATCAGCTTTATAGTTTCCTTAACTCTCCAGTGAGATAAAATAATTGCAAAGAAACCACTACAATTTTTACAGTTTTTCCATTAAATTCACTTGCTTTTTGTGTTTTAACTACATTTGTATCTCCTTACAGGGAGCTAGATTCAATGTTTTTAAGTTTAAAATATTTTTCCCAGACAAAAGGGCAAAATCCAACAAACAAAGGATTGTCTTAAAATGTGGAAATCTAATCTTATTAAGATAAATATATTATTGTTGAATTTGGCAATGTCCTTATTATCTTAGCTGGTGACCTGTTCAAAACAAATTTATTCAGATGGCATGTAAAAATGCACAACATAAAAAAAATCCACTAATTCACTATATTCGTTTACAGATCAACTTTTAAATAAAATAATGTAATTCAAACATTAAATACTTCCAATTTTAAGAACAAATTTATAGTTGTTAACTTACTTGAGGCATAAACTAGGTAAAATTCTTCTCAATCATGTGCAACTTTATGACTGACCAAGATTGCTGAACAAAACAGACTAAGTGCAGCAAAGAAAACTCAATGGTTGCATATATTTGCTATACTTTGAACCTAAACTGAAACATAAATGGTACATGTACACTCATTCACTTCAAAAATTTTGGAGAATTACTTTTGAAGTATGAACTTAGTACTCTTCAGGGAAAACAAGCAAACACTCAAAGTCCTAAAACTTCAGCTCCCTAATTTCTATCCACAATAGGGACATCAGAGGTAAGGAGCAACGTAAAATTTTTGAGACTCTCTTTTTGATGCGACGTAAGCACGAACTAAAGAGATGGATCAATATGGTAAGTCTATTCAGCTGCTTCTTCACTAGGTAACTAACAAAGGTTACTGTCAAAGAGGCTAACTACGGCAATATTTTTCTTATACCGGTTCACTAGGAATTAGATGGTCACCTCAACAAATATCATATGGATTACTGAATAGCCTTAAACACTACTAGTTACCTTTTGACAGATTTCCTATATATGTCACATCAATGAGACAGTTACTTCCCGAAAGACCAACTTGTCTAAGACGTGCTGATAAGAAGCAGATGTCCCATTTAATTTAATTAAGTACAATTTTGCTCACTCAACGGCAAACTCAGACACGCCAAAAGGAAAAGCTGGGGAATAGGAGCTAAACAATCCTGTAGATTCAATAGAGACAGCAAAGAAGAGGTTCTCGCGGGTGCCAAACTGGCAAGCGGGTTGAAGGAAAATAATAATAAAAGACAATAATAATAAAATAAAGATCTGTTTACAGTTTCTCCCTTTCTGCCTCCTGCTGTTGATTTCCTGCTATGACATCTTGCTCCACACCCGCCCTCATTCAGGAGACCTTTCTGGCTGCCAGTTCAGGGACAGGATTTGTATTGCAGTTGAAGTGCTATGCTTCAGCTTGCTTTGTCTTTGTTTTGGGGTTTTTTTTGGTAAATATATTTGTGAAAGCTTTCAACTTGGCATCTTTAGAAACAGGCTGTTTGTAAGATAAAACTTACTTTAGGGCAAATTACTGAAGTGCATGGGCATCTCTACCTGAGTACCATACTTCCAAATGAACACAAAATTACTTCTAAGCAGAGAAGTAGAAGCAGGATCCATTGAAATCTCTTAGAGGGTCATTTTTGTAAGGACATGTTGGAGACTCTCCTATTGTTTTTACAGGACAAAGGTTCTTCCTCTTAGAGAGAGAACATGCAGAAGAACTTTTCTAAGAAATTACTATCTCAAAGATACTGACAGAAAACAACCAGAAATAACAGCCCGCAGAATAAGTGGGGTGGGCCACGTAATTACAGTGTGCTCCTGTCAGGAGGAAGAGAAGCTCTGGGAAAAGACTCAAAGTGGCAGCTATAGCCGGTTCCCTTCGACTGAACTGCACAGAATGATGCTGGAAAGGTCACTGTAACTGAACTCTGAAAAAGCTGTTGCTCACTGGAAAGTTACTCAATTATTAGTTCTGAACTACAGAAAAACAGTCTGGACCACTGTGACATATATACTTCAGAAACACATATTGTCTCTGGTAAGACAAAAATTTAAAACACAATAGTTAAAACAGTGGAATTCCTTTACAAAATATGAATTTGACAATTTGAAAGGCTATTTGGCAACCAGATAATGGAGCCACTCAAAGTATCAGGCCTAGAGATCAAGCAAAATTAGAGATACATGATAAGAAAATTATGTAGGAATTAAAAAAACCCCTAAACCAAAGAAAAGTAAGTAATCTAAGACAGACAACAATTTCCATAAAAATATGCCACTTAAATTCAAAGGTATAGAATTCTAGTGAGATGTTATGTAATTTACCCCCTCTTCAATTAATAATTTTAGAAAAATGTATGTGTACACCTTTTTATATGCCACTATTTAACATACTTCAGTAATCCTAGTATTTGTATTAAAATGACAGGCAAAGATAAGCATCACCTGAAACTCTAAAGCAGCTAGAAAGATTTCCATAATTCTAGTCCTAAATTCATTATCTGTTGGCTACAGTCCTTCAGTCACCACCTTCTTCAGAGGGAAGAAAAAAAAATCAATGCAAACAAGGATGCATTTGTTCTAAGCACTGACAACAAATACTTGATAGTTCACTTTGTGAAAAAAGTGATGCATTCTTTCCATTATTTCACTAAACACTTAGCTGTGCCAGAAAACTGCCAAGACCCCTGAGTATGTGATTAATTTCTGGTTTCCTCTTGCTGTGTCTTAGAAAATGATCCAAGAGAATGTGGAAAGCAGCTGTAAACTGCACACTAAAATATGACCACAAGAAAAATTAAATTCACTCAGTATATCTAAAGCAGGTCCTGTAGCATTCTTTGCCCTGATATATGTAGTGAAGAAAAATGCTCAAATACTTAATGTGGCAAAAACCATGAGGGACAATGCAAACAGTCTATTTTAAAGTATGAATGTGCTTTCAGATTATTTTAAAAGTGAAAATTAGAGAAAATTTATTCATTAAAATTCAGAATGAATCCTTTGTGCATTTATAGTGCTTAGTTTTAAAGAATTCAGTAGCAGTAATATGTGAGGACAGGCCTTATGCACTTTACAAATGTTAAAGTTAGCTTCAAAACACATTGCCTTCCATGAGTAATAAATAACGTCGGGTAAAATGTTCTAACTATTGATTTTCAGTGAGACTTGGTGCTTGAATCACTTTCAAAAACAGAACTTCAGTGTTTCTGAAAGCCTCATCTATAATTTCTGTTCTCATACTGTGAAAACAGATCCATCTTCCCAGTTATCCTAGTAGTATCCAAGGTATTCTGAAGCCATCTGCAAGTATCCTAGTAGTATCCTGATCCTGAAGCCATCTGCAAGTTTGCCGATACAAGAGCAGCAGACTTAAACAGAAAAGAGGACAAGCATCCTTCTGAAGTGCTTAAATTATACACAGGACATCTAATACGGACCCAGCGGGAAAGATCAGTTTAGTAACTTGCATCATTATTGCCACACCTCTAGATATCATTTTCGCTGGTGAACAGTAAACAGTATCCTTCTGATAAACACATACAGAACAGAAAATTGCTTGGACTGAAGTCGTAACTTGCCATGACACACCTCCAAAGTAAACAAGACTCTTCCATCATAAACTTATTTTGGAAAGACTTCAATCCACAATAAGGTTGTGCCATCATAAAAAAATGAGAGCATACCAGTAAATTCTGATAAGAAAGAAATGATATGTTCACTTCGCTTTCCATGCAGAGGCATTCAAAATTCATTCCCTCTCACCCTTCAACAGTAAGTAGTTACACAGTGATTTCTGTAAAAGGTAGCATGGTTGAGAAGGCCCACTTTCTTATTCTACTTCACCTGCTCAAATGTGTTTCTCAAGGTAAGGAGCACTACTGACAGAAAACTGAAGCTGGAGAGCAATTGTACCTTTATATGCTCCAAAACAGCTGTTGCAACATTTGTATGAAGATCAATGAGCCTCTTCTTTTCCAGAAGTTCTGGAAGAGAGCTGAAGAGATTAAATACAAACTAACCTGCTGAATTGCACAGTTAGTTGAATTGTGTATTGTGTAAATTCATAGAATCATACAAGAGTTTAGGTTGGAAGGGACCTTTAAATATTACTAAAATCTAAAATTATAGAATACAGTAGGATTGGAACTAAAAAATTACCAAGTATAGATGTAATGATTCTCATAACAGAAGGACATTATCCACATGTAATGCAGCAAAACAGGTTTTTACCTTGACTAGCAAAAAATACACATAATGTGGGTAATTTAATATTCCTATTGAAAGCTTGTGATCAAGAACAGATATATGCCATGCTTACCTAAACAAGTAATTTACTAGAATTACAGCTCATATAATCAACATTTAATTCATGTGTGATCCATATAAAAGTGTCATTTTCTTCCAAATAATATTTGTCAAATAATATCAAATAATAATGATGATATCTGTCAAATAAACATAGAACCTCTGGATGTCCTGGAATTTTTCACAGGTGCTTCTGCAAAGAAAACAATCCTCTATGCAGGATTCATGATTGAAATATTTTGTGAACTGGGAAAATGAATGGTTAAATTTACTTTGTACAAAATGTGTTAAAGAGTGGTGATCTACATGATTTTCACCGCTGGCACTTGGGCATCACACATATAAAACACTGGCCAGGGTCTGTACACTTCCACATCCAAAAGCACTCTGGACAGTCTTACTCAGATTAATAATAAGCGGATGAGAAGGCACTTAATGACATTAACTGCATGTCCTGAAGAACCATGAAGTTAAGTAACCATACTCTTTCCTCCTTTAATGGTGTTATAGCTGGAAAGTTACTAATAAAGGACTGCATTCAAAAAAAAGAAGAAAAAAAGACATGAGATCCTCTGTGTCAGAACATCTGGTTTTTAACTATTAATAGAAATTCCGAAGTTTTCTAGAAATAGTAAAGCAGGGGTGTCAAACTCATTTTCACCGGGGGCCACAACAGTCTTGTGGTTGCCTTCAAAGGGCCGAATGTAATTTTAGGACTGTATAACTGTAACTACTCCTACATTTATATGGTAGGAGAAAATGTGTTTGACATCCCGGTAATCAAGCCTAAGACAACTCTGAAGGGTATTTACTTCCTATTGGTAGATGATGGACAACAAAACAGCAAAGTGGTTTAATTCTTCCAGCAGAAACATTCCTAAATGGAAGATCTTAATGGTATTTGGATTTCTCAGCATAATCCTAAAGATTAGAGCTGAAACATTGCAATAGGAGATCTTACTGTGTCACACACTTTTCTGAAAGGGGACAAGATTTTCCTTAATAATGCCAGATTACAGAAAACAGTCATATAGAGGCTAACTGAACAGTCAAACTTCCTGATGAAGCTTTAGCCATATGATTTTTTTTGCTATCAATTTAAAGCTTTTTATGCTCATAACTTTAATATCTTGCTGCCTTAACCTGAAAATCAGCATCTTGACAAGTACAAAACTTTAAAAGTTTACAGGTGAAGCTTGGAAAAACCTGCTTGCTTTTTTGAAACTGTCCAATGCATCACACATCCTTTATAATTAAAATCAAATTCTAATCAGGGCAGAGCATGCAAAACAACTTCTGAAACTCACAGAGACAACTAACTAATGTACACACATGCTGGATTTCACAGGGCACAGGGCATAACACCCTATCTATCCTCAGAATAATTACTGTTCCTTTTTCTTTCTGACTGGGTTTCTAGCAAAAGGCAACAACCTGAACATCTCCCTTCTCCAAGGCATTAGTGGAATGAAAACCAGATTTACAATGAGAACAAGTCTACATCTCAGACTTTCAGTGTCATCCATGGTGGCTAGGTCTCCAAAAGCAGGAGAGTAATTTCCCACGCAGAATTCTTAATTACTATAATCTTGCCAACAGACATTACAGTAACTAGATGAATCAAAATATAATTAATAACACACTGTGCAAAGCAAGCATATGCTCCAGGAAGTGGATTTCACTAACAGTTTTTTTAAGGAAGGAATGCAGAGGTAGGAAGTTGGGTTTTTCTGGTGGAAGTGTCAGCAAATCTATGATGCACTTAAGGTTATCCAGCTTTGCTGGGGAAACACTCCAAAGCCGTGTGCAGGGCTCACACATACACGCTGTGGAAGTCACATGGGCAAGTACTTGTCTAGGACATTGCATTAAACTTCGCCATAATTATAAAGTATTTAAACTCTATTATTGAGCTGCATAGCTTACTTTTAAAGCTAGTTAATTCAAAAGATATTCAATGCAAAATGACATAAGGAATTAGAAATGGTTCCCAATTAATTAAACAATAATGCATTGTTGATTACTTACCTGACAGCTGAAGTTAGCTTGGCTGTATTGTCGGAAAGCATACTTATTGCTCCTTCATCCTCCCCTTCTATACCCTGGGTTTTGAGGAAGGGTTTGGAAACAGGAATAAAAGTTGTCATAATAAACAGCAAGATCTCACATGCAAATACAGTCAGTGCATTTAGAAACTATTTTCTCACAATGGTATTAAAGTCTGGATCATGTTTTACAATTATTATGGAAGTTATATAAGTGTAATGCCAATAAACGCAAGACATTGAACCTCCTCATGAAATACGGTATTTCTAGTCCTACTTCTAATATTGTATTATGCCTAAAATTCAGTATGTCCTGACAAGTTTTGTGTGTGTGGTGACAGAATGGACTAAGCATCTCTACAAGTCCTGTTATGCTTTACATAAAGCACATATAGGTGATAAAACTTACCATGATACTTTTAAGTCTTTTGACTTCATCTTCTTGGGCCCTATAGGATTCCAGTTCTTGCTGAACAGACTCAGCTACCTCTGGAAAAGGACTAACGTGACACTCTGCATTAGGCTCCTCAGTTAAATCAACAAATTGAAACACTAGAACCAGAGAGGTTGCATGATCAAGATGATCATGAAAACGTTTTCAGAAATATCAAAACCCAAATCATGCAGCAGTATCAAATCAGTGAAAATAATCACATCTTACTGTAAGTTTACTTAAACACTCTAAAAAATAGTCGCTGATTCAATATTTTTTATACAATTTTGATAAGAACAATTTTGTGCTCTGTAACAAAGAGCTAATATACAATTAATAAGGCCAATGGATATAGACAAAGATCATTCCTTAAAAAAAACAAACTTCAAAAATATTTTCAAAGCAGCTTAAAAATAGAACTACCGTAATATGAAGAATACTTAGAATTTTATTGACTAAATATAAACTCTGTGCCTTTATAGCTTACCTGCCCTTATGCTTTTGCCAGAATTTATCAGATGCAGTTAAATCATAGGACTTCTTATTTTTTTTCTTAGGTCTAGCACCTGCTGGAGAACTTTCTGTTCCTGTTGATTCTTCCAAGTTAACTCTATTCAAATGGAAATCCTAAAAAAAGACAAATCTTGTGTAAATATTTGACAGGTTTAAATTATTTAATGTCTTTTATACTCAACAAATTATCTTCTAGAATTCTTTCTAAAAAAATATTAACACAGATACTTATAAGAATTTCTTAAAAGGGCAGGAAACAGTTTACCAACTAGATAATAACAACAGCAATGTCAGAACTCCAAAATTACTCACATTTATTGAAAAAATGCCTAACAAATAAACTAATGCTAAGCAAAGACATCTGATTGTCTCACATGCAAGCAATCTTCTGACACTGGACTCTGAACACTGTTTTCTGTACAGAAAATAAATTATTTAGCAATAACTGAGCTCTAACAACTGACCAAAACTTTACAGTAACAAGAGTTTGTTTTGCAGACAAAAAACGTTGGAGGCTACATTTTGCTTACACAGCTACAGCAAATGTATCAAAGCTGCAAAGCTCATGCAACAGGAACATCAGCAATGGGAATCTCCACTGTGAGGGCTATTTCACTGCACCTTCACAGCTCTTTCCCTATCTTTCTAAACACTGGTAAAATAGTGAATGCATGATAAAGCAACAGCTTGCAAGAAACCTGCTATTTCTCCATATAGCTTTTCTTCTTCCATAGATGCATGAACCTAGAAACTACATTTTTTTGCTAGATGACACAGTTATGCTCACACAATATGTCAGTGCGCTGCTCCCTGCGTGTCTTCTGGTTCTTTCCCCCATCACTTTTGCTAAAGACAGCTCTGCGTTTTCTGGTGCATACAGCTTCCCTCTGGTTTTCGAAATGATTAACAAGTACTCCACTTGCTGACTTTATTCTAACCCTTTTCAAGAACACTTAAAATTTCAGAGGTGCTCTTTGCTTGGGAAATAACAATAAGAAGAGGCAAATCTTCAACTATAGAGAATCTGCCGCAAATCTTTTAGAATAGATATTTTTCCAGAAATAAAACTCCACTCTATTATGTTCATTACAGTAAACAGAACTAGATCACTGTAATAAAATTGTCAAATAAAATTTAAAAATGTTTCTAGTTATCCCTTGGCAGAGTTCACACTTAAAATGAAATACTATAAATGATCCATGCCAGAATAGAAACAAAACCAAGTAGCTACTCAAAAGAAGCACATGCAGTCGGTGAGCACAAACCTCATCTCACAAGACTTGTTTAATGCTTTATCAAAAAAAGAGTATTTTTCAAGTACAGATGTTTGATAAAAAAGGAAAAAATATCATTTGATTTCAAATTCAGCTGTAATTTGTGATGGAGATCTATGTTTTGTCTCAATTTAACTCACCAGTGACCAAGTTAGTTTCCAAGTTAGTTTTGGCATTTACAAGTTTTACCAAAATGATTCTTATTGACTATAGTGTTCCTCCTTTTGCCTTCCCATTTTGTCTTTATAAGGCTTTCCATCCAGGCCTCCAATTTTCCTGTATCTACTCCTAAAATGGTTTTCTCTTCCGAAATGGGAATCTCTTCATACAAGCCTGTTTACGTGTAGAAACACCATCATTATAATCTAAACAGATGTCGCACACTACTTTGTGGCTGGATTAGCATTTAGTTCAACACCCCACTGAACTCCTGGACCATCGTAACTGAGAACTTCAACGGAAAACAATTTATTTGAAAGTACAGTTTACATAATCATCACCTTGGTAACATTTTCACAGTTAAAATTTATGGCATTTTAAAAGGCTACTGTGGTTATTTCATGAAACATTATGCTCAGTACATGAAGAACCTGGCATGCTTGCCTTTAAGATGAATAACGAGACTGGTTTTGAAATTAAACTACTCTCTTTGACATGGAATCACAGGCCGCTTGGTTACAATTTCACTAGACAAATTCATCATCCTATCAACTCAGTCAAAACTGAGAAGCAACATACAACATTTAACTGGTTGTTCCAGAGAAACAACTGAAGCCTGACACACTACAGATGACTACCCAAGGATCTTCATATCATTCTTCTAGTGTTATTCTAGTACCCCTCCATACTTGCAGCCCTAGTTCTCCTCAGCTTCCACTACACATCTGATCCCTCTGCACTCTGATGCACCAAAGCCCTACCTCAACACATGCCTGAGGCCACCCAGCCCTACATTCTCTACCCAGCAGCTGAGCAGGAGATAAATACCTCAAGCGTTGCATGGATTTACTAACTAGTAGGTGAGTATTTGCTGATTAAGTGGTTGGCAGGTAACAAACTGAAGTGTAGACCTTGTGCAATAGCATTTACAGCTGTAAAAATTCTTATTTGGGTTTCCATCCCCTACTCTTTCACTGATTTTTCAAAAGAAATCTGTAGAAATTCGGTACTTCTATTTGCAAGTGTCTGGCCAGTTCAATCATTATTGAAGAAAACACAGTGCAAATTGTGGTTTTTTCATATATGCCTTTCTTAAAGAAACCAGGCCGACAATTGTTTATTTGTAAAAAGCATGCTTAAGTTTAAGAGGAAGGGACTGTTTATGAAGAATGAATTACATAAAATAGAATTTATTTTAAAGTGTCCTAAAACATCCCATTAGTGCTAAAATATTTTCATCATAGCAATGCAAGTTTCTGGACAACACTGTAGGTATGACTATACAGTTCACAACCGATTTTGTATACAAACACATGTGCATGTGTGCATTTCACCTATTCCTCTAATAGTCTCAATAATAAAAGCAAAATATTTCTCCAGGCTAGATACTGAAATTATTTGTATGAGTAACTCTACCATATAAAAAAGCCTCCAGACAGTAACTATTTTTACTCATATTATCTCCTATTATTTCATCCATAACTATATACGAAATGCATAAATCTTAGGTAAATAATATTTGCTTTCATTCAAGCACATTTCTACTACTGATTTTATACAGTAAACTTGAGGAAATAGAAGTGGTTTATGGCTATCTGAATTTCCAAAAAATTATTTAAAAATTCTAGATTTCTCATAGTAGGGTCATACGCCACTTGGTACCTCTATACTGAACACCTACACCACCTTGTGGACAAAACCAGAAATACGTATTTTTAGAAATTGAAACTAATACTAAATCAGTTTAAAAACCCATTAAAAGCATTTATTTTTCAAAACTGAATTGCACTTAATGGCACTTGGAGTTTACATAAAAGATCATGAACTACTGAAGAAAAAGCTAGGATTGTTGAATTACCTATCTTTTGATAATATAAAGATTTCTACGTTTCAACCATTTTAGAAGTTATTGCTAAATAAACCTTCTAGAGAAAATCTTCCAAATCGTTTTTTACTAAACAAGTTTCACATAAAACAGACAAAAGAGATTTTGGATTAAGAGAGAATATGGTGTTAAATTTAATAAAAAAACTGAGTGAAGAAATAGTTTCGGTAACAAGATCAGATTTATTCTTACCAGAACATCATGCACTAAAGCTTGGTATGTCCATGTATGATGTAGAGGAGTTGCTAAATCTATGTTTCTGTCAACAAGGACTAATAGGGGCCTTTGGAAGCTGAAAAGATGACACTGTATTAGTACTTCTTTAAACATGTTTAGAACGCCTCAGTAACATCCTGAGTGATATCAACCACCTTCTACATCATATTTCAAGTTAAAAGTCAAACTGCCTACTGCAGAGTTCCTCCAGCCTTCCTCAAAGCATCTGGGGCTGATCACTGCCAGAAATTCCATGAATCGCTGTCTTAGTAATGACAAAAAGGTTATTTTATTTTGTACAAAGTGAAATTAACAATGCATAAATGTTGAGCAGAAGTCAGAACACTAAACAGTAACTAGCCTTTTAGGTATTAACTAATAACTCCTCCTGTGGGTACACATTTGAGTTCCAGACAACTGTTTGAGTGGGTAATATTTGACCTTAATACCTATCATGAACCTCAAATATAAAATCTCTCAAAGGTTTTTAATTTCATTTTTCTCTTTGTATATGAAATCCATAAAGAAAAAAATATGAACTTCTGAGGTGCACTGTGTTAATTCTATCAATATTCAATTTAGTGGAAAAAGTATGCAGACATGCCTTAATGTCTTGGGTTATGATTACATGAAAAATTTAGAGTGAAGATAGGAAGGCTGTGAATTGACAGAACATTATTGCAACCACTTCCCTTAAGCACATTAACCCTACGGTAAATGTGATGGTCAGATTACAGTGTATTTGAGCAGAGTCAAAGCATGTTAATTCCATGCTCTGGATTTCCATGCAGTAAGTATTTTCGAGTACATATATAATCTCAAGAGCCTCAGTCACCTGATTCTGAAAACCAAACTAAACATCTGAAGCCATTTAGCTGGTTAAAGGTTCCCATGTTTCCCTTTCCTTGCATTTTGATTTTCTGAGCGCAATGATGCTATACTATCAGGAAAACAAGCCACCTCTCCGAAGGAAAAGCAGTGGTTAGAATTCACTTCCCATGAAAATGAGGGAACTGGTATTTTGCAGCTATTCTCTCCTAATACCTTTCAAGCTCATTCCATTTTGCAACCCTTGATGTTTTTTGTGTCTTTTATCCAAGTTCCGCTCTTAATTTGTGATACAAATATGCTTACTATTTTATATCCAGTTAGGAGATGGTAACTGTTTCCTACAGTATTCTCAGTACATCTCCTCACCTTTCCGGTACAGTGTAAACTTCTGTAATACACTTTCCTAAGGCCGCCTGTATTCAGCTATCTGGGGGCAATGGTATACACAGGAGGCTACAGAGAACTCATCGTCAGATACATGCAAGCATCCACAATGTCTCTTCTCACCTCTCTCCTCAAAGCATTCCAATGGTCATGACTTAACAGTCCTTAACCATCTAATTGTCCAAGTGGTAGTCCTTAAGCAATTCTCCTCTGGTAGGATGTAGGGATTGCCTGAGAAATACCTGCTTTAGACATAACTACAACTGATAACAGTGCTCACAAGTGAGAAAATGGGTATTTCTTTCTTTTCAATGGACTAAAGTTTGCTCAAAGATATGTTCAGACATCCAGCTGCATATTGTGGTTCTGTAAACTGTGTGGTTTTGCAGGAGCTTGGTTCTTGCTGGGTTTAGAGGTTGAACAAAATTACCCAGTTTGTTAAATAATTCCTGTCTCACTAACCTAGGAGTGCACACTTATTAGCTATAAAAGTTTTCAGACCACTTATGCTAAGAGACTGGAAAACTTATGTAAGAGTATATCCATTATTTTAATATAGATTTTGAAGCAAATTCTTGTAAATACAATTTTCAGTACAGTGGTGACTTATCCTAATATTTCAGACAACTGAAATATGAAAAACGAAAATACATAGTTATTACTAACACCATACCTGAACTGGCCAGTTCCAAGTGCGTCACCTGTAAAAAGACTGTTTCTGGCATCTCTTAGATTCTCTCTGAGCTTCTTATCTAATTTCTGAGGGGGGAAAAAAAACCAAAACAGCTTTTAGCAAACCAACGGTTTCCTAACCTCTTTGTACGATGAACATTTAAAGATGTATTGTGCTGTTTTGGTAGTTTACAGATGTCTTAGCTGCAGGAAGTCTAGATCCACTGCACATGGGAAAGAATGAAATCACTTCTTTCTATTTTCTCCCTCTGGCATTTATAGCTTGTCATGGTTTAACTTGAGCTAGCAAGACAACCACGATAGCTGCTCACTCACCCCCTCCCTCCCGCCCAACAGGGGAGAGAATCAAAAGGGAAAGAAGAAACTTGGATTGAGATAAACACAGTTTAATAGAATAACAACATACCAATACACTGCTAGTAAATATGTATATAAAATTGAAATAAAAGATACTTAAGGCAATTCCTCATGAACTCTGTCCACAGCTGAGCAGCCAGTCCCAGCAAGCCACACCTGGTCCGAACAGCCGATCCCAGAGAGAGAAAAGAGAGGAGAAAGGCAGAAAAGCCCAGAGGCCTCTGCAGGATGGCAAAAGGCCGAGCTAAACATCCCGACTGAAACTCCCCCAGCTCGTTAGCAAGAGCAAGAGATAGCGGAAGCGCAAGAGAAAAAGGGAAACAACCCAGAAGAGCAACTCTCCTTAAATCATCAGCATGACACTAATGGGGTGGAATACTCTTATTGATCAATCTGGATGTCAGTCAAGCTCTGCCCCATCTCTGCCTCGCTGTCTCACACCTGTTGGCAGGGCACTCAGAATGTCCTTGGCTCTCAGACCAGAGCAACTACAAACATTAGCTCTGTGCTGGGGTGTTATCTGCTTGTTCTCAAACTAAGTCCAAATAATGAGCATGCTAGCTATGAAAAAGTTTCTAACTGCATGAAGATAATTAACCCATTTTCAGTCAAACCAGTACACAGCTATATCCAGGACTACATAGAAGATGTTTCCTTTATGTCCACTAATCTTCCTGACAGCACCCCTTCCCTAAACATGTGAATAGAAAATACCAGTAGGAGGCACCAGGAGGGAACCATGGCAGAAGCAGCAAACTCGGGCGGTCAGACGCTGCCACACTAAGTGTTGCATAAAAATGAGATGACCCTCAATATGAATGCATGCACACTGAATGCTTAGGTCTAATCACTATTAAGGCTTCACTGACAAAGACATGAGGAAGACAGAAGAAACAAAACACAGTGCCTCCTAATGAAGACAGTGCTGCAGATATTTTTAATTGTGATTTAGTATGGTAATTTCATCCCTACTTGATGGTCAAGCTCAATGTGAGTTGGTTCAATATAGTAAAAATGTCTTGCACTTATGGGGTTCCCCACTAAGATAGATAAAAATTTCTTACTAAGACACACAGAAAAACCCAGGCCAGACAGCCGCTTTTTAAACTGTGTAGATATAGCTTAATTGTTGTAATTATAATGCCTGTCAGAAAATCTCAATAAACTCTAGATTAGGAATGATTATTCATGTTTAAGTTTCTCATCAGCTGATTCCATAATATTACAATTTCTACAGATGAGTTCCATAGAACTGAAATCAGAAAGGAAAACTGGTGTATCTCCTTTCCAGTTTTATTTCCTTCAGAGGGAAAAGGATGACACTAGATCTCTGCCTACTATTGAGAAAAGTAAACAAGCTGTTAGGAAAGTTTTAAAATGATATTTGTTTAGAAAATAGTTTCTTACCACTGCCACCATTTCAGCTGCAGTTCCTCTTGAGCATCTGATTATAGGAATAGCTCCTAATAAAAGATACATAGACTGCTACTTGCATTATAATTTTCAGATTATAAGTTAGTGTACTTTTCATAAAACGAATTTTTAGGAACATTCCGAGATGAAATTTTTCAAGTGGACAATACAAACATATTAAATTTCTCTCTTGTGGTCTTTATATATGAAACAAAAAATACTACACAGAAACATCAAATAAGGTTTCACAAAAGTAAGTGAACACCTCATACAGCAATTTATGAGAAAGACAGCTATGGTACTGTGGAGGGGACAAATTGTCTCATATAGAAGCATTAAATTTAGTTTCAAAAGGTGAGAAGTCCCTTAAAAACAATAACAAGTACTATAACACCACTACCACAATGTTTCAGTTACAACTCACTGCAGGGTAATGTTATTTTCAAAAGCGCATTTTTCATTGGCTTTCAGGTTTCAAAATCTGTAGCTACTGTTTCTCACTTATCTATATAAATATGAAAATTTAAATACCATAGAGTTTAAGTGACTGAATAAAAGAGACTTATTTTGTAACACGCTAACATTTGAAAGAACTCAACAGGTCCAAAGGAATCTCTCTTGAACAGACTGCCCTGTAGCATTCCTACAAGGGAAGCTGGGGATCATTATCTCTGACTGAGATAAGTCCAGTGAGAACGTAGATTAAACGTCATGAAGACTCACAATTAAATATGCAAATTTAATACATCTTCCTATCCCGTATTTCAGGTAGATCTTTGCAGGGTTTGGGTAAGGGATTATTTTTTCTTCTTTTTCTGTGTTGCTTTTTTTTTGGTTGTTTGTGTGGGGTGCTTTGTTTGTTTGTTTATTTTTTGAGAGCTACAGATCCAAACTCAAAGCACTATTGATCTTCATTGCAAACTATGATTTTGTAAAAACAGTGAATCCAAACTTTTGCGCTTCAGTATTATTCTCCCATCGATACTGAAGACTGAAACGCAACTCCCATGTAGGGCATTCTCTACTGTCTTTTGCAGTGATGTATAGTAATGATTTGAGCAAGATCGTTAACCCACTCCACAAACTACTTCTGTCACAGATCTAATTCTGCCTTTAATTTGCTATATGAAATCACTAAAATTCTAGGCATCTCATTGAATATGGATCTTTTCTAAAAGGAAAACATATGGAAAATATGCTAGAATTTCAAAACTTACCAAGTGTAACAAAAAAACAGAAGAGACTATCAACAATAGTGTCCATTATCGTTTCCATTTCTGTGTCCGTTATATCTGGTCGGTTAATGGCTAGAACAGCGTGGAAAAGAGTTAAGAATGGGGTTAAAGAAGCTTATGCCACTTTAACACTGAGAAATTGATCCTCTTCTTACCTAATGGTTGTTAATAGCCAACAGCTTTTGTTGCAAAGAGATCAAATAGTGAAATTCCCCTGTTAACACATCCATTGGTTTTTTCTCCTTCTTTTTTTTTTTTTTTTGAGCAAAAATATGGGAGAACTTAATTATTGCTCATCGTATAACACTGTCAAACACTGCACAATCTTTTCAATTGTCTCTGACAATGCATACTATAACTTCTGGATTGTGTTAGTATTACATTGTTAAAAACCTCCCATAAAACCATGTTACAGAACAGAAACGGTCATCTACTTGGAAACCATTTTTCAGATATAAAATCCTCAAGAATTACTTGTGTCATTTAAAGAGAATTACAGTATGCAGTTATCTATATTTAAAGATTCTAAATCCCACCTCTTGTAATAGACATTCCTTTTATTTTACCTTTTTTTTTTTTTCCTTTTTAAAATAAATATAATGTCAGTCCCCTGGTTAGGGACAATTCCCAAGTTCTAAAACATTTCACACTACAGATAGAAATATTTCCCTCACATATTTAGGTCACAACAAGAGACACGAAGCAACATTTCTAATAAATAATTAATACTGATAAGAATGTAATAGCCAACAGGAAGCATCAAACCTAATCTTATCAAAGGTCTCAAGTCAAGCACTACCTCGGGACTCATGCCATAAATCCTATCCTCCTTTGTTTTATCTTACCTCTAAAAATTTCTCAAATAATTATCTGTCTTATATTCCTTCTTCAAAAATGAACTTTAAAGCTTTGAACATTAATAAGCCTTCCATCCCAAATTTATGCATGGCCAGCCATAATCATTCTCTTACTTTAAAGGTGCTTTTGTTCCCGAGTTTTTGTCCTCTAAGAACTTTAGACAGATGGATTACATCAGCAATTTCTATCAGCAGCTATACTTAGTAAGTCAAACTTTCTACTAGGCTTCTGGGATGACAGCAGCAATAGAAGTGCTCCCTTCAGCACTTTTTTTATTCTCAGTTCAAGTTTCTGAAATATCAGCACCAAGAAAGGCAGACTGTTCCCAGTATCTGTATTTTCCTGTAATGACAAAGTTTTGAAGTTAACTGAGGCTATCATTCTCTAGTTCTCTCCAACTAATGGGCTCCCAGTTTACAGAGTGAAAATAATCTTATTTTTACTTCCTTGCCTTTCTCGATTTTAAAATTCAACTCCCTATTATTATGTTTAAGGTATTCATTTATGATGTTCTAGTAAACTGCATAGTGTCAATGCTTTCTAATTTTGTGTAACATGCACATTTTATGAGCACGTTCCTTTTTTTCCTTTTTTTTTGTACCATAGCAATCAACATAAATATTCAATATTACTGCTCTTTAGGTCAACCTTTGACAAACTCCATTAATAATCTTTCAGTAAGATGTTTTATCATGTCTTCTATATACTCCTCTGTAACAAGCTTATTGGGGATGCATCTATTACAGAAAAGTAAGCTCAGGTCTCCTACATTTTCTTGTTTTACAAAACTGATCCAAATTTGGCAAAGCAGCATTCAAATAGCATCAAACAGGATGCCGGGAACATTGACTTTATGCCAACATTACCCATTTACTCTTCCTTCTACACAGTCATAGAAAAACAGAACCAAAGGGAGCCTGAGGCATCATCTAGTCATACCTCTTGCCCAAAGATGAGGTAAACCTACATTATTTCTGTGTCTAAACCAATTCCGAAAGCCTCTCATTCATGAAAATGCCCTAATATTTATAGGTCATCTATTATTTCACTGCCTTTCATGTTAGAAAGTGCTCCTGATATCCGACCAGATTCTTGTTGCAATTTAAGCTCATCACTTCTTGTCCATTACTACATGGACAGAGGGAATGTGTTATCACCTTTCTGTCTGTGAAAGCCTTTTACATGATTGAAGAATGTTATCATGCTTATTTATCCTGACATTACCTCTCTACAAATGCAGTCATACAGCCGGGAAATCAAGAAACTGAAAATTAACCCTTTTTGTTATATTTGTTGTTAGTTCACCCATTCAGCTCTGTGCATGGCCACAAATGGCAGTGCAGCTGCAAGAACAGCAGCTGTCTTTCATCACTGTCAGATTTACACTGTATGCGGATGACAAAAATACAAAAACCTGGCAGTTTCCTGCTACGGTTGCTCTCCAAAGACAAAAAAGACCCTTCTCCTTCACCCCTGCACTTCTACTGCCTGCTTGTGTCAGATCTGGAACTCATACAGCACGATGGATTGGCTCAGTGGCTAATGGAAAACTAGTCACTCTCTATGGGAGATTAGACTTCTGTTCAATCAGCTTTTGGAAACAGTTCACTTCTAGATTGCTTTAAATATAGTGTGAAATCAATTGTTGTGTGGCAAATTTCAGAGGCCCAAGAGAAGAAAGCAAATCATGTAGAAACTGACGGGTTCAAAACATTTTCAGTCATTTTAATTCAAATTCCTTGTTAGCTAGCAGGAATCTTATAAGAGCCGGTCAAGTATCTTTACATACACACAAACACATAACCCCCCTAATTATTACTAAAACTCTGATTTTAGTAAAAAAACTTAAAAAAATAAAAATCTGCTTTTCAAACAAAAATGCCCTTCATTTTGATGATGCAATCAATCCCCAGTGTGAGACGGAACTCAGTATTATGGATTCAGTTTTACAGAAAGGTACTGACTTTGGAAATCGGGCAAGAGAGGAGAAAATTCTCACTGCTAAATGTCAGGCACACAGACTTCTCATCTCTACCAGGTCACTACTGAGTATTCAGTGCATCCAAATAAATCACGAATTAACTATGTGAAGCTGTCTGTAGACACTGTGATTACACTAAAGCACTGAGTATAGTAGTATATATGTTGACTTGAGCTGCTGTAGCACCATAGGTCACTGACCTAAAGCAGCCACTTGGTTTTCCTGCTTGGTTCCAAAACAGGTCCAACACAAGTCTCAAGAAAAGGAAAAAAAAAAAAAAAAAAAAAAAAGTTCCATGAGACTGACTTGACTTGCAACTCCAAGACTTTACAGAGAAGCTGGCATGCTTGGCTCGCATTTGCAGAAGCAATCAGCATTTCTTACTTTCTAGAACGCCCTTTCCCAGATTCTTCCCTGTGTTACTCCTATTCACCTCCCCTTGCACATCCCCATGTTTTCATGTCTTGGATAAGAAAAGCAGGTACTGACTGGTCACTCTCCAGAAGATACAAGAAAACTCTATCAGTTAAAGTCATCTTTCTGGCTTTGCATTCCTTACAGTAACTTTCCAACTGACCACTCACACAGAAACAAGATACTTAATTCCTTAAGAATTGCAGAAGGGATGATGACTAAACAGTGGTGCCTCCACGCAGCAGCCACCCACAGTATCTATCTACATGTGTAGACAATATTAAATTTTTCCTATATTATTCCATGTATAAAAAGCTGTACTATCCATATATGGCTATACTGCAGTTTTGCTTTATTAAATTTGTTATTAAAACCCACATAATTGTTTTTCAATATTACAATAGCTGTGTAGTAAAAATGCTGAAATTAGTATCTAAGAACTGCTTCCTTCGTGACTTTAAACTACACATCTAACAGATTATCCTGAATTCCGAGCAGATCAAAGCAAAATAAAATCATTGCTTGGTATTAGCTAGAACTTCAAAAGTAAATTTAAACTTCAGACAATCTGGTATAATTTTTATACACATTTTACTTACCACGATATGAAACAAGTTCCTTGTTTTGGTTACACAATACAAACATATCATCTTCTAAAGTAATAAAATTAAGATATTGATCAAACACCTAGAAATCAAGGAATAATGGTCAGAACAGTCCAGAGTGAAGCATAAAAAAATCTGTTTGTGATTTACTGCTACTTCTTTTTGAACCTTTTACAGAACTACCTATTAAAAGAAAGAAATGCAAATATAATGTATGAATTAAAAAGCCCGTGTGAGGATTGAGTGATAACATGAAGCGTTATATATGCACTGGATGCACTTAATGAGCTGATGAGATTGGCAATACTCTGAAACCACTATATTTCCCCTCTTATCATTTGGCACAAGGGTCTTGCAGCACCTTTAACTAAGCTGAAGTGTAGTACTAAGCTGCATTACTGAGACGACTGAGATGCTCTTTTTTTTCCCCAGTAAATCTATGTCTGACAGTGAATCTAGCTAAGCATTTATTTTGTTCATGATTCAGTCAGAAAAGCTGTGTATGGCACTGAAGTGGCCACGTAAGAATGCGATAACACCTGTACTGGTAGTATCTTTAACATTAGAGACTGGGAGATTTTCTTACCTTGGCCACCTGAGTTACTGCATTAGCACCTATGGCAGCATTTGCAATATCTTCCAGTTTACTTCTCGAAATGGCAGAAATAAAGTTTAAGTAATAAGATTCATAAAGCTGGTTTCGAAGATCCTAAAAAGGAGGAAAACCACAATATTTTTTCTGAATAGGTACTAATCTATTTCTGACTAATTAAAAAACATTCTTACTTTTATTATGTGATGTTCCAATTATCCACAGTCAAACTAAATTTTTGGAAGTGCTTAGCTGTCTGTTCATACAGCCCTGTACACAGTGGTTTGACTACATAAATCGATTTAACTAACCTAACACAGAACTGCAAAAAAACCAGAAAATGAAATTTAAGCTACCGGATAGCGACTATTACTCCCCACTTTACCACTGACCAAAAGTACCCTTTGCTCTTCTTCTGTCCTTTGGTGAGGACGTCAACCTTCCATCAATTCCTCCCAGAGAATGTGAAAAACTGTGGTTAGCCCAGTCCAACACCCCTGCCCAAAGCAGAGTCAAATAGAGCAGGTGACTCCAGCCAAGTGCTGAACATCCCCAAGGATGGAGACTCCACAAACTCTCCTGGCAATCTCTTCCAGCATTTGGTCACCCTCATTAAACCAGCTTTTTCTTACGTTTAAATGGAACTGCCTATATTTTGATTTATGCCCACTTTATGCCTCTTCTCTTTCCACTCCTAAACATCTCTCTTCAAAACACAGAAGACCTTTCTACTTTCTTTGAAACTGGAACATTTGCATGTAAAAAATTTGAGTAATATTTTTATGACAAATACGTGCTAATATATAAAAAACGCAAGCAAAGGTGTTCAGGTAGGCACAAGAACTATATGTAGAATGGTCACACTCTGGTGAGTGCAGGAGTGCTTCACACACTCTACCTCTGTTGCATCCACTCATTTGAAACATTGAGCATGCAAGTTACCTGGCACATTCTGTCAATATTTTCTTCTGTTGGCATTACAAAGTAAACAGCTGGAACATCTGGAATAGCATCCCGATCTGAATGCAAAAGCCTGAAAGGTAGAAAAAAATACATCTTGAATGTGTTGCTCCTCTGATTTGTATAAAATTAGAAGAGTTAAAGAAATTATTTACTCACATAGACACGTTTAATTTCCTACAATTTCTTCCTATATTTAGCTAGATGTTAGCAAGAACAAGACACGGAAACCAGCAAAATCGTATCTGTAAAATCTTTGGCTGAATGTATTAATAGAGCTCTCCAAAGTTTATCCAAAGCTTGAAAAAAGGCTTCACAGATCTTCAAAAAGAGATTAATCCATTCAGAGAAAGGTAAAATACTGCATCCGCACAGTTCATATACCAATTATTAATTGCTGACATGATAACAAAAAACTGCAAATCTCACACTATTAAACTTGCCTTTCCTGCTCATTAAAACAAAGACAGGCAAGGTGCTTACATGTTTCTCTCACATTTCTGCTGATAAGTCAAAATGTTAAACTGTGTTTCCATTTCTAGCCTTCACTTAGTAAAAGCTAATAAACTTTTGAAAAAAAATAAATGTATCTTCAAAAATCATCCATGACTCTTACCACAGCTAAGGAATGACAATGAGCTAAATAAACATAATCTGGGGAAAGAGAAATCTCTTAAAATAGTACTTACAGATTCCGTATCTTTAACAAGAGACAATTACAATCTATGTGCATAAAGACAAGCAGAGAATACGTACAGTCCCGTGAAACAGTTTGTGTCGAAATAATTTTAAGACAGATGAATACAGAAGGAATTGTACAGACAGATTCCTCAAAAGACTTATTGGGTAATTCTTATTTTGGAGCAGGGAGCTCTTCTACTTCGTAAGAAATCTTACTGAACAGTGTTTGGAATGACCCTTCTACTCCCTGATTCTGAATAATACCGCCTGATTTTAGAAACAAACCAGGGTATAATCTTTATTTTAGCAGTTATTCATCAAATGATTTTCAATGCTCTGTTTGTGATTTTGGGTGACTATAAAATGAAGTTCTTTTTAGGGAAAAAAAAAAAAATTAAAAAATCTGATTTTTTTTACTTACAGATGCAAAGTGATCCCCATATCCCTCAGCTCTTTCACTGACAGCAAAGGTGAGATTATATCTTGGCCAAATCTGTCATAAATGAGAACCTGAAATAGATACACACCTTTTTACAAAGTGGATATATTAGAATATAAGATACAGTGGATACAGGAATTCAAGTTTAAGAACTACTGTCCTAACCTGAAAAGTGCTTAACATTTACCAATTTATAATACATCATTAATTTGTCATGGATTTCCATTTCTCAATGATAAAGGAAAATAAATTCATCACTTCCATCTCCTGAAAAGTGTCAGTCAAAGAGGAATGTGCTGTCAGAAACTTGTTATTTTGAGCGCAGAATTTCTCTACTGCATTTGAGAGGAAACAAAAGGAGAAGCAGAGAGGAAAAAAAGGAACTAGCAAAAAAAGAGACAACAGAATGGATGAAGAGACAGAATATATGCTTTGTAGTAGCAAAAAAATTCTCACAAATTACTTACTCTTTAAAGCTAATAAAAGTAGCTTGATCTCAGTTGTCCTAAATTTAAGGCTACCAATAGTTGTTCCTGACTGTGAGTTCATCTGTAAGGTATCATGTAGGTCTCTGCCAACAGGTGTCAATGAGACCTGAGTATTTTTCAAACATATTTACCTCAGTTGCTCATTAAAATATTGTCTAAAGAAGCAGTCATTGAGTTTTCAAGCAGCTAATGTCTCAAATATGTATTTTTCTCAGCAATTCTGATATATAATTCTGTACATTCATAACACACAGGAAAAAAATATTTTGTACAAGTTAAGAACATACATAAGATACTGGAGTTAGTTAAAATTTGAAAATCTGAATTTTTTTGAACACTATAATATTCTCCTATTCCCATTCAAATAGTTCTTACCTTCCATACTGGTTCTCCTGTGCTGTTTTTAACAGGAGGAACATTGAAGTTCAGCATACGTTTCAAAGCCACTGGAAAATAAAGCAGAATAATGCTTTACTCTCTTTACATTTCAACAACAGAGATTAAAAACATTACTAAGGCTTTATCATATGTTTCATTTAAGAGGAAAACCATCATAAAATATAAATGCAACAAGTCACATTTTCATTATTTTTATGCAGCTTTGACTGACAAGTGGCACATATCAGCTAGAATTTATGGACTCTGGAAGACATACTAAATGGAGAAAAAGCAAGTCCCAAAACAGAAAGGAAGAATCTCTCTCCTTACCTATACAGACTGCATTCTGTTGCAGTTTGCCTTAGGAATAATGCCAGTATCTTCCTGAAGATGCATTCTGTGCAGTAGGTACTAGTTTGCTTTATTCCCCTGATATGCTTTTCCTACCCCATAGGAACAACAGTATACACACAAGCAAAATATACCTTTTCACCTAACTAAAATTGACACACATTTCAAAACATTTTGAGAACTCACAGGAAGAAATTGCTGCTTTAAGTGGTACAAAAATACTCCTAGTTTGCAGCAAGAAAACTCTTTGAAACAGGAATGAGCTTTCATTTAACTTCCCATTCAAAACAAAAAACAAAGCAGATTCCTTCACCTACCTCTAACTTATAAATCTATTAAGCAAGGACTCCTTCCTAAATAAATGTATCTGACTCAACAATATACACTATGTGCTGTTCTCCCATCTCTGACTACAAGCAAAAGACTTTGTATCAATATAAGTTAGTGGCTACTGTGTTCAAACTCACAAACAAAATCATCACAAAGCTTTGCAAAGAGGAAAAACTTTCAGAAATCAGGGCAACATACACCACTTTGCCCATAAATGGAGAGCAGTAGAAATGGTTAACTTCTAACTCTTTGGCGGAAAGAGACTTGTGAGCATCCTCAGTGCATTTCCCCTGGGCTTTACAGTATCAGAAGACACTTCAGGCTGGAAAGGACCTCAGGAGATCTCCAGTCCAACCTCCTGCTCAAGCAGGGTCAGCTGTGAGGCCAGGCCAGGCTACTCAGGGATTCATCCAATCAAGTTTTGAAAACCTTCAGGAATGGAGATGCCACAAACCACCTTGTACAACCTGTGGCACCAGCTGTCCTCATGGTGGAAAAGCTTTTCCTTGTATCAGGTTTGAGTATCTCATTTCAGCTTCTGCCTGTTGCTCCTCAACCTACTGCCATACACCATCCCGGGGAGCCTGGTTCCATCTTCTCAGTGCCCTCCCCATAGGTATTGGGGAGTTGCTGTTAGGTCCTTCACCTGATAAACACCTTTCCTGTACTGGTAGCTGCAAACTGGACACAGTACCTAGATGTGGTCTCCTGGGGCTGAGTAGCAGGGGGACAAGCACTGGCCTCAATCTGGCTGCCCTCCTGTGGATATGGCTGAGGATGCTGCTATGCCGGGGCACACAGCCGGCTGGTGTTTAGCTCACTGTCCACCAAGAATCCTCACGGGCCTTTTGGGCAGAGCTGTTCTCCAGCCCGTCAGTCCCCTGCACTGTCAGCTGTACATTGCAAAGGGTTCCTCCCTTCCAAGCGCAGGAATTTACATTCGTCATTGTTGAATTCCATAAGGTCCCTGTTGGCCCATTCCTCCTGCCCACTGAGGTCTCTTGGAGTGGCAGCTCTGCCCTTGAGCATATAAACCGATTCGCCTAGTTTGCTGTCACCAGTACATGTAATGAGAGCGCACTTGGACATCCCCTCCAGGTCACTGATAAGAGATTTTTAAACAGGAAAGGTCACAGGACAGACCCATGTGGCACCCCAGGTGTTACTAGCCTTCAGATATACTATGTCTGATTAATCACAATCCCCTGAACCTGCACTCAACCTTGTCCATCCCTCCAGCTCGTAACATCCTAACTTGGATACAAGAAGACAACGTCAAGAGCCTTGCTGGAGTCAAGGTGAATGACATAGTCTGCTCTCCTGTCACCCACAAATCTAGTCATTTTATCACTGAAGGCAGGGTGGTCAGTCTTTGCCAAGAGGGTTCACTCCATGATTGACTCCAGAGCGACACAAAGGCCTGGGAGAATTTGTTGGTGAAGTCTGATGCAAAGAAGGCATTGGGCATCTCAGCCTTCCCTGTGTCCATCACCACTAAGTGACCGGCTCCATTTAGCAATGATACAACATTTTTCCTTATTCATATTTTTGTATAAAGCTACAAGGGTTTGTATTTTGGTGCTACTGGATCTGAAGCAGCTGCTTTGTAGAGTTGACCATTTAAATTAAAACTTGGCATAAGCTCTCTACAGAAGACAGCAATAAGACTAGTGATGTGCTGTGACAATCACAACAAACATTCCGCAAGTCTCTGGGTTTCTTTTTTTTTGTATTTATATTGCCACTTAATTTATATTTAGGCTGAATATTCTCTGGGATCAAGGATCAAGTTTTTATTGTGCTTGCACAATTATATGCTTTGCCTGGCTATGAACCAGGATAAAGGTCACAACAGATGTTGCACAGATGTAGTAATACAAACACTAAATGATAATAAATCCTTTCCTTTTTCTGAGTATCTTTCAGTTGTTCAATCTAATTCCTTGCAAATGATCCCGCCAATGGAAGACAACATGGGTTCTGGGGTAAAGGCTGACCGAAATAATCAAGTAACAAGGTGAAGCTGAGTAGAAAAAAATAAAGCTGTACGGAATAAGGGCTCAATGACAGTGGGCTTTGTCAAAAAGGTAGCAAAGAAAGGTAAAGGCCTGCAAAGGAACATCAAATAGTACTATTAATGGTATGGAATTAGGAATGAGATTACAGAAGTAGGCTGCTGGTACAAAAAGAAGATGAAGAATACTAGTAAACATTTAAAGTCCACACAGAAACTCAGACTGAAATTTTCAGGCAGATGATTTTAGACATTTCATGTTAAATAAACGAACCCAGAATCCTCTATACCACCAGAAGGATACTGCAGTTGTCAAGGAGAAGGTGACAAGATTACAGCTCAAACTACTCACAAAAACTTTGGCAAGCAAGGGAAGTAGGGGGCTATGGAGCTGACAGGAGCTTTTGGGTGGCACAAGGCTCCACAAAGCAGTATCAAGACAGAGGAGAAAGCATCAGTCACGAAGCTGTAGTACTGCATAAGAAAAGGCTGAATAACTAACCCGTTAACCATAGCAAACCTCCTGCATAACTAGTTGTAGTTGTGAATCTCGTATTCTCAATTACCTGAGGGTCAGTACAGGCTCCGAAGCCCCTGCATTGCCTTAACAGGAGCATCACCACAGAAGCTTTATTTTTGCACCACTAAACGCTGTTTCCCGTTGATCCCTGCTACGGGCAGAAAGGAAACCGAAACGGAGGGAGAGCACAACCCGTTCCCCACGGCCACGGGAGAAGGCAGCACCGCTCACGTCCTTCCCGGGGGGCGATTTCCGCACCGCGGCGGCACCTGCGGGCACGGCCCCGGGGCCTGTGCCCGGCGCTGCCCCACACACGGCCCTCGGCAGAAGCTTTGGCCAGAGACCCCGGAGCCCCGCTCCCCCGGGCCCGCCGCTGCGGAGGCAGCTGAGCGGCGGCCCAGCTGCCCCGCTCCAGCAGCCGCGGGCTCCGAGCAGGCCGCCGTGCCGTTGCCGGGAGACCCAAGCCGGGTGAGAGGGCGCGAATCCCCCGGCGGCGGCGAGGCGCCGGAGACGCCCACGTCCCGTCCCGCAGCTCCGCCGGGGAAAAGGGCAAGGCAGGCAAAAGCCTCCGGCAGCACCGTGAAGCTGAGCTTGCTCCCTCCGCACCCCGAGGGCCGGGAACGGCAGCTGCCGCGCCGCGCTGCGCTACGGGGCCGGCGGGAAGCCGCTCACCTGTTTGCTTCTCCCGGATACCGGCCGCCATCTTCCTACGCCGCCAGCCCGGCCTCGGCGCGGCGCCCCGCCCACCGCCGCGTACGCAGCCGCCGGACGACGTGGCGGCCCGGAGGGCGGCGGGAGGCGGGTCCCGCGGCCCGGCCGCGGCTCCTCGGCCCTGCCCCGGCCCTGCCCCGGCCCTGCCCCGGCCCTGCCCCGGCCCTGCCCCGGCCCTGCCCCGGCCCTGCCCCGGCCCTGCCCCGGCCCTGCCCCGGCCCTGCCCCGGCCCTGCCCCGGCCCCGCAGGTGCGGAGTCGGGCCCACCTCGGTAGTCTGGGCGCTCCCCCCGCCCCGGCGGCCGTGGTGCCTCACGGCAGGCAGCAGCCGGCAGCCCTAGAACCAGCCCTCGTTCTTGAGGGAAGCTGTAATTAAGAGACTGCACCATAGCAGTTAAAATTTGGGCCTGTGCTTTTCCCCAGCTGAGAAGAACAGGTCGAAGGCTTCAGAGAGCAGGGTGGTGCTGTTTCCCACTCGCACTAACTTTTGGGAAGAGAGAACTGAAATGCTCCCTTAGAAAACAGCTTAAGTGCAACCAGGGCAGCTCTGAGGACTAACGTTTCAAAAACAGGCAGCCAGCTACAGATACAGTAGTATACAGTTTTAGTGAGTTATCAAAAAGGAAAATACGTGGCTTGCTTGTCTCAGCCTCAGGCAGCATCCAGCTCGGCTCTGCTTTACAGCTGTGCACCAACAAATCCCACACGGGGAACGGCCCCGCTCACCCCAACTCCGATTCGGATACAAAGGTATCTGGGTAAACGTGGTATTGATGATGTATAGAAAAGTGTACATAGATACACAAATGGAACTACAGAAAATAGTGATAACACTTCTAGAGCTGAAGCCCATCAAAGCACTGAAATAAAAACACTGAAGTTGCATATTTATTCCAACAGAAATTTAACGCTTTATTGCACTTTGAACGGATACATGACAGTTATTTCCCATAACTACCAATTATTTCAACACTGATGCTACACCTGTCAAGTATAACATTGCTTGAAGATGCAACACTTCAAGCACTGATCCTGCAGTTCAAGTTAGAGCTAAAAGTATTTACAAAATTATACTTTATTGCATAACATTCTAATTAGCATAAGTTTTAAAAGAACATTGTTTATGCAATACAAAAATTAGAGGGTTGCATCGTTTTACAAACCTTAATATTTTGACCATTATTTTTTGTACACATGATTTGACATTTTAGAAGTTTCTGCATTTTATTTTTTCATCCAACCAGCAATTCCCTTAAGTAAAAAAAAAGAAGCTTGAGCTTTAAAATGCCTTCCCATATAATACAAAATCAAAACAAACTTTAAAGACATATTTTGTAGCCTCCAGAGTTGCATTTCCTTCTATTTGAATAATTTTTTGATACTGTTTTCAAAATGCACATGCAGAATGTGAGTGTTAATAATGACTAATACTCTGCTTTAACATGTTAAATATACCTCTCAAAATCTGCAAGTCTTCCTTCCAATCCCAAGACTGAACATCTTAATGAAAAAAAGTCAAAGCTGCGGCACACAATGATTTAGACTTTAAGTACGAACTGATATTAACTTCTTTTGACTATATTTCACACATAAACCAGTCAAAAATACTATCAGCTTTTTCTAGTAAGTGTCACTTGCATGGGTGAAAGCAAGTCACAGAAATGTCTTATCCCTTGGTTTTTCAGACATAGATCTAAAATACTTGAGGGTTTGTTTTGTGTGGGTTTTTTTTTTTTTAAATTATATGTGCTTTTTAAGGAGGCCATACTAAACCCCTAATACTAATCTATTATTGTTTACTAGAAAATGATCACTCTAGAAAATAAATAGCTTATTTGATGTGCTAATTCCAGATGGAAGCTTAGGGTTTGATGCAGAAGCTGTGGGGTGAAGTTCTTTGGCTAAACCCAGTCAAAGAGGAGTGCAATAGTTCTCTTGTGGCCCTGACAAAGATGTAACTTCTATAGAAACATATTTAATAAACAACAGCTAATATATATACAGAAATACTCAAAGTACACAACTTCCCTGATTTCCAGAGGTGCCTCAGGTTAAAGTTTATGTAAAATGAAAACTACCCAATAATATTGCACTTCAGTGACCTGCCATAGCAATTAAAACCTGATGGGCATTATAGCTACGGAAATTACTCTTATGGTATCCAGACAAAAAGAGGCCTTTCTGTGTTTTGATGGATTGGACACCAGCTTGTTCAACAGAAATTTTAATAAACAGAGGAAATTTAAGATTGGTCTATATAACTGAAAGCTGAAAATGACCAAAAGAGAGAAGGTTCCTTTCCATAGCAGGATTTAGTAATTTAACTTGAATATATCACATATTATTTTACAATGTCTAGATGGAGCTGATCAAACTGACAAGAAAGGAAAGACAACTTGTCCTGCATGTGTAAACATCAATATTAGAAAACAAGAAGTTCTGTATTACCAAAATCTTTTCAAGCAATATTAGTAACTACAGGATTTTACGAATTCCATGTTTTGATATAGCATTGCATAGCAGATAGTTTTAAAGTTTAATTAAGATTTCTCTTACAGCTGACAGGCAGGTTAGTTCTACCTTTATATAAAACCTATCAACTGCTGAATTCAAAACTAAAACAATGAAAAGTGTGAACCCTATTTTTATCTCAGATACTTTTTGAAGCCTTCCATTTACATTACCTTGTATTTCTTTCTCCATGGAAGGTTTTAAAATGCAGTTTATTTCAAGTTTAAGTAATTTCCCTTCCCATCACAGGTACCAAAAGTCCAAGAACTGGCCTTTGAAGTTATCCACACTCTGCTTGCTACTTCTGTAAGTTCTGTACTTCCCATACAGAAAAATAACATAATATTCCAGAAGACATTTGTCTCCAAGTAAGTAAGAAAAAGGAATACTGTACTGGGTACGCCACTCATTTCTGAAGTATTATACTCTCTCTGCGGGAGTCTCATTGCTATATTTTAAAAATATGAACACACAACATGAATCCTTACTATGCAAATACATCAGCAACAAACCACCTTCCTTATAATGGTAATAGACCATTCTGAAGGGTAAGGATATAAAGAGGTTATTGGCAGTATGACATTCAAAAATTATGCAGAGATGACAAACATGGAATATTATGGGAGAAAAAATATCAGAAGAGAATGAGTAAACACTTAGTATATAAACAAGTCAAATGACATTCTGCAAGAGCTCATACATTGATTTTAAAGGAAACTTTAATATGCTTTTGGCTAAGAACCAGAAAAATATCACTAGCTCTTCCTTAATTTCAAATATTCTTAAATTTTTAATGACAGGACTTTGAGATTAGCTATTTGAAAGTAGTGAGAAATGCCTGATCTAAGCCTTGCAATAATTCACTTAGAAACTTTGAAATTAAAAAAAAAAAATGTGGCATGGACACTTTTGTTACCCAGTGACAGAAATAGGTCTGCATAACAAAAGATTAGCACTTCTCCCAAGATCAACAAAGAGAGAGAAGCTGTAGCAGTTGAAGAAAGATTTCAAAATAGCTGCTTATTGTTAAATGAACTGTGCAATTTAAATACCCATCTGCCTCTTTGTCTTTAACCCTTTATAGCATGTTCTCAAATTTAGTGAGTCTTGACTGCCACTTCCAGAGTTCCCGAGTTGTAGTACACTGCTGTGCAATTAGCATCTATTAATGCAATCTGTCAATTAGAGGAATATTGGCAATGAACCAGAAACCAGGTTAGTTTGGATTATTTTTTTTTACTAGAAGCACCTATCCATTTATAATTTCCTGTGGGTGTTATTTCTTGCCAAGGCATTCAAAAGTAAAGCAATCCTCCTTGTATTTTCAATTAAAACCAAGCTATATTAATTAAACAAAGTGTATGACTACTTTTCAGTATTTTGAAGAATGTGGATGTATCTAGATATGTATATCTATGTACATGCATAACACAACCTATGTTTAGGATGTAGTATAGGTGGTTAAACTTAAAGGGTGGAAATAGTAATTTCAAAAGAGAGACCTGCATATGTTTTTTAAAAACTGTACTTAAATGTCCTTTTAGTTTCACGCTTTCAGTATTAGTAACAATAAAGTGTTACCGTCTAGGGATTTCACTACTTATCTTTTTTATGGCTTAATGGTATTCATACAAATACTGCAGAACTGAAATATATTTTGTACAGCTGAGGTCGCTCAGAAGCACCTACAATTAAACAGGAAGAGTTTAGACTAAAAGCTAGAAAAGTGTCAGGCACTAACAAGTTTGAGGGTAGACTACCTTTAGTTTAATGGTTTTAGCGCATATTCCTATGAAAATACTGACATTAAAGATGAAGTAACATGTTCTAATGAGCAACAAATTCCTACATTTCCATACTCAATAGCATTAAGTTTAACTCTTATTTCATTTTGGAAGACCACTTATTGTTGCGTATTCAAGATTTACTTCTAGTTTTTACTATTTTAGCTATATGTATAATTAAAAACTAACGTATAACAGCAGAATGCAGAAACATCTGCAAATGCCAAAGGTTTTGTTTAACAATAGAAACTGTGTTCTTGTGCCTTATTATTTTGCCTAGGTTTTCTCCAGACCTGAATTCTATTTGAATGCACTAACCACAATGACCTTAAGACTCCAAGTTTCTTAACATTCATACGTTTGTATGAATCAACAAAATGTAAATGAATCATCAATATAAAAACAATTACTGAAAAAATATACATGGAACAACTGAAAAACAGCATCACCATTTTACCTGAGACAAAGCTCTACAGCAGTTATCTTCAAAATGTACCTGACTTGACTTTGATAAGTTACTGATGTTATACACTCAACATACTTACCTGTGGGAAATAACTAGAATGTTAGAGAGTTTTGTAACATTTCATTGGTGTCTACAGCAAAAGTAGACATTTAAAGTACTTCTGCAAGAGACTGCTGACTCTTAAAGCCAACTACAAACAAGATGATTCAAAAGATGAAGTGTATTTTCATTTGAAAATTGTTTTCCAACTTGCAGGATTACTACTTTTAGCAAATCTTTGGAAGAGTAGTGAGAAAAGGCTGAGAGCATGCTGTCTAAAAATACAGTAGCGATTTGCAAACAGATGTTCCTGCAGAAAACTGAAGTTTCCAGCATCCAGGTTCAGTAGCTAAATTCTCTTTCGACTCTTAGTGTGTTTCTGATTGTCAAATCCATTTTATTTTTAAACTGCTCATATGTTGTTGTTATAGGGAGCTCTAAGCAATTAAGGAATCTGTTTCCAATGGGATATCTTCTATGCAAAAACTTAATAGTAGGTTCAGGATCAAAACCAATGGGCGGTACAGAATAAGAGCCTGTTACGAAGAACAGAATATCCTCCAATGTCACTACAGACTCACCACCTGAAAAAACAGGATTAGGTTGTATCATTCATTGCTTATTACTCATAAACCATTATGCTGCATGTTAAATGCTAGACGAAAAAACACCCTGAAACCAGGAAACCCCAGACCAATATGCTGAATGAATATGCAGATATATGGCCAAATAAGAAAAAATTTAGCAAGAAAAGCCCACTTGGGTTAGTTCTGAAGAATGTTCAGCAAACAGAAAAATAACTCTTCTGCAAAAAGAGACCACTGTTCTATATTTTTGACACACACTGTAATAAGAGTAAGTTCACAGCAAAGCTGAGGAAGGGGATTAAAGGATTCTTCTGTCCCACTGAAGTTGTTGGGTTTGTTTGGTTTTTTGTTTGCCTTTTCTTTTTTTAGTCACAGATATTTATCTCTTTTAAGTTTGATTATAATTGGAAAACAGTTTCAGAAGTTATCATTAGTAAGGAAGAGGTAGAAGAAGCAACAGTTAGGAACTACCTCAAAATCTTCACTTATTTACCCCACTGAACATTAAAAAACCAAACCCCTTATTTATACCAGCAGCTAAAAATACCCTCAACAGGGAAAGGGGAAAAGAAAAGAAAAAATTACTTACTTTCCACATCTTGCAAATAACCCATCCAAAAATCAGCACCTTGAATGTTACCTACATCTGATGAGGAATGGATTTTAAAAAGATCACAAATAGTTTCTGCTGAAAGTCTTTCAGGTTTGTGGCACAATATGCTAGAGAACGCTTCTGGATGCATTTGCATTTTCTCTAGTACACCAAGAGTTTTCAAACCTTGCCTAAAACTAGGAGGGGGGGGAAAAAAAAAAAAAAGTGAGCACACATCAGAAATCCAGTAGGTAACCAATTGTATATTGCATTTTATAAAGCTGTAAGACTGGACATAGTAAAGTTTTCCCATCTGCAGTCTCAAAGTCTTGTCAATAAGGTGTATATAGTAGTCTCATTTTTTTTTTTAATAACCTAAGTGTTTCTGTGGAACACATCAGTGATATGCAGAGATTAACTTTATTTCCTGGTATTTTACCGTATGAATATAATTTACTCTTAATTTTTATGTAAGAACATACTGAATTTCTTTCTTACAATATCCCTATAGAAAACAGTTTAGATTAATTGTCCTTAGGTAAAATGTGGTGTTCTAAAAGCCTTCACTTGGCTTCTGCAGTCTCTATGTGTTTACATGCCATTATTTCTCTCTGTGGCAAATGCAGATAATGATACCCTGGGCTGCATTAGGAATCGTGGTGCCAGCAGGTCAAATGAGCTGATCCTTCTGCTCAGCACTGTGGTAAAGCCACACTGAGAGCGCTGTGTCCAGCTCTGGGCTCCCCAGTACAAGAAAGAGATGGACATACTGGAGAGAGCTCAGCAGAGGGCCAGTAGGATGCTTAAGGGACTGGAGCATACATAACCCTGTGAGGAGAGGCTGAGAGCTGGGACTGTTCAGCCAGAAGGCAGCTCAGGTGAAACCTCAATGTGTACGAATATCTAAGGGGGTGTGCAAAGAAGTCGGAAGCAGGCAGCAGTGCCCAGTGCCAGGACCAGAGGTTCCGTCTGAACATCAAGAAACGCTTTTTTACTGCAAGGGTGACAGAGCACAAGCACAGGTTGCCCAGCGAGGCTGTACAGTCCCTATCCACGGAGATAATCAAAAGCTGTTTGGTATTTATTATTTCAGTGAGGAAAACATTCAGGAAGTTTGAAAACTAAAATGAAACAAACCTTTCTAAGGGTGATATAATTCTCTTGATTACATGATGGATCAATATGTCATTCACCAGCATCTTCTTATCACACAAAGCTGTTATAGGTCTTAAACATCCAGCAGCAGCAAGGAATTCATAACAGTCGTGTATTGTAGACTGCAGTTTGGCCAGACTATCTGCATATTTTATCTGTATCAGAAGATAAAAGTTAGGAATGTTTACTACATGCATGTGTATTTATTTTTTATATATATATATATATAAAGCTTTTAAATTTGAATCAAAGTTATATTCAATCAGCCTTTATCTCCAAATATAGTGTTGAACAAGAATTTGCCAATAAGTTTAGTTTTATTTACCATTTTTATTGTTTGCGCTACATGAACATCAGCAACATCTTCTAAAGCTGGCTTCACTTTCTCTGGACCATAGACAAGACAATCAAACAGTGTTTTGGAAAAGAAACCAGGAGACGGGCCACCATGAACCAGAGAAACTGCAATCATTTTACCAGCTTCAAAATAAAGATTGTCTTCTACAGCTGCAAATGAAAAAAAAATTACTATAGTATGCATAAAAATAATTTGTGATCCTCAGTTTTTTATAGAAAAATCTCATAATGCAATTCCTTCCTAATTTAGGAGATGCAACAAATGAGGTTTGCCATCTCCTGCTTGTTGAAACAATGAGACCAGTATTTTTTACATAGGAGAACCATATTCTTTTACTCCAACTCTTCAGCCACTATCAAGGTTTGGGACGAGATGTAGCTTCCTCTTCCACTTTACACTCAATGCACAAAGAACTCAAAGAAGCTAACTCTGGGTGTTTAGGGAACATGCTATCAGAGATAATGGTGTTGAAATTTGAGGAAAGGAAAATAAGTAACAGAGAAAGTGAGTCAGAAAGAAAGAAATTCACTTGTAGAGAACAAATACATTAATTAAAAAGTCCCAAGTCTAATTATACGCTGTATTTTCTTGGTTTTCATCAACTTTTTCAACTAAACCAAGGGGTTTTTTTGTTATTACAAATCCACACCCCACCTCCCTTTAGAATGGAAAAGCAAAAAAAAAAAAAAATTCAAAACCCAATATCTATCCATCAGGCCTGTAACTGTGAACTGACAATCATACCAGCTGAAGATTTAAAAACCTTTCAAGTTATATAGCTCTTCACGTGTTTTTGAACAAAGCATTTCATTACCTTGAAAATCAAGGGCCAAGTTCTTTGCAGAAGAGCCCTCAAACAATGATGAGTTCTGAAGGTGATGCATTAATAACTGGAAGAAACGGTGTTTTGATGCAGCAGAAGTATCTGTCTTGGATCTATTTTTGCCATTTGTGAATTTTATTTCAATGGTCTTTGTAGGATTGAAGTTGCGCTGTTTAAATCCTTTTAAAGCACTGTTCCATATGTTTTCTGCATTGATGTTAAGCCTTGTAGTTTTTGTATTAACTTGTAGCTTTAACTCCTTCAGTATATTAGAAACTTCTCTTCTTTGCTGTCTTAAATGCCTACAAGAAAATTGCATGTATTTTCAGATGAAATTATGATTTGTAATTAGCAAGAGTTATACAAGAAACATTCTAAAACCTTTTAAGAATAAGGCCTCTTTAAATACTTTGGTACATTTAGGTATTGCCTAACTTATATCAGTAATATATTTGGTGGAGATTCTTCAAATTTCAGCTCTGTAGTGGCAAATTTTAAAGTACCTCTAAGAACTACAAAAAAGGAGGCAGAAATAATTACCTTGGCATAAAATGAATAGTTATTTTCTTAATTCAGTTACACCAATATAGTGCCAAATAATTCTCACATTTGAGAGATAATCCCATCATTCTACATTTGAACAATGTGAACAAGCGAGAAATTGAAGAGCTTACCATGTTCATGTCAGAGATGTTTTGCAACCAAATTTGAATACACTGCCACCTATTCACTAATATTTAATCTTTGTCACTATAATCAAAAATACATTGGAGTAGGGAGAGATATGTTGCAGTTCTCATTTAAAACATAATATGCTAGTCTAAATAAGACCCCTTCTTTGTTTTCTAACTTGCAACCAAAACTATTGCAAATACTCTACCTACTAGAAGTAACTAATTCCCTCATAAAAATTTTAGCACATGCTACAGGTAGGATTAATAAATTAATAACTCACAAGACAATAAATTTTGCATTCTCAAACTGAATAGTCTATATTAAAATATGTTTTTAACCACTGATTTTAGTATAATCATGAACTACTCCTATGGTACAAATGCAAAAATATTGAAAATTCAGGACATGTCTAATTTGAATAAAGTAATTAGAGGATTCTTTTTATTTCTCCTTTTCTAAAGAATAGCTACCATGCTTCAGTAAGGACAAATACTCATTTCTGGGTTTTGATCCCTTCATTACCTAACCTAAAACTCCTCCATAGGTATCATTCTTCTCACTGCTCTGTAGCATCTAGAAACAGAAGCCTTTAAGTTATGTCTTTAGATCTTCAGTGTACTCATCATTCCATTTTTGCAGTAACTATATATACACACAAATATATATAGCCACTATATATATACACACATGTAGACACCCCCCGCCATGTTCTCTAGGAAATATGGTATAAAGTCATGTGCTAGATTACTCTTCAATATAAGAAAACAAGAAGAAAATACTTTTTCCTCAGGGACCAGTTCCTGTTTGACATCAGCGGAGATAAGGACATCATCACTCTGTTGGATGCTGGAAGTTCTAGGTGTGAGCAGGCTGACAAGTTGTTCTGGCACATGATCTTTGGTGATCTATAAGCCAAAACAGTATTTTAAGAAGAGATACAATTGAAGAATGGATAAACACTTCTTATTTGAAGGTAGCAATATAATTACCCCCTATTTCAGTACCGAATCTCATTTTTATGTTCATTTACATAAAGCCCATCAGTGCCTGAACTACAATTTTTAAAGTAACTCAGTATTTTATTACGTAGTGGTTTTAGGACCCGTTTTTAGTTGTATCCCGTACATGAGATGGAAATCCTTACAGATACAATGAAGTAAAACCTAAAAATGTTAGTTTCTACAGACTTGAAAAGTTTTTATTACAGCAGAGGAATGTTTTTTTGTATATGTATTTCTGTAAGATAGATTTCTAGCACACTAATGACATGGAAAAAATACTGATAAGCAACTTGAGCTTTAAGTTTTGCCATTTGTACATTTGAAGCTACCTCTAAATTGTTAAGATTCCTTCTACAAGGATCTAATTTTATCAAAGTAAAAACGGGTTTACATGATACAGAATGTGAGTAACTATAGCAAATTTACAGAGATGATGGCTTGCTCAGAAAACTTAAATCACTAAACTCTACTCCAATTTTATTCAATTTGCAATTTAGTGTAAGCAGTTTCTGCTACAGAATAATCCATTCACCTCCTCATGTTTAAACACTATTTTATGTTATAGTTTCTGCTTGAAAACAGAAAATTACACACTGGAGAAGAAAATTGTGTTGAGATCCAGGTGACTGTCGAGGGCACTTTGGAGACGGCTCTTCCAGTAAACAAGTTGTTCCACCTGTCTTTTCTGAGGTAGCCAAAGAACGCTTCTTCCGTTTGCTATAGTTTCCTATAGGATTAAATGATACTAATTTAGTGAATTTGCTAGTTGTAAAATACATGGTATTAAAATTTATCATTTTAAGAAGTCACTGTCACTTTCATAACTTTACCTGATTTTGCAAGGATACTTTTGCATTCTGCGCACTCCCAGTTTTGCTCCCATGACTTCATAGACGAACAGGCCAAATGAGTTCCACGGGAACCACAATACTGACAACATTTTATTTCCCATTTACTAAAATTAAAAACGTATGTATTTAGAATAATGAGGCTAGTTAAAACAAAGAATATTTAACAGTAAGCGTAGCCCAGACACTAAACTAACAAAGCGTGATTTTATCAATCTGGTTGGACTGTACCTAATCAAGGGGAACTTTCTTCAGAAAATATGTACTTGCAATTCCTGGCTGCAACAAGAGGAAAAAAAAGCTACCCATCTTGTATTGAAAGAAGCTATGAGTTATAGTGTGCCTTGAAGTCAATAGCTTACAGCCGATATTTTCTTCTCATGTTGCTAGCCAGCAACATCCTCTGTGTTTTATGGGTATCCACCACAGAACTTTTCCAAATGGTAAATTTTTTAAAGCAGCATATCTGATTATTCTTACACATTCTGAATAAGACTCTTCATTAGTGACAGTGTTTAAGTATGTTCGTTTTTTGACTAGATTACTTCCATTTTGCTTAAACATACAATGGAACAATGTGACTGATATTAGTTCAAATATTGGAAGCCTAAGGTACAACTCCTAAAGGCAAAGTAAATCCTGAGGTGTACACATGCCATGAATGAACCAAGCAATGTTTGGTCAAGTTTGTACAAAGCAAAGTTAATGTCTACAGGACAAGCCAAGTTACATGCCAATAGAAGGTACACATTTCAGAAGCACACAAATGAAACAAGAGAGGAGGCAGAAAATGAACTTGTTAATCAAAAATTAAGCAAGTGGTAGAACAGAATAAAGCCTTTTACATGATCACTCAAACCTCCCTAAGCTATCAGCAACATTCTAGCTGCCGTTTGCATGGAGAGGGATAGCTCACAGCTAAATTGATTTTAGACTGATTTTACACAGCTAGTTAAGTGTTCAGCTAAGTCCAATACTTTAATTTCTGTTAAAGGTTTCAAGCATTAATATTCTAACTATTATTGAATTGTTGAATTAAGTTTTGAATGAAAGATACACAATGTTAGTTTAAGCACATGTTTTTCTACCTGTTATGTGGATGTACAAATTCTACTTCAGCTCTGTATTGAATGAGAACAAGGACAAGATAACTGAATCGATTGGTTTGGTTTTCTTGGCTTTTATAATCTGATTAAGAGAAAATTATGATTGAGATATTATGGTTATAGGGAGTGCAAAAATATTTTTCTTTGAACATTGTATTTTGGCTTGACATTAATACTTTTCAGCATCAGGTTTTAAAGCATTTAAATTAAAAAAGACAAACAAACCTACAAAAACGACAAGACAAACAACAACAAAAACTAAACAAACAAACCCCCACAACACACAAACACAAAAGCACACCAAACGAACCAACCAACGAACCACCACACCAAAGAACTATGCCATCCTATGTTATACCTTCCTGCAAAAGTGTCATACCTATCAGGTTCATTATAGTCTCTTCCCTTCTTGCAGCGGCATCTTCTAATGTCACAGTGTTGATAACATTGCAGTAGGTCTTGATATGCATTTTCTTCAAGTTCCCAAGATGCATCCCTATAAACAAGGCAGAATATCTGTTATTACAGCTGTATTTCCGATTGTTTAAATAGGTTACTGTCTTTAGAAAAGAAACATGTAATAACCACATGAAGATATTTCAATCATGTAATATTCTAGGCAACAGCTAGGCAACTGAGAGGGGGAAGTCTAGGAACAAAAAAATAATACTATAAAATACACATCCAGACTTTTGTGTACAGTTATTTTGATTGAAGTATTTAGTATTTTTCCTATGACCTCAGTGCATGTTTGCTCTGTTTCATATCATTCCACTTTCTCTCTCACAGCAGACATGGATACTCAAGTTACCACTGAAAATGGTCTCGTGAAAAGTAACTCAGAATTCTCCAGGCCAGTACAGCAAAGTTCATCAAGTACTTTGACTCTTCTTCCTATCCAAAATCTTGAGCTTCTGTCTCTGGAGGGAATTAATGGTAGTCTCTGAAGACATTAATAATTATTAATGAATAATACTTCCAACAAAGAAACATTCTGATCACTTTCTGTCTTATTTTGAGCCCCATCAAATGGTGGAAATTTATGAAAAGCAGGTCAGAATTTTAGAAGCAGTTGTTATACTAAACATATCCTTAACAATCTCTTGGGAGAAGATGGAAGCTGTACGGCTGAGTAATCAGTCAATTATAATACTATCTGGAAAGACATTCAGATAATTTAAGAACTTGGGCACAGAAAATATACTTCTTGGCAACCTCTATGTTAACGTGAAACTATTGTTGTGTTTAAGAAGTGTTTTGATCTTTTAAATAGGTCCCTGATCGAATCATGGTATTAGAAATGACTTTTCAGATCTTCCTGCTTTACGTTTGAGATGACTAATCTGGCCTTTGACAATTTTTATGCATAACTAAAAGAAAACAGGCTACTCCTTACCAAACCAAACAATTCTACCATTGAAGGTAGGACTATGTTGTCACATATTAATAGATGCAGTGCTATAGAATAAATAAAACATGGCTTTAACACCTATGAAGTTTTTATAGTAGAGTCATTATTTAAAAAATTACTTACTTTTCTGGAATGTGTATACCCATTCTCAACATTTCTTTCTGAAATTTGTCCTTGTTATTACATACTGTACATCTAAAGAAAAATATCCCAGCACTCAAAGCTTGATACTGTGTCAAGAGAAAAAACAAACAAAAAAACAAGCACGAAACCAATTACTGAATTACTACCATCCTTAGGATACCAATAAATAATGCCTTCATATCTATAACCATTATATTCATGGATACTGTCCTGACATGGATGTTAAAGCTGACATCAATCATGATGTCACTTGACATTGAAGCAAATGGTGAGCATTTTCTCTTAAAGGACAAGAGTTCCCATGCTAGAATCAGGTTCATAAAGAAAAGGTCAATCCTTTTCAGTCAACCTCTCCAGAGCTAGAGTGAGCTTACAAAAAGAACCTTACAACTTTTTCCAGCTCTAGATATAAGCAAAGAGAACCCATGATGGATAAGTGCCATTTTTAGCATTTAGATTCTCCACATGTCTTGCAAGAAGGCAACCACCTAGGCTGGACTTCAGTTCCCAATATGCAGCAACGGGGCGGGAGGGGCGGGGAATGATTAGTGTAAAAAAAAAAAAAAAAAAAATTTCCTTCTTGTAAGACGCTGGTCTCCAAAACACAAAATTAGTATTGTCCTTCAAACCTAGTATATTTCCATACCTACTACCTACATTAATCCTAAGCAATTTTACACAATTTTAAGTAACTCTTCCATCATTTTTAAACACAAAGGAAATGCGATCTCCACAGAAGGGGAAAAGGCAAAAGGGTAAAAAGAACCTGTGTTACCTGCAAGCATTCTCGATGAAACCAAGCATTTTTACAGCAAGGACTTTTCAATACAGTGTACATTGGAATCTGTTCAACCAAATCCAGACATATTGTACACTGTGAAGTTCCTCTAGATTCTTCATCTGGAATCTTTTGGACTGGTTTATGTTCCCAACAGTAAGATCTAGAAATAGTAATTTAAGGTTCCCTTATCAAAACAAGGTTTTAAGAAGCTTCCTCATAAAATTTTAAGATAGCAAAATGAATTCCCTATTATAGCTGTTTTTCATGAATAAATGCCGTACAACAAGCTAAAAAAGCAGACTAGTACTGGTTTTAGCAGGGACAGAGGTTATTCTCTTCACAGTAGCTTGCATGGGGCTGTGTTTTGGATCTGTGATGAAAACAGCATTGACAACACAAGGACGTTTCAGTTATTGCTGAGCAGTGCTTGCACAGCATCAAGGCCTTTTCTGCTCCTCACATCACCCCACCAGAGAATAGGCTGGGGGTGCGCAAGGAGCTGGGAGGGGACGCAGCATGGACAGACGACCCCAGCTAACCAAAGGGACATTCCATACCATATGATATCATGCTCGGCAATAAAGCTGGAGGAAAGGAGGAGCATAGGGAGACGTTTGGAGTTACGGCCTTTGTCTTCCCAAGTGACTGCTACACATGATGGAGCCCTGCTTTCCTGGAAATAGCTAAGCACCTGCTTAGCTTACAGGAAGCAGTAAATTAACTCCTTATTTTGCTTTGCTTGCGCATGCAGCTGTTGATTTCCCTATTAAATTGTCTTTATCTCAACCCATGAGTTCTCACTTTCACCCTTCCGATTTTCTCCCCCATCCCACTGGGGGTAGTGAGCAAGCAGCTGTGTGGTACTATGCTGACTATCAGGGTTAAACCACAACACACATGTTAACAAATTATGTACCTAACAGAGCAAGTCAATAGAACAACAGAAAGGAAGAAGCGTGTCGCCAACTGATGCTCTGTAAATAGCAGATATCATATACCTCCTCTCAAAACTTCTTTTGGTCCAAATAATGGGTTTCCTGTCCTCAGCACCTCAAGATCTTCCTATATTTCAATGCCACCATGATGTTAAAGGAGCAATTTTGAGTTTGCACATTGATTATGCAGAGTCTAGGTAGCGTGATAAATTTTCTAATTTAGCACAAACTCAAAGGAATAAGGCAGCCAAGAAATGCAGCTCTACAAGAAACCTTTATGAAAACGCATTATTTTTACATGTGCCTGTATAAATATAATGAACTCAAAATTTAAAAGCAACGAAAGCCCCAGAACTTACCTGAAGTCTTCCATGAACTGGAAAATACATTCTTTTTGTATCCCACAAGGAAAATGGTAACTTCGTTTGCATTTAGGAGCTACACATCCAATTGAAGCACCCTTTTTCTTACAGATATTACATGTCTAGGAATAATTTGTTTTAGAAATAACAGAATATTAACATCTAAAGTCCAAGTAAAATTACAGGAATCAAACTAACAGTACCTACAGTTTAGTTGCATTTGTAAAATTATACAATGTCAGCCTGAGGTTTGGCATAATGTTGTGACGTATTATGCACATGTAATTTGCTCTTTTTAATTTATTTGCAACACACCCAGGAAATAAAAATATTAGCAAAATTCTGCAGGTTTTATCATGCATTATAATTGTTACTTAAATATAAAATTCAGATGCTTGAATGTGTTCAGCACACTGCCCATTGGAGAAGGAAAAGAAAACAAACCCCACAGCCGATACTAAGTGTACTTAAATTTACTTTTTTTTTTCCTTGTAAATACCAAAGACTTCATTCTTACCAGTTTTGCAGCTCTATTTACTTCTTTTCTAATATCCTTGATTAAGAATCCATCTACACCTTCATCTTCTTCCCCTCTCTGCCAAATGCCACTTGACATCAACTATGAAAACAAATTAAGCATTTAAAAAAAAAATCACCTAAAGATTTAAAATTACTTACATTGCGTTTGTCAAGCAAGAGAGAAGATTAGTCTAACAAAGAGCAAACATTTCGATGATTAAAAACACTGATCCAAAACATCTATATGTTTTTGTCTAATATGACACAATAGGGAATAGTAACCCATAACATGAAAATAAACATATCATAACATCAGTCTTATGTAATATTGTAGAGCCCGAGATGGTGTATTTTACCTTCTTTTTTGGAGTATACAGACTATTCAGATAATTGTCAAACAATTATTTTCAGTGTATAAAGCTTCAGAGGAAGTAAAATTAAATTAGTTTAGGTAATGTGAATAACAATTGTGCTGTGGAGATAATGACGCACAGTAGGAAGTATCTGTACTGAAGTGCAACCTAAGAGGAAAAGTAATTCACTTTAGAGGAGAGTTAAATAAAAACAGAATCAACCAGGTAAGTTAGAAGAGTCTGATGATAATTTAAAGTTACTTAGTAAGGCAGTTACATCACAGACTTAAAGTAACTAGTTTCACAACTTGATGCCTCCTATATTCTTTATAAACTCATGTTATAATTTCAACACAGCACCATTTTCTAACTATAGCGTTGGTTCAATATTTTGGTAGAATAAATGTAAAATTTTATACTAAAACCAAATAAATTTTTTTTTTTTTCCTGAAATGTAAGACATTTAGTAAAGAAAAATGAAACTGCACCACTAACTGGCCTCTTTCTAGCTGAACTCTTTTCTTAAATAACATTCACTATAATTAAGTAAAATCACAGCATTTTGTTTGTTTGTTTTTAAAAAGAAGCAGGAACCAAAACCTAGAAGACAACTGCAGGAAGCTCATCACAGTAAAATATCTTATAAATCATAATGCTCGGTTTTGCAAGCATGCCCTTTCTTAGCTGTTCTGCTCCATCGGTAAATGACTTTTTCCTATAATTTCATTTGGCCTTCTGTATGAGACAAAATTAGCATGAACAGACTTAAATTTCCTTTCAGCTGCTTAAAAGTTATTTAAGAAAAAAAATTCTATCTTTATACAACTTCAGGAAATCTCCACTCTGCCTAGTCTTTAAAGGATTCAATATCCAACCTATTAAGCCATCTGCAATCAACACAATCTTTAAATAACTGGTTGAGAAAACAAACATCCCAAATTGTTCTTGAGACTGTTTTTTTTAAACTTGGGAAAAAAAAATTCAAACTGTATTTAACAAACCATTTTTTAAGTAGTCATATTACTGTAAAGACCTGCAAAAATTTAGAGTTTGAAAGGTAGTTTAAGTATACCTTTAAGAATATGAATCTAGGAAAATAAGTGTGATAACAAAAGATACTCAACTGTAGTTTATGTGCATAGCTTTGTTCAAATAACAAGCTTTTACTAAATAGTGATTACTGTAGCTTTATATGATCAGTAGGGTACATATTACTACACTGAAAAGTAGGACTACTTCTCTAGCGTTCAAATGTCCTATATAATGTCAGAGAATAACTCACACCCAAACAAGAACTAATGAGAAACGAGGGGAAAAAAAAAAAAAGACACAACTTTTCTCAACTTTTCCCACAAGGGGTGGAATTTTTACATTCCAAATTTTGAAACTACACTTTCCTATAGAAGTGAATATGTAGGTGCAATCTGTTATCTTTCTCTTAAAATGTACCTTCATTGCTATGATAGGTTGGGAGAACGAAGTCATTCATTTAAATGGATCATGAGTAGAATTTAGCTTTGAATAAAGGCTTGTTGGGATTTATTTATTTCATCTGCTGCACCTGACAAGTACAAGCCTTCAAGGCTACAAGCTAAAGCTGACAGTTCGAGTTTTACAACAACAAAACTATTACAACAACTGTTTGGACATGTAATTCCTATTTAATACTTGTTGCATTTACTTTTTTTTTCCAGTTAAAACAGACAAGCTCCAAGATCAATACTATATACTTACCAAACAGTAATAGTGAACAGTGAGATTGTGTTCCACATAGGTCTTTTTTTCTCCATACTTTTCAGGGCAGTCATCTCTCCGTCCACAGAGAACACAGACTAAAACATAGAATCATATTTATAATCACAGCAAATATACTGGAATTAGTATGGATCATCTGTAAAGCAGTAACTTTCATATCTTTTAATCACATGCATCTTGAAGTAGATTACTGGATAAAGGAGAGACCTCTCTCCCCTTAATGCATTCCATAGTAAATACAGAAGACGGTACTACTTGTTCCTTCTCTAGTTCCTAACCTGCCTGCTAATTCAGGAAAGGGCTATCACCCAAGCTAAGTTCACAAGCAGATTGTGCTCCCAGCTGAAATGTTCTTCCCAAATCACCCACAGGTAATTATCAAATGACTAACAATGTCCAGATGCGTGTGAAATGTAATCTAATTGGTTTTAGTATTGTACATTAAGACATCGCTATCTTAGAATCCCTGAAACAACTGTTTCTTTGTACATTGATGTGATAACCTTTGCAAAAAGCATATGAATGGTACCCTGACTGCATCGAGCCATAAGCTACCAGTGCTTTTAAAACATATGCTAGTTTCAAAACATTCAGGGATTTGAGACAACATTGGAGTCAACTAAAACCTTGAGGATTTCCCCATTTTCGCAGGTACTAGCCCACTAACGTACATCCACAGATATTTAATATCTACCCTTCAATTCTCAATAAATATATAAGATACATTTTCAATATCCTAATATCAAGAACAGTCATAGTGATGGGAATAGAAGTACTGGTTCAGCCTATATAAATATTGAATGACATATCTCAAACACAGTTGTATGTGATTTAGCAGCTGAATTCCCAAGGTTATGTTCTTAAAACATCTGCAGAAAAGACTACTTTTAAACATTCCAATTACAGCAAACAAATCCAAGGAAGTTTAGAATTTATTTCTTTTTCATTCCCTGAGACAGTGGTTCCAACACAATTTGATTACTGAAAATTCACCTGTTCTTTGAGTCCGAATACAGCAAGTTGTAACTGACATTGTATATGCAGATTAAAGATTTCTCTAACTATTTAATAAAAACCTTACTTACATGGACTCGGAATGTCAAAATTATTGGTTTTACTCATCTTGAGTTCCTCTGGCTGTCTGTCATGAAAAAGAAATGAGGTGTTAAATACACCCAGTGCATTAACAATGACCATTATATACTGCTTTTACATTTTATTTTAAATTGGAAAAAAACCATGCAAACTCAGTAAAAATGGGATCAAGAACAAAAAAGAATATTATAATCAAACCGTTATTGTGAGAGACAGGGGTTCAGAAAGCAGGATCCAAGTGTTCAGAAAAAATATTTTCAGACCAATGAAACACATAGCAACTTTTAACTATTTCCCTAAATTATCAAACAAGATGTTTGATTTTTGAAAGGGAAATAAATAAGTCCAATGTAACAGCTAGTTACGTATAGACTTAATTGTACAGAAGAGTTTGCAGTTATTTTAAACATAAAAAATAATGAGCCAAGGACAAGCAAGGAAGTGGCAGTGGCTCCTGCTCATATAAAGATTGTATCAACATGAGGAACCTGGAAGAAAAAATTAACTGGGTAGGATAGTGACATAACTATGAAGACGGTCTCCACTGTTTGGAGAAAATGCAGGATCCTGGGCTAGTCAAAAAAATCCTGATCTAAGACACACAAAAACAGAACAAAAAAAACCAACTAACCAACACCACCAAAAATCCCAAACAAACAAAAGTGAGGAATCCAAAACAAGAACATGGGACATGCATACAGGGGAATTTATTTAGAAACACTGACTTAAACCACACTTCTTTTAAACACCACATGCCCCTAAAAATTAGATCCCCAAGATACATTAACATGGATATACTGGAAGCTAGTCTTTACTGTGTGCCACACCATGCAGTCTAGCCCACCTTGGAAAAAAAATTAAAAATACATGTTTCTTCACTGCAGCAGATGATTATTCTTCCTCTAGTGCAAGGTAGAACACTTCGAGGAACATATCTGTAGATGTTTGACTTGCCTTCTCTTAGGAAGTGGAGGAAAGCATTACATAAGTTTTGCAAGATAAGAATCAGAATCACGGGTGATTGCTTGCAGATCCATGCTTGACCTCACAGGTAGGTGGACAACTTCTTTCACACAGGCCAAAGTGAGTAGGGAGGCAGCCAGTAACAAATCCAACATGCAAACCAGAAGCCTGACAGACTCGGAGCTATTGGAATTTTGGTGTGTACAGTTTAGATGGCTGCCAGGTTCAGACTTGAGGAACGAACCTCAGGCTAATCCAAACTATTGCAAATAATGTACTGCAGGCCATTTTACTGGAGTTTTAGGAAAGGCGTTGCATTGTGAAAGAAAAAAAAAAGGTAGGGAGAAGTCTCAGGTGTAAGGCAACTGCTGTGCACCATTGCACATTGTTTCAGAACCAGAGCAGCTGGACACAAAAGACCTTTGCCAGTAAGCGGTCTAAAGGGAGAACAAACAAAAACTAAACTATGCCACAACCAAATTAGGTCAAGAGGTTCTTAAGAACACACACTGCACCGACAGTCAGATGAAATAATTAGTTCCAGATCCCAGTTTACCCAGAAATACACTTCCCTCTTTCAAAATTACAAAAAAATAAATATGCTTAATCAGGTACAGGGGGAACAAGACAAGTGCACAGCTCACATATGCTCCCTTCTCTTCGAGATTTCCTGAGAATGGTCACAGTCAGCTTCACAGTTCTGGATCTACCAGGGTATCACAACAAAGAAACAATCTATACATATAACCACACGAGAGGAGATTTTTACCTCAGTGCGTTATAAAAAGCCCTACCGGTGGAGAAAGCATGTTATCTAGGTGGAAACAAGAAAAGCACCTTCCTACCTTTCCCTGGCTCCAGAAAAACACTGCTACCCCCCCAATTCCTTCTGCTTTTCTCAAACTCTTTCATGGAAATGGCTCGGAGTTCAAATTTGCAAGTTAAAAGATACAGAGAACAGCCATTGAGGCTCCATGCGTAAGTCCCACCGAGCTTTCTACAGGAACAAAGCGATTCCGGATCCTTCTGTTTGCAGGACAGGAACACATTATCGCGCAGTGTTTATAAAAAACGAAGTGTAAATAAAACGTATCTACTTTGCCTAAATAGACTAAAAAGATGCTCGGAGTGAATATTTAGGAGTTTTATAACTTCTATAACTCTTTACTGCTCCGGAACATAAGGTGTTTTTTAAAATTTTTTTAGTTATAGGATGGGGGAAAAAAACACACACACAAAAAACCTCCAAAACCAACCAAACAAAAAAACACCAAGCCACCCTAAAAGGCAAGGTTTCAGGTGCACGTTTTCTCCAGCACACCACCACAGGCTTCGCGGATCCCTTCCAGATCCCACCCGTCCGTGCTGCGTGTCCTGAGCTCACGCTTGACAGGGCCTCGGGTTCATCTCGCGGTTTATAACACGTCGCCGTGTCCTGAGAGAAACCCCCCTCATCAGCACCGCCCCCCCCAACCCGGGCGGGAGCAGGGAAACTCCCGCCACGTTCCGAGGAACCCCAACCGATTAAGGTTCAGGTGGTCACTTACCGTCCGAGTCTCGCACGGGTTCAGCCACGAAACCCGACCGCCGTCTTTTAAAAGGACACAACTGCCACGGCAGCTTCTGTGGGAAGCGCCACCCAGAGAGCCCGTGCTGCCTCCCTCCCGCGGCCGGACGGGGCGAGTCTTCCCGGGACGCTGCCCGACCCCCCCGCCAGCTTTCCTCCCAGAAGCGCGACAAGGGGGAAGATTTCCTCGTAATTTGTTATTCCGCGATCTCCTGCCCCCAGACACGGGCACGTTACTGCCCCGCCCAGCTCCCCTCAGAAGAACCACGGGTCTCCCGCTCGCCCGTCACGGCAGCTCGAACTGCCCCATCCGCGGCTCAGCGCCCCGCCCGCCTCTCGTCGCCCGCTGCAAGGCTGTGCTCGCCCCTTCACCCTCAGGCTCAGCCAACCCCGAGGCCAGAGGCAGCCGGGCAAAGCCTCAGCCCCCTTGAGGCGTTACTCACCCGAACGAGGCCCGCCGCCAGCCACCCGCGCTAACTGACAGACTATTCAAACCACAACATCCGCCGCCGCTCCGGAAGCGGAGAGCCACTCCCCCCGCCCCGCCCGCCGTCCGTTGCATCGGCGCGGGGAGGCGGGCGGTCGTGGAGGTTGGTGCTTGACTGCAGGGGCCGCTGGCCGCGCTGTGTGGCCGGGCTCAGCGGGCGGGCACGGCCGGGGCCGCCGCTCCGCTCCGCTCCCCTCCCCTCCCGCCGCGGGCAGCGCTCCCGCCGCTGGCGTTTCACGGGCTGCCCGTTTCCTGGCGCCGCCGCCGCGCAGAAACAAAGCCCCGCACAGGGGGCCGCGGCAGCCTGGGCGGCCTTGGGCATCTCTGCCCTCACAAGGTGCCGGGTCTCCGCAAACTGTCGACCCTCAGCCCTTGCAAACTCTGTAATACCGGGCAGTCTCTTCCAGAAAACCTGGTTTTGAGCACTTAAGGAAACGAGACTTTTTTTTTTTTTTTTTCCTTTCCTGAGAAATCCGCTTTGTTTGTTTTTAAATTACTATCTTTTGCGGCTTGCTCTGAAGGGCTCCAAGGGCCTTAAGCGATTCCGGTGCCAGGCCCTGACCTGTTTGTCCCCTGGCTGGTGGGAAACCCGCTTGGACAATATATTTACTACAGTGCAGTTTCTCCACTAAAGCTGTATATTTGATGTTCAGGCAATGTTTTGCCATCTGAACGCTACTGCCTCAAAGGGAGGCTCAGTCCGGCGGGTTTGGGGCCATAGGCAAGCTTTGTCCTCAAAATACAGCACTCTTTCCCCATCTTTTGCCTTTCCCCTAAAAATCCCATAATGCATTTTGCACAGTCATGCAAGCACCCTAAAATATTCCATAATGAATTTGTTATTTCCTGAGGGGCTTGTGATAATCTGCCGTCCCCCTCACCAGTTAGAAAGTTCCACTTGAATCTCCTGAAGGCTTCGAGTGGTTCTTTCAATGGCCCATCAGTCGCCTGAGATTTCAGCTCTTTGGCATTGTGTCCATTATCTCCTGGGTTTGTGTATTTGGGGCTTACTTCTGTCTGTTGTCCAATGGCCCATCAGTCGCCTGAGATTTCAGCTCTTTGGCATTGTGTCCATTATCTCCTGGGTTTGTGTATTTGGGGCTTACTTCTGTCTGTTGTCCGAGTCTTGTATGTTAAACAGGTGTTAATCAGATGTCCTCAGAAAAAAATTACTGTTCCACATATCCTTACAGTGTGTACTTCTGAAAAAGAAGGAGGACGTCTCCGGATGTGAAACAGGGCAATAGGCGGAGATAGATAATGATTGGTAATTATCGTTTTGCTAAAATAAGTGATTTTTAAGAAATTACATTGGTTTTCATAAATGCGCCTCAGTATGGTGGATGTCCCATTTTATCCGATAACCGAGCACCTACCTGCTATATGAAAAATCCAGAATAGATTCCATCTCCTATGTGGATTTCCATCCTCCTATTTGGATTTCACTCTGTATTTTCAAGAAGTGTAGAGTGTAATTCCTGACTGGACCCCCTCTGGCTTGCTGGCTATTCTAATATGTAAAAGGAGCTGTCACACTTCCAATGGGAATGAGAAGCTTTAATGTTGTCTTTTGAGAGTCAGGGGTTAAACCCCAGTCTGACACATTCTGGATAAATGTCCCAAGTAATAATCTACATCTTTTTGCTGTATGCTGATAATTTCTAAAAACAATATATTGTTCTCTTTTTTTAAAAAAATTATTATTATCAGTCAGAAAAATCCTGAACATTTTAGTTTTCTTTCAGTCTTTATCTGTCATTCAGGTAGCCCTACTCAGAAGGAAGAAAAAGCTCTAAAGGAAGAATGAATATTTGAAAACATCTGTGTGTTCTGCCGTTTTTTATGGATTTTTTTTTTAATGAGACAGCCTCAAACATTTTTCTATATTTAGGTAAAACTCTGACAATCAATAGCATCCTCCTCTAAACATCTGAAGTACGGTGGGCTGCCTAGAACTCCAGATCACATCCGGAGATGCGCAGTCATGGCATAGCTTGTTAAGGTTTTAGGACCTAACCATGATGGCAGCATTTTATACTCAATTTGCATGGTTAATATGAATAAAATTTAAAGAACAACTAGTTGGGTCCTTACTTTCTAATTGTTTTTCAGGAGAAAGGTGGCCAGCTTACCTTTTTAAAATTTTTTTAAAATCATGGACTCTCTTGCTTTGTTTTCACATAACCCCTTGAAAAGTACTAGTTCACTATTTAGCACAAAACAAAAGTTTTTTTGTTTTTTGTTTTATTTCCCCCGAGTTCTCCCATGTTGTCTTTTCTGGTCTTTGAATGTTTTGATCTGAAACCACTTCTGACTGTTCTCAGTGTCTTTTGAACTCAAACATACCACCTCTTGGCAGCAGGAATTTCCTCGCAAAACAGCAATTTCAGGTCTCCTGGTACTGGGTTGCTCAGATAATAAGCAGGTACGTGAGCAGCAGCGGTTAGGGGTGATATTTCTCCTGCTGCGAGACGCTGCGGCTTCACCCCGCCGAACTCGTGTGCTGCCACTGTTGCTGTGTTCATTCTGGGTCAGGAGCTTAATGCATCTGTATTAAAGTGCAATACCACTCTGTTCCACTCCTTGGCCTTTCAGACAGGACATAATCTAAATTGCTTATAATTTTTCCCTCCTGAGCTAAAAGTTTAAATGGTGCTTCTCTTTTGCTGTGTGTGAACACTGTGATCCATGATCAGCTCTCTGCTGAGGGCAAGGCAATTGCCTTGGGTAGATGAACCCTGGGGGAACAACCCAGATATTTGAGGTAAAAGTGATTACACACATCGTGTCTGTTATCCTTCCTGAAGTTGAGAAAGCACTTAAAATTACCTTTCTACGTGTGATGACCAGTTGTAGTTCATGTATCTATGTTTTATTTACTTGCTCGTTTATTGAGATTTTTAGGTTCATTAAAAAACTTAGTTTTTTTCTTTTTCATCCTGTAAATATGAGGCAGGAAAACTTCCACTTATCATCCCTCAGTCCCCATGAACAAACTCTAGCCTGTAGGTGTAAATGTGATGTTTTGCTTGAATAGTTTATGTTTTGTTTTATGTTTGAAAGTTATATTTAAATGTCAGTTAATACTTGCCTTGCAGAAAGCATTTTGTAGAGTCATTAATTGCAGATTGTGGGTGATGCTGATGATACTTCGTGAGGTATTTGATTAAGATGCAAACAACCAGTCATAATATCTTTAAAGGGTAAGGTACATCCTGTTTTCTAAAGGTCAGGAGAACACTGCCAGGTCTTGTATGGCTTCTTTAGTACGCTGAATTCATTTTTGCCAAGAAAAATACTTTTGTTTTAGAGACTTCTAAATATTCCAAAAGAAAATTGTATGATTTTTGTACAGGATGTAGCTTTAAGGAAAATGGGTAGCTGGGAAAATGTTTTGGTATTCTACTGCTACTTAGTTCTTTGAAGGTCAAAGCCTTTCTGTATTTCTTCTATATTTAAAAAAGTTTAAGGTTTCTTGAGATGTTCATTTGATCATACAAATACTTTACATAATTTGGGAGATAGGCAGCCTCGCTTATGAAATTCCTAGCCCACCTCAGGCAAGAATCTAATCCATAAAGGTCAAGTAGAATATAAAACATTTTCTTTGAGCATTTAAATGAAATACTTATTTTAAAGGTGGGCAGGGGTTGTTCCTTTAAGGGCTGCTGTGTTCTGTTTATTTTACTGTGTAAATCTAAATGTTTTTATAAATAAGCAGAAGTAGGCAAACAACTGAAATCCTTTAAACCAAAGTACTTCAGTCAGACTGCAGTCAGCTTACTCACCGAGTAATAACCGAGTCCACGCACAGTGAAACAGGTTATGGAGAAGACTCAAATGAGGAAGCAGTCAGTGGATGCAGAAACAGAAATTTCTCGAGCATCTCGAAACCAACCAAAAGCGTACATCAGATTATGACATTTTTCCTTGAAGGTCTCTTCCCTGCTTAGCATGTTACTTCTGCTAAAAGCTCGTGGAGAACCCTGCTGGACAGGTGATGAGTCCTAGTTCTTCTTAATAAAACAGGACTTGTATTGTTTTCCTGATCTTTAATGAGAATGCCAGAAAGAGCCTCAGATTTTGGAAACAAGGGGAACACATCCCTGAATTGTCAATGAGAGCTGACCATCATTTAGAGTTGACTTTAAATTCCTTTCACCTAATACCCAGTCAATCATGTTTTCTTTTCCTTCAGTACTGGTACTCTGAATATCATTCACAACTAAGGTGGATAAGACCCTTATAATTTTTACCGATACAGAGACACAGCTTCACACACCGCAAAGCAAGCTGCCCTGACAAAAATATTTTTTTAAATGTATGTTTTTGAAAGAACTTTGGTTTTAACAGTGATAATTAAGATGCAAATTTTGACTTCTCAGACAATGGTAGACATCCTTCAGTGCACCCTGCAGACCCTTTGTTTTCATCAGACCCAGACAAGACAGAAACACGACTCCACTTCCCTGTGAAACCCGTGATGTACCCTGAGGGAGCGCGTAATGGTCCTGTGCTGCGCAAATGCCTCTGAATTACATATGAATGAAGATTTCAGCTTTGAGATCCAGAACACCGGTTGCAATTTTGTTGCTTTGTAACACTAAATCTCTTTTCAGAAGATTGAGATGCTAATATAGGAATTTCACTGTGAAAGATTAGTGCTGGAGTCTGACAAAAGCAGAAGAAAAATGGCCTCAGTTAACTCTCTGCTGACCATACTTCATGTCAGTAACAAGCAGGAAGGTTTCAGGGGGTTACGATATCTAGTTTTTTTTGGCTGCAATGAAGAGTCTGGGAGGAAGGGCCTGTGCAAGTGCTCTCATGAAGTTCACGGGCAGATGGAATGAAAATACCAGATGAGCTAGCACCAGACAAGGAAGCGTTATTCACTGGTGACAAATGAGTATGAGTCTTGATTTTTGTATTTGTTACTGATGATTTCTTTTGTATTTTCAGATAAAGGAAATTTGATCTTAAACCTCTTTATTATTTCTTCTCAAGTGCTGAGATCAGGTTAAATTCTCAGCTCCGAAATGGCAACCTGAAGTCTTGATTGTTTTGACGATTATGAGATATTCTGCACCTGCATTCAGCTGTGCTACCCTTATATAAGCATTCTGTGTTTAATTTACTATCTTCCCATTCTACTGAGGAGATCTTCTTTGAAGAACACAAGTTTGGTTGAGATGTTGTCTCATAAGTGTTCTCTCATTGCAGAAATTTAGAGCTGAAGCTAACTACCACAATCCATGATTATCCAGACTTCTCACAGTCTGCAAATTGGCCAAGATCTGAAAATTATTCTTATTAAAAAGTCTGTTCTTCCATTTAGGCATTTTTGCTTTCTCTAAGGTATGAGTGTAATAGGAGAAGGCGCATACAGCGATAAGACCGTAGTATTAGAACTGTGCACTGGGGACCAGCTCTGGGGTATAATTTAAAAGGCAAATAGAAAAGGGCTAGTATCTGATGTCGGTCTTTTTAACACATTAATAAAGCTGTGTTTCTTACAACTGTTTGCAGCATCACTTACCATGAAAAATATAGTACTGTATTTGTTTCAAGTTCCGCATTTATTGTGTTGATCTACATCTTATTTACAAACAGTCAGAAGAGAAGTGAACTGTTACTCACACCCAACCACTCATACCGAATTATTAGTTAGATGCTGTAGAGGATGTAATATATCCTAAATGACTGATCTCACGCCAGGCTGCAGTTGGCTCATAGATGAAGACCTGAAGTCATCCCGAATCTCCATCACTTGAACACTGGAAAAGGGCTTTTCCTCTATTTTTTATTTTGTTAATCATGTCTGAGAGATAAGCGTCCTATGAAATTCCAGCATTTTAAACATGTTTAGCTACCAAGCCACTCTCCGTTGTCTAGAGAATTATTTAAAGATGCTCTATTCGTACACAGGTGTTGACAAGGACAGCTGTAAAATACAAATTTGTCCTGGAAGCAGCGTACTGAATGCATGTGAGAATGCATGCTAGTAGCTAAGAACCGGTGAATTTTCATTAGTACTCTTGTCAAGGGAAGAGAGGTTTGAGTGGGAGAGGCCTTGGCTGTACAAATGCTGTGAATCAACTTTGGTTGCTTAAAACCAGCAGAGGGCAAGTGCGCTTCTTTATTGACATGGGCTATTTATACTGCTTCTGGAAGAGCGCTCTGTTTCCCAAGTTTACCTACTCAAAATAATCGTTGGAGAACTTCACCAGCGAATGCTTTCAACATGAAAATTTTAGCTCTGAAAGCACAGTTCACTGTATTGCAAATCTTTCGCTCAGCGTCGAAGGTGTTATGATAAGCCATGTTTAACAAGGTGGTTCTAGTCAGATCAAGCTAGAGTTGAACACCAATCATCCTGCTTATGGAATGATGTTTATTTATATCAGTAATTGATATTTTTCTCATAGCTGTGGACCAGTTCACAGTTTATTGACAGCTTTGCAAATTATTAATTGGGAAGTGTTATGAATTTGACTTTATAGAACAGTACTTTGGACATTTATGTTGCCTTATCTTGGAAACCAGAGGTGAATACTGGGCCTCCCTCCTGAGGTCCACCATATTGCTTGAACAGTACCATTGTAAAAATAGAAATAAAAATTAACCTTGTTTGATGTCCACACTTCTCCAAAGCCCCAAATCTTCACAATGTTAAAATCACTTTTGTCTCTATTTCCTTTGATTCTGATCACTACGGACTTCATCGACCCTGAATAAACGTGGCAGCCTGGTGTAAACTGCTTTCCAAGCCTCTCAAACTTTGCAAGCAGACTTGCATTTTACTTGTTATATAAACAAGAATATCCAAAATGACTTCATCTGGATTAAATGCTTTTGAAAAATGACAGTTACTGCCCTGGGGACTTGACGTAGTTTTTTTTTCTATAGAATAAAGTAGATCAGTGGGGAGTGGCAGTGTAAATTTCTTCATGCCATGCTGCCACTTTGATTCAGTTGTACACCAGTGGGAACTGTGTAAGTAGATCAGGTTGTGAAGTCTAACGAGTTTATATCGTCTCAGCAGGCTGCAAACGTGCTTCATTGTAATGGCTAAGGTCATGGCTGCGGCGAAATGGCTCCCTCCTTTAAGTTATAAAGTGAAAAAAACCATTTCATTTCGTATGTCATCATGGAGTGCCAGTCAGCACCAGTTTGTTCTTGATCTGAGCCAAAAACCTCCAAGGGGAAAGACTTTGTCTCCCTCATCCTGGTTCTCTGCTGGGGAACCCCAAGCCGCGTGGCTGGGGAGACTCAGGTTCTTTTCTACCTTTTGGCACTGGCCAAAATTGTCTCATTTCCCCTTGTCTCAGCTCCCCAAGCTGAGATACATACCCTATCACAAATATATGAAAAATTAAGCTGACTTTCTTTGCAAGACATTTTGAGCACTGTTCTTGGAAGAGATATGGGCATTACTACCACCTGATTTTCCTAAGATTAAAATTTAAACACTTAAGCATAGCTTTTGAAACAGATTTACTTCGATACTATAAAAAGTCTAAAAGCATTTCATATATCAATCAAGTGGATTGCTGTTATCTCTTGTTTTAGAATCAAAGCTTGGAACAGAGTTCACTACTGAAGCCGAGTTGCAAGTGAAAATTACAGAAAATCACCACTAGATGGAGTCAATGATTTTCTAAATTATTCTTCATTGCGTTGGATATAGTAGAGTTGCCAGATGATTATGATCACTGAGTTGTAAAGTGGAATATGATAATTTAAGTAGCTCACCTGTATCTTGTTATAATTACATTATCTGTTCTTTAAATTTTACAATTCTATGATTTTTCACCTCATCTAAAAATATTTTTTACAATTTAATGCTGAACAACAATTTTTTAATAGAATTCTTTATCAGTCTTACAACATTCTGTATCAATGCTCACATTCCACATTTAGGTCTCTAAGTTGTTATTATGAGTCTCTTAAATCCTGTTGTTTCAAAGGGTAAGTTCAATTGTGGTTTCATTATTTTATTAATTATAAATTGATAAATAGTGTGAATTGCCATACTTATAATTTTTAGTTCATGTTTAAATAAAAATACCATTATGCACTGTTTGGAAAAGCAACTTGGAAATCATCACCAATCATTAAATCCCAGGTGTTAGAAGTAAGCTGTGCTAAATTTACCAGCACGAAGACTCTTCTGTCAGGATCTGCAAACTTCGCCTTAGACCAGGATTATTTTCATTTCAGGTGTCATCCAAGTGAAACTGTATTTTTTTTTTCATGATGCATTACTTAGAATAGTCTAGCTTCCTTATCTGAAGATCACTAGCCAGCCAAAGATTTCATTCTTTTTTATTCCGTAAAATGTAACTTGTTTTCACCAAAGAGTTGTCCAGAAGTGCCAGCTTTCTTCCCATGGGCCATTACTAATGTGTCACTTGTGAAGTTGTGCAGAATATTCGGCCACTCATTTTCTGAGATTTTTGCCCTGCGGGTAGACCCATTGGGGTTGTCTTTTGTACCAAACAAAAAAGGGAGAAAAGATTTTCCTTCAACAACATTGCTCTTCTTGGACTACAAGTACCAGGCAGATTTTTAGTAATTTGTTGAAGAAAACCACTTCATTTCTGGCAAAACAAGCACGTGGCAGTACTTAAAAGGAACTCTGTCACAATTTAGTGAATATAGTCACTAGTTCAGAACTCTTTTACCAGTGCTGGATCTCTTCTAACACAGCTCTTATTTTGTTTCTTCTGTTAATAATGAGAAAAAAAGTAATAAACCAAAAAATCTCATCTTCCATGTAATGTTTCTGTTACTAGGCAAATTAGTTAATGCTTTGAGGAGACTACTTTTACCCAGATTCTTAGAATATTCATTTATGCTAACAAAGGAATTATTAATAACACTGAAAATAGAAGATAACCATTTTGGTTATGTATACTGTGAAAAAATCACACAAACAGAAAGATATATATTATTTAGACACTGTAGGAAAAACAGTGAGAAAAGTATAACTTTAAAATTTATTGTTGACTGTAACTATACAAAATTATAACTATTTAAAGAAAGCAGATGACTCGCACCTTATTTTTAATTGTCTTCATCAAAAAGTGATACTGGAAAGAAATAAGAGATTTATGTGAATCCCTTACTCGCTTGCTTCTCATCATGTTGTGTTTAGTGAAAAACACAAACAAAACTGATGAGGAAGAAAAGAGAAACAGACTTTGTTGAGCCAAAAGCCTGTGCTTTGTTGTATATCCAAAATCTGAGCCCTGTTATTTCTGTAGAACATTGCTGTAGAACTCAAATAGTCATATTCAAGCCTATCTATAGGTAGTTTTTTCTATACAGGTTGCTGAAAGCCAGACCGAGAATTTATCTAAATTCTGTTAATTATTTTTGGTCAAGTATTGTCCAGAGCACAATTATTTTGCAGACTAGATTAATGTTCTTTTAGTCTACTGCTGCAAGGCCATAGGTTTAAAAATACACAGTACATCTACTTTCATACATAATGATGTAGCTAAGACTTTAATAGTTTGTGGTGTCTTTTCACATCTAAACAGGTAAATGGGCTTATGCAACAATTGTGTTGAAGAAAGGTCACACACTAACAAATGAAATGGAACACATTAGAACAAGCCATTTATGTATAAGCCTGATTTTGTAAAGTTTACAAAGACTATTTTTAAACCATGTGTAGGCTCAGAGTCAGCTATATTGTGTATCTGATGATATAGTCATCTCTTGGAATAGTTTGTTTCACTATCCAATTAATTTCAGAATTATACTGTATGGATTTGACGTGTTCACTTTATGCATTCATAGCTGTTATCAAGAACTTTAATGGCTTACTAACCCCCACCTATGAATAAAGCTTTTTCCTTTGTAAAACTGGAAGGATGTGGCAGAATAGAAGCAAGAAGAGTTCTTACACCTCCTCTTGTCAGTCTGAATGATTCACTAGTCATGGTAGGCTGTATGCTCTATATCAATACAATTAAATAATCAGTACCTGTAAGTTAAATCATTTCTCACACCCACTTGTAAAACTATGACAATAAAGCTATTCCCATTATAGTTTTCTTTTTCATTGAAAGTAATTACATATAGTTTAGAAACTACAGCTACACGACATAAAAAGATACCTAAAACTTTTTCTCTGTAGATAATAAGCTAAACAGAAGAAAAGATACATTTCGGTAGAAGTACAGTATGTAATTTTTATGGGGACAAGACACTGAGACATGGTAAAGTATCGTTTATTTAATTGTAAGCCCTGTAAATGTCATTAGGATCCTAGACAAACAGTATTTTGACTTGAGAATTAACTGCATGATGCAGTATTTATAAAATGAACATATAAAACATTTTTTTTAAAGGGAAGTGTTGGTTTAACACTTAAACTCATTCAGTAGGAAGAAGGTGCTTATCCTTACCATGAGTTGCTAGATCTTCTAACAACTTGCGTTGGGTCTTGACAGCTCAAAAGCTCTGCTAATTCATGTAAAACCTGTGGTCTCTATGTCAGATTTCCGTTAGAAACCCAAGTGGCAATGAAAGATTTTTGCTACCTGTTCACAGGGTTCTTTATCTAAAAATAAGTTGTTACCATTGTGGTAGCTATAGTGTAAAAATATCATTATGATTAATAAGAATTAGTATCTCTGAACTTGTGACTTTCTTAATCTACTCTGAACTATATCTGGGCTCCATGAAAAGTCCGGTTCGCTGTCTTTTAAATTTTATTTAAACCAGAAACAATAGGTGAACCTCTACAGTTCTATGTTCCACAATGATTTGTGCTCTAGAGGTGCACAGGCCAACCTTGGGCTCTCTACATCTTAGAAATGCAGATAAAAGGAAACTCTGACCTTTTGTTGTGTTTGAGTAATAAGTAGCTAAATAATGTAGCTGAGCTCTTTTTGGCACCACCAGCATACGAAACAAAACATTTCAGGGAAGCTCTAGGTGTGAAATTTCGGTGTTCAGTCTAGACAGTACAATCAAGCATTAGTATTTTGAGGATGCATGTGGCATTTGACATACATGAAAGGAGATTATGCAAATTCTAAATTGCCTTTTGGTAATTTAGGTGGTCTTTTTAATGGAGGGAGGATAATGAAAACTTAGAAGTGATGCAACTGGCCATCAATGAAGAAAGGCTGCAAGATGAGGCACCTCAAGGCATTTTTTTTCAGGAAAGTTTAATTTTGCCTTGTAAAATCCAGTATATGCCTCTGTCACCCTGGAATTCTGCTTTTTTACTATGAGAAAATATATTAAGTCTTCTTGAAGGAAATAATTCAATTTTGGTCTTTTAGACTTCCCGCCCATTTGCCCGATTTAGAAGGAACATAAACATCTAAGAAAAGGCAGATGAGTTTCTGTCTCAATAATAATTCATATTGAAGTTTCTCAAGCAGGAAAAGTATTATATGAAGACATTACAGGGCAGAACAAGAAATTTTGAGGAATGCATCTTGAGAGGCTCATTCTGTGGACTTGCAGTGAAGTGGACTGCAGACCTTATGTACCGAAGTTTGAAAATAAATGTAATTTTGCATTTAACCACGAAACTTAAGCAAGTTACCTTTATTTTATAGATATGCAATGCCATTTTAGAATGCATGGTATCTCTTCACTATTGATAGAGTCATAGGAAGGGGGGTGGCCACACCGGAGGCTTTTGGGACAGACAGCTTTATCAGTATTGATACATCATGGGAGGTGTACTTTACTGCAGGAAGCTTTTTCTTTTTGTCTGGACACCTAAGGCAACAGCAAAAGTTAGTTCTGATATTTAAACTGACACATTTATTACAGAGTTCACAGCTAATCTTGAATGAATAGGCAGAGTTAATGTATCTGATAGATTACTGCTCAAGGATGTCTGCAGAGTAGCCAGGTTGTGCAGTGCTGGTTACTCCATGACTGCAGGATGCCCCCTCCCTGCCCCCTCACATTTTCTGAAACACAGTTCTGCTATGCATCTTTCAGCAATGTATATGAGCCAACCGGCCTGCATCCATAATACCTTCTGAGACTCTATTAAGGGCCAAGCCTTTCATATGCACCCTGAAGGTCTTCAGCATGCCCTGGAGCCCTTCCTAAACCTTTAAGGTCCTGTGACATACCTTGCATACCTTCAGGGATGCTGAAGTGGCCTTTGTTCCTCTCTAAACTCATGTGTAGTGTTGTTCTGTAGTAGAGGTCAGTGTAGGGATAGTGGAAAGGAATGGACAAGAAGGAGAATGCTGCAAATTTCTGTTTGTGTATGTCACAAAAGATACCTGGTGGTATTTCAGAGCTCTCTCTGCCAAGGTTCTCACCTGTGCTTCCAGGCTGGCAGTGAGATTCACAGGAATTTTATGTCATCTGCTGTGCACTGACCATATTAATTGGCATAAAAGGTCTTGTGATGAGCAGACTCACAAGAAAGTGAGGGATGGGCTGGGATGCCACAGAGAAGGCTGTTCCCACAGCTGAAATCTGCTTCTGACTTTTTCTTCTCTTTTTGTGTGTGTGCGGAGAAAAGTGCTTTTCCCAAAATTGATACTGATGGCCAGGCTACCCTTTGATATACCCTGGGAGAAGGCAGGAAAAAGACATCTGCTCGGTTCGTCGGCTCTTACCTTGCAGATACAAAGCGTACTTGAAACATGTGCAATTAACCCTGACTAATAAAGGGTGTTGTGATTGGGTAGGAGTGTTAGATATGAGAGATGGTTAAAACAGGTAATTTAGCAATGTTGGCAAGGTGCGTTGCAGCTGTGGCAGGATGGGTAGTCCAGGGAACCAGTCCTAAAAACACAAACCAAGCAAGAAAAGCGACTGTAACTCGTGAATTCTGTGGATGCAATATTACAAGCTGGCAAGTGGCAGTGGGTATCTGTTTCCTTTATGTGTACAGATCTCTGTTATGTCCCATTTCCTGGAGTGGCTTAAGTTGAACTTTGGTCTTGGGACAGTTTTTTAAACTTTTGTCGTGATTTTTCCAGTATAAGGTGTGAGCCACATTTACATCAGTACATGACTCATATCAATAATTAGATCCTTACTCACAGAGCTTAGTGAGCCCTCTGCTTATAATATTTAAGTCAACTGTTTTCTTTCTGAGACAGAAAAAGTCCTGTGAATAATTCTGCTATGCGATTTTTGTTGTGTAGGTCTTTGAAGTAATTATTTCGATTTATTTATATATCAGCTATTTCTCCTGATGCTTGCCAAAATGCAAGGTATGTCCTTGTATGTTTCAACCATATTTTGTGTGTATCTCCTTGCCTTTTGTTTATTAAACAGTTAATACAAGCAGAAGGATACAAATTAAGTTTTTAGCCAGAGTGCTGACTGATTAGTTTTCCAAGAGAAAGACATCAGTGTTCTTATATATGGTTTTAAGATGCACAGGACTGGTGATATTTCTGAGCACATGGTAGGTGTGCATAAATGAGTATGTTTGTGTGCATGTCAAATGGCATTTTATTGAAGAATCTGAGGTGGGTTGTCATGGAGATTAAAAGCTCTGAAATGCTATTCATTGGTATTAGTTGTGTTTATTGGGCATAAGGATATTCATTCTGCTTCGAAACTTTCATTGTAAAAACAGTTACACTTCTACCTGTGTCACAGAGGCTGTTCTAGCAGGCTAAGTTATAAATAAAGACCCAATGAGAACATTCAACTTAAGGAAAATAAACTGATCTATTTTTGATCAAAATTACAATTTTAGTTTCAAAGACATTAAGATGCTTATCTTTTCACTGTATAGTGTTTCAAGCTCTTTATAAGGTGGCAGAAAGTTGTCAACTCTCCCAGACCTTCCTACTCCCTACCAAGAAAAAAAAATGTTCTGGTCACTGGTAAATGAAAAGCTTTACTTCACATGGAAATGACATACAAATGAAAAGCATCAAATATGTTTTGCTACAATTTGCTTTTACAGTATTATATACATTTTCAGATTTCTCTGTATAAAAAGCTAGGAAATTTCTGATGCTTCTTCCTTAAGTAATTAGAATTAAAATTTATATACAAGTTTACCTTTAAAGAGCATTGTTTTCTGCATGAGATCATTGATGCGTTGCAGCTAGTATGGTTGTTTTTTTAACCAATAAATCAATGAAAATGCTGCAACAAATGCTGCATATGTACACAGCATCACACACACTCAGAATGAGTAATACAGTTTTCATAACAGACATGAAGTGATGATTATTAACTAGAATTATATATATTTATATTTAAACTGACACTACAGAATTCTTTTGAGTCTTGACAGATATGTGGAATATTTAAATGGAGTAATTGTAGTTACCAGACCTCCTGGGATTAACCTGCTGGAAAGAAAGTGACATTTTGCAAAGAGAAAAATGAATTTATAATGTGGAAAAAAGCTAAAAATGAGGTTATGGTGTGCCTGTTTATAACCATTCAGGAGGAAAATATGTTTACGTGGAGTCACTAATACACCGTAGCAATATACTTCACTTACACTTAATTGTAGGGGGGGCTTTGAATATAACTTATTAAATTCTACATTTCCTGAAATAGAATAAGCCATACTGAAAGGAAACTTATCAGTTATTTTATTTTTGGTGCATTCATGTTTAGGAGTTGATTCTGTGCTATTTCTATTTTCATCAGGAACACCTCTATGCCAACACAGAAAAAATACATGCAAAAGAAAACAACACCAACCTCTCTCTCTGTGGCACAAACTACTTTTGGATAAATCACACCCTTTCAATTATAAGAGGGACCTCTTCTCTCAGGCATACTCAGATTTTCAATTAGAGTGATTTCTTCAGCAACAAACACTGCCTGCTGAGCTCTCCTGAACTGGCGTTGACTAGATGACAGAATCGCCATATAATTTAGGTTTGAAGAGACCTTTTGAGGTCATCCGGCCACACTTATAGCAACACCAACTTAAATAGGTTGCTCAGTACCTTGCGTGATTGAGTTTTGAGTGGTGACAATGCCACAACTTCTCTGGGAAACCTGTTGCATTGTTTGGTGAAAATACTTTTCCTAACATCTGATTGGAATTTTCCATTTTGCAGTTTGTGTCTATCTCCTCTCATCATTGTGCACCCTAGAAGGAGTTTTGCTCTGTTCTTCCGCACCCCCCTAGTAGGCAGTTGACGGCAGCAATAAGATCAATAAGATCTCGCCTTTACTAATTCTTCTTAAGACTAACGAACCCACTTATTTCAGCGCCTTCTTGTACACTGTGTGGCCTGGTGGCTGCCTGGAAGAGCCAGCCAGTGTCCATGGAGATTGTGGCTGACTGCTAAGAGCAGAACTAGAAAAATTCAGGATTAAGTGGAAGGAGGTTGTTTCAGAAAAAGGAAGTGACTAAGTAGGAGAGAGATCAAGTGTTCCTTTAGGGACTTGCAAAGACCTTAACATCAAGAGTAGTCTAATGCAACAGACAATGCCATCCATGAGCTGGGAAGAAAAATTAAGCTGTAAGAACCTATGCAATTACAATTTCAGAGAAACATTACATTCATGGGTACTGAAGTGGCCTTAACTCATCATCTACCTGTGTACTATGATATTATCTGCAGCATAAATAAAAGTGAGGCATGGTGTATGACAACTGTATCTTCCTACATTACAGAATTTTCATTTATTCTCAACTTATGTATTATATACAATAAATAGATTGTATTTTTTATTCATTTAACATAGTTATCCTATTTTCTCACCATCCTTCAATCAGTCAGGATACCATAAGTAATTTTTTTCTCCTAAATGCTCCAGGCTAATAAATCGATAATGCATGACTAAGGTGAAACTCACACATCACCCTCCTTCTTTTTCTATTACATGTCACTTAGCAGCTAAAACCTGAAGTTACTGCCATTGCTTTTCCTGTAACTATGGTTATTAGCTAACTTCAACTGCTATTACTAGGAAAAAAAATGCTGTCACTGGTCTCTTTTTAGCAGGAAAAATTTCTCCTGTTTTTCCCACAGCACAGTCATTCAGCCTTTGCTGAAAGCTGCACTTGCCCAGAAATAGTACCTGCTGCTATGCTTTTTGGTCTTTTTCTCACCTTGGCCAGACAGCAAAAGAGGATTTAAAAAAAAAAACAAGCTACACTATAAATTGGTGCCATGAACCATGCAACTTGTTAATTAGATATAAGCATTTCTTTGCAAAACATTTGGCCAAGTATTTCTTGAAGGTAATCACATGCAATTCCAGTTACAGAATGACTACCGCTTCTCTGAGAAGTAACTGTGGTAAATGAAGAGTAAATAAAGGAAAAAAACCCAAACATGCAAAGTCCCCTTTAAAATATTTTATTCTGTTGTCACACTATCTTCTGTCTTCATCAGAGTAGTGTCAGCACCTTGTAGTTGTGCATTAAGCTAAGTGTTTAATGAGTGGTTCATTCTCTTTCTTAGCTTCTCCTCAGGGGGAGAATTAAATGTGCACTCATACGTCCTGTTTTGGTGGAGTTTTATTTTTTAATTTTTTAGAAGATTTATGCAGAAGGTGCCTTAACTGCAGAAAGCTGTCAGAATGAAGGACTCGAGGGACAAAGAATTACAGAGCAGAACATTATTACGTATCCTAGTAACTATTCTTTTAATCCTATCTCAGCCTATCTCAGGGGCAGAAGGGGGAATAAAGGCCCATTTCCCAAATCTGCATATGGTTCTACAAAGCCAGGCAAGCACTGAAATCTGTAACTGTTGGGAGCTCTGCTGGACAGTGGGATCTTCTGGGGTGTGCGGAGGGAGGTCGGCAGCATCATCGCACCGGCGAGCTGTCCCGGGGGATTTCTTTTCAGGAGCCAAGGCATTTTGGACGAGGGTCTGCAACACAGGCCTTTGCTGTTCAAGGAGAATATACTGCCTCGCAAACACAAGGTTACTGGCATGTTTCTGAGCCCCTCTTTTTTGAGGCCACTTCACACAGACATTAACTCTTCATTGGAGATGAGAAGCTGGGCAAGTATGGGAGTCAAAGGGTTGAAGGCTGCATATAGTTCTGCATCATGTCTGCCCGGCACCAATATATTAAAGATGTTTTAATAAGATTTCTGTCTTTTTCTGTATTCTGTCTCTTTCTGTATTTTTGGCATTTGAGTTGTCACTATGAAGGAAAGGTAATACTGCAGCAAATCTAAGTAAAATCTTTATACAAATCTTAATAGACGTCTCCTTTTCCCTACTTTATTCTTTCAGGTTTTGCTGAATATTGGGAGAATAAAAAGACAAGAAAGAAAGGGAAATATTTGCCTAATATGAGAGAGATACAAAATGAGCATTCAACTTGAAGAGAATGTCAGGGAACAACAGTACCTTAGACTGCACTCTGAAAAATTGTAAAAAGTACAAAGGTTCATAACATATTGTAAAGAAAATTCTTTAAAAATTGCTCTGTTATCTTGGAGGTAACAGACACACCATATGCTGTGTCTGGCAGTTGTCATGGCAACTACTTTTAAAATTTAAGCATAGGGAAACTATTGCCTAAAATCTCCATGACTTGGGGCCAAATCTTGCATGATGCTGAGCACCAAGGGAGAGTAAAAAAAGACAAAAAGGAAATCTTAAAATATCTTTCTTGTTAACTTTTGAAATTTTGTCTTGTGATATTTTTCTGAATGTCATCTTTTTGTCACTCTTTTATGTGCTTGAGAGTTCTTGCCTGGAAGTCAAAGAATAGTAAAATACTTGAAGGAAATAGATGGGAAGGTAATACATCTTAACAGTTGCCAGTACTTATTAAAAATTGGCATATGCAGATTTGTTTCTGTGGAAAAGTAGTTTCAAACTTTGAATAATGTTTATGCCATCCCACCAGCAGCCTGCATAATGCACTTCTGAGGCAAAAGAGGCTTAAAATATCAAATAAGGATACTTCTAAGGAAATATCAGTGCAAACAAAATTAAGAGGATTTTATTAATCTTAGCTAAAAAGGTCTATTAGACTATGGCGCAATGAATGCTGTTATAGAGAAGTTCGGCACCTCAGTACCTGGATTTCTCTGATGAAGCTGCACCATAAATTCTATCTTGCCCACATGCCTTTGCCAGTGCCTCCTAGAGGAGTTTGCAAAGGTGGAACATAATTTAGCCAGAATATGATAGTCGTGTACTGTACTGTAGCTCTTAACAAAACTACCCATACAAATTGCACAATGTGGCCTGGAGTAATTCAGATCCAAAGTCACTGAAATTGGTGGGATTCTTTCTATAGAGGTCCCCAGGCTTTGTTTGAGGCACTGTCCGTGCTGCTCACCTTATATTGATACACATCAAAATAATCATTACCAAAAATATCTCATGTTTTGAGCACACATCGTATAACACTGACTTTTTAAAAGTATTTTTTAAAATCATATTAAAAATTCTTAGATTATGTGAGATTCTTGAGAGAAAGTTTAATTGGTCTCAAGAGTATTTATCTCATGCTGTTAGGTCACACAGAGGTGAGAACTTTCTTTAAGTTCCCCCACCAAAATAATGTATCCTGAGAGCTATTATCCTGTGATTCCAGCTCTCGTAAGCTGCCACAAAATTGCCAGTGCTATTATTCACCAGAGAAAGAGGTTCAACTTCAAACCTAGTGTAGGCACTGATCCACTCAGGGCTCTTGGAATAAATCAAATTATTTACATTATAAAGAAAAATATGTTTTAAATGCTCCCTGTTCAACTACACGGATCATTATTCTGTCCTCCTCCCTCTGTCTGCTACTCATTAATGAAGGCAACTTAATCTAACTTCTTCAAAAATTCTTTGATGGGCAGCAACAGTAGAAAAGGTTAAGCTGACTTGCAAGTAATGTGACATTGACTAGATTATGAAAATGGCAAGTACATTCCTTATTTGAGAAATTATTAATATGTAGGGATGTGAAAATAGTAGCAGAGGTTGGAAGGAAGGGAGGAAAAGGCTTTCTTTTTCAGCTACCAATCCCATTTTTAAGCTTTCGGCAGGGAATTGTAAAAGGATCAGGACTGTACTGAAGGACATTGGATTTAATCTGGCAGAACCAGCTGTTAAAAATCACAACTGGTTTCTGGATCTACAATTAAAAAGGGTTTTAGCACATTTTGTTGTCTGCTGCTACTTTCTCCCTGGAGAAATGGTGACCAGCTCCTTCTCCTCTCTTCCCTGCCCACCTGGGTGAAGACCTGAAAGTCGCTGCTACATCTGGGAGAAAGACACTACTTGCTGACTGACTGTTCCTGCCCCTGTCCTCTGGCTCTATCTCTGTGTTGTCTGGCCTTCTCGAAATGCCTAATATTTCCTTGGCAGCATGGGGGTAGACATGATTTTGCCATAGGTCCGACAATTCTGGATGCCACAATGAAGGTATTTGCTTGCAAAAGCCGACCTGCTGCTGCGTATACATTAAGGCACTGATGTTCACAGTATAGCTGATACCTGGTGGAAATGAAATAATCTGTATTGACACATTTGGAAGATTCACATCTTTTTCCACTTAACATGCTAACGTGATAATTGCTAGACTGATGATTTTTCCAGTGACACGTCTCCTTTTGTCAATATTTAGACCTGTGTATAGAAAGCTTATCTATCACACCTGGCTAATTTTCACTTTATTTAAAAATAAATGGAACATGTTTAGTTTGCAGGGTTAGCAGAACAAAAAAGAGGTTTTTATAAACATTTTTCTTGAAACATTCTTTGAAGGGTAGGAAAAGATAATGACTAAAAGGATACAAAATCTGGCTCAAAAAACAGTCAATTATTTTAATGCTTAAAACTAATTCGACATTGAAGATTAAACTTCATTTTGATGCATTTAATGCAAATGAAAACAAAACATAATGCTAAATAAAAATAGCAACAAATACCAAATAAATTCACTTAGCAGCACTCTGTGAGACAGAGAAATCACAGGACATTTGTTCATAGGGTTTAAATACTGAGTCTCAGGCCTTTATTATCTGAACAATTCATCCAGCTAGGCCTCTATCATAGCGGTTTTTTGCTGTGCATGCAATGACTTTCACTATTAGTGATTAGGTAAGAATTTGTTGGTGAAGAAATATAGGTGGTATTATTTTGAGTATCCTGAAAGAACTGCAAAAATCTATTAGCTTTAGTTTTCTTTAGCTTCGGTGCTTTTGCAGGACTGATCCTCAGGAATGAGTGTGACCAGATTGATTTGCAAGAAAGCTATCATGACCATGGAGCGAATCACTTAACCATTACTTTGAAAGGTTGAAGTCACATTTCTCCTACATGCAGTTGTCATTCTTGCCGTAGTTTCGTTTTCACACCAGTGTCTTGCAACTGTGATCTATGTATTGGGGCTGAGGATTTATTCTATCACCTTTAATAGCAGCACTTTAAGTGAGAGGGATTATGTTCACCTACTTAAAGCTCTTATTCTATAACACTTCTTAAATAGTTTTGCTTTACTGTGGTAAACACTGATATTGCAGTCACATGATGGAGTATTCAAGCATGGTCAGCTTTTACTTAGTCTGCATGGTTATGAGATCTTACATGTAATGCAGGTGTTTCGCAGCGTTTTCACTATTGTATCTATGACACATCATAACTTTTGGATGCCATTGTTAGTTAAGGAGTTTTTCAACCTTTTTCAACCTTTTCTCCCAGCCACATGAGAACCTACCTTTAGGTTTTGCATTTGGAAACTTTTGTCTCACAATCTGAAGAATGACTAGTATTCTAGAAACATGCCACTGTGAATTTGCAACATGAACCTACACATAAAAGAGGCAGAATTCATACTTTTTCCTCCAGGTAATCATTGTTCCTAATCCTTTTTAAATGTTAATTTGTTTGTAATATCACAAACATATAATCTGACAAAACTTTTGTACATTTCCATGATTTCCAAGAAAGAGTCTTTTTCTGCATGATCGTGGGCATCACAACAGCTTTTTCTTCTAGTCACGTGCTTATTAATACACTTCTGCTTTTCTTTGCATTTTGTGGTGCAACTTGTGCTGAAACCAACTGCTTTCACTGCATGTCTGACCGGTGCTGCTTTGCTGAAAATCTGTGGAATTGTTTTCATGTGTCTTGGGAAGAAATCTGGTCTTTGGTATTGGACTATATTAATATTCTGTTTCGATGCCTATTTATTAATTTTTATTTAATAGAGTTTATTTCACATACGATTTCTCAGTAGATGGTTTTAATTTATCCTTCGAATAGTTGCAGTTGCTTATGAAATGTCTCAAATAGCTTGTCTTTGATCAGATATCAGGGATTCTGTGTGCAGTTTTTACCGGGTTTTCAGCTCCATATCCCTCGCCATTATTGTGCAGGCCTTTAAAATCAGAACTGTGGGTAAGTGGAGAGAAAATGTGCTTTTGCAATCAATAGTCTTGTTAGAAATATTCTGAATTATTCTGTCTTGCAAGCCTTGCAAAGGACTTTGCAGATCTCTCTCATTCTGCTGAAAGATTATGTCATAGCCTTCTATAACCTGCAGACACAGCTGAATATCTGATTTCCTGAGTGGTAGTGCTTTTTTTCCACAAAAATATGGAAATATTGCTTTCATTTCTTTCAATTCTCAGGTTCCTATTGAGACTAAGAGATTCAGATGGCTTATTTTTTCAAGGAAGAAAAAGAAAATTCACCCAATCCCATAAATTAGTAGTGTCAGAACATTTGCAGAATGCCAGTTACTTGAAAGGTCAGAATTACAATAGGTTTGTACCCTTTCATGTGACAGTGCCCATAAACTTCTGAAGCAATAAAACTAAGCTGGAGCCCTTGGATCCAACATTGTAATCTTTCAGATTTTATCATGGTCTTGTGATACGTGGTGCATTTCTGTATGTTTCAGCTGCTAAAATTATTTGGATAGAGTGGAATCTGAGGATTCACTTTAATAAAAACTATAAATTCCTAGAATTTATGTTTCTCAAAAAAATTAACATATGATATACATTTTCACAAGAGTTTTCAAAATGAAAAGTAATGAAATTCTAAAATGTATTATTAAATACGTATTTGTAAATTATTATAATTTTGGTCCCAAAGCAAAGGACAGGGAGTATTTTATGATGCTTGAGTACTTGTGGCTGATAATGTTGTGCACCAGGGCATGATATGGCCAAATCCTTGCTGGTTTTGGAACTACAAAATTTCTGAATGGGTTTATTCTTCTGTGGGTATATTTTCACAGAGGGGGAACATTAGGACTCTGGTAGAAAATACATAAAACCAGCAGAGAGTAGCTTTGCCTTAAGACTAGACAGTGTTATAATCACCCTCCACAGCTTTGGGAAACAAGAGTCTTGGTTTTGCATTTAAATCTGTTTGGCAATACGCACTGTGTCTCCCAGCCACTTGGCTATTTGTAGAATTTGCTGTATTCAAGGGGTTTGAAATACTTTAAAACAAATTGAGCTGAATGGGGATCTTAAACCATTTCCTGATTGGTGTGTCTTCTAGCCCCTAATGTGCCTTTCTAGGTCTTGGTTATTTCCTTTTCATAAAAAAATAATTGCTCTTAAAAATGTCTGGTTTGATTTCTTTTGTAAAGAGAGCCGAACTGAGGAGCTCTAGGCAGATTAACTGGACCGCTTCATTTAGTAGGCTCTCCGAGCTTTGAAGAATGCTTCAAAAGTATGGAATAAAGCTCTTTTTCTTCCTATTTTTACATGGGCTAACAACTTCCCAGTCTTTTAATTTGCTGTCCTGTTGCATTCAAGTTCATTATCTTTGTGTTACAGTTTAGTAATTCAGTCTGAGTTTCTATCTTTTCTCTCTTCTGAGTCCCTGCTGAAAATGGCAATACAAGTAACACAGCAGAAGCTTGTATACAGACAGAAGATATAATGAGAATAGCACTTCTTGTGGAAATTAAATGCTACATCACAGGGTTTCATTTGCAAATATCTGCAATGGAAAAGCATGTTTAGAAGTGCATTCAGATTCACTGTTTGGAGTCTCTTCTCGTCTGTGCTATGCTTGCACTGTTCATATTATAAAACAGGGGATACAGTTTGAGGTTAGTTAGGGTTAGATATGTAAATTTGGAGGAAACAAAGTCAGAACATGGTTTTAAGGTACAGTAAAGACAAAAAATGACTTTAAACCTACAACAGAAGCACAAAGCAATTTGCGAATATTGATTGATATCTTTACTTTACAAATGAGAAATTCAAAGAACAAAGTCTTCAAGTGACTTATCCAACATTGTTTGGCCAGATGATGGCTAAATACAGGTCTTCAAATGACAGTTCCTGTGTGCTGACTTCTCAGGGAGATTATCACATTGGCTTTGAACACAGAGATTATGTTATGAGCGGAAAACCTGACCAGCCTTGTACCAGTCCAGCAGAAGTCTTTTACAACAGAAAAAAAGGTGGGGAGAATGGATGTGGATAGTTCACACATGGAACTGCTAATTTGGTGAAATGACTAGCTATTGTCATAACTCACTGGAAGGAAAAAAACCAAAAGGATAGACTGTGTGGAAAAAATTATAGTGGCTCTTGTATGAGATTTGTTCTCTTTGGCCTTCATAGAATCTTTCAGTATTTCCTTTGCTTTTTTAATATGAAACTTGGGAAAAGCTTAAAATGTCAATGTAGGTATTTTTTCTTTTAATGACAAAGAATGCAAAACTTACAGAAAGGTAATCTTGACTTTCAAAGAGATCTTGTCAGTTCTGTTGATGTCAGTATCAAAAGAAGTTAATAATTATCTGAAGAAAACACATTTCTCTTGGTTACTTTCTTTCTCATACATAATTTCTCAGGTTAATCACAGCAGCAGATCTGCAGGGGCACGTACTGTGCACCTTCACTTTTGCAGCACATTGTCTAAATGCTACCAAGATTCATACAGGCAATTATAGCATTATACCTTCTCTGGCATGACTAAACTTATGTTTGATAGGCTGCGAAGACAAAAACCTAGTAGTTATCTTCAACGTATATTTCTTGTACAGTATAATTATACTAAAGGAGTGGGTTGCCTTTTTGCTATCTATAGGTCACATGTTTGGCCATGTTGTATATCATTTAAAGGGGACTACAGCAGATGTTGAAGGTGAACAGGTAACTTACAGAAAATTGTGAGTGAATTTCACTTCTGTATGATTAGTGTTTATTTGAGACAAATAAACCTCAGCATTATTATTAAATGTCATGAGTTCTTCAGCCAGAACAGGCTCTGTTCTGGGGAGTATTGGTCCTGATTTGGATCTGTATAGAACATCTAAAAAAGTGTTAACTCATGAAGTCACTGGAGGACTTCCTGACGAGAGTTTAATTTCTAACTGAACTGCCATCAAGATCAGTTCTGAAAGTTATCCGGATGATGACAGAAATAAAAATGCCTTACTGCAAATGAAGCAGTGATTGTTCTTTTTCCATAAGGAATAAAATAAATTCTAATACAGTAGTGCTCTTTGGATTCTCTTTAAATTTTCCTTCAGAATGCAATAGGATAATCCTGTCTACAGCTTCCTTTGGTTGGGATTGTGCTGGATGATTCAGACAATAACATCTTCAATTCTGCTCAACAGGCATTATCAGCAGAATAGTGCGCAGCAACAATTATTCATTTATTTATTGTGTTCCATTTTACAGATTTTTTTAAGGTCTTATAGCTTAAAAAAGCACATCTTTTGCCCATTATGTTTCTTTCAACGCTGCATCCATGAGAAGTAAAAGGAGCTTGGAAATGCTAGAAATTCAAAATTTCTCACACACTAATTTTCTCTCCTTTGGATTTTTCATAAAGACAAATCAGGCAGCACATTTCTGTGCCTTAGTTTCCTCAGCTGGAGAAAGAGGGAAAAAAAAGAAGCTGTGCTAACTCCCACATATATTGGGAGGATAAATGCATTTGATAGGCTTAAATGAAAAGCTTTACATGAGGATATTTACAAAAACCAATGCTTTATTTTGTCTGGCCTCTCATCAAAAGAAACACAGGGTTAATTCTGGAAGCTAATTCTTGGAGCTATGCTGTTGTATAAGTCTAACTTTGGTATTATTCAGTGCTATGTTCTAAAAAACACCACACTTTTTTTTCCTTCTCTCTCTCTTTTTTTTTTTTTTCCTTCCAAATAGTACTGCACCATAATTACAATTGCTGTAGAGGCAGGAGCTAAGCAATTAAATTCCCCATAGGTGTCGCATGTAATTGTTCCTAGCGAATCAGAAGATTAAACATGGCAACAATGCACAGCACAAGATAGCCTAAACTCAGTTTTTCCTGCAGAACTGCAAATAGTAGCAAATCAAAAGACTGTTCTCCTTAATTACCACTGTATGAGGCATCAAGCTAAAAGCAGGTTCACTCGGTAATGTTTTCTATACAACTACAGTATGTACATACAATGCAAGCCTTTATGCACCACCTAATAGACAATATTATACACACAATTATTGCTAACTTTCATTTCATTGGGAGAAATCACTGGTGAGCCTGGGACATTGGCCTCTCAGCTTCCCCAGCAAGCAATGTGTTGACTAAACTAAGGGAACAGTTTTACTTCCTGAAGCCAGTGCAGTCTATTTATACTTAAACACATTTCTTCACAACTTACAGCATGCTGTATTAGGTGAGAGTTTGCGAGCTGGATGGGCTGCAGTCTCTGTGAGGTTTGCAAGCTGGAGCTTGTGGAACACTTCACCAAGTTTACACATTTTCTCTCTCTCTTTATTCTGCAGTCAGCTACCCTGCTGATCAGAAGTCCGTTTGGGACTTGAGCTCAAGTCATCAAGAGTCAAAGAGCTGAAACAATAAAAACAATGTGGGATTTGGGGGAAGAAATTGTCATTCTTGTATGTTAATGTAACATATAGATGTCCGATAGATTTTGTTGTTGTTGTTCCGAGCCAAAATAAGTATTGGTGCAAAGTGAAACATCTGTCATTACCGTTCCTACTGCTTTTGCTGGGATTTTGTATAGTTCCACATCATTATTTCTTTAATCAGCTTTCCAAGTGCTGTAAGGCAGCAAGCTATCCCAGTAATGAGTTTCTTCCTATTGTAGGTTAACTGCTTGTTGAAATTTCCATTCAGTTGGAGAAATCATCTTGCTCTCTGACATGTTTTTACTGATTATCAGGGTTACTGGATACACTGTGCACTGAATTTTAATTGGCATCAAGCTATATATTTTTAGTGAGAAAAATGGGAAGTGCTTTTCATGAAATCCTCGGGAATTCAAGTGCTGTCTTTGAGGAGAAACTGATTCATAAGATTTACCCATTCACACATCAGAAGCAGATTATAAATCAACTTTCCCATTTATGAAATGTTTACCTGAGGCATAAACAAAGGAAAGGAAATTGTGAAAATCCTTATTTAAACATACAATTATTCATGTTGTTATAGCAAGTATTATTTTAATTACTATACAAGGTCACCAGCTGGCAAGTGGATTTTAATTTCCAGTATATTAACCTGTTATTATCTGTAAATTGAAATAACTCTATCGTACTAAAAAAATAACTCTAAACTGTTGCATTTTATAAGAGTTTCTTTTAGCAATATTAGTACACCAAATAACAGTTATCTTTTTTTTTTCATCAATAAAATGCAATGTTGGAGAAACAAAAGCGGGAAAAATGAATTTATCGGTAAACAGTCTGAAGAATGGAAAGTGAAATAAGCCTAGGTAAACAGATTTGCACTATTTTTAATACCAGCAACCAGACAGATGCACAGTTTTAAATTTTATAACAAGTCAGAAAGAAATACACTGAAGTTGGAGTGCATCAAACATTTTTTAATTATGGCACAATAGACAATCTCATACACCTAGGAAGCCTAGGTGCTGTCTTTCCAGCCTGTAGTTATGAAATCCATTACTTCATCTTCTTGAAAAGGCAGAAATTATTGTGTAGCTCCTCAAATCATCACAGTCCAGCCAGCTGGGGTGAAAAAATGAACTCTCTAAAGCAGCTTGTGATTCCACATATTTGTCACCAGTTAATTAAAAGGTAATGTCCGTAATCCATATTTTCATTACTAAAAGGCAGGTAAAAGGATAAAGAGAATCATTAAGGAAAAGAGAGTCATTAAGAAATACTGTAGCCAAGGTAACACCATGTTTTTGTGGAAATGAGATACACACCTTTTGAGACCATTTTATTAGTGGTGATTGCTCTACACAAAACACAAATGTTCATTATATATACTAGCAAAGAAGTTGTATCTATATTTATTCCTTTAGAAATTTTTAAGCACTGCAGAATGAACCAACCTAAAGATGAAGTGCAGCATATATTTTTTTTCTGATTGATATGAGAGGCTAAGCCAGTGTTAAGCTACAAATAGTGGAAAGAGAGGAAGCGAAAAATATACTAATGAGCATGTTGCAATGAAACTCTCTCAATGACTCTCTCAATGCCTGAGTCTATTTTCCTTCCAACATAGCCTGATTTGTAGTTGTTTGCACAGTTATTAATAGTTTAATTTTATTAGTTCACTGCAGAAAAACCTGATTTACATCTCGTGCAATTAAGTGATGAGTCAGACTCAATCACATACTAATCTCGATTACTTGAATGCAACACTGAAGGTGACCTCAATATGTTTTTCGACATTGAACTTACCAAAGCATTCTGAAAAATAAAATTTTGTATTGTGTCTCAAGAAAAGTAGACCCCAAAAGACAGAACTTCATTGCCTTGTTCAAAATTGATAGGGTGACTAAATTCTGATTCCAGTGACACCATAATTAATGAACTTCTTGTTTTACACTATTGTAAATTTTAGAAATGTAGCCTGTAGCCATCTGGTGAAAAAGGTAATCTTGTAAATACAGAAAGAATATTTTAGGATGGGAAATAGTCTAACTTGTGTGCTGAATAGCTATGTGGGAATTTGCTGCAGTAATTACCCTCCTATCATTAGTGACAAGTAATTGCTATAGCAACCCCACTGCCACCTGTCTCACACACACTCTTTCTTTCAAACACACACACACACACACACACACACACACACACAGACTCTCACACTCTCTCACTACATATTCATACTATTGAAACAAAAGCAGAAAAGCCAGTAGCTTAATGTCATTTATTGAATCACTGTTTTTTCTAATCAACAAAATATAACCTCTTCCTCCTCTGCCAGCTCCTCATAAATATTTATTAAAAATAAAATGTTTGTGTTGTAGAAAATAGTGGTGTTCAACCACAGTATCTCTATTCAACGCTAATTCTCTGAGGGAGAGAAAAGAGAATTCTCACAGCTTGATTTCTTTTTTTGCTTTATTGCATACACTGGGCTTGAGACTGATTTCGCAGATATGGATGTGAATTTTAACAAAGGCAACCATCTAACATATGTAAAACTGGTTTGATGTTCACAACCAGGGCAGCTGAGATTCGTTCTCTTTCATTAAGAAACATCTAAACCACCATGTTTTTTGTGGCTTTGTGTCACCACCAGGTATTGCTTTATCACATGTAAGCACTTACAATTTGTACACAATATTTTTATCTTGTTAGCAGTGGGTAGAGGCTGAAGAACAGGCTTGCTATCGAAGTATCACTATGGCATCATCTAACCCAGGTACTGGTCTATTTTGCTATCACTCCTGATAATATCAGTGGAACCTGACTTTGAAATCTCAAAATAACCTACAAGAATATCAGTTTCTTTGTATCTGAAAGCAGCAGAAATTATTAGGCAGTGAAAGAAGAGGAGAGAACTATCGTCGAGCCTTTTCTTCTTCAGTTTACGAAATGCCAGCCTCGCACCCACAGTTACAAGCATTCTTCGTGTGATGGTCCTGCTACATCAGCATAGGACATAAAATTGGCTAGCAGCTTTGTCACCGCTAGATGTCATCAAAATACCAATAAAGAGGGTTTAAATGGGCAAATTTAAAAACACTAGATCTCTCTAAGCCTACCACTCAGCGTGTTCTAATGTGAAGATGAAATAAAATAGCATTTCAAATAAGAAAGAATAATAAGGAAATGCAGGAACAGCATGCCTTGACATAAGCCAATGGTGTCCCACATGCTTATTCCACCTCTTTTGATCAAAAGCGACCATTCATATTTAGTTCTTAATACAGCTGGTTTTTGTTTGTTTGTTTGGTTTGGTTTTTTGTTTTTGTTTTTTTCTCCCAAATAAGACATGGATTTTCTCATTCTGCTCACTCCATCTAAAAATAACTCTGTCCTGCAGTCTTCATGCTGCTGAGGAGGAGAAGGGAGATGTCTAATAAAGTAAAATGCTATCCAATTTTTTTCAGATAAATCATATGGAATATTATTCCAGATAAAAGCTTGGATGCAAAAAGTAAATCTATGTACTATTTTTAGGAAAATTAACCCTACTGTTTTCATTGTTTTGTTGAATAAAACACTGATTAAATAATTTAGATCAGCCAGGTAGCAGTCTTAATCTTAAGATGACCTCACAGACTTTTAATAAAGGCACTAAAGGCTATGTGCCTCCGTAAATCCATAGAACAACTCGCTGCATCTGCTAGCAATCTGAATGTTTTATCTATTTAGTTTAGAAACTAATAGGAAAAAACCTGTGTCCAGTCAAGTCACCATTTAGTGTAGAATGGTTGGCTGGTCATGTGAAGCATGGGTAGACTTCAGCTTTTAAGAAGGAAATCCATGTACTGTCCCTTATACTATTTGTCTCATTTATTTCTGATTTAATTATTCATTCTTTTTCTGATGTTCTCTCTCAAGACAATATGGCCTGTCAAAATACAGGGTTTGCAAGCAGAAAGTAGCATTCGTTTCCCAGACGTGTAGTCCTTCTGCGCTAAATCTTTAAGCGGTATACATTAATCTGCGGGATTTGTTGGTAAATTATGTCCTATATTTTGCCACCCATATGTCTTGAATTGTTCCACATATTTGAGGATTAAAGGGCTACATATATTGTTAATGGTAAATTTCTGCCTGTTAACAACTGGGAATATTTAGAGACAAATTAGCAACGACAAAAAAGAAAACTCTGCAAACATGTAAAACATAAAATGTGGTCTCAAAACCTTTATAGTAAGAGCTGCCTAACAGCTTATGATGAAGAGGAGACAAACAGGGTTTTTAAATGTCCATCAGAAATAATACTGTGCTATGAATGAGTCCCAGGGGTAGAGAGCAGCTACCAGTGCTCTTTTCACAAGCGTCAGGGGTGCATTCAGTCAGCGCCCAATAATGTGACATACTAAGAACTTCTCGTAACCCTGCTCTACTGTACGTTGAAACTGTTTAGCATTTTACAGAAAACACCTGTCTTCTTATGGATTCAGGTACCTATTTTGAGTCCTTCAGAAAAAAAGAATTCAAGAGATTTCCCTGAAGCTTACTCTCAGAAATGGACAGTTCACTCCATTATTTCAGCACTCAGTTCATCTGACCAAATGAATTAGTTTTACTTTCAGCAACGAAGAGGCATTTGTACAATTTACCTCCTTGACATCAGTGCATGACTAAAGATAAAAACCTGTGATGGCGAGTGTTAAAATCCAGTAACTGCTCAAGACTCAAGCATTTAATAGCACAGGAACTTCTTATTTCTACCCCTTAAAATTAGGAGCCTGATCTCTTCCTGATGCTACCCATCTAAGAACTCCTCCCAGAGGAGGAGGAAGAGCTTCCTGGGGGCTGTTCTAGGAGATTGTACTCTCATAGCTTGGCTGGTGCTTGCAAGGAAAGCCGCAACAGTGCCTTCATATTTGCTGACAGAAATAGTATGCGCATGGGCAGAAAGGCTGGTTATTTCTCTAGTGTAATGGAAATAACAGAAGAAAATATCCAGTTCACACCTGACTGTGGGTTCTGCAGACCTAAGGATCATTCTATTAAAGTCAAAGCCCATTAGCAGTGTGTAAACAACGTCTTAGACACTGACTGTTCATGTTGAATATATTTTTAAATGTTTTCAGTTCTCATTCAAGGCAGAAATGTCAACACTTTTGCCAGACAGTAAAGGGCAGACATTAAAGGGTGCTACAATCTTGAGGCTGCCATCTGGTATCTTTGAGTGCCAGTCCTGATGGAAAGGAGAGGTGATACTTAAGAAGGTTGACAACAGAGAGGCAGTGGGAGGGATTGAAGGGGGGGAGGCTTTGTCAGGAATTTCAGTTGCTCTTTCACATTGACTTTTCACTAAAATCTTGCACATAGATGGTGTTTTTTTTTGTTCTGGAGCTGAAAACTGCTGACCTCTTAAAATCTGCTTGGTATCTTATGAAATCTCAGTGCCTTATACACGTGATTCAAATACAAATAAAGGATTGATGGCATTTTAATGTCTTCTACAGAAGGCATATTGATGGGGATTCATGAGTCACAAACAAATTGCACATGTGAAAGCAAACTGTATTGGAACACATTGCACTTCCATCCAGAGGCTGTTTTCAGAAGCTAAATACTGTGGCTTAATCATTATGGGGGAAAACTGCCTTTTAAATGGTAGTGGAAAGTATTCTCTGACATAAATGGATGAGGAAAGTTCTTTTCCTCTACTGCCAAAAACAGAGAGAAGCACTGCCGTTCCAGTAGGATGGCAAATGTTTGAGATTCTGAGAGAATTCAGACTGGACTTAAGCTGAAAGGGAATTCCCAAGTCATCCCAGATATGTAGGGATGAGGAAGTCAGAATCTATTTTGTATTTTCTGTCAAAGATTGATGGTTTTATTTCCATTTCTGATGAAACTCATCTAACCTTAAAACACCAAATCCATATTTACATCCAGAGACTTATGGTGAAATTCTAGCTGTGATGACAGATATCATCACAGAATCACTTTGCCTGAAAATCAGTAATTATTTGTCAGGTAGGTATACTAAATTCAACTAATGAAGATACATGGTTACCAAAAGGATAACCACATTCTAGAAAGTCGGTGTGTATTTTCGAACCTCTATTGTCCCTCGTGATATGGTAGACCAAATTTCAGAATGAAAATAGACCAAAATGCAGAATAATTTGTACTTCAGTAGACTGAGACACTTAAATGAATACTAGTGTATTTACATTGATGTAGTTGAAAGCAAAGATAACAAATATGAAAAGCATCGGACCGAGATCTTACTTGTACAATTCAGATCAAAATTATGAAGCTGGCTCATGCTGCAAAATCAACCATTAAAGATTGAAGTTTGCATTTAGAAACATCACTCACAATGTGAGTTAAAATATCTCCCAAGATAGGTCATGTGGAAAAAGATGCCAAAATAACTGGTAAGTCAGTAGCAATCTGCAGATTCTTTCTAACTCCTTGCAGACCGATCATATTTTTAAAGTGAAAAACTGGGGTGTTGTGTTCAAGGGTTCTCAGGGAAACATTCTGGGACAGGGAAAGGGAAACTGGCCAGGAATTCAGAAAAAAAAATAAAAAGGGGGCACACTTCCTCTCACTTTCATTACTAAAATAGAAAACTGGGACACTTTGTAGTAAGGACAGTTTGGGATAAATTTTTATCACTATGTCACCTCTTCCCTACCTCCAGTCTCAATTTCATTCAATCAAATCTAGATCAAGTCTTGCCCTCTTATGTCAACACGTACACCACCAATTCTATACATGATTTATTTTGCTTCTTCTGCACTCAGTTTCGAGAACGCAGCTCAACCATTCTACGCTCAGTACCTCCCACAATTTTCCAGTCATTAACTTAAGATCTCTAAGAGAACTTAAGGTCTCTCTTCAGAAATACCCACCCATTTCATGTTATGATTTCCTGTTCCTCCTGTTTGATCATTTTACATTCACAACCAACACTTCAGAAACTTCCACCAACTGCCACTTTGAGGCTCAGGGTACTACTCTTTTCCTTTTCTACACTCCCTTCAAAAGCTTTTCCTTTGATTGAAAACTCATCTTCCTTTATTATAAAATCCACGCCTGACCACACCCCTACACCTCATACATGCGTACCGCCTATCCTGCACTACCTCTTACTGACCGAAAAGTCTGAGTATATACCTATAAATGCAATAATGAATTTTGTATGCACAGAGGTTACTCATGTTACTTACAAACAGACTTTGCTACCTCTTCATGCTTCCTAACCCTCTGCCGAACTATTTAATATCTTTCAGAATATTTCATCAGAATCAATAATTCTCAGATTTATAGGTAGAAGAACATACACTTTATTACCAAATTTCAATGTGTTCTTGAGCAATAGATAGTAAGCATTAACAAAAGAATTATCCTCCAGGAAACCTGCCTAGAGCAATAATGGAAGGCGAATGCCAAACAGTTTCCCCGATAGTAACTTGGAAAATATGTTAGACTTTAAAAAGAAAGTAATGGGAAACCCATCACAGTAACAAGAATACTATCAATTTATAAGTGGTCATACATTATAAGGGTTCAAAAGTTTGATTTTCAGAAAGAACAGGTGATATTCAACAAAATTGGAGAAAATATTGATTCTCCGACCACAAACACCAGCTCTGCTACAATGGCAGAGCAACCATGTGAAACATGGAAACCTTACAACATGGAAAACTTTAATGCTTTGGAATTCAATGGAGATAAAATCCATTCAATTTAAGTATGCGTTACATATTTACAGGCTCAGTGCCTGAGTAGAAAAGGCACACTATACAGTTTAAATATCTAGAGTAGATGAAACGCTGTAAAAACAGGGACTGAATTAGGTCAAAATCATTGTGACTTTTATTCTATAAGTTTTTGATCTGCTCCTTCTATTATTTGATAGGGTTATCAGATTTGGAAAGTACCTTGTTTAATTTATGTTCAATTTAAGAAAGAAGTTGTCCTAGAAGTAGGTTAGAGGTTGATGAAAACTGATGAATATTCATCCCTGCTATGTTATAATGGTATAACCATTTAGCAGAGAGGACTTTTAGGCAATTCAAGAAGGAAATAAAATGTAGAAATAAATGTAAGCTAACTTGAATACAGGTGTGTTAGTATGGCGAGGCTGTGGAGTCTCTGTCTGGGGAGATGATCAACACCTGACCTGAGCAACTTGGATCTCCAGAGGTCCTCTCCAACCTCAACCAATCTGTCATTTCATGATCCTCCTAGGCTAATTTCTTCCACTAGCTAGCAAAAGCCTAGTTTTCATACTAGAACTCTTTTGTAAAATAGGATGTACAGGATATATACTGTTTATAACAGTGATCTTGTTACTACCAGGAAATAAACTGTCAGTTAATTTAATTAATTAAAAAAATAAAATTACCTCTCAAATGAAAGCTAGTCTGGAAGTAGCCCAGAGGTCAGAAACTGAAATCTTTGATGTATGCTTGATTATCTCAGTTTTCAACACGTCCTTGCATGATGCTGTCTATAAGTTTCTGAAAATGATGAAGACACTCCGCATTTCCAGTGGGTGTAGGAACAGTGAAAACAAGCAAGGTAGTGAACTTCCCGGATAATACAATAGAAGCAGCATCTCTATGCCCATCTGAAACTTCATTCAACTAGCTAAGGTTTACAGTCAGTCTAACATTACAGTGCTAAATTAATTCAGAGGCTAAATTGGCTTATTGCAAGTGAAAACAGTGTTGCAAGCATTAATGTAATTTCTAAATTTGACACTAGCCATAGATACTTTGGTGGACTATAGGTCATTTGAGTCTGAGCCTTTAAGTTTACCTGTGTAAGCTACATCAAAATAACTACAAATTCTATATTGAAACCATAAGATGATTAGAAGTTCAAGAACTTGCAAAATAACTCTGCCAGTATTAAGGAAGTCTGTACAAGAAATTAAAGTTTTGAAAAAAATTCAAATCATCAAGTTTTCACTAATATTTAGCTAATTTGAAAGAGTTTGGGCCTGATTTTTTCAGAGCTCTTTAAATAACAAGCACAGATCCAGCTCATTTCAGTCACAGCTGTGATCACTTGGCACTTCTATGTATCTGCCAAGGATGACTCAAATAGGTACCCAGAAAATGTGGCCATCTTTAGCAACCATTAGCAGCCATATGTGAAAATTTTGGTTTAAGTGTCTTGATTACCATCACATTAGAACTTTGTGATAGTTTCAGTTCTTACTGTCACAATTCAAATCCCTCATCCTTTACTTACCATTTCCAGACATACTCTGTTCCTACAGACTTTCCTAGTTACACGATGGATGAATCAGGGTTTTTTTGGATCATTATTCTCCCTCACAATTTATCCTTGATTTGCTTCCAGAACACAGTGCAGTCTATTCAATTAGGCAAAATGTGAAAAAAAAAATTGCAAGAACAGATAAATAAGGACTACAGCCTAAAACATACTTGTGAAGGCTGAGTTAATATTGTTGAATCAACCTCAGTTCCTGGGTTTCCTAAGTTTTGAGTTTCTAACTTAGAAAATTAGCATTCTTGCACAGCAACAGATACAATTTCTGATTTTTTTCCAGAAAACAAATAGCAAAAATTAGCGGAATAGTAACCGTATTGCATCTTGTATATAATCACCAGCACAGAACTTTAGTAGTATATCTTGGTAAATAGCTGGTAAGTAGTAGGCTATTTTCTTTTAGTTGATGTCACATCATCTTCCCAGCGTGCTTCACAGGTATTTTTCTCACAGCAGAAGAATTGTGGAGCAATTAATTGGGAAATAGTATCGTTATGTTGGCAGATTGCTTCCCTGTAGCTAATGAGCCTGGGGGTCTTTGTAGGTTTGTTAGAATGGATGCAGTTTGATGCTGAAATGCCTAATCCACTTTTGGACTTGAATAGTCTCTTTACATTGGAGCACCTTGGACTGTATGGACCTGTTGACTGCTGGGTAGAGTTGAAGGATGCCTAGAGCACATACTGTCATGCACTGTTGCGTTAAGGATACCGAGTGTTCAGGAAATTATGTTATGCAATTCTGAAAGTTTCTTACTAAGATCTAATATGTGATATTCCTTAGCACAAGATGAACTGTAATATCTAAAAGTTCCTAACTTGCTGTATATGGCTGGACAACATTGAGGTTTCTGCTCCAAAGCATGCATGGGCTAAGAATTCCATATGAAAGGCTTTTATAATATATAGCAAATATTTGAAAAAATATTCAGCATCCAACACCTGACATGAGAATTTGAGTCCAGAGTTTGAAAATTTAGCAAATTTAAGTGTAAGTCAAAATTGAATATTAAAATGCTAAAGTGTTAGACAACAATAAGTCTAGACATTTTCTAAAATGAGTGTCTTTTGTGCATAGGAGCATGTGTAGAAATGATAATATAAAATTACTACTTTTTTTTAGCCTACTCGTTATCTGCTTTCAAACAAATTAAAAAGCACAATGCAGCTTCCATGATCTTAGATTATTTGCTCTATATATTTAAAGATCTGTTAGTCAGTTTTCATAAGGCCTCTTCAGAAGGTAAATGGATGTTTACTTCTGTTTTTTTGTGGAATGTATGTGACTAAATATTGTCAAGGATGTATAGACTTGTATTAGTAACTCCAACAAGATATTAAAGGAAAGATAATGCAGACACCTCTCAATGTTTCAAATAGAATAGATACATATTCTCCCTCAGAAAAACAATCTTCTGTTTTAATAACCTCATTATTGTGACTTTCTCAAAGGATGTATAAACCAAAGTCTAGGGAAGAAGTTTGGTACGGTCGTCTTTCATGATATTACTAATATTTTATAATATATGGCAGTGATGCATAACCTTTCATGTATGTTTACGAAGTAATGACATAATTGTTCATGCTTGCATGATAATTAAATGTGTTGATGTTTACAATTAGATGTAATAACATAAAGATGGTCTGAACATTTGCCAATGTATCCTCTATCTGGATCTTTTAAAAATAATATACAGTAGCAACTAATTAGGTGACTAATCTTTATTGCAATTTACAAATGATCTGTACAATATACACACAAGCAGACACACATAGACACATTTTTGTTCTCACCTATCTAAGCATAATTAGGTGGATAAAGTACATTTTTAGTATAAGTGTCTTACTTCAGCCTAAGGCATATCATCCTTAAAGAACACCTGACTGGATTTAAATTAAAATACAATGTATGCAATTGTGAAGTATTTTATAATAAAGTTTACATTACCTGACATTATGAAAATAAATTTTTCTTAGTGCTTTGATTTGCATATATATTTTAGACTTGTAGCATGAATCAGTCAGCTCCTGTAGAGGAATGACAAAAAGGGTCATTCATATGTCTGACATGGAATTTGCATAAGAATAGATTTTTTTGTGTGTTTTGATAAAGGTGTTTCTTGTTTGCTAAAACTGAAAACCTTGAATGATTTTTTTTCTTGCAGTGACATTAGAAAGGACAAAAGGCTACAAGTATTGTCACTTCAGAAAAGTGCACAACACAATCTTTAATCATTGCAGTTAACCACAATTTCCTTACAGAAAAAGGATAAATCGTGAACTATTTAAATATCCACAAATGAATACGGATATATTTCTCTTTTCAAATATTCTTTGGGAAAGCTTGGTTTAAGTTTTAAGTTTTCAAGAACTGGGGATTAATGTGACCACTGTACATTTCTGAAGAAACAAACAGTTTATTAAAACTGACCTTTAGGAAACTTAAACACAGCAGGATCTTAATAACCTTTGTTCATTGCAGCTTTACAGAACCTAGAAAAGGGGATAGTGTCTAAGTACTGCTTAACACATTTGATATGTTACAGTTGTAAAACTGTAACCACAAGCAGCTAATCTAATTTAAAAAAAAAGCAGAAGTGATTATTAAGCTTCAAGGGAGCTGTGAACAAGTGTTAGTGATTGAAGAATATGTGGGACTTCCATTCAAACAGTCAAATTAAGTGATCAGCCCCTATTTAGGAGCCTTTTCAATATATTTGATACCCCGGGGAATCTAGATCTGACCAAGAGCCATGACCTGTGGTTGTTCTGTCTACATTTGCAACAGCTTGAGGTATGCCATCTCACATGGCTTAGGGAAATTGCTGCCAGCATAAACCAAATAATTCCCTCCCTCTGGTTCTCAAGAATAGCTGGAAAGTGCAATCTCTCATTATCAAACCTTCAGCTTTATTCTGTCCTGCTGTAGCTTAGTGTCACTGGCCTTGTTCACAGTCATCTCATCCTTGTCACAGATACGTTTTTTTAATGTGACAGAACTCCATTTAGTCATCATGAGCTTGACAGATATGTATCCATAAAAGAAAATATATAGAGGGCAAATTTTGAAAGTTTTTACCAACTCAATGAAAAACTTACACATTTTTGCCCATGTAAGTTGACACATTTCAGTTGAACAGATAAAACCTTGATTATGATGTAAACCTATGTGTTCTTCATTTAAATAATAAAGATGGTATCCTGCTTGATGATTCCTTGTATTCAATGTTGTTTTTCTCCTTTCTAATAATTCCTTCAAACTTATTCATTTCAATCGTTTCAAATTAAAACTATAAAATTAAACCTTGAAGTCTAGATTTGTCAGGAACATTGCTGTCTAGATTTCTTATATGTAGCTAAGTGTATCAGCGTGAACAGATTTCACTATGGGTAAATAAACGAGTGCTTATTTGCTACTGTCATAAACCAGCTCAAAGGTACGATCTTACCATTCATACACTCAATCTATTGCATATTTTTCCAGCCGAGAACTTCCAGATGTAATTAATTTACCATACTGAAATTTACTTCGCCTGACTCTGTGATGGATGATGACATGGATGCCCTGGTGCACTAGACTCACGACATCTGAGCAATAAGAAAACACTAGGCTTCAAGTTTTATTTCCTGTCATATAATCCTATAATTAAATGATCTGTAGATCAGAATCTGGTTTATTCCTCTGGATTCACTGCAGACCGAATTATTAATATTAGGTATCTTGTGGACTACATGTAAAATATTGTGGAATGAGAGGAGTGAACAGTTTTCATGGAGCTTCATAAGGCTGGTATGAAGTAGAAAGGATGGACTGCTGAACTGAAAGCATGAAACTACTCTACAGAAAATCCAAGAAACTTCTAGAGGGATGTTGTATATTTATAAATGCTAAGTAATCTGCCCATTTTTTGGCTGTCGCTACTGAATAATGATATTCAGTGCTGAATTTTCACTGTTGCTCAAACTGACAGGGCAAGCCTACAAACAGCTGGAAGCCTCATCTTTTGTTGACAGCAAAAGCTCTCAAGCAGATCTTGTTCTGTTCTGGTCTGTGGGAATATACTATATTAGTGTAATCAGTAGAAACAGGATCTTGTCTTCTGAGTAGTAGGGCAAAAGGCAGAGAACATGCTCCAACATCTTAAAACAGACTCATTAGAAAGGATAGAACCAAAGTGCTCTTACTGGAAAATCTGAGAAGAACATTGTGTTTGGCATTTTATAGCAAATCAGAGGCAGAATCAAGACTGAAGTAAAAATTTTCTGAGACCATTTCTGTATCCAAATACTAACAATCCTACATAAGGCAATTTACACATTTTTGTCTTTTCTAGTAACTTTTGTCTAAAGAGTGGTTATTAGATATTAGAGTATCATGTAAGTATAATGCATAATTATGAGAAAAAGAGGAGAAAAAAAATATATACCTGAATTCGTATACCCCAAAATGTATACTGAGAGTTGCCCCAAAGGATGACTACAAGAAGTTGGTCTCACACAAACTCAGTGCTCTTCTCTTTGAAGCGTGATACGACATTTATTTATAAAAAGATATACAGAGGAGAAACAGCAAAATCCTTACAGATACAGTGTTATCAGATCCCTAGAACACAGTGCTCTTTTCCAACCAGATTCTGGAACCTGATGTTATTTGTCCTATCACAGCTAGGTTCCATCTCCAATTCTTCTCAACAAGAGAAGAAAAGCTTCTCTCCCTCTCTGATTTCCAATATACTCCAGCTTATTTTCCTCTAAAGAACAAAAATCAGCACTGCATCTAGAAACAGTTTAAGATGTGCAGGGAAAAAAGACTGGACCAGACTGTCCCCCACACTCTAATCATTGCACATTAACTCACACTATCTGTATCTGTTCTTTCTACAGGCCAATGGCCACTTTGCCTTACACCCCTTAGTTTTTTGAATAATATTAAATTTGCTGGATGATGGGTTTATGTCCTCCAAGTTAATTTGCTGGACTTACTCCACTCTTCACTAGTTTTACTGCAGGAAGAGATTAAGGCATGGGAATAGCTATATCAGTGTTGCATGTTTATGTAGGGATTTCTTGAGAATATCAGCTATATTATTTCTTGGGAATTCAGTGATCCATCACTATCAAAATCCCATGTTCTCACTTTTTTTTTTTTTAATTATTGTCCAGGTTTTGACTAGGATAGAGATAATTTTCTTCCCAGTAGCTGGTATAATGCCGTGATTTTTGATTTGTGATGGACACAGTGTTGATAACACAAGGATTTTTTTGTTATTGCTGAGCAGTTCTTACATTAAGTCAAGGACTTTTCAGCTTCTCACACCACGCCACCAGCAAGGAGGCTGGGGGTACACAAGAAGCTGGGAGGGGACACAGCCAGGACAGCTGCCCCCAACTGACCAAACTGACCAAATGACCAAATATATCCTTGAGTGAAGACACATATAATTCTGAAATGAAGTCTAAATTGTTCATCTCTTTTGTTCCGAAGTTTTTGCCCTGCCAAGAGGAAACTGGTTTCCATCCTACAAAGAGGACATAGTACTCTCTGTCCTATTATGTATTTGCACAGCTCAGTAGATGATCTGTACAGACCGCCAGACGACAAATCTGTCACTATGACACTTGAAATTTCATTCTATGATGCAATTTTTTGCAATGACACCTGCCACATTTCTCAGATGGCTACATTTCTCTCAGAGGAGTTTAGGGTCTATCATGAGCTAAATTTTGCAACATGGGAGTGTGGTTTACAGACAACCAAGCCTGTAGACAACAGATTACATGGACACTTGCAAATTCAGTTTTTGTATCAAGTTTTTCAACTTGAAGATATATTTAATTTATATAGTTTTTAACATTTTTTGGACTTACAGATTTGCATGTGTCTTTCAATGCAGGTATTTTAAAGGAGAGGCTTAAGCCTTTAACAGTGTCTACTTGCACTAACATTGCTTTAGATTTGAAATATATTGAAATTTAATTTAAATCAATGATTTTGTTAAAATGGCTTGTTTCCACTAACAACAATGAAATAATTTTAAACCTAAAAAAAATTTCCCCTTGCATCTGTTTACTTCAGTTTTTATTGTGCACCATATTTAAGGAGGAAGTGAGGTCAGTATTAAAAGAAAAAAACCCAGAAAACAAACCTCTTTATTTTTTTCCTTTTAATTTTATCATGTAAGTGTTTATCATAAGCACCTCATCAGCTTTTAAGAACTCTTGAGTATTTCCTTTTGGAGTAGCATGGAAGGTAAATAGTGTCTAGAAGCAAATAAAAGAAACTGTTCTTCAGTGTTTCAGGTGATTAGAATGGCATAAGCTAGGCTTTAGCTACAGAGGCTTGCTTGTTATTGTCCAAAGGTGACACACGAAAAGAAAACAGCAATAGGAAACTCATCAAGAAGGAATTCTGATGGGAAGGTCAGCCAGCATTGTGGAGGAAGCAGGAAAGAGACTGGTCCAAAAATTCAGAGAGGGATTTTTCAGAGGTTAAAATTAGCAGAAAGTTATCTGACTCTTAAAGCCATTGGAATGAAGGGTCATTTGTCACATGAGAAAGACAGGTGGGAGTACAAGGAGGTCCTTCACCCATTGGCAATAAATAGTGTTACTAAGCAGGATGGTCATTCATTCAATGCCTAGGAATGGAGAATTTCTTTTTCCAATCACTTATTGCAGCTATTGTAACTAGATTTTAGGGTAGGGAACGTGTTTGAGTGTTGTTGTTTGTCTTACTGAGCTTGTAATTTCCTCAGTGGAAATTTGAATAGATGGCAACTTTTCTTTCTTTTACACTGTATCAGTCTTGTCACAGGTACTCAGTAAGTGATGGTTACTGATTTCAGTAACGATTATAGCATACATTTTATCTTCTTATCCAGTTTTATTACAATTTTTTTAGAAATAAGTAAGATAAGCCTGTTCCAGTTGGTTTCTGGTTTCCATAAAGACAAAATTACAATTTGCTGTTTATGCAGCCAGTCAATAATGATGCTGTCCTAGGCAAATGACAAATAGCCATTTTGGCTTGTTTTTTAAAAATGCCGTTTTCATTTTTCGTAGTGAGCTGGAACAGAGAAACCCTACAGGAACTGGTATGAAATTGGCATTTTTTACAAACCCATTCTATACTCGAGGGAAAGTATTATCCCAACAACTAAACTGGTACCAGATCATTTCATTAAAGACATGTTTAAAAAGATCATATCTGTGTTCTGTCTTTCTCTTTTGCTTTCACATATGTTATGTGGGCTAATTTTATATAGAACTACACATGTACGTTCCTGAATCTTTGCTAAACTATTTTTTTCGTAAGTAAGTGACTTTTTTTAACCTTTGTTCCTTCTGTTTCATAGCACTTATTCTTTCCCATTACTATTTTTCTCTTGCATACTTGAATGACAGAAAGCTGCACCCACTATCACATGACCTAAATATTCACTTAGAGTGGAATATTTTCAAAGTGGTGACCTTCCAGAGCAGGCCACAAATTTGATAGTAAAAGCCACTCTATTGATGCTTCTCCTTTCCTTTGTTCCTTTCTCCTAAGGAAAGTAGATTGGAAATACAGCAATTATTCTGCCTGGAAATTGAAAGGGATTTCTGAGCAACCTTGCACAATTGAGCTAGCACATGTAAAAACTGTTTCTGACTCACTGAGCTGGCATATACTGCTAAATCAGCATTGGCAGGGCTCCAGACGGCCTGTCACCAACACTGGATATTGCACTAAGTACCAGTTCTGGGTATTGTATCCAAATTGGTTTTATTGAATTGTTTTCTTCAGTGCTGCAAGGTCTGGCTTAAGATACTAAAGCCTTGGACTAAAAATAAAGAGACCACAGTAGAAGTAAAAGTATGTCAGCTGAGCTATGGTAACTGAGTATGCTATTAATAAAAAGACTCTGCTTAAATTCCTTTCAATGTCCATATTTTCTTACACAGATTTCTAAATCTTTTACGAGGGTATCCATTAGTTTCTCAATTATCTTTATGAAATAGTTCAGAAAATAAAAGCATAAACCAAAACATACAAAGAGTGGTTATAAAGTGCAACACCCATGATTTTCCCCAGCAATCTTTTTTTCTTTTTCTTTTTCCCCTGGAAATGTTTCGTTACTTTTTAGTTGAAGACATAGGAAGGGATCCCTAAGAAGCTGTTCTCTTTTATAGATAGCTAGGTAAATCTTGCTATTACAGTCAATTAGTCAGGTGATTTCTCATTTCAGCTTAAGCTACGTCATATTTTCTTTCACTTTCTGCAGACTAGGGACATCCACAGAGACAGCAATCGCAGTTCAGCTAATCATGCAAATTTACTAATATGCAATAATTCAGTTGAATTTGGGCTATATCCTTACTCTATAAAAAGTGACACCCACTTTGAATAAGATTTGTCCCATTTAAACTCAGGCACATAGTAAGGACCTTCAAATATACGTGACGGTAAATAATAGAAAGGTCTCCAGTGAGGTTCATATGTTAAATGTTGTGGACTTTAGAGAAAGAAAACATGGTAGAGGCAAAATATCAGGAAATGGCACATTAGAATAATGGAGCCCAAGATTGTACATCCTGGATGCCAGAAACCCTGTACAGCTCTAAAAAGACTGTGAGGTCTTCATTGCTTTTACTGTGTATGTTAACTGGATTAAAGGTAATCTCTGTCATAGAATCATAGAATGCTTTGGGTTGGAAGGGACCTTAAAGCTCTGGTTCCAACCCCCCTGCCACGGGCAGGGACACTTTCCACTAGACCAGGTTGCTCAAAGCCCCATCCAACCCGGCCTTGAACATTTCCAGGGATGAGGCATTCAAAACTTCTCTGAATGAGGTGTTCTAATGCCTCACCATCCTCACGGGTGAAGAATTTCTTCCTTATATTTAATCTAAATCTACCCTCTTTCAGTTTAAAGCCATTACCCCTTGTCATTTGACTCCATGGCCTTGTAAAAAGTCTCCAGCTTTCTTGTAGGCCCCTTTAGGTATTAGAAGGCTACTATGAAGTCTCCCTGGAGCCTTCTCTTCCCCAGGATGAAAAACCTGGACTCTCTCAGCTGGTCTTCATAGGAGACGTGCCCCAGCCCTCTGATCATCTTCATGGCCTCCTGTGGACTTGCTCCAACAGGTCCATGTCCCTCTTATGGAAAATAAGAACGGACCATGAGAAATCATGTAATCTACCCTCTCTTGCAAAACAGAATGAACAGTATCTGAATTATTCCTGATGTATCTTATGAAATCTGGTCCCAAAAGGCTTTAGAATTGGATTTAAAGATGGTCCAACACATTCCAAACAATTTGTTTGGTTGACATCTAAAAACTTTTTAATTGTAAATCCTCACATTATCAGCTCTCAAATTGGAGCAGAGACAATGTCAGCTTCTAATAATGGGCTGGGAAACGCTAGAGTGCTTGATATCCCTGTCTGCAGGTTCAGCGCATACTTCAAAATGGAATAAATCTTCCGTCATAGAATAACTAAATTCACCTGGCTTGAGACAATGGTGAAATGAAAGTATTCATTTACAAAATAAAAAGAAAAAACTACTATAATACAAGTATTAAGAAAATAGTACAGAAATGGAAAGCTGACTATAACTCTACCTAGTACTTAATAAGTTTGAAAAGTTTTCTCACCCTATTTGTATCTAGCTGTCAAGCTAAAACATACTTCATGGTTTCTGGCTGATGTACAATCCTGCATCTTCAAGTTGTACTAATGGAAAGGAATCTGTCAGCGTGGAGTCAAACTTATTTTTATAGACGGCTATCTTTGAGAGTTATTCATATTCAAAATCCCCCTCCCTCCCACTCTTTCTGTTTTTGTTAATATTAATTCAGTGGTGAAAAGTTTCCTTTCATCATTTCATTGCCTTCTCTTCCCAGCTTTGAAAATGCCAAGGTCTTCTGGGGATGTTTAGATGCCTTTATAACCTGTTGAAATACTCTGTGCTGGTCAGAGGTGAATCATTGACAAACCAAAAAGGAAAATGCTCTTTCCTACCTCCTAAAGCAATGCTTAGTCATTGGTATCTTAATATTTATCAAGATAAATTGTACGTTACATTTCATGTAAATTGACAATCAAACATATTCAAATAGGATTAATGCTCGCTTTTGATTAAGATTTTGTCACTTCATTGTTTTTCGATGAAGACCGGGCAATACAAACTGACTTCAGGCAGACGCTGAGCTTAGGGTGAACGAAGCCACCCAATCTGTCTTTAAGGTTCATGTATCTAGTGCCAATTTTACAATCTGCGGAATCATCTATACCTGTATATTATTTTACATTCTATTTACATGGTCATTTGTAATGTATAGTTTAAAACTTGTTTCCTGCAATTTTAGGCTATTCTTTCTCGTCATATCCAGCACAGGGCAGATTAATAGCATATTCCTTTCCTTGCTGCCTTTCTTGGCTTTTTTTAGCGACTTTCTTCCAACCTGTAATAATATGTCATGCTTTCCAGATCTCTGTCTTAGTTCCTTTTTCTGGACTCTGTCCAGATGTGCACAACTTTCTGTAAGTAGCATTTTCCAAGACTGGATGAAGTTTCCCAGCTGACATCAAGTGGATTGAAAGGATAATTCAACATGCCTTGAACAACAAGGTGTGAGACTTGTTGTTTCAGATCATGTGCTGCAGAACTCCCCTCTCACCTGTTACTGCCCATGCTGTGTCTGTATAGCTGAACCTTGCTGCCTATAGGTAAAACTTTGACACTTGCCCCTACTGAGCAGCAGTCTCTTTTCAGCACCACCTTTCCAGTTTATTAAGAACTTTTTAATGCAGTTTAATGCAGTTTCCAATATACTTGCAATTTCTCCTAAGTTGTGTCATCTTCAAATGTCATGTTTGTTTTCTATTCCATGATACAAATCAATACTAAGAACACTGAACCAAACACAGGAGAGATCATTGTGAAACCTGTACTGAAGTATCATTCTAGTTAGATAATGTGGAAGGGGTTTGAGTTCACTTGGTAGTAACTCTGTCACTGTACCTTAACTTTCTTCTTATGGTGGACAGTGCTAAAAGCCTGATGAGGTCAAGATAAATTACCTCTCTTATTATATTTAAATACAAAAAAGTTTACATTTTTTTCAGCATTACTATGGATATATTCAGTCAATATATTTTAACATACAAAAGTTACAGAATGTAAATGAATGCAATTATTCCAGATGAATGAGCATTATTTTAGTAGAAAAATGCAGTTAAAGTCATATATATTTGTTGATACTAGAAATGTACTCTTCTTGGCTTGTTCATGCAGCTTTTTCTGAAAAAAAAAGGCTTCCCTGAAAAGAGGAGCGTATGAAAATCTGCAATTAAATCGACATCAGTACCTTAACAGTCCATAGGTAACCAAAGGAGTAGATCTCAAGGTTTCTAAAAGAAAAATGACAAGTTTTTAAGTAGACTTCCCAGCTGTAAATAGCTGGTTTTCTCTATGATATCACTATTTTTTACACCTTTAGCTTATGAAGGTGTGCATGCTGAAATCCTTTGAATTAGTGGCTTTTCCTAGGACTGACTGACTTAAAAGAATTTGGTTAGCAGGGCAGCAGCCTTTCAATACCTGTTGTAAGGAAACAGATTTGGTTGTCACTTTGACAAAAATGGTTTCTACCCTTAATGGTTGTGTAATATATTGTGTAGTGAGATTCATTGTAAGAGCTTTGCTAGCCAATCATATGGTTAAATAATAATCAAAATTGAAATATTTGAATTGTTTTGAGCAGATAACTAGAGGACACCTTCCTGTGTCCAAGAAAGAACACTAATGATGATCATATATAATATAACATACTAAATACCTTTACAAAGCACTCCGCCTTGGATTAGCTTTATTCAGAACACAGACTGTGATATTGCTTTGGAAATCTTTGTAATTCCTGTGACCTATACAGTTGAGAAAAACCACCAACCCACAGCTATACTTTTCCAAAAGCAGAACAAAGAGAAGAAATAACATACCTTTCAGAAGGGACTTGGTATTATCCGAAACCCTATAATCCAAATCTCATTCTGTTTCTTCAGTTGGTTGAGTGATTTCAGGAGGCGTGCCTGCAATCCAATCAATTTTAAAACAGCTGTAAAAATAGATTTCATTCACTGAAGGACATCCTACTCATGGATTAACATCAAAGTTAGTAAACCTAAAAGGGAGTGTGATGAATTTCAAATATCCCAATAGTACCATACAACTTACCCCGAGATTGTGATTTGTCAACGATTTTGGGGATAACTGCTCCTTTGGAACCCACCACTATCACTGAGGAATAATATATATTTAAAAAATCTTGCTTTATCTAACAGCAGAGAGAGGTTTCTCTGCCAAGAAGATCTTGTGAAACACTATAATAACTGATTAACACTCATCTGGAAGTTTTAAAAGGGTGTTTACATAAATAAAATATCATAATCATTTTAGACATACAGAATATGTTATAGCTGAGATGAGCTATGGTAGCCTTGCTAATACTTTGATCTTATGTGTGCTTTCTTGAGAACAAAGGATGTTTTTGTTAGAACAAGTTCTCAGAATATGAGATACATCTCTGAATGGTGACAGCAATCGTTCATGGTGCCTTACTAAGAATACTGTTTCTGGTGACAATAAATTACTTCTCTATTTAAAACATGGTAAATATGGAAGGGTTGAGAGTGGTGGAAGCCTAAGAGAAATATTAGAGTATTTTGCAATGCATTTTCTCCTGTTTTTCAATAAGAAGATATTATTATTACTCTGTGTGTTACAATGAACACACAAAAGGAACACTTAAACAGGAAAAAAACAAAACAAAACCAAAAACCAAAAAACAAGCAGGAAAACCCAGCAAATTTCTTGCTCTCACGATTCTCAAGGCAGAGGGATCAGAAATAGAAAGGAAGAAATATACTGGTGCAAAACCCAAGCTTGTCCCTAGCCATACTTCAGAAGAATATTCTGAGCTTTACTTAATAAAATACAGTCACACATATATTGTGAACCAGAAATTCCCTGCACTTTCAGTCCAGTTCCTCCCTTCATAAATTGGTGGATATTTCAAGGGAAGTCACAAACGGCTCCACAATAAACACACCTGAAATAATCTACCTAGAGGAAAAGTGCTTTTTCTTAACTTTCTCTGTGCTGATTTATGTTCATCAGCATGAAAGTTTATACGACTTCCAAATCTGAAATTCATTAGGCATTAGTAGTATCCCACAGCAATGTGTTCCCTAGGTGGAATATCTACGATGTAGTCGTTCAGCTTGTTCTGTGTATTTTTACTCTTTCCTTCTTGACTTCATGAAACTGCTGATCTTTCACATTACTCAATATGCCAAGCCATTTACATTTCCCCAGTAACTTTTTTTGAAATGCTTTTCTATTATTGATGTAATCTTTTTTGAGATAAGATGGTCAGGACTGAAATCAATTTAACGGGAGAGCATATTGCTAATTTATATACATTCAATATCATTTATTTCTTCCTCTTTATTTATAACAAACTCTTTATTTTCATAGCTGACTTACATAAAATGAAACCCACCCCAAACATGTAGTTCCATTTTAATGGAGGTATTACAGAAATTAATTTGATCCAAGATTTCTAAATGCTTTTTCTTCCCAGGTCATCTCATTTTAACACCCTATGCCAAATACTTGCTTCACTCATGCTAGCAGATGTCTAACACCATTTTAATGTAAAAGCTGTGTTTTCTATTGATTTAATGGGACGATATTAAAATAGTTCCCTGTGCCAGTTATTGAATGTGTAATATCTGTGGAAATCTAGAAGCCTGTATATTTTATCTCAGCAGCAGCAGATGTAAACTTATTTGATAGACTAATAGGGAGTTGTGATACCCTTTAGCTTACCTTATTAAATGTTATATTCATTCAGATGGGGTCTGTGTCTTCTCTTAAACTATATACAAAATTGTTTTCTAAAATCCTACCAGACATTTCATAAAAGTAATTGAAATGGGGAATTCTGAGTCCTTTCTAATACCTGGTACAAGTTACATATGAAAGTCCCCTTCAGAAATAGCATTGCCCTTGGTTGAAGGTTCTCTCCAACAATATTCACTTGCATTCTTTTTTTAACGTATGCTTTCACCATCCACAAAATCACTAGGAATTTAATCTGAAAAGTTCATTTGCTATCATTCTGCTACCAAAGATGACAAATGAGAACCCTGCCTATTAATATAAAAGTTCCAAACTGGTACAAAAATGAACAAGAGCAGATTGAAATTTCAACAGTACAGAAACACGGAAACCACATGAACATGACCAATAGATTTGATATAATTGTTGTAGAATTATCAGCGATGGCAAGGCATAGTTTGGACACCTCTGTCCTAAGTCTTCACTAGGCTTGGAAGGTCTATACCCTGCCAGCTGGAACTCCACTGGAACCAGCTCTTTCCAACTCAGTTATAGTGCATAATGGTCAACAAAACTTTCACTTTGCAGGCAAATTACCTGGGACTATAGTGTTCTCTCTTGCTTCCTTAGACTCAATATGCACTAAGAGTTTATCTCTACACAGGTAAATGAGAGAAAACTTCTGCTTCTACTTGTGACAGTGGGTAACACTTTTAGGAATCATTTACTGTAGCTGATGCTGTTTTAATCATAGGCATTACCAGAATTTTGGGGTTGTCCTATGCAGGGACTGGAGTTGGACTTGATGATCATTGTGGGTCTGCTCCAAATCAGGACATTCTATGTTTCTATGATATCTGTAATAACCTATGTTGCTGTTACTACACAAACCCATACTGGAGGTCCAGCAACTTCTTGTGTTGTTTTGAGGATGATGTGTTTTGAGGATGTTTTGTCTGCTGAATCCTTTCTAATACAGCATACTTGCAGAATGTGTTATGTTATGCTCATCTGCACACCCACAAAGGAGCAAAGATACAACAACAAGTGGGGAAGGTTTCTTTCAGGCCTATCACAGGAGCCATCAGTCCATTAAAGGCCCATCTCCAGGTGACCAGAGGGCACTGGGACCCAAAAGCAGTCAAGGAATGCAAATTAAGGACTGAAAAGACAGGACAGCCTATCAGACCTGTTCCAGGAGAGTCTGAGCCCCACTGTCCAGGTGTGAAACCCATTGAGATGAGTCAATGCTGGAGCCCTTTTGGACTGATGAGAGTTGCTGCCTAGGGGTATGGGACATTAAGAGAAGAGCATTTCGGGATTGCACAGGAATTACTATGGAAGGTTTAGGGGAAGAACTAAAGGATGGAAAAGGGGGTAGTTTGGGTGATTTGAGGTGAACAAGTGTGGGAAAAATAAAGAAATAAGGGGATAAAAAGGGCCTGTCACATGTAAATAGTTTGTTGATGGGTATGCTTGTGTGGCCACACCTTGTGCCTGATCAGTGCAGTCTGTTCTATCTTCTTATGAAATTCCTTCCCAACTCTTTCTTGGGTGAGGGTTTTTCTACTCTGTGTGCATGTATGTGTATGGGAGTCTGAGCACACCAACTGGAGTCAGACGGTGGGTTGGAAGGTCCATGTGTCTGTGGTGCCAGGGACTGGAGCGTATGCAGACATGTGAGTGTGTAAGCACTAGCAAAGATCAAATCAGATGCATTAGTGAGTGGATGAAGTGGCCAGGGAGCTGTGTGTTCCTGTCTCTCTGTGTGTGTCTAAGAGTGAGACCATGGGAGGAGATGACTGTTGGAGGGACCCAGGGAGTCCCAGCCAGCTCTAGAGAAAGACCTGAAAGATCATGGGCTCTGGGGGGTCTCTGGAGGTGAGAACTGCTGGTGTTTGTGTATCTCATGGGGGGTTGGCTACTGGGGGCTTCACTGCTTTCAGGCATTTGGATCCAGCCACATTTTCCCCCTCAGAATGAACAAATCTTTTGGTGTGAAGTGTCATCACTGGTGGAGACTCTTCTCCTAAAGTGTTTCACTGTGCCCTCTTCTGGCTCCACCACACCAGTCATAGACAATTAAGATTTCACTTAAAAAGTCGTTTTATGTCTCTCCACTACAAAAGCTGACAAAATAAAGTGTTCTGCATGACTGTAATTTCAAATCTCAGGTTAGTGCCCTTACCTCACAAATGGAAACCAGATGCAATTCTGCCAAAATTTAACATATAATAAATAAAAGGACTTTACAGACATGTTATCAACTATATCCTATATATAATTTATAGTTTGCTCATAATTCAGATAATGCATTTTTTCTTCACAACAGTTACTGCAAAGTTACAGTAACCTGAAGATCCAGTGAACTGTCAGTAGAGTGGCTATTGTTTTGACAGACATTGAAGACCTTCATGTGTGAGGGTGATGATGGAAAAGCTAAGCCTGTACCCAGTTATGGTATCACCTTTACATTCAAGGCTGTCTGCAAACAAATAGCTTACCCTTTATGTACTCTGCACATTCAGCCATTTTTAGGGTGAGCGTAATCAGAGTGATTAAAAGGCTAGTTAAGAAGTCAGACCTCTTTGAATAACTTTAAAAATTATGTATTCATTTACAACATTTTTTGTGGGTTATTTTCAAAGTGTTTGATACACATTTGTGTTGAGTGGCTTGGATTTCAATCAAGTTTTGAAATGACAGACTTGCCCAGTAACAGCAGTGGTTCAAAGTATCAATGTTTTCCTGGCAACACTGATATCAGAGCATTAATGTTGCTTTAAGACTCTACCTGTGAGTATAGCATATAGTTTATTTTAGAAAGAAAATCCCACTGGGATTTCATAAATCTGTACAATGGTCAGGCTTCCATGCTGTTATGGTCCACTGCACAGCAACATTTCTGTGTGTGACTCAGGAATAAAAGTGCTAGATCAGCTTCATATTAAAAAGCCAGAATATTTATTTGAAATGTGGAGTTTTTTCTTTATTATGAATGAAGTTTTAATTTTGTGTACTGCTTATTGATCTATCCTCATTTATTTGTTGTTCTGCTGGTGACTTTAACATAATAATAAAGGAAAATCAACCTGCTTTCCTTTTAATTAAACTAAAATCTTTCACCTTAGACATTCGGGCTGAGACAGCTTCTCTTTAGGATTTGTAGAAAGGTGAGCTTTTGTATGATTTCATGGTCAAGCACCAATGGTGGCAACTTTAATATCAATATGTATCTTTTTATAAGTATCATAAGGTAACAGTAGAAAAGGATTTATAATTCCAGTTGTGGAGAAAGTATTACCTATGTTGCTACATATCTTTACAGTCAAGTAGCAGCCCTACATGTTCTTTCATGGTCAAAGGTTCATACTACTGCACATCATTCAAAAATGAAATATTGTTGGTAAATGTTTAAATGGAACTTATACTGAGACTTGTTACTAACTGGAACTTTCTCAAACCTGACCTACTTATGTTTGGCAGAAGAGTTGCAGCAAAACAAGCAATATGGATAAAGTGAGCACTCACATACTAGAATGTGATTCTAAGTTTTATACAAAATTACACCCTTATGGCTACAAGCTAAACCAGTATTAAAAAATAAACAGCTACAATCCTCTGGGTGTTGAGCTACTCAGGTTCTCTTGTGAATCTCAGGGACACATCCATACGGGCACATATATACGTGCCCAGAGCCAAACAGTAGAATCTTTGAACATTTGGGTAGCTTTTATTATAATTATTATTCCTACACTGCAACACCAGCTTGCTCAATGTGAAGGAATTCAGGTGTATGCATAGTAAGCACGCGCAAACAATCTGCTGGTGCCATCCAGAAAGTGCGGAACTTGCACTGTTTTGGAACAGCACGGCAGCACTTTGTTCTCTTCATGTCTTCTTGAGCAGATTCAGAGGCTAAAGAAAGCAAGAAAATAACTGCCCTGTACTTAGATAAAATCTGTTTTCCTTTCTGCAGTCTTCAAGTGTTAAATTAAACTATTTTCAAAGTAATTGTTTAATTCATTAATACATGCATATATACTTCCTTTATTTACCTTGCTTACCTGGTTTCAGTTAGGAAAAGCATTTGTCCTTGTTTCAGCTGGGATAGAGCTAATTTTCTCCCTAATAGCTGGTGTGGCGCTGTGCTTTGGAATCAGGATGAGAAGAATGTTGATAAGACACTGATGTTTTAGTTGTTGCTAAATAGTGAGGACTTTTCAGCTTCTCACTGTGTGCCAGGTGCTCAAGAAACTGGGAGGGATCACAGGAGAGAGAGCTGACCCCGACTGACCAAAGGGATATTCCATACCATATGATGTCCTGCTCAGTATATAAAGCTGGGGGAAGAAGGAAGGGTGGGACATTCAGAGTGATTGTGTTTGTCTTGCCAAGTAACTGTTACACGTGATGGAGCGCTGCTGTCCTGGAGATGGCTGAACACCTGCCAGTGGGAAGTGGTGAATGAATCCCTTGTTTTGCTTTGCTTGTGTGCATGGCTTTTGCTTTACTTATTGAACTGTCTTTATCTCAACCCATGAGTTTTCTCATTTTCACTCTTCTGATTCTCCCTCTCCCCTCGATCCTACCGCCGGTGGGCAAGGAGAGTGGGGAGTGAGTGAGCAGCTGTGTGGTGCTTAGTTGCCAGCTGGGGTTAAAACATGACAACATTTTAAAAAACCACATCATAAAAATGTATCTTCCTGAATTTGGTAGTCCTCACTTAAAAAAAACCCCTTTTTTTTGCACTTCAGTTTCACTGACTGATTGAACTTCTGCAGGTAAAATGCAAACTGGGCTTTTTCAGTATGAGACAGTTCTCAATGAGTCTTTCATGTTTCAGCATCTCACTTAGAAAGTTTATATGGTATCTAACTGATGAATACAACTGATTTACAAAGCCCACAAATGAACAAAACAATATGAGTATAAATATTATTTACTGTATTTGTTAGAAATTTGCAGGGTCCTGGAGAATGACAGTCAGTCCTATAACAGGGAGTTAAAGAGGATTTTTTTTTTTTTAATTGTGTTTCATGATACTAGTTGTAGTATCCATGTCTGGGTTTTGTTTTCAGCTTTTTATAATGATAGGTATACAAAAATGGATAGGCCATTCATGAAAGTTCAGTTTAATTTCAGACAAAGAGGAAATTAACAAATTGCAAACACATAAATGCTGCATACATAAATTAAGCACCAGTCTTGGCAAAATGATATTCTCACTTTTATATAAGCAATTTCCTCTGTCTTAAAACATTCATAGCTATTGGATTCTAAATCATGAGAAGCAAAAAAATCATACACTTATAGAGTGTGCTTGAATATTTGTGCCAATACTTGCTTTAATTTAAATGTCTCCATTTTTTTCTATAAACTTGGAGCAAGCTGGAGCACAAACAGTATGAATGAGGATGTTCATTTTGCCTTACTGTAGTTCTGTGACTGTACGCTAAGTTTATATAGAAAGAATCGAGACACTGTGCATGCTACATCAATATTACCTGCTCCGATTTACATTTATGATGATGTAGAGAATGCATCTTTACTGCTACTACAGTGTCCTAGAAACATTATTGTATTATGGGCGCTCAGAGGCTTGATCTTACGTACTTACTTCCAAATAAATACACTTAAATGAGAGTAAAAAAACATTACGTATGAGAAGACTGTGATGTCAAAGTGGTTAGTGTTTTATCTTATTCTCATTAAAAGTACCAATTACCAACCTCTCCATCCATAGGCCTGCAAAATCTTCATGACATGAAAGAAATGCACATTAAAAAACCAAATAAAATCCCTGTTTTCCACAGAAATTGAAAGGTAAGCCTAAACAAGGTGAACTAAAACACAGAAGTTATCCTCTTTAGATGCTTGCTTCCTCCTGGCAGTGGTGAAACTGGGGTGACAATGGGCTCCACCAGAGAAGGAGCAGCAAGAGCAGGCTGCTCTGCCGGGGTGGCGAGTCAGGCGGAGGGTGGCAGCAAGGCAGCGGGGGCGATGGCCTGACTGACAAGCAGCACAGTCCCACAGTCCCTGAACAAGGAGAGCAGAGCAGGTCCAGGGACATGTGGCCAACACATTGATCAGCAGGCAAGTCCATAAGCAGTAAGGCAGGTCCAAGACTGAGCCAGGAGGTCCCAGTCAGTGGGTCAGGTCCAGATCAGTGAGGTACATGGCCAGGCACATATGTATCAAATAGAATCTGACACTTTATATGGGCTGTATATGTGTATCACATAATGTGAGAACATATTCTAAAGTCTTATCATCTCTCTGGAAACCTCGGGCTACTCAACAGGCTACCTCTAGATCAGAGGTTCGATTTCTTCTCGAGAGATGGCATTAGTTGCACACAAAATCTGTGTTCTGTTATGTCAGTCTATTTCTTTCCTAATGCTCATATAAATAAAAAATATTACAAATAATAATAAAATACAATGCAATTTATTTGTTTCTGGTTGTTGCCTTCCAGGGCTCAGAATTTTTCAAGAATCAACTAGAGGTGTGTTCTGTGCAACCTAAGAGCTTTTATTTTGAATGAAACATGCACATTGGCAGCATGTTATGATGAATATAACCTACTCTGTAAAAACAACTCTGCCTCTAAAATTTGAGAGGTTCTATCTTAATATTTTAATCATTACAAAGTTACTACAGCCTCTCTTTTCATTTCTGTATCAGATAATGAAACTCTGGAGTAATTATGATTTTATTATATATGTTCTTATTTAAGTAATTCCAGTCCTCTCTGCAGTCTATTAATCAGCTTCCAGACTCTACAAATCAGTATAACACTGAGTGCATTGTGGTCAAATTCAACTGAAAAAGGCAGATATAAGTATCACATAAATCCTTGCAATTTGAAGTGACACCCATAGCTCAGGGCATTAGCCCTGGATTAGAGTTACTATACAATATAATTGTTTATGCTGTTTTGCAGTGTAATACAGACAAGACTACACAATCAAAGCTTTCACAGACATAAACAGACATCACACACTGTAATTATATTTGTCTGCAAGATTATAATAATCATAGATGGCAGGTATTATAAGGCAGTTTTTTCCTTCTTAACCCATGCAGTACACTCATCTCACTCCAAAAGCAACCTCCAGTAAGGGGGTAAAAGCCTCTTTTTGATATATTCTTGTCATGGGAATTTTCCATAAAATCGATGCAAAAGCAAAACGCTAATTTACTTGTTGCCTTCTCACTTAGAGTTATAATGTGTAATATTTCCTTTTGACTCAAATCTTCTCTTTCACTTTTTTCTGAGAACTTTTCAGGAGCTTAAAGCACAAGACCATAAAACAGCTTCAGAAATAACATTCAGAAGCGAAGTTTTATATGTGAATTACAATTACCACAATGTTGTACTGTGTAAATCAGCACATAAGGATTTTATCTTAAAGCTACTGAATGCACTTCTGTTTTTAGAATATAGATAACCCTTTTTTATGCCAAATGTAACCAAACCTTTCTTGCAGTGAGAGTGCAAAGGTACAAACTGACATCAGGAAATGGATGAAACTGAGAGTCCTTACATAATAATAAAAATATGAATTTGCTCTATTTTTCCAGGGTTTTTCTGTAGAAAACCTTGACACCTTTGTGTTGTGCCGACTCAACACCATGACAGGCACAAGAAACTGGAAGGATATGAGAAATTAGAACATTGGAATGTTGTAGAACTTGGCCTACATAAGACATTAAAAAGCTAGGAGGTGATTAATAGGGCACAGTTCATTTTACAAAAATTGGTTATAAAAACGGTTTGAGAACTGTTTAGTGTGTTACATAGAGGAGTAACAGGGTAGAAAGGGATAAAAATAAGAAGGATATTTTACTAAGCTATGGAGAGTAACATGAGCGATGGAAGAAATGGAAGACCATTTTCTTGTGACAACCAGTAAAATGAATTTAAAAAAAAATCGAAAAAGCATGCTTTTGCAAATTCATCCATCTAAAACTTGTTTTAGTCAATTGATTGAATAAGTCTTTATGTGAACTAATACAGGACAGGGGAAAGCATTATATGCTTCCCCAAAACATAGTCCAAAGATAAATTTTTAATAGCTGTACTTCCATTACAATTTTTAGTACTAACATCATTAAGTATTTATTTAATCAATGCACCAGGTATCTTACTGTCATGTACTTTAAAAAAAATATAAAATTACAGTTCTCACCACAGACAACTTACATGAAATGTTAAGTTCAGGTAAGTAAGTAAGAAGCAAATGAATGAATGGTCTGTAAAAGTTCAGTTACAAAGTTTTTGGATACAGAATTTCTTTCTTTGCCATTAAAACAAATTTTAATGAAGTTTGTTCCTAATTGTCTCCAGCGGCTGTGTTCATGATTCGTTAGTTATTGTCTGATAGTCGCCTTGCCAGAATAAGGTTTTGCGGTTTGTCTACATATTTAAGAAAACAAGGCAGCACAAAGGTTCATTGGCTTCCCTCTGGACTGAATGAGTGCAAAAAGTGTGGATAAGGTAATGCCATGTTTCTGGCCCCTATGACCCCAAATGTTAGCTAGGAGAGTTGGCAGAAAGACATGGAGCCCTGAATGATCACAACCACATCACATAGTATGTAGAAGATAATGTATCATGTTAGCTGCTGATTTTTGAGGGTTTAAAATTTTTTCAGCACTACATCATGTTTATAAATATGTAAAGGGTGAGCGTCATGAGGATGGAGCCAGGCTCTTCTCAGTGACAACCTGTGATAGGACAAGGGGCAATGGGTACAAACTGGAACACAGGAGGTTCCACTTAAATATGAGAAGAAACTTCTTCACAGTGAGGGTGACGGAACACTGGAACAGGCTGCCCAGGGGGATTGTGGAGTCTCCTTCTCTGGAGACATTCAAAACCTGCCTGGACGCCTTCCTGTGTAACCTCATCTAGGTGTTCCTGCTCCAGCGGGGGGATTGGACTAGATGATCTTTCGAGGTCCCTTCCAAACCCTAACATTCTGTGATTCTGTGATTCTGTGACCATGTTATGTATCCCAAAGAAATCCAGCCTGCTTGCAGTCCACATTGTTTGATGATAGATTTTTAGAGCATAGTCCTTTAGAAAATCTGTCACTAATCCTGAAAGAAGTGTGTCTGATACAAAAATTAATTCCTGGAGTTTCTCCTTTTTGAGGCAGCTCTGCACCTTCCCTCAGAAGCAAAAGAATGACATGTAACCACAAAGATCCACAAAATTATGAATAACTCCCACTTTATTTGTCAATATAATACTACCATGGAAACCAGATGACTAGGCAGCTTCTCTTCTTCATCTCATAATGAAACTTAAAGCTTCCAAGCTATGTATCAAATATTTTAATCGTGAACTTTTGATAAGACCTTTAAAATAAAAGAATTGGAGTTTCTTTTGGAGCTGGAAGTCCAAAACTGATATTAAAAATAAACTACATCCATCTCTGATAATAGACATTTTCTTTCTACAGTGCTTTTTCAAAATATTTTTTTTGTGATGCAATAAAAGATTATGAAGAAAGACTAAATTTTTCTCTGTTGTTAATAAACAAAAACTCATGTGAGTTATAATCTCCTTTGGCTTTCTACTATGCTAGCTCTGAATATGTGCAATATCACTTGAGGCTGCTGAGGACACAGCTGGAATTTAGGTTTCCCTTTACTTCTTGGTTTGAGAATGAATGACCCCTCTTAAGACACCAGAATGTTCTGGACTGAAGTAACTTTTATTTTTAGCAGGTTGTGCTTAGCAGTCTCATAGAATGAAGAATAAAGATCTACCTCCTCCTTTCCTCTTAGAAATTTTTCTCACCTTAGTTTTGTCTTAGACCTATCATAATTGTAAATTGGCATTCAGAGTAATACCAGAATATTGCAAAGGAACCAGACCCTGGAGAAATGAGTCTTTTGCAGGTTTTTTTTTTCTTCTCACAAATACTTTGTACAACCTCTGACACCAAGGCAATAAACAGGTGGGAGAAGGATGATTTAATTTTCACCTTACACCAATTTTGGACCATCTAACATAATGAAAACAGGAAATTGGAAAACATAAAGAGATAAAGTAGAAAAATAAGCTGAGGAAAGAATTTTATGAGATATACAAATAGAGTTTTGTCTTTCAGTCTTGATTTCTAAGTGACAAAATAATGTCTGGAGCTGCTCTAATCACAGGTGGGCATTTCAGGGAAACAAGGAAGTGCTATGGTTGAAAAACTGGACCAGTGATACTGGTGGACTCTCCATAGGACATTTTTGTTGTCTTGTTTTAGACGTGAATTTACAGTGGAAGTTTTGGGGTAGGGAGGCCATTATCTGTTTGTCTCCATTTCCAGCCTCTCTGCAAAAGAAAAGCAGGTGAAAATAATCCAAAAGCAGTTACGCAGCAGCCAGAGTGTCTGTTGAGGCCTTTGCCAGCCCAGGCTGCTTCCATCCTGCTGCTGCACATTGAGCGGGGCCTTATTGCCTGAACCTCTGCAGAAAGAATGTCTCCAGCAGGGGACATGGCACAGGAAAGAGCTTCGGTTTCCCCTTCCAGTGTCTCTTCCAGTTTATAGGAAGATTAGTCATCTTCTCTCCCAACTTAATGTCAGAGGTTTGCTATTTTGCTTGAGCAGCAAATTATTCTGGAGACTGATTAAAGCCTCTGTTTGCAGTCAGTGAATTGTTGAAAGGTAAACCAGCCCCTTTTAAAGGCTGTTTCCCGCCCTGCATCATCCGCTAGGATTCCTATTGAATTCAAAGAGAATTGCATGCACTTATCCAAGGGCAGAATTCACCCCCAACTTCAGACGGTGAACTTAGTAAATTCTTGAAACCAGCTAGCTGATATGCCATAGAAACTGTACTGACCTCAATATATCTCCCTGAAATGGTAATTAAGGAATGTAAAACAGAGCCTTCTAGGAATTCACTGCAAAGAACAGAAAGTGATACTTGAAAAGAATGGCTTCAGAATCCCATTCCCTGTACTTCCAAACAAGTCCATGCCTCCACTGCCTAGGTTTAATGCTATGCACATTGCCACCCTATAACTTTCCAAGAACACACTGAATGTGACTAAATTGTTCTTGTCTTCTCAAAGTGTTTGCAACAATACATGTAGTATACAATTAGTGGGAATAATAAAATATAGTATGATAATGCTCATGGTCAATGGAACATAATCTATCTATGTTGTTTTAGATGCATTTGTGATTGGTCCCTGATCAAATACTGGTGTTGAAAGAGTAGATTTTTTGCTACAATAAAATACATATAGATAGTGATTACATGAAGGGATTTAAGATGCCAGGATCCTTCACGAAAAATAATTCCTGTCTGTAGCTGTGATAAATTAACAGAAAAGCTTGTCTGTAGACATGGTGTTTTCATCAGGTTTTTTTTAAGGGTTGCAGGTGAAAAGGGGTTCCATGTATCAAGAAACACATGGTAAACAGCAGAAGTGCCTCTTGCACTTCAGATTTCTCGTAGTCATAAACCAAGTCTGACTGCATGCCATCCTGAAAGGCTTCTTAGAGATCACTCCTTTTATGATCCCTTTCAGAGCAAGTAACTCGCCATCTGAGCCAAGCTGTATTTCTTTCTTCTTGCAGGGCTGGCGTCCCTGGCAGGCCTCACGCTGAGGGCAGGCAGCTGCTTTACCTGTTTGACTCATGGGAGACTGGTTAACCCTATCCACACTAGCCATTTACAAATTATCATAGGATAAATGAAAGACTGTATCTCAGCCATCCCTCCATTGTGAGGCTCAGAAATCACCGCCAAAAGTGAACATCCCATGCTCTTCTGAAAACTCAGGGTTATGTAGTAACTCGTTACCTACCTGGTAAAAAAGATGTGGATCATTCATATTTGTACTTTATTGAAATTTAATTGAATTCCAACTCTGTAATCCCATATTTCAGATCCACTGTTAAAACACAGGTCAGCTGATTTGGAACCCTGACTCCGAGCTTTTCACAAATCTAACTTAGAGCTGAGTTTTAGTTCTAGCCAGTCTTTCTGCCACCACTCACTCCTCTGTGCTGTTGTGCACTCTGGAGGCTGGATGTCAACCCAGCTTCTGCCTCTGCTTTGTACAGAGGAAAGTGGTGGTTCTAGTTTTGTCCAACGGTTATGGTGTTAAGAAGGGTAAGAAACATACTGGTATGAAACATAATATCATTTTCTATTCTGTTCCATTTCTATTCCAGTTCTATCATTTCTGCTCACGGAATTGCACTAATTACCAGTGTTGTACTAAATGTTTTATTTACATCTACAACTTGCAGATCTTGTATGCACTAGCATTTTGCAAATTCATATTTCATCTATGTTGTTTATTTGCATAATCATAGTATTTTACAGTAGATGAACTGCTTAGCTATATTTTAATGAAAGTATTTAAGTGTATAGGTTTGAGGCTTTCTCATAGCTACACCTGAGTTTAGGATAATATTGAAAACTGATAATTACAAGAATATTACAAAACAGCAAAACTATTTCATCTCTTGCAGTTACAGTACAAAATACCGGCTACTTAAGCTCATATTTGTCTTTCTGCTTCATTTTCACTTATATTATGACACTTTTTCTTTAAGATAAATTATTAGTCCTTTCTTTCAAATGTAAAGCTTTAATCCTCAGAAAAATTAAGATAAAGTTCAGTCATTAGGCTTTGGTTAGTGTCCACATTTTATGTATAATATATAAATAAATGCTGAGAGAAGAAATTACTCAAAAGTTAAAACATGCATGAAATTAGTATAAATCCTGCTCTGAGTCTAGTATTGATAATTACATTACACATTTGCTCTAATTCCCTACATGAGTCAATTTGTTCCAACTCTTCCTTCCTGCATGTTTCCTGCTCATATTAAGTTTAGTCCTTCAGCCAAATAAACAGACTAGTCAACTTTCCTGAAATGCGGACACAGGAATGAGCTTCAAGTCAGCTCTTTGCATTTCATCTGTAAGTATCTGCTTATGCTTTTGGAAAAAAAACCAAACCCCAACATATTTACTACCTCTCTAAATTATTTTAATACATAAAAATATCTAGCCATTTTTTGGTAAAGTGTGATTAACAGCAGAGAGTTGAAGGAGTGAACTGGCACAACAGAGAATTTTTGTTTGCTCTGCTGCATATCAAAAGGGACTTGTATCAGGAAGAAGAGGAATAATGAATTGATACTTTGAGAAAAGCCTGCACAACTTCTGTCAGCCCAGCTACTTCTTGGTACATCAGTATTACTATCCTTCTTCTAATCATTAGATAAAATACTTCAGCACTCTGAGAACTACTATTATTTTAAAAAACCCAAAAACCAAAACCCCAAAAAACCACAACAAAAAATACCCCAACAAAACAAGTCTCTTCCAATTATGGCTAAACACTGCCATATAGAGAGATTTTCCCTCTTCGATGACAGCTGTGTTCTTCATAGAATTTTTTTTCTTTTTTTTTTACTTCTGTGTCCATTTCTGGAAATACTGATGACAGATACTTTTGGCATGTTGTGCATCTCTAAATGGAACTGTAGCCTGGTATATTTACAATGCATTGCTTGAAAATATACTTGTGTATGATCTTGTTAACATGAAGTATAATTAACAGCAGAGAATTGATAAGCCTATTATTATTCTAATAAGAAGATTAATTTCTTTATTACAATGAATTGTTGTGTCTGTCCATTTAAGAATCACAGTTACTACAGTGTGGACTATGACTATTAATACCGTGTTGCTATGACTATCTACAATCATAAGTGATTTCACTGTTATCTGTAACCTGGCCAAACACTTTTAACATAACCAGGCAGAAGCTTGCATTAAAATTTTATGCTGTTTTACCTCTGAAGAGAGAGAGAACATTTACAGTCTTATTATGTAGGATTACATTTTTTTTCATTAAAATGGCTTAAAATACCTCAGTGGCTGAAATTGAGAACCCTTTTTATTGAGGATTATAAGAAATTCCAGCCTGAAAAACAAAACCAAATATTTTGGAAAGACAAAGTTAGTCTTTCTTTAGAGCATGAACACTTAGGTAAAGTGGTTTATAAATAACATAGTTATCTGGTATTTAAAAAGTAGTGCAAAAAGTTTCATATAAGTGTGTATAAGCACTGAACTGTAAGTACTTGAAGAAACTGTGCCATAGATTTATCTGTCAGCACTTTGTTGTTAGGCCTGGCTGCTAATGAAGTCCCTGAGGATGTTGCTGTTGTCTTTAACAGCGACCTTTTCCCCAAGTACAGTTTTCCCAAACTATAGTGTTTACCTCTCCATGAAAAAAAGGCAATAAAACACAACTTCTGGGGATAGCCTCCAAAGACTGACATAGCTCGCCACAGCGCTACATCCTGTATTGTTAAATGGCAGAGAGCCATTGTAAAGGCTATTTTTACAGTATTCTTGCCAATCCTGTTTGCCATAAAGACTTACTGGGGTCTCACTGGCAACAATCCCAGTCACAATTGTCCGATGATTTGCTCCCAAGAGCCTGTGATATACAATGATTATAAACAAGGAGTGCAGTTTTCTGCTCTTGAGAAACATACTTACCAAGAAATACCTTTACAGTAGAAATTGGAATAAGCAGTAAAAAAGTGCAGAGTGACACTCAAAAATCTCCAAAAACTGCAGCTGCAACTAAAACATGCCACATGTCTACCCAGTCAGTATATTCAAAATGAGCTTTTACAATTCAGCCTTATTTTACAGCAAAAGAGACTGGTAGAAATGGATGGACTTTGAGAAGTTAGGGATACATATGAAAAAGCTGTATACTATTTTTTTCTTGGGAATACCAAGGTTTATTATTGAAATATTCTTTGAGTTGTAGCCTGAACAGACGTTGTTAAATAACCAATTGGATTTCAGAACAACAAATGATGAGTTTTCTTGGACAAAATGAAAGGTCTCAATGCTAAAAATTCTGGTTTGGTTTACAACACTTTGCAACTCATTTCTGAATAAGAAAGTAGCATATTTTATTTATTTTTCAAGATATTAAAGAAGCCATTATCACAAATCTCAGTAATACATTTCCTGATTCAGAATATATTTTGGCTATAATCCAAATTTGCATCTGTTTAAGATACATCATTCGGTTAGCCTTCCAAGTACTGAAAAATTTAACATGACATAAATAGGAGAGACTGAGTATAATATCAACGGTTGTCATCATCATGTGGGGTTTGCTGAAAGCAGCTTGGTATTATTATACACATTATTTCATTGCTAATTAAAAAATACACTTCTGTGCTTGTTTATAGAAAAAAAAAAGATAAATGAATACAAGTGCAATGGAAGGCAGCGCAAGCTCCATCTCGATTAATGAAAAATAGAACACAAGGCTGTTATTGTACTTGTCTTGAATGTTGCTACATGACTGCTGATTAAGTTATACTACTCAAAACAAAGCAAAACACCAAAACATGTAAATGCTTGAACATATCCAATGACATTTACTACGGCTTTCAAGGATGTAGCTAATTTTAGCATGATATACAAAGCCAAGAAGACTGGAGTCGCCAAACAAGACTTGGCTAGAAAACACTTGAGGAATCAATGGGATCCGAAAATAATGCCCTGTCTACATTTTCAGGGGTGTTTTGATATCATTCCTATCTTCCTACTGATTCAGATTTTAGCCTGAATTTTTGTCTTCTATGAAAATGTGTTTCTTTCCTGTCCTTGGGAAGGCAGGACATCCTGAGAATCTCTCTGAAGTGGACCCCGGTGGGGACATGCAAATTTAAAGCATCTCACTGCTACTGCATTCAGGAAGAAGGAATGTCTATGGGGCAAAATAAGATGTGGTAGTAGCAAGGGATGGAAGGATCAAGAAATGGGGGAATGAACACTGAAAAGAGCAAAAAGCATCCTCTGTCCTCTGCTTTTGCAAAAACAGTATTAACAAAATTGTGTTATAAACTAATGCAGAATCTTAGGCAGTAAGGGGCACATATAAACAGTATTTTGATATCTGGCTTCATGCTGAAAGGGGATTCCCTAAACTTGTTGGCCAGTTGAATTCTGTTGACTGTGGTTGCAGTTTAGTACAGCTGTCTCTCCACCAACAAACGATGCACAGTTTATATGTTTGAACTTCAAATGTAACCCAGTTTCCCCAAACATTCCTTGCTTTATTAAAATAAGTGGCCTCGCTTTTAAGGTATCTGTACCAGATTCCCTTCCACCAACAATCATTATGTGAACAACACAGCTGTTTACTCCACTGTGGCCTGAGGTGAGTGCATGTTCCATCCTGACTAAAGCATCAGTTCTAGCAAGATGTTTTGTGCAAAACCTTAAGTGGATGTGCAGTTAAAATACATTGAAATATTGTATTGTCTTTCTAGCAAGAAAGGCAAATTCCCACTGAGAACAAATGTATAATACACTGGCTAGGCTGTGCTCAGCTGAGCAACAGGAAAAAAACAGCAAAACTGACTCCACTACCATTGTACTAACAAAGCTCTTGGGTTAATAGAGACTGCTTTGACCTTATGGCACAAATTAACACTACCTCAGGGTTCCTTTAATTTAGGCTGCCCTGCCATAGCCTCTGGTAGTCAGGGATCATTGGATGAAAGCAAACTAGTTTGCTGTGAACAGGGATTTTTGAGACCTTCGTTCAATTCTTGACTGCACCGCAGAGTCTTTGGGTGATATTAGGAAGTATTAAACTTTCTGTGCCTCCTGACGCTGTATGAAGAAGCAGCAGTAACATTTCTATACTTCATAAATGTGCTATGAAATGAATTTAAGGTTTTTTACGAAAGTTTGCGCATAAAGTCTCAGAAGTCCACTAACAGTTTTGTCAGTCTTTGCACATCTGCATGGATAATTTGCACAAATGCATTGGGTGAGGCATTCTCCAAAGCCCAGCTTTTCTGATCTGTAGCAGTTAACACACTGCTCAGGGAAAACTTGGTTGCCACAGAACTTTAATATTATGAGGTGTGTGCAAAGTCTGAAAACTGTAAGTGTATAGTTTGGACAGTTTTTTCATTTGGATGTTTATTTGGTTACAGAACTGTCAGTTAAAGCATATCGAATTTGTATTACCGTATACTAAACATTTGCTTTAGTTTTAGTAATACAAAAACTAATAGCAAAGTTTGGGATGTCATTGCTTTTACTGAGTTTTAAAGCAAATCCTCACTGATATTTCAACATAGCTTGTATGCATGAAAAAAATGGAATAAAAATTTAGCCAACTGTTTTTTTTTTTTTCCCAAGACATTGACATGTTATCCTTGTTTCTTCAGGACATAATCTATTAAATATAGCCAGAAATCTCTGAAGGTGATTTTCTTACTAAATATATTGTCTGAAAAATTAGCACATCATATTATGTAGACAGACAGAAAATAACATTTGAGTTCCACAAAAAACAGAGTTGATACATTGTGTACCTAATGCAAAGGAAACAGAAGAGGCAGTGTTCTCAGTCATATCAAATATTTATGGGCTTATTGTAACATTAACAGTAGTGACAGCCTGCACTCAAAATGCTTTAGAGACTTCCTTTGATTATTTAGTTGACATATGTCCAAAATTCTATGTACTGATATCCAGAGTGGAAATTTTCACTTTAACATAACATTAGGAATACTCTTGTCTTTTATCCTGGAGAGAAATACGTAAAAGATTGTCTGGGGCTATTTCCACTCAGTGTTTGTCTCGTGTCAGAAGTGGGAGAGTGGACAGGGGAGGAAAATCTTACTGAGGTTAAGTTCTGAATTACTATTTTTGGAGTTTGTTTTGCAGATTTTGAGTCTGCTATCAGTTTATGCAGATTTATGCAAAAATTTTTGTGGCCTTGTCTTTATCACCTGAAGTCATGTTTGCCAGATTTCACCAAAAATGCTGTCTCATTTCCAGCATAAATAGGAAGCACTAAGCATATATGTGTACCTATCTGTATGCGTGTGAAAGTCGTCTTCGGTTTAATGCTTCAAATTTGTTCCCTGCAACAACTGAAATCATAAATGTTGCTCTGTAGTTTCTTTTTTTGTCATGCTATATGAAACAGGGAAATAAGATAAATTTTGCCATTCCTTCTTCAATTACTGAAGCTCAGCAAAATTTTTATGAACTCCTGCAGGTTTTACACTGGAATGTCTTATATTTTATGAAAATGGCTTAAAACAAAACTCAGATTGTCATATATACCTAGGCAGAGCAACATGATACATTAAAAAGAATGATAATGCAGCTACATGAATTATGTTTTATAACCAGAAATATATGCTGTATATAAATAATTATTACTTCTTTATTATTAATGCATGGCCGTAAGTGTACATAGGCTTCAAAGTAAAAGCTTATGGAATAATTAATGAACCAAACAAGAAATATTTTCAACGTGCTCAGAAGACCTAAGCTAGCTCAAGTCCCAGCTGAGGAGGAAGACAAGCTCAGAGCAACTGGGGAGCTATGAGAAATCAAACATGCTACGAATGGGGCAGACATAGTCCAAGTGCACAGCTGTTCTATGTGCCCACAAAAAGCTAATGCATTAAATAGTTAATCTTTCATTAACAGTGTGTAATCAGTTGGCACGATTTGCTCAACACACAAGAAAACTGGTGACTGCCCCCCTGAGAGTGTAATTCCAAGCTTCAGTCTTTGGAGAAACCTTACGTCACTGTTTTAGACACAAAATACGGCAAATGCATTTTTTTTTAATTTCCCAAAATTATAAAGTAAAAGAAGGAGGAAAAAAGAGTGAAAAAAAAGAGAGATCGAGACAAACTTTTCACCTTTCTTTGGACTGAGTGAAGGATCAATACTGAGTTATGAAAAGGCTTTGCAGATTAATCTGTGGATTAATACATCCCGTCAGCAGCATCTGCAATTTCAAAGGAGCAATAACAGGTTAAGGTAACAAGATCAAGGCAAGAATATTCTTCTTCTATGATTCCTCCTTTGGAAAGATGCCTCTATTTGCTCCCTAAAGGAGGTGAGTCCAGTGTTGGTGTTGATGGTATAAGGAGGAATAGGAGGAGTGAGATGGGGGATGGGAGTCCAGGAAGACTCTTCCACTAGTTACAGCCACTGGGGTTTAATGCGATCTATAAACTCATCTGTCTGTTTACATACCAGCAAATGATACGTCTCTCTGATCCACTTACATTTTCAAGCCTAATGTATACACAGGGCGCTGACGTTGTGTATACAAGACACAGAGATAGCTGGGGGCTGTGTGCTGTCCCTGCTTTCACAGCACACTGTCACTCTTATAAATAAAGCATTCGCTCGGGAAAAGAGTCTGAGAACTGGAGAGCCACATTGCGTGCAAATCCAGCTCAGTGCCTGAGCTTCCTCGAGGTTGAGGCTAATGCTAACTGACATGTTACAGTAAAAGTACTTTATGAAATCAATATTAAATTCACAGCCTTTGACATACTGGGACATCAAAGATAAAGGGGAAATAAGCCGTGGAGTAAACAGTCCTGCAGCTATGCCCGTTGCTCAAGGAGAGAGGCAATGGAAGACACAGGAGACCATGGGGTAAATTAGTACTGTGCTAGTCTTGTTTTTATACTAAGGTCTTGACATCAATGAAAACATTATAAAAACAGCACGCAAACTCTTACAAACAAGAAAAAATATTAGGAAAGACCCACTCGGTTACAAATTCACATAAACTTTAAAGGTTAGAGGCATAAAATGCTACCTATGCAAGCCACAGTATTAGCATTTTCTTTCAGTAAATTATACTTGAGTGTGACAAGATAATAAAAAAACCCCAACAATGTATCACTGAACTAAAGGATCACTGGGCTAGATTTTGACTGCACAATTCTAACCTGATAGCATCATTCCTGCTCTCTGTGATGTACACCCATGTGTATTCTACAGTCATCCAGAGTGACATAAAGTCAGCCATCATAGTGTTTGTACTATGGGTGTGAAATACAAATTGTATGGGTTATTGAGTCAAGAGGGGAAGGGCTTGAACAATGGTGCAGCTACTTGCCTGCTCAATCCCAGATTCCTCCCTCCATATGTAAAATGACAGGTTTGATACATCAAAAGCTAACACTGGCTTTGAGTAATGGTAAAAGGAAGACCAGGATGAATTCAACCCTGGAAAATATTCCTTTTTCTCCTCTCCATGCCTTCCCCAAGCCATTTCCTATTGATGAATAAATATAGCATGTACTTTTAATACAAGGCTGTGTAAGTCAAGATGGTGAGTAGACAACTCCTTACTGGAGAGTTGCGTTGTGTGAGTTGAAAAAGTTCCTTTCCATTTTGTGGCTTTTGTGGAGTCAATTCATAGTTCTCATGACTCTTAGTGGTCCTTGCATCAACCTTAAGAACAGACTTATTTCACTTAAAACATCTGATATGCAAACACTTCTACTCAAAATAGGCATTAAAAGGGTAGAAAAATTACCATTTTTGCATAGTGAAATTTGCTAAAACTATAATTTAAAAGCTACAATCTTTGACTTTTCAGAGAAAACCTCTAATGTATTTTTACTGCATGGGAAAATGACATGCAATGATTTCTTAGCTTGCTATATCACATAATATTGGTACCAGCCATTCCCCACTGGTTAGTATTTCTGATGAGACAACTGGTACAGTTTAGGGAAGAAAGAGAAAATGGTATGTTTGTTAGCATAGAATATGAGAAAGAAGGCACCGTTTTTATTTAATTAATGTGTCTTCAAAAGAGAAGTTTCTCCCCTGATGCTTAGGAAGACCCATAATTTCAAGAATATTCAACCTTGTTGAAGTTAGCAAGAGCTAAGCACCAAAAAATAACTCTGAATAGCTTTATTGCAAAAACTTGAGTGTAACAGAGTGAGCTTAAAGAGAAAGGGTTGAAGGAGTGATGCTGTGAAAGTGGTAGACCAAAGTAATGATAATTAAAGGAGGAAGCCACCTCACCTCTGCTTACAGGAGGACATACACATTTTCAGTCTTGCAAATGAATATGTTTCCCTAGTCCTTACACCTGTTGTCAATATTTAGGAGTTAATCTAGGAGTGTGGGTGTGAGTCTGGTGTGGAAATGACACCAGTACTAAAGAAAAAATTCATAGCAAAGAAAGGGCAATTCTAATCTTAGCACGTGTCTGTGATGCAGAACCAATTTTATTAGGATAATTGAAATGTTTGTCAGCAAACAGGACGGAACCTTTTTAATAGCCATTACAAAGACCAAACCAATCTTTAGCCTGAGGCTAGTGTCTTCATCTGGGAAATAAAAAACCCCTCACTGCCTCCTCTAAATATGCTGCTGGGCCTCAGTGACCAACAACCACTCATGGTGTCTATGGCTGCCTTTCTGGATCTTTCATGTGCTTGGCAGCATGCCAATTATGGAGTTAGGAGAGAGCCGAAAGCTGGGTTAAACAATTGCTTTAACCATTATTTTATGCTTGTAGAATAAGAAAGCAAAACTGCTGATAGTAGCTGCCAGAAGCAAATGCTTTTCAGCTTGCCTTACTCAGGGGCACGCAAGATTTAGTTGGAAGCAATCTGATACCTCAGAAGGCACTGAGTACCCTGTGGAAGACCCATGATGAGAGACTGGAGGATGACAGATAACTCGACAGGTACTTCTCACACCAAAAGGAAACTCAAGAAAATGAAGGATTTTTTTTCAGTACAGAAGGGAAGGCAGGTATTTATTCAAACAAATTCAAGATTAAAACAAGTTAAATAATTTCTGGTTTAGAGAAAGGTTTTCTTTGTGGTGCTTACTGTAACTACTCCTACATCCCCCCGAAAAGAAAAAGCATTTCTACTGTTGTATTAGAGACTTACTTTTTTTTATTCTATGTGATGTTTTTGTGAGTTATTCTAGAAATGACAAAACCAATTCTTTTCATGTACAAAAATAATATAAAATGTTGTAACAGACATTTGATTTTCTTGAGGTGTCAGTACTGTTCATCTTACTGGCTGATATAGCTCATTTCATAAATATTTTTATTCTGCTCTGTATGTATTTGCACCCTGTACTTACCATAATCACATCTGAACAGCTCACAGGAGTGTACTAAGCAACAGGAATAACATCCGTTACAGACAAATGCATTTTTGTTCCCCCAAAAGAGAAGACATACAGATAGCACCTCATTTTTGTAAGGTTGATTAGATACTTTTTGGTATTGTTTTGCTATGATATTTTTGGATGGGTTTTTTGGTTGGATATATTTGCTTTCTTGTACAAATTTCCAGGGTGCTGTGCATTTAGGTTAGAGAAGGTAGTGTAAAAGAAATATGTCTTTGATTTTTTTTTTTCTGTGTGATCATTCCATGACAGATATCCTTTAGGATATTTTGTTAGATTTGATGAAGATTCATCGATAGACAGTCATTAGACTGCAGTTTGCCCAAGAGGTTGAAGGTTAAATATTTCCACATAGTGTAGAATGTTTTGTATACGGTAAGCTAAATGAATATAAATAGCTCTGTTTTACAATCTCTCTGAGGCAAATGTGACCTACAAGTCTATCCTTTTGGGTCCAGATTCAGATTTAATTAACATAAAATCATATTCTGGGATGCAATTTTAAGGCTGCACAATAGTGACTGTGAGTTTAAGGAAACATTTTAAGTATGAAGGAAGTAACTAGTTAGACCATCACTATCTTGAGTTGCTACACTCACGCCTGATATCAGTTTGATTTTAATTGGACAAAAGGTTAGCTAGATAACATCATTGTAGCAGAGAGGGTACTATTGCATGTTTAAGTAACAGAGAAGAATTGCACTTCTGCTTGTTCCTTCAGGAAATAACACTTCAAACAAAATGTCTTCTGTGAAATGTCCTACAGGGTATAACAATCTGCTCAACATAAAATAGACATGCAATAAATATTCAAAACATTACACAACATTACAAATTCATATAATCACAAATGGTTAATTGAATTGTACACAAATAATTTATTACAGCCTCTCAATCTATTTTTGTTAGGATTAGCTACAACTCCAGGATAGTAAATCCATAAAATAAAGACTTTAGCACGAAATGCTAAACATATTAGATTTCATTATTTCTTCTGTGATATTCAAGTCTGCTGGGCTCTGTACCTTATCTTCCAAGCAAGTTTTGAGTTAATATCTCAGAATCACCTCTTGACCAGCAGTGAATTACCCAATGTAAAATTACTTTGGCACACAGAAAAATTAGTATCTCCCTCTCATTTGCATGTCCAATTCTTTGTCTATACTAATAATGAGAGATGAGACAAGCGATTCAGATATAGGATTTTGCTTGATATTGTATAGTGCTGTTTTTAGCTCACCAAGCCATGGGTATTTATGGTTCATTTCCAGGCAGTCATGCGTAAGAATCTCAGCTATAAGGTCTATGAACTGCAGACTATTGTACTACTAGCCTTTTACTTTATCTTTCGATAAGACTAGAGATGGAACCAAAGTGCAATTTTTCATTCCTAGAAATTGGTACACAAAACTGGTTCAAATTATGTGACACATGATCATAGCAGTTATTAAAAATTCAAAATTTGCACATGATCATTGTACATTCATTATTCAAAAATACGTAAGATGGTAAGGCTATACATAGGACATCACAACCATGCCCTGCTATCACTGAGTGTTAATTAAATAATCTGAATCTGAAACGAAATTCTTTGGCTGAGCTCTGTGTAGGAAGTCAGTATTAAATAATTATACTCTTGAATAACAATTATCCACTTCTACTGATACAAAAGCTTTCTTCTTCCTCCAGGGGATGAAGAAAATACAAACAAGAAAACATTTTTATTTTTGACTGAAATAGTCCCAGTCTTTAACATTTGATGTTATCTTTTCAATAGTACTTTTTCAGATTGTGAAGAAAATATTATCACTTCACCACTGACGACCAGTTAAGCCATGACTCTCCACTGTGCAGACTATTAATTGATTAAATATTAATGTGACCTCAAATATGCTGGAAAATTAAAACTATTTGTGAATCTCTCACAGTGAATCTCATTCTAAATAACATCTCTATGGTAACTACTTGTATAAACCAAAAATTAGCTTTAACAGTCAACTATATCGGTATAATCATAGTCAAATATGTTAAAGTAAACTGTGCCATAAAGTATTGCCTATTTCAGCCTGATATTCAATTAAAACAAAACAAAACAAAAAGAAACC